>NC_044253.1:27472625-28083615 GCF_003957555.1 Calypte anna
TCCAGTTCTGGGCCCCTCAGTTTAAGAAGGATGTAGAGGTCCTGGAACAGGTCCAAAGGAGGGCAACCAGGCTGGTGAAGGGACTTGAGCACAGGCCCTATGAGGAGAGACTGAGAGAGCTGGGGCTGTTCAGCCTGAAGAAGAGGAGGCTCAGGGGAGACCTCATTGCTGTCTACAACTACCTGAAAGGAGGCTGTAGCGAGGTGGGAACTGGACTCTTTTCACAGACGACCTTCAACACGACAAGAGGACACAGTCTTAAGTTGTGCCAGGGGAGGTTTAGGTTAGATATTAGAAAGAATTTCTTCACGGAGAGGGTGATTAGGCTATGGAATGGACTGCCCGGTGAGGTGGTAGATTCTCCGTCCCTGGAGACATTTAAAAAGAGACTGGATGTGGCACTCAGTGCCATGGTCTAGCAACTGCTCCGGTGGGTCAAGGGTTGGACTAGATGATCTCTGAGGTCCCTTCCAACCCGGCTAATTCTATGATTCTATGATTAAAGGGCTTTGGCCACAGCACCATAACCCAAGACCATAAGCCAGAGACCCTATAACAGCTCGGGCACATCCCAAAGAGTGGCTTCAGGGAGGCTGCTGCCCCACCAGGGCTGCCCTCCTCCTGCCCCCCTGCACCACCCCAGGGATGCTCACTTCACCCTCACCTGCCTGGATGCCGAGGGGATGGTGCCTGGGGGCTGCCAAGAGATGGGAACCCTTTCCTGGAAGTTTTGAGGAGGGGGGGTGTTGGTGGGTCCTGCAGAGCAGCTTGGGGAGGGGATGCCTTGGGACTGATGGCCTTACTTGCTCTTGGGTCCTTGCTCTTCCTGTTCCAAGTGTTCTGGTGAGATGCTGGTGGCTCTCAGGACCATTGGTTGAGTGTCAATGGGCTGGCAGACATCTCACCTGAGGCAGGGGGTCTGAATCTTGAATATGACACTTTTTTTTTTTTTGGCTCTGTGGCAAATTAATGGCAGCTTATTTCCAGCTGGAGCAGAAGGTTTGTCAGCTGCAGCCCAAACCTCTGGTGTGGTTGCTTTGGTTGATGCCCAGGTGATAGGGGTTGGAGGTTTTGGTGTTGTGAAGGTGACAGTGACAGGAGGAATTTCTACAAGAGGAAAGAAGGAGGGCAAGAATAGTTCCCTGGTGATCCCCTGCCTTGGATGGAGGCCAAGTGCTGGAACTGTGCTCCTTGCCCACCACCCAGGACTCTGCAAAGCTGGTGCTGAAACAGAGCTCCTGCTCCAAGCCTGGCCTTGGGGGCTATCTTTGAAGCACATTAAATTCCCTGGGGCAGGGTTATGCCAAGACTTTATTGCTTCCAAGAGAGTGAAGTAATTTTGCTCCTTCTTTCTCAGCTGGTTCCTCCCCAACTGTTTCCAAGGGGTTGTCCCTGCTTGGTGTGGTTAAAGCTGAAAGATGGGGAGTGAGCACCAATGCTTTTAAAAAATCATGTCATATGTAGTTCTCCTGGGTTTAAGGAAGCAATTAAGACAATTAATTTATTGGTAAATTATCTTATGATGAAGTATAAAATAACTGCAATGAAACGCTGACATTCACATTAATACCAAATTAGTTACTATATTATGACTTCTTACAATGAATGCCCAGTAATTTAATAGTAATGGGACATTTAAATAATTTAGCCGATAATTCTCTAGATCACTTACATATATAAATGAGCATGACAGCTTCTTTTCTCAACATTGCTGGAGCTGCTGGATTACCCCCCACACCCTCTCCTCCATCTCCTAAGACTCACCTCTTGCTGGAAAATAAGTAGGGGACAAAGTGGAGCAAAGAGGATTTTATCCCCTCCTCAGATTTTGGGATTGCTGTGGCTGAAAAGCAGAGCACAGCTGCTCTTTGGTTAAACTTAGCAATGCCACTCTCATTTTTATTTATTTTCCTCATAGTGTAAGGATGCTTTATGGGACAGGCATTGGAGATCTATCCAGGACCACTTAATTCTGTAGTTCAGCCATTAACACCATCCCTACTGTGTTGGCTCTGCTTGATGCAACAGCTTTGTTTTTAAGTAGCTGCATTTTCTGTAATTATTACTACAAATAACATTAAAATTGCTCCTTGTTGTTCCTTCCCCAACCCTCCAAAAAGATTCTCTAAAAGAGAGCAAGGGCCCAGATATGCAAGGGCCAAGTTTCTCTGCTTTACCTCTTCATCACCTCCCACACCCATGGAGATGTTTGTAGATACATGAGCTGTGGCTTCCAGATCATGAAAGAAAAGAAAATCAGTTTACACTGAAAGCAGCCACATTGCAAGCTGTACCTAAAGGGTAAATTACTCCAGTGCTTTTTTCCCATAAACTGGTGAATACTGGAGGAATCTGCAGGCTTCTGCCAGGCCAAGCAGACCTGGGATGGTGAGAGGCTCAGGCATCCTCTCTGTGTGGGGTTGGAGTCATGGCCCTGAGATGGATGGTGCAAGTCAGGGTGTTACTTTGCTATTGAGATTGCAGTGAACTTGCTGAAATATTAATGGGCTTGCTTATGTCTGGCCTAAATGCAGTCTTTTCATCACATCATGCTCTGCTGTCAAACCTGTTGTGGAGAGGAGTATTCCACTGTCTGCAAGATTGAGGATGGAATTATCCAAATTAGTTTTCTTGCAGATCAGAGCAGTAGTAAGGCTTTTAACACAAACCCTGCCACTTCTTTGGAGGCTCTGGTCCTTCTCTCAGAGGATGAAGTTAAGAGAGCCTTGTTTCCTCTGTATGTGTGGCCAAAACTGTGAAGCCTTTGCAAAGAAAGGCTGAAGAAATGAAAGCCAAAGTTTGCAGCTGTTCTCTTGCAAATGATTAAATGCAGAGCCTGGAAGCTCATATTCAGGGGCTTCCTTATGTGGGTCGTGATGAGGCCTCAGCAGCAGGATTGCTGCTGGCGTGGCTGGAGGAAGGACTTCTGTGTACACTAGAAAGGTCCTGAGGTTTAGCACAGAGGAGATTTAGCAAGCATTTCATTTCTTGTCCATTGGCTTCCCTTTGGCAGGGTTGGAGATGCAGCCTCAAAGTTGAAAGGCTGAAATCCAGGGGTGCCTTGTACTGGACAGCTGGAAGTAGAGGCCCATAAAAAGCCCAAGTTGAACCATGATAGCATGGCAGCCTTGTCTTCCTCCAGGGAGAAAATTCACTATAGCCAGAGCCACTCAGTTCCCTCTGCTGTGCTTAGGGACATGATTATTGGAATTGTTTTCTGACCAGTTATTTGCCTGAAGGAATCTCTCCAGGCTTTTGTTTAAACTTTGCCATATCCAGAAGCACCTTTTCCTAGTGAGTTTCTCCTTCTAATCAGGAGAGGCTCATTGCCATATCCTTCCTAGCCAGCCTTACTAGAGCAGCTTCTCAAGAAGCTTTTTGGGTGGACTTCTGTGTTCCTGCAGTGTCTTTCTGCTCTGTGTTGGAGGACACCTGAGCAGCTTCCTAAGGCAAGACAACCCTCCTTGTACCTCCCAGCCTGTCCGTAGGGAAGAGAGAGAAAGGTCCTTTGACTCTCTGGAGATGGAGTGCCTTGTGTTCCCACTTCAAGAGGTATTGCAAGTTTCTTGTCATCAAGTCAGTGTAGCTATGGTGCAGTTATCTGGTTCTTACCTATAGAAAACCCTGGTGAATGAGATTCTGTACTTTACAAAGGTGGTGCTGGCACCTTTAGTGTCACATAGGATGTCTCAAGGCTTTAGGGTGTTCTAACTGCTATTTATAAATAGCTTGCCCCCAGAAGTTGCTGATTTGTGAGCAAACAAGGTTAATTGCCCATCAACTGAAACACTGAAATGCTCTCAGTGACTGCTTGGTTCAATGTGTTTCTGAGGCCTCTGCCTCCTGAGTGTCTTGGGTCATTTTGTTCAGAGGACAGTCCTGCCACAGAGCTTCCCATTTTGCTGCTCAAGCACACGGGAACAGCCACTGGGAACCCATGGGCTATGTCTGGGTGTAGCTTCACATGTGGGACCTGAATGTGATGGGGCAGGCACTCACCAGACTTTACCAGTGCTCCTGGGACTGGATTTAGAAGCAGCTGAAGCAGGTTTGGGTGGATTGGGTTTAACACAGTACAAAACAGCCTTTTAGAAAGATTAGCAGGCCTATTCCAGAATGCTGTTACAGCAATGTTATATGTGGGTTTTTAAGCAACAGGTATGTTGTTCTTTGTGCAAAGTCATTGAGTAGTGTTTTCTATTGCAAAATAGATTTTTGGGACATCCACCAAAATCAGCACCACCTGACTGCTTTGCTTTTGTTCTGATGCTTATTTTCTGCTATCATCCCCATAGGAGTTTGTCCATGATGAGGAATCCAGAGATGAAACAGTACTGGTCCTCCTATGGCTATGTAAGTATTCATTTTTTTGTAGATTGTATTATTTTATAATCCATCCCAAATAAAAGGTCTTTACAGCTGTAACAGTTTTATTGAGAAGTGTAACAATTAGACTTGCAGATACATAAAGCAGTTAGTTTTATAAAGCATATAGGACATTAAAGTAGTGGAAGACATTACTGTGACATCAATTTTTAAGGAGAGTTATTTGCTGAAATAAATAAGTACAGCCTAAAAGTTGATGGCATGTTAGAGTCTTGAGTAATGACCCTCTCTGGCCCCTGAAACCTTGTAGAATAAATAATGCTTGAGCATCAGTGGTAATTAACTCCTTAGCTTCTGAGGGCTACATGTCACATGTCTCATCTGATTAAAAAAAACTTTAAAAAATTCATTCTGAAAGGAATTCTGTTACTTGGAAAAGCTATAACCTGGGGTGCATTATTCTGACACATTTGCTTTCCTAAAGTCTCCCCCTTCTCAGTGAAGTAGAGCTGTGCCTGGTGTTGCCAGATGCAAAATTCTTGAAGTTTTCTTTGCTTTTCATTTCCTTCCTTTTGATTTTCCTCTTCCTGCCTTCTTATCACCTGCCAGTGCTTTGAGTCGTGCTCTACCCAGCGGTGTCTTGGCATACCATGCCTAAAGAATCAAAAAGCACGTGCATGTTTTATTAAAATTTCAAAAGAAAACCCAACAACAACCAAACCCCAAGCCAGTTAGAAACTCTTTACTAGTACAATCCCCGAATCACCTTGGTTGGAAAAAACCCTTCAAGATCATTGACTCCAACTCTTAACCCAACACTGACAAGTCCTTAACTAGACCATACCCCTAAATACTATGTCTATATGACTTAAATACCTCTGGGGGTGGTGACTGCACCAATGCCCTGGGCAGACTGTTTCAATTGCCTGATAACCCTTTCAATGAAGAAATGTGTCCTAACATCCAATTAAACCTCCTCTGATGCAACTTGAAGCCATTACCTCTTATCGTATCACTGGTAACTTCATTGAACAGGTTGATCCCCACCTCTTTACAACCTCTTTTAAGGTAGTTATAGAGAGTGATAAGGTCTCCCCTCATCCTCCTTTTCTCCAGGCTAAAAAACCCAGCTCCATCAGCTCTCCTCATATGACATGCTACAAAACCTCTATCAGCTTTGTTGCCCTCCTCTGGACGTGCTCCAGTGGCAAAATGTCCTTTCTGTAGGGAGGGCCCCAAAACTGAACACAGTACTTGGGGTGCAACCTCACCAGTGCCAAGTACAGGTGTAAGTTCATCTCCCTGGACCTGCTGGCCACACAATGGAGCACTTCTTAAAAAAAACTAATTAAAAATATTAAAATTCTGCTTAAAAGGCAGCTTGTGGAGAAGCAGGAATGAAATCCTCAGATCTCTTGAGTGCATTATTATAACAAGAAGTATAGCAATTGTCTGTTTGAACCGTGTCTCATTAACAGGAATATTAGCTGGGCCATTTGTGTTGCTATAGTTATAGAACTGTTGGAACTTCTGTGATCAACCCTGTTTCTGAAGTACAGAGCTCCTGTCAAAACTCCCTCTGGTCTGAAACTTGGCAACAGGCAAAGCGTGTACTTCTCCTGGCTCTGCAAATTGATCCAAGCAGGTTTTATTTCAGTGAGGGAGCTTAAGCAAAACAAACCCTGAAAGTTAAAAAAACCTGTTTATTGCTTTCAGCTGCCTCTTCACAGTCCTGTGACTTGTAAACAATTTTGGTAGGGTTGCTCAGCAAACTTGCCAAGCTCTAGGACTGCAGTGTCAACAAGGCAGTTCTAGGCTGTGTGAAACCCATGTAACATGAAGGAGAGGGCAGTGCTTTAAGGTGAGGAGTGTGTAGGAATTAGCCTTTCCCTGTTTCTAAAAATGTCATGCCTACACCAGAGATTAAAATATCACTAGGTACCAGCATGATGGATAAAATATCTTCTCTCTTGACTGTATTCATCCATGTCCTGCTCCAGGAATGACTCTTTCCTCTGACCACAGACCATAAATGCTCCACTGGCATCTTCTCTGCCTTTCACTTGGGCCCCTCTAGTCGTCAAGCTTCCTATTAATGCAGCATCCTATTAAGTCTGCCTTTTCCACAGGATCCATCCAAATTCTGCCTCCAGTTTGAGTCTTGTAAGGCTAGCTCTTGGAATTTGCCCTACTCAATTTCTTGGTATGTGTTGGAAGTTCAGAGGGAAGTGAAACCCCTGCTGTGCCTTTCCTGGTCCTGGATGGCCCTTTTGGATTTCATGCTTCTTAAAATCTTTGATGGGATCATATTTGGATCTCCTGTCTTGCAGATTATACTGTCAGAGGGAAATGAAGTTCAACAGCTGTCAAATGTCCAGCTGGCTGCTGAGCAGCCCCAACACTGATCTCTGCTCCAGCTGCCCAAATTAGCTGAGCTTCCCTTCTCCCAGAACCCTGATAAAAACACGGTGCAACCTTTCATACATCTCCATCTAGATGGTGTTGGAGAGGAACCCCTGTGCTTTCAATGCCTGGGCCATTGAATTTTGCTGTCCTAAAGATGGCCTGGGGGCCAAGGTAGAGAAAAGCATAGCTGGAAAAGGGCAGGGAGAGGCCTGGAGGTGGCTGTTTCTGGCCCTTCCTAAGAGTGGGAGAAGAGGAAAAGGTGATGGTTGTGACCCCTGGCTTGGGGAAGAGCTGACTTCTTCAGCAGTAGCTGGCAATCAGGCAATGCCTCTCTCCTTCCATATGTGGCAGGACATAAAAATTCTATTTCCCTCCCAGGTTTGTCCTGAGTATGATGTTCTGCAGACCTCAGTTGGGAAATGGAAGAATAACAAACCTCTCTACCAGTGGCTTGCTGGGGGCTTGGTGGGATGACAGGAACTGTTTGGTGGGTGCAGCATGGGGAGGATGTCTTGGTGCATGGGGACCTGAGCATTTCTCTTGCTCACTTCCCATGGCTTTGGCATGTATTTCCAAGCAGTAAATTGCCTGCCCGCAATTACTGGATTTTTTACATACCCCTGGATGGGGGCTGCTTGTAACTCTGTAGCTAGTGGAGCTGCTATGTGAGATGAATGAAGCCAATTTCTCAGACATGGCTAAAATAAAACTGGATTTATCACTAATGCCCTGGCAGCTGAACTGGGGATGCAATTTGACTGATTGGAGTTAAACATTTGCTTCTTGGAGGACTGATGTCCACAGCCTTCCTTTGGTGTGTGTTTCCTTACATGTTGCCAGTATTCTGCAGCTGTTGTTGCCAGGCAGAAGTAGGGGGCTAGTAGTGGGCTAGCTGGGCTGCCCTTTGCTCCTCTAGGGCCCTGTTAATGTCTGGGTAAGGATTTGTATCAATCATAATGTTGCAGTAATTTATAATTTCAAAAATGTGGCTGTCTAGTTGGAGCAGAAATTTGCGTAAATGGAATTAAGAAATCACATTACCACAATTTTTGCATTATTTATATTAATTCTGGAACGCTGGCAGAATATAAATGTCAGACAGGGAGATTCATGTTTCCAGTGAAGAGAAATCAAAGATCCATCATAGAGCTAACCTTCACTTTGAATACTGAGTTTTAGTCAATCCACTTCAAAAGGACAAAGCAAAGCAACAGAGAAGGTTCAGTGCTGGCAATGATTAGAGGCTCAGGAAGAGGGGCTTCTGCATGAGAAGAGATGAAGACAAGGGAGTTAATTTTGACAATCCTCCTTCCCCAGTGCTATATTACAGGTGCTGGGGCAAGGTTCCATGACATTTAAGGGAAAAAAAATTTGAAACAGGTAAGAGGAAATGCTTTCTTAAGGGCTATAATTAATGCAAGGAATGATTGCCACGGGACACATAGTATCATTTTTGCCATGTTCAAAATGAAGTGCCTGCATACTTCATGCTGTACAAACCAGGCACATTTATAGTAAGTGGAATAGTATTTTCAAATTAAACACTCACTAAATACTAGCTCTCATGTTTTGGGGTACAAATGGATTACTACAGGGAGCTAGGAAAGATAGGATTTGGGCTTTTTTTTTTTTTTTTTTTTTCAACAGTGAACCTTAGCCTTTCCCTGACAAAAGATACTGGTGTTTAAATAGTAAGCATGAGCAAAAAAAGAGAAGTAATTTGCCAAATATCACAAATGCTGCCTATGTTGAGTAAGCCAAATGTCTCTAAATGGAAACTGGAAAGTATTCAAAAGAGAGAACTGTGCATTATAACATGGAGAGCAATGAAAGAAGACTTGAACAAAGTTGTTGGAAACTGCACCCTGTTTGTTGTGCAAGGTGCTGTGGTGATTCAACAGGCAGAATGAAGAGGAAACCTTTTAGCCAGGGAAACTTGGTGGTTTATAACCAGGCTGGGGTAGATGTTGGGGTGAGTATGGAGTTGAGAAAGATCTTTGGGGTTTCTTGGCTTCAGTAGGAAGACCTATCCCATTTGGAGACCCTGGTGTGGGCAGCCTGCAGTTTTCTGTGGTACATAGAGTTGGTACTGTTCCATGGCCAAGGCTTTTATAGCCTTTGTTGGGCTTGAAGTACCTCCATCAAGATTTTGTGCTGCTTTTCTGTAGTGGCAGGGCTGCTAAGCTATAGTGTTGTGCTGAACCAGCCCATTCAAGCCTCACTGAGCTGTCATGAAGCCACACTGAAGTCACTACAGCAAATAAATTGTAGACCTGTATCTTATCCTGATAGACTGCTCCCATCAGTAGGAAAACCAAAAGCAATACAGTGAAAGCACTAAAACCTCTATATAAAGATAAACCTAGTCTAGGGAAAGAAAGAGGAATCATCACTGGGCTACTGAATAGTAGTTGTTTTGTGGGGTGATCCATGTATATTTGAGGTAATGTATCTCAAAATCATGAGGTTTTGCCTTAAGGATTTCATGGCCCTGAGGGTGGGGTGAAGGATGGAGTCTGAGGCAGAAGTATTTTTAAGCACTGAAATTTAGAAAATTCTTGTTTAAAATAATACTGTCTCACCAGCCTCAAATTAAAGAACTTTTTCCTAAGGTCTAACCTGTATCTTCCCTCTTCAAGTTTTCAACTCTCTCCCCTTATCCTCACACCATGTACACCACACACACAACATTTGTCACCATTCATGCAGGAATGTGCCAACCCATCGGCCACACTAGCAGGTCTCTAGATGAGGACAATGACAAGGACATGACAGAAGACGATGAAAGGCAGTTAACATAGCTCTTAGTGTCACCTTAAATGCTTCTTCCTCCTCTATGTACACTGGCTCCTGTTTGCCCAGAGAAGTCACAAACTCATCGGTTGTCAGTGGCTGCCTGGGCATCTGCTGGAGGCGAAGCTCACTGAGGACATCTTGCACTGCCTGGGTGATGCTTCCCTGGGTGAAACCATCAGACACATAAGCTAAGCTGCTTATTTTCAGTAGTTTGGTGATGACTCCACCATTCTGCAGGATCAAGTGTTTCCATAACACTGTTCATCAGAAAGAGAGAAGGCGTTAAGGAAAGCAGGAGAAAGGTTTTTGCATTTTGAAATCAAAACAGAAAAATAAGGAATAGGAGTCAGGAAAACCAAGATTCAATTTTTTCTTGTTTGCTGTTTCTTTCATTTACAGATTTGAAGCATAGAGGTCTTCAGGCACACTGATTCCTAAACCATTAGTGAATCTTTGTTGGCTGTCAGTAAGGACTTTCAGAAAGTGATTAAGGACACTTAGCTTGAGGTGGGTTTGTGTATAAAAATGGAAAGAACTACTGAAATATGCCTGTGTGTATACACAGAGAACTTGTCCAGATAACTCCTGTTTGTGTGTGTAGAGCTAAGCACCTGTGCTCACAGCCTTGGGGTTTTTTCTGGTTTTCTTGTTGTTTCCATGATTCTGCTGACAGGTTACTGCTGCTGAACTGAGAGCTGCTATGAGGACTCAGGGTCTGGTTTGGAAGACAAAAGGTTCCAGCTCTGCAGGCACATATTGCAGAGGACAGGTGTATGTTTTTGCAATTGTAATTGTGCTCATTTAGCTAAATGCTGAACCTGTTTGTGCCTTTTACCTGTGAACCTCTGTGACATGAAGATGCTTTAACATTTGTGAAGTGCCTGAGATTTTGCTTCCAAAAAGCCAAATTAACAGTAGTGATAAATGGTTTTGGTTTATCCTCTGTAAAATAAGTCTGTCTCACACTTAGTAAACCATTCATGCCCTCTCACCATGCTTTCCTTTAAAGCCTTAGAGGAGAATGCTTGGGAAAAATAACAAGTTCTATGCATAGAGATTAAAAAGGTTCTTGAATGAGATAATCTGTGGTTTGAGTAACCTGTTTGAATGCTCTACGTAGTATGAAAATGTTGGGTGGAAAGCTAATGGTATTGGATGTTAATGCAGTTATGTGATGGAGAAAACTTGCTTTATTCTTGCTTCCACTATAATGTTGATACTATGGGCTCGTGCCCATAACTCTGACAGTTTTGTTCTACATATTCAGCTTGAATTAAAACCAAGCTTAATAATTGTTAGCTGAATCACTAATTCATAAAAGTGGAAGTAATGCACACCCCAGTGTGCATCAGCACAGCCAGATACTGCTTGCTACAGCTTCTGATACATTGAATGGCTGGGTGGTTAATAGCAAGAAACCAGAATAGGGTTGTGAATCCCTCCATTGAATGATTTTCATTGTATATTCTGGTTTGTAACAAAATTGAGGACTGTAGCACATGGGTAGCTTGGGCACTGTGGCTATGAATACGTTAGGTCATGGCTTTTGTGTCAAAACACGTTTCTTTAGTTCTTAAATTGGGTATAGGCACTGAAAACTGTCAAGATTGAAAGCTGAGTGCTTCAGATTTCCATCTAATTTGAAGGAAGGCTGCAACTAAAGAAAGAGCCTGGAACTGTCTCAAATGGGACAATGTCAAAGAAGTAAGGCTACAAGTTTAATCTGCCTTAAAATGCCAAGAGTCAATGATTTGGGGCATTCTGAAGTCTGCAGCTGAAATCCCTTTGGCCATTTCCTTGACTACAGATTAGTGGTGAGAATTCCAGACTGTGATGGCTTAAACCCCCAAAGTGAATGTGGTTAAATTCAGCTGCTATCACCTCTTTTCTCAAGGTCTTATTCGTGTCCCTTATCTGTAGCAATTTATCAGAGCTGTAATATAACAGGAACCACATGCTAGCTTTCTGAGAGGCCATTTCCCATCCACACTGTAAACTACTGGATGGAGGAGATTTACAATCAGCTAGGCAGTCAAAACTTGTCTTGAGCTCATCCAAGTGTGCATCATCTAAGTATCACAGAATGTTAGGGGCTGGAAGGCACCTGAAAAGATCATCCTGTCAGAGCAGGATTACCTAGAGTAGGTCACAAAGGAACACACCCAGATAGGTTTGGAATGTCTCCAGGGAAGGAGATTCCACAACTTCCCTGGGCAGCCTGTGCCAGTGTCCTGTCACCCTCACAGTGAAAAAGCTTTTGCTTACGTTTACATGGAACTTTCTATGGTCCAGTTTGCACCTGTTGCTCCTTGTTCTATTATTGGACATCACTGAGAAGAGCATGGCTACATCCTCCTGACACTCACCCTTTACATATTTATAAACACTATAAACTCTCATTTTCTTCCAAGATGGATACTCCCAACTCCTTCAGCCTTTCCTCATAAGGGAGATGTTCCACTCCCTTACTCATCATGGTCACTCTGCACTGCACTCTCTCAAGCAGTTCCCTGTCCTTCTGGAACTGAGGGGCCCAGAACTGGACAAGATATGCTTGATAGTTTGCCTTTTTCCTGCACATGTAAATTGACCTAGTCACAGAGGTTTTTCATTACAAATTTTGACTCTCAGCATATGGAGTCCTCAATGAATTTGTCAGACTTTGGGAGGGCCTGCCTATCACCACTTGGTAGACTAGACAGGTAAAGTTGTGGCTGCCTCTATGATTTCTCCCATGGTCTCTAAGTACAAAAGTGGAATTTAATCATGACAAAACTCAGTTCTCCAGACACAGTTCTGTTTACAGAGAGGCCCTGAAGTGTTGTTTAGAGTATGCAAAATGTATAGAAGTAACATAAATCCAGAATCCTTGGGTAAAAATCAAAGCTTAAATTAAAAGTCTCTATTGAAATAGCATCTTATCCTTCCTACAGTGAAAAAAAACAGCTTAGGATGAACTGGGTGCATGCTGAACAACTCATGAAGAAAAGCTAATCACCAAAGAACAGTATGTTAAGCCCTTCTCCCAAATTCCACATTCATTATCTTATCTCTGTTGGATAGTGTGCATCATTATTACCTAAACCTTCAGAAAGTGAAAATTTAGATAATACTGAGATTAACTGAAAACTCATACCTGGGGTATGCATGGAGGTTAAAATCATCTCTGAGGATAACCAGACAATAAACAAGTAGGGATTTTAAACTGCTGTAATTAACAGGATCACTTGAAATACTTGCCATATCTTGAACCGTAGTCAGGCCTAGGAATCACAATAATTTTTGAGTACGTCTTGAAGAAAGGTTTGGGATTAGCATCAAAGGGACGCTTGGTGGTTCCCACTATCAGCACTCTGTCCTGTGCTTTCAGAGCCTTGAGGAAGTCAGGAAGGAGTTTTTCCAGTTGTTTTAGGTTCTTCAGCATGTACATGGAAATACAAGGAGGAAAGAGTTATCAGTGCTGAGAGCTCACAGTTAATGATGTGCAGTTGTATGTAGACATGATGTATACAACAGGATTTTGTGCCTGCTAAGTAACCAAGTTATATTTAGAATAATCAGACTTGATGCTTGACCTATGGAGAAAGCCTCTGTCTCTGAAAGTCAGGTAAGCACTCGATCTCTGATTAGGGACTTGTGAGATTGTGCTCATGTCTCTCAGTATTGAACTTGCTGGTCATTTACTGAAAATCAGGAAGGAAACAACTCATATAAAGAAGGAAATCCTGATTGCCACTTCAAGGAGAATTATTACTAGGACCTGTGCATCCTGTGAACATTAACAGATAGAAAAACTGCCAGGCTGTGTAGCTTGGTGTGGAATCCTCACACCAAGTTATGATCTACCAGCTCCTAGCCATATGTGAAAACTACACTCCCTACTTTCTGCTGTTATCTCTAGCTTGCTGTGGCTTTCACCTGAGAACACAACTTCTTTGAATCCAGGTTTCATTTATCTGCAATAACTTATTATTTAACTTCAGGACAAGTATCTACTATTTACAGAACAGATGAGTATTGAGCACAACCTGTTATTGGATAGTTCTGCTTGACACTGCTCAAGTGAATACTGGTTGGAGAAGCTTAAATTGTGGTGTCACTGCTGTTAATAATATGTGAATGTCCTGCTTAGGATGGTGTATAAGAAGTTTAATGACTTGGAAGTATCTTACAAAAAGTGATTGAGACTTAACACCCAAGTCACCAACACTCACTAGAAAGCTTTACTCTTTGGATCACCTTGTGATTTTTTTTTTTCCTTACTATATAGTAGGCAGCTTCCTGAAAAACTTGAGCTTCAATTTCAGATCAGACTTGCCTAATGTCAATAAGGAAGAAACAATGTCCTAAAAACCTCTCAGCTGAAAGGCAGTAATAAACATCTGTGAATCTCCATTGCATGTGCAGTCTTTGTGATCCAATTTTCCTGCTGACTGCAGTAGCAGACAGCTGACAGAAAGGAAGCAAAGAGCTGTTCTTCGGAGTGAAAGCAACAGAGGGGAGGAAATTGGGAAATCAATAACAAATCCCAAAAGTTTTGGGGTAGAGTCACAGCTATTTTCTAGCTAAACTTGTCTTAATTATGATACATCTATTTTCTCATGGTCATTCTATGCTGCTTCTTAAGTTTGTAATTTGCTTAATTATGATAATGAGATGAGCATTAGGTCCCACTTCAGAGCATGCTGGTTGCCAGGATGGTAAATCCAGCTCACATTTTGCTCTTGGATGAACTGTTCCTATGTTCCAGCTGCCATTCTGTCATCTCCTTCTTGTGCCAATACACCCAGGGAGCCTGTGTTCATTCCCAAAGAAAATGCCTTGTAAACATGGTAGGTGTAGTGAAATGAGGCAACCAGGTGCCACTAATTGCCAGGTAGTGGGCATGAGCTTGTGTTAAGCCCACCTGTGCCTGATTAGGGTGGGCCCCAACTGCACATGAGCAGGATTAGGGGGCCAATAAAAGGTGAGGCTTGAAGCACAGGCTCAGCTCAGTCCTGAGCAAGCCAGCAGAGAGGTTGGTCAAATGTGGAGCAGTAGCACCGAGCCAGGCTGACCAGTCCTGAGGACAACAGACTCAGGGCACTGTTTGTGCACTTCTGCTGGAATCCCTGTTGGACCTTGGAGCGCTGTGCTCTAAGAAAGGTTTGTCTTGCAACAGGTAGGGGTGCCCTGGAGTGAAGGAGAGGCTCAAAGAGGAAGGATGTTGGGCTTTCCAAAACCAAATAGTATGTTTGCTGTTGGCTGGCAAGACTTCAAATCACAAGCTTTTATCCAAACTTTGCCATTCCCTTGCTGGGAAGCTTTTGGTAGTGAACTTGGCTACTCTATATATCTACCGTGGAAGCTTTAGCTCTTTAGCTAACCTTACCACCTTTGCTCTTCCAGGAGATCTGGTCACAGTGGTGACTGAAATGTGGATTTGAAAAATTTATGGCTTTTTTACTAAGTTCTCAGCCATGATGCTGGTGTTGTCATGGTGGAATGAGCAAAGTGACTTCCACTAACTGCTCCTTCTTGTGAAGCCTGAACTTAGCTTCTCCAAAATGCCCTCTCTTGAAGAGCTTCTAAGGAGGGCTGCCCAGCTGCCAGTTACCACTGTCTGACTCTCCTGTTTCATGCTCTCTGGCTCAAAACATGGGTTATACTGTGAACTATGTAGGACATGAGTTATTTCAAGTTTTGAGCCACTGAGACCTTCTGTTAAATACCTGGATGTCAATGGATGTGATACCCTGTTACTGAGGTGCACATAGGGAGAAATGTTTCCTTATTGGGGCTACCAAAGCAGACAAAGATCATGAGTACTCCAGGAAATTGTTGGTCTCTTGTCTTTAATCCCCATCTTAACTTGCTGTCAAGGTCTGAACCCAAGAGAAAGGCTCCTTTTCACTGTGGGGACCACCAGAGAGCATCAACCACTGCATACCCATCAACTCACATATCCAATGCTTCATGGGCCTTCCAAAATATGGGCCAGAGTCCACTCCACAGCCTAAATTCACAGGACTCACCATATGAAAAAGGTTTAATTTTTCACATGGATCTCTAAAATGAAAGTATTTTGCAAGCAATGTGATTCTAATCAGGGTTTCAGGTGAATTGCTCTTTGCTGTGGAGGCTGAGTTGCTGTGCCTATTGGGCAGTGTTTTAATTTTCATTCTAGTGTGGAAGCTGCACAAGGGAGGAAGGAATGGAAGCAATAGCAATCGGACTCCCAGGAGCCCAAAGAAAATCTGTAAATATAACTATTTAACACAAGCTCTTTGTTTTCACAGTGGAAGTTAATCCTTGTTTCTTTATTGTTCACTTTGCTTCTATCCAATTTCTCAGGTTAATAGGGCTGAACAATCTAAGCTCATCTTAACTTTTAGCTTCTTGCCTCATATTTTGAAATTTTACAGTATCTTCTACTTTTCAGTGCACTGATGAGCAGTGACAGGGATATTTTTAAATAAAGCAAGTATAGCTGTGTAGGAGAGAAATGTGACCTCTTGGGGGCTCTTAAGAAGTCACAAGACTCACCTAAAAGAAAAAAGAAATAAAAAGAAAAAATGTTAGCAAGCTGTGGCAGATTTGGTCATACTGGTATGTGTTAAGCTAAGAAATACACTTGCACCTTTGTGCTGGCTATAATGCAACAGGAGAAATTATCTGTACAGAAATAAAAAGGAAGCAACTAACCTCTTGACCCTTTGGTACACCTTTAGAAAATATTTTTTCTGTGTCTCCAATCCACACAACTGAAGGCTGCAATTGCTTGGCCACCTGAGGGAAAATGGGGGAGAGAAGGTGAAAATTAGTACTTTTTTTTCCAGAAATGTTCAGCACTGCTCAGCAGTCTTGGCAAACCAAATGAAACCTTTCTAGTTATGAATCTAACATTAAGAACCCAACCCAAATGGAGTAATTTTGGACTCCTATGCTTCTCTGTCATTTTTCAACTCAAATTCAGTTGCAGTTCTGCAAAAGGAAGCCTGGACTTGAAGTTCAATGCCAGATACTGATGGACTGGCAGCAGGTTTCACCCGGGTGCCCTTATCTGTAGGAACCTCCCTGGTTTTCCAAGGGTAATAGAGACATGGAGACAGGCAAGACATGGCTACAGCATGAGAAATGAGGATACTATAAGCAAAATAGGCTGATATAGAGTCCTGTGGCTTACAAATAACATTTAATTTGCAGCTAGTTAGCCCAAGAATTAAAATGGAACCTGTGAAATTTGAAGGAGTGTCTATCCAAATGGACTTTCTGGCTCCCAAGTTGGAGGCACTATACCTCTGGTTCACAGCAGGATGGCAGCAATGCTACAGACTTTTTCACATCTTTAAGTCTCCCTATTGCTATAGAAACAGCAGCAGTTTAGCCATTCTGCTGCCAAATTTTAATCACTTTCCTGTGGCTCTCAGAGCTGTGCTGGTTTGCTCAGCAACAGAAGTGATGGCTCAAAGAATTGATGGGTAAGAACAGTGAGACAATGATCTCCTGCTTGTATTTTTTTTTTCCCTCCCAGTTGAAACCTCTGCTTCCAGGAAGGAAGCTTCCAAAATCAGTAGGTTGTGTACATCATGAGTTCAGGCTCTGATGGAGAGCCAGGAAAGAAAGAAATAAACAATGAGCAACTTTCTTCAAATCACTGCAGCATCATTTTTATAGATTCAATTTAAAAGCACCAAGTGTCTGGTACAGTAAAAATGAACTGAAGATACGGGGAAAGAATAGTAGAGGAGGGCTGTTAAACTTGTTTGTTGTGCTGCTGGTAGGGTGAAGTGGAAATAATGTCAAATCTCTGCTATGTGACACTTTATTTGTGGTAACTCATCAGTCCTGGAACATGGCAAGTGATACTTCCAAGTTCAGAATTGACTGCATTTGTATTTCACACCCCCATTCTTTATGCTACTGAGATGAGTGGAAACTCTGCCTGAGAGACTTTCTCCAGCTCAGCTAATGAATGGATTATCAGCTGGGGCTTTTGGATGTTTCCGATGGTGACTTTTACTCTCTGAAACATAGGAAAACAACCAATTTTTGCTTCTGCTCTGTTTGTGCCTTGAGAGGCTGTCAGGAGGGAGATGGGGCAGTGGGTGAGTGGGCTGTTGCCACGCTGCCTGTTTGCAGCCCCTGTGTGTGTTCATGCCTCAAATCCCTGCCAGGCTTAGCACTGGAGGATCTGCTGCTGCTCTTCTGCTTCTTCCCCACTTTATTGCTGTTTACAACCACAGAGGTGCTGGGCATTTGCTTCCTAATGAGCACAGTCCTCTTTTGGTACTGTTGCTTTGTGAGGCAATGCAGCTGGGTAAAGGCTGGGGAGCCGGGCAGCTCTTCTGCAAGAAATTCCCCATGCCTGTGTGCCTGATGCTGCAGAGCAATCCCACGGGAGAATAAGGGTGGGGAGCTGTGGGCTGAACCCTGCTGGTGTCCTTTCCAGGGATCTGTGTTGTCCCTTCAGTGGGGATGCTGCAGCCAGGCTGGGCTGTGTGGATGTGCCCCATCTGCCTCACAGAGAGATCCTCTGGTTAGCAGCCCCCTAAAATGGAGCCTCAAGTTTGTAATCAAACTCTAATTTCATTTTAACTCTCGGAGAAGAGTGCTCACTGTTTTCACACTTGTAGTTGTCTTTTTTGACCCCTTTATTTCTGCACCCAGTATTTCTGCACCCCCTTTATTTCTGTTTTGCTTTCTGTTTTGAAGCAATGATCTCAATGTATCAGGTGGCCTGCATGTAACTTGCTGGTGCTGGTAAACATTAATAGGACCAAATTCAACACAGGGATGGCTGTTTCTTTTTCAAAAGACAGATCAGACACCCAGAAGCCGTGGTAATCTAATACAAACTGTTGACAGACATGTAGCAGAATGTATATCCCCCGTGAAAGTGCTTCATTTGAAATATCCATGGACAGTTTGAATCCATGGATAGTTTGAATGTACATAATTTGTAATTGGAATCTTCCTAGCTTTGCTGCATTCAACAATTTGTGGGAACTGCCAGCAGATGGCTCCTTAACCCTTCTAATACCACAGCCTGTAAATTCTGCTCTGGTGGCTCACCGAGGCTTGATTTGCTCTTCAGAAAAATTGTGAAAAAACCCCCCATGTTTCCTATCCTGCTGTCTGTCAGCATTTATCAAAGATCCAAAATTTTTGAAAGATTTGGTTTAAACTTTTCAGACCTGTGAGCCAGAATTTAACAGTTAAAACTGCTGTGCTTGACAATCAAACCCTGGATTCTTGCAGGGGATATGTGCACAAGATGCCTCTAAACTTGAAGGCTTTAATAGAATGTTTCTGAAAGACCCAAGACTAGGATTTCTGGAACCTCAATTTGCTGCTGCTCAGTCCTCTCTAGCCTATATTTACAGCTGATATTCTTGCTAAAACCTGCTATTAGCCCTTATCTATGGGAGCCTCACCAGGCAAATACACCATTGTTAAAGTCATGATGTCCTGGGTTCTGGTTTGTTAGAAAGTAACTCTAAATACTGTCTTCCAACAGGATGAATTTAATTTTTTGGCATTACAATAATACAGTGTAAAGCTGCTTTGCCACAGAAATAACACTATTTGAGCACTGGTGATATTTAACGTTTCAAGGGTCAAGGTTTCCAGTAGGCTGAGCTGCACCAAGGTAAAAAAATAATTCTGAGATGACAGGAAAAAAGGCTGATTGTACTGAAACCAAATTCCAGCTGTAACGGAGTCTTGTGTGGCGTGGAAAATGTTAGATATGCTGAGACTTCTGTCAGTGGATGACAGTGAACTGTACCTGGTTCTTCTTGTCTGAAGGGACAATGTGGCACAGGTTACAAATAAATGAGCCTGATTCATCAATTTTTTTTTTTTTTTCTTTTTTTTGCACTGACAGACTTCAAAATTATGTTGCCTCCTGGGGTTATATAGTTTTATTTTAAACTCCATTGTATTCCTTTTTGGTATAACACTCTAGTAGTCCCCTCTGACCTGCTAAATAGCATAACCCAATAACCTGATAAGAGTCCCCTAACAGTGATGGTGTTGAAATATTTCTGCAGCTTGCTGCTCTGGGAAGCCTCTTGTTGAGGAGAGATGGCTGCAGAGCACACACAGAGTTGTTGATATGCATATATGCCTTCTGGCATGCTATTTCCTCTTGGCCACCTCTTTGCTAACCTTTTAGCCTGGTCAGTATTGCTCTATTAACCTTTCCCCACGGATGGCTTTCTGTACAATGTGCTTTCTGTGTGCTGCTGTGGCCCTGGTGAAGGGCCTGTATGGGGCTGTCTCCCTCTGGTAGTGATTAACCTGCTAGCTGGTAATGGAAGTCCTGTGCTTGTCACTCTTCTTGCCTTGGAGTTCAGCCTTGTGAACTACCCCCATTTTTACACTTCAGTGTTGCAGAGTCTGTGCCTTCTGTCTTCTCTTCTTGATCCTCCCTGCGTTTGCTTTTGTTTCACCTTCGCTATCATCCCTTGCATCTCTTTGATAAGCCAAGATCTTGGTTGGCAGAAGGTGGCAGAGAGCTCAAGCAGGCTCAAAGCAAGGAAAGTGTGGCTTAGCTGAAATATTCAAGCATGTTCTGGTTTACGTGAACCTTCGCCTTGAAGGATGATTTTTGTTTCAGGGACTGATGGGAAGTGCTTCTATATTAGAGACAGATCCTCTTTTCACTCTGAGGCTGATCTGGCAGGCTTTGGGGTGTCTTTTTGGGGAACACAAGTGCTCAGGCTTGCTGTTTGCAGCTTCTTTCAATCGTTTTCTTACTCAACATTAATCTTTCCTACATTTCCTTTGAATAGGCAGATTGAGATGTTGGTGTTTTCCTGTTATGGTATGAGAAGTAATTTCCTCCTTATTACATTTAAAGTGCCTGCTTTGAGTAACAGACAAGACTCTCATTTGGATCAGGGTTTGTATGTCTCTTGCAAGTCTCTTCCCCAAAATGAGGGGAAAAAGAAAAAAGAATTTGGCTCTTGCATCTGAAACAAATTAAGGTTACATTTTTTCCAATGCTATTCAGTTGTTTAGGGTGTCTCCCAGAAACAACTGCCAGCAGCCAACACCCAGTTTTGAACAAAAACTTTCCTTATGGTCATTTTATGCTTTCAAGAGTTTCTTTTCATTACAGAAACTCTGATAGCAGTTTCCAGATGTGATAGGTAATTAAAAGGTTACTTCACCTTTATCACAGAGCACCATTACTTTTTATTTACTAAATCTTGTTGTTTAACAATGGTTACATGGATCATAAAATAGGAAAAAATGTCATGTTTCCTGTCATTCTCCTGTGAGTGGCAGGTCTGTATTCTGTTTGACTAACTGTGTATAAAGGCACACGTGGAAAGCTGGAGTACAAAGCTTGCTTGATGTGAGACAACTGCAACACCAGTTGCTGTTGGCAATGTCTGATTATGGAGAAATGGTGAATCTTTTGGTGATCTTATGCATGAAAGGCACTTTAATAAGGTGTACTATGGCATGCCAGATAATAGACCAAGTGCTATGATTATTAAATACTACACATCAGCTGCAGGACACCATTCACTTTGATAGCTTGCATGTGCCACACTATAGTGTAGTCTAAACATAATCCAAATGTGTTTACATAAGAATTTTTTTACTATGGTGAAGAAAAAGCCACTTCTTTTTGGGCAAATATCAGTGTATTTGGACAGATACCATTGCTTCCTTTTATTAAGGAATTTGCATTGTATGCTGCCCTTGTGTTTGCTTCAGCTTGGGCAATAGTAGATTCCTGCAAATCGGGTTATCATGGAATGGTTTGGGTCAGAAGGGGCCTTAAAGATCATCTAATACCAACCCCCCTGCATGGGCAGGGACACCTTTCACTACACCAGGTTGCTCCAAGCCCCATCCAACCTGACCTTCAACACTTCCAAGGAAGGGCCGGCTACAACCTCCTTGGGCAACCTGTACCAGTGTCTCACCACCCTCAAATTAAAGAGTTTTTTCCTAAGGTCTAACCTAAATCTCCCCTCTTCAAGTTCTAAACCATTTTCCCTTGTCCTCTTGCTACAAACCCATGTAAAAATCCCTACCCCAGCTTTCTTGTAGGCCCCCTTCAGATATTGGAAAGTCACTATAAGGTCACCTCAGAGCCTCCTTTTCTCCAGGCTGAACAACCCCAATTTCTTTAGCCTGTCCTCATAGGGGAGGTGCTCCACCCCCCTGATCATTTTAGTGGCTCAAATGATCAAAAATTATTGAAAGGTCCTTATCCCTGGTACCTTGTGAAGCTGTTTTCCTAATGTATTAACAGTTTCCCTTGTTGCATCCTGTCTACTGCTTCTTGTCCTACAGCTGTGCACCTCTGGAAAAAGAGTAGCTCTGTTCTCTGTACCAGGCTTGTAACAGGGTGGTACCCACTGGACACAAGAGCCTGTTGTGGTCCTATAGGTGCCAAATAGAGGGGAATAATTATTTCCTTTAAGTGGCTGGCAATACTCTTGCTGATACAGGCCAAAATGTGGCTGACCCTGCTGTTGACTACTGTTCAACTTGCTGTTCTCAAGAACCCCCTGTGCTCTCCTGCAAAGCTACAGGTTGACCCTCACTGTGCTGGTGCATGGAATTCCTCCATCCCAGGTGCAGGAGCACTGGATATTGTAAAGAAGCAGCAACTGATGGCAGGACAAACAGGGGATATCTGGGGCAGGGACTTGAGAGTTACCAGAGACAGGGAAAATGAGGCATGCTGTCAGGCCCAAAGAAAGGAGGGTTGTAACTGCAGAGGTGAAAGCTTGAGGGGATGGAGTATTTGTTTTCAACTTGGCTCTGAGAACCTATAGAATCTGTGTCAATATCATCAGCAGACTGGACAAACCAGTGACTTGGTGACAGGTACAGAAGGTGGCAGGGAGGGAGGTGAAAAAACTGAAAGAATCAGTGAAAGTGAAACAGTGGAAACTGTGAAAACAGTGGACTGAATGATGCCAAGACAAGCAGATGCTGTCACCATGAACTCACAAAGGAATGAGCACACAGATGAAGTATCCCTTGGAAAGAGATACTCCATGCTGTGCCATTTACTCTTGCATTAGAGGAGCAGAGTTTGAAGCATTACTGCTCTTACAGCTAAAACAAGTTGCTTTTTGATAAACAAGAGCCTGGACAGCCCTTATGCCATGTGACTGACCATGAACAACTTCCATCATGGGAATTCATGGAGGTTCACTGAAGTGCCATTGTTTTTTTCTATAAGAACAGAACTTCTCAAGTAGAGAAGCAAGCTTGAGCTGCTCTCCTCATTTTGGAGGAGGTGCTGGATAACATTTGTTCTTAAGTAATCTGGAAAAATGTATTTTTATATACCAACATCTAGGCTTATATATGTATATACATAATGTGTATATATATTCTTATGTATCTAGTGTGTATAGGTATGCACACACTTCTGAAAATACATGTTCCAGTTAATGTGTGTATTTTATACATATGTATACAAAAGAATCTTGGTACCTTTGGCTCCCTTCTCCTGTGTTTAAAGGCCTTGTGCTCTAGCACAAGATGATGGGAAGGAGGGGGTGTGTGCTGTGCCAGCAGCCAGACGTGTGCTCTGCTGCTGCTGAGGGCAGAGAAACAGAGTGGAGAAAGGTGAAATGTGGAGAGCAGAGGGAAGGTTTGTTCAGTCTGATGGCACCAGCTTTTGTCAGGGTGTCCTAGATCCAGTGTTAGCACAACAACATCAAAGATGTGTCACCACAGCACCCTCATCTCACCTTAGGCACTGCTCTGACCGGCAAGAAATGGGGTCCTTGGGGACTGCTTTGCTTTTAACTGAGAAACCTATATTTTCTGAGCCTGTCACAAAACCTGCTATAATATTGGATTTAATAAAATACATCTAATAAATCCTAGGGAAGGCAAATTCAAATTTAGCCTTTTAATAGGCCTCTGGCACTGGAAGAATAGTGCATTTGGCTTTTTCTAGTGTATGTGCTGTATGGGTTGTGGTATTTTTGTTGTTGTTTTGGTTAGGTTTGGGTTTTGTTTGTTTGTTTTTAATTTATGGGTGTTTTGTTGGGAAATGTTTATCAGCTTCCTTCCTTAGCAGAAATGCTGAGGACTTAAACTGTGAAAGAAATCCTGCCAGGATAGTATCTTTTTTTAAAAAGGATTTGGGATATATTTTTCACAGTTTATATGCCTTCTTTTTTTTCCAGACTTCTCATACATTTCTGTTAATGTAATCCTGAACTACAATCCTGTAGTAAATGTAATCCTAAATTCCCTTTTTTGAAAAGATAGCTCATAGGTGATCAGAGAGTAGTATAGGGGAGGATGAGTTTACAGCAACAGCCCGAGAGTGGAAATATTTTACCACCCCAATCTATGCTGCACAGCAAACGTTCTTGACTAATGTGTGTATAGCCAGAATTTTCTGTATCTATGATGCTTTTCACATTCAAGGTAACACAAATCTTGCACCAATGTTAATGTGAAAAATCTGGCTACTAAGACTGATTCCTCAAGGGGCATTAAATGCTCTACAGTGGGGCACACACTGCCTGTCAACAAATGATTTTGAAAACTCAAAAGCAGGGTGGGAATTTCAAATTGGGCTGGCAGTCCTTTGGACCTTGGGTAGCTTTGCCTTTATATGATCAGTGTGTATGTTCCCTGATACAGAAGAACTAAAATTCAGTTCCCTGTCTGTTCCACAAAAAGAAGTGAGGAACCTAACCAACTTTGTAGAGAAGTGCACACAAGACAGTACCTTGAGGACCATGTGAAGCATCATTACCAGTTCACTCTTGCTTGGGTATTTCCCAGCAATGTTGGAAGCAGACAAGTTGAAGAGGTTGGCTCCTGTTTCTGTGCAGATGGCATGGACAAACATTTTCTTTCCAACACCTGCAGGTCCTGCTAGTAACAAGGCTTTCACCAAAGGAGCCTTCTCATGGACTGTTTGGGAACCTGTAAAAGTCAGTTGGCACTATTACTGCTTTCACTTATGTCTGCCATAAAGGTAATGGAACAGTTCTTTCTTTTTACTTCACCATGAGTAATTTAAAATGTGAATTCATTGGTTCCTTCATATGACACAAGTGCTATCGAGTTCAATTCTGTATAACCAGAGCTGTGTGTGTACCACATTTAAGTTAACATCCCTGTTTGTAGAGAAAAACCCACCCTTATTTGTACTTTCTGATAGGCAAACTTCAGGTGTCAATCTATGTGAGTTAAAAGAGCAGTAATCCATTTCTAAGTTTTGATGACAGACTCAAGGTAAGAGCACTGCAAGGGAACTGCTGCTGGTGGCTGTATCCAGACAAGCCTGGTGGCTGCCTTCCCTGGGCTCTCAGGCAGAGTTAGAGGTGTACCTGGGGCTTTAAGCTCTGTATCTGTTGTCAGAGCAGGTCCTCACTTGCTGCAATTGGACAAGGGTCTGGATTCTTGTTGCATGTAGGACTAACAGAATTCTTTCCTCCTGCTGTCTGAAATGCCACTTTGCAGCTTCCTTGTATTTACAGAACATGAACAACTGATGGGACTATCTCTTAAAGCTGCGTTTGTCAGTGATTTCAAAACCAGACGTTACCACGTGGTTTATTTTTCTTTCCTTTAACTTCTGTATGCACCTCCCTTTTTTTTAATCTTCCTTCAGTAATTTTTACTCTTTTACTGCTATTACTCCTTTTCAGTGAGTGTTAGAGACTCTGTTTGTCAGCTTAGGTCACTCTGCTCCAGAATCTTGCACTGCTCTGTATGAGCCAGCTGAGTGTAGTGTTAGATTATCTAGAGAGGAGCCAATGTTTTTCCCCAGTCTGGAACACGGCAGTTGCATGTTGAAGAGCAGGTACCATGTATTTCCTAGGAGAAGGAGGATCCTTTTCTGTTCCCTTCCTTTTATTAGGATGAGCCATTGCACATACCAGGGTTGCTATGTGTTGCTTGCTCTGCTAGCAGCATGGTCTGCTCAGTGTTTCTAAATCTGTCTCTATGGCAGCTGCAGGTAAATTCATTCCCATCACCTGGGAAAGCCTAGCAGGAATGCTTGTGTTGTGGAAATGGAATCACAGAGAGAGATTTAGGTGGTTGATGGTGATGGAATTTGTTTTCCCCATAATTCTGGCACTGTATGAATTAGGTACAGGTGAAATGCTAGAGGTGGAAGTAGTAGGAAATGTCAAATGCTTTTACCTGTACCCCCTGGCAGTGCAGTAACATCGCTGCCTCAGAGCCTGAAGAAAACACCCTGTGTCAGTGGTGGTGGTTGCTACAAAGTCAGACTTGAAAATCTGTGTGAACATCCACTGCTTTTGAAGGGCTTTGAGACTTGTATCTGTCATGTATGGGCTAGTGGGGGAATCTGGCCCCACAGTCATGGGCTGCAGAGGGAGCCTATGGCTTCACCTGGAAAAGTTCTCTTGGTTAAGGGGGACAGCTAGGTAAGAAAAGTATTTAAAAACAAATCCACTCAGGCTGCTTATCTGTGTGCTAATGGTTTAGTGCCCCAAATAAACGACAATGAACTGAATGCTAAGATGAATGCCACTATTTTAGCACTGTGCAGGATGTAGTGAAGTTGTCAGCCACCCAGACTTTATTAATATTTGGTCATTCCATACTAATCTATTACTATTACACACAGATTTATTATGAGGGGAGCCGCAGACTCCTCTGTGGTTAAAGATGAAGTATATCTACTATTATTCCTCCTTTCAGCTGCTTATAATTTCTCAATGCCATTTAAGCTGGAGCTTGCCTTGCCATTAGGTGTCTATTTAGAGAAAAACCTTCACTTCTGCATATACACAGTTATATAATGGCTAACTCATTTTGAGACCAATTAAGTAAAATGTCATCCATAACATATCAGCCAAAAGGTGCACATTCCTGTGCCTTTCTTTTGGCTCATACAATATCTTTCTTTTAAACTCAAAGGCATTTTTCAAACTGCTATTGCAAATATTCTTTGTTTGTTTAACTAGTCCACAGTCTCTTTTCCCTAGAATTTTTGCCAGCTGTACAAATGGCAGAAAATTTATGGGTTCTCTTTCCTCCTGCCTTCGGGCTCTCCTGGGGCTTGATTTGACTAGATTAGATGGTGCTAAAACATAATGTTGGAGGAGTTATCTGATATGTGAAATACCACACTGCAGTCAATGCAGACAGGGATAACTGCTGAGCTCTCCACAGCTGATTACAGTCAATCCCTGAGGGTTTCCCCAAAACCTGCTGTGAGTGTTGTAGAGGAGAAGAGCTCCATTTAGGTTGAAGGGGGGGATACTGTTAGCATCCTGTTTGTTAACCTGATGGAGCTGTGGGGCAGCAGGAGCATTCTTTCTACCCAAAACTCAAATGATGCAGACTTGTTCTCTGCTGCTCTGAGCTCTCTTATGCCACATGGAGCCTACTCTGGGGACAGTGGAGGCTGGGGAATGCCCAAGGAGAGCCACAGGACACGTATGTGTAGAATGGGACAAGTGTTTATCTTTCTGGAAGGTGTGTGAAGGGGAGGGAAAAGCAGAAGCTCTGTGTCAGCTTTGTTCCCTTTGCCAGAATGGGAGACAGGGAGATGTCAGCTATTTTTCCCTACAAAAGGGATGAGTGTAGAGTGACACAGCCTGGGGGAGGATATGCCTAGTTAAAATCTCCCCCAGATCCAATGAGGAATGGAAAAGGATGCAAGCAAAGTATGAGCCAGAGGCCCCTGAGAAAGGCACTTCTTGAAGTTAAGGAAAGTTTGCCTTAATGAAATTCCCAAGTAAAATAAGGGATAGATTTTACATTAAAAGCAAACATCACAACTCCGCAAAGCCTTATTAGATATTGCCTAAGTCTGGCATTAAAACTGCAAGAGCACTTTAAAAGTCTTCTCTCTGATGTACAAAATTTATTCAGACTAATTCTTTAAACGATTGCATTGTTTAGTACTGACTAACATTAGCCAGCTTGTAAAAGGTAAATTGCAACCTTAGCCCTTCCCTTAACTTGATTAATTTTGATCACTGGAGCTTGTTTTAGCTATTATCTTTCCCATGTGATTTCCTTTTATGTGCTGCCATTCACAAACAGTTACCATGCAAACAGAGATGGTATGGAAATGCAATACCTGACAATGGCATGGTGCAGGCTCTCTTAAAATGATATGGTCTTCATTTAGAAGGCTTAATGAAAAACAATTATACTGCAAAATGCTTTAGATTACGATTAATCAAGCCCTGTCAAAGCCAGTAAAAATGCATGTTACTGACAGGAAGCAAAGCCATCATATTCTGCCCTTGAGTAATTTCTGCTATGCTCTTACCTAATGGCAATATTCCATACAGGGCTATTAGCTGCCTGACATCTGTGGCAGAGGGCACTGACTCTTTCCTCAGCTGAAGACTTGTGGACCCCAGATAGCTGTAGTCGCCTGTAGGAAGGAAGCGTGGGCTTAATAAATGTGACACTGCATTATTATAAAATGCATAACTCAAGTAATGAAAAACTACCCTAGAAATCAATATGATGTGTTCACAGTAAATGCAGTACAGTCAGGGGACTCAAATAGGGCAACACTGTTATGGAATGTGGCCCTGAAAAGTTTGAAGAGTGAAGCAGAAAGGAAAATGCAGTTTAAGGCACTGTGGGCTTTTCCCTTCCTGCCTGTGGCAGGCACTCAGCAGAGCAGCCCCTCTCCAGTAACCTCTTGAAGGAACTTTGTGGAGAAGAATCATTAGTAGCACCATAAATCACACTTCTGGCAAAGGATTTCAAGATTTGGGATTTGTAGGGCTGGAATCCCAGTGAACCATGCTCAATCAAAAGGATTTAAAAAAGGGGGGAAAGACATTTTAACCAACTTGCCCCTTGGCTGCATCCCATCCTGAGCTTCTCACTATGTCAGACATTTAAGTGGGTTACCTAATTTGGTTGCACTCTTTGCTTTGCACTTCACCTTTTCCCTGTTGTTCAAAAACCCATCCACAAAATAACTCAAGAAAACTAAATAATTCCTGACATGAACCAATTTTGCCTCAGCTCTTGTTACAGAGCCCTAATCGTGTTGCTTGTCCTGTTGAAGTCCATATACAAGACATGTTGGAGAGCAAAGATCCAGAAGGATGGACCACAAGCAAGAAGCCTAGTAGTTACAATGTACTCAATGCTTATTTTTTTAGTGTAAAAGACAGGTAATTTTGGGGAATGTTATTGGAAAGTAATAGTATATTATGTTTTACTGGACATAAAAAGGGGGAGCACACAGAGCTCTGGTGGAGCAAAGGTGAATTAGCAGTGGTTAAGGGAAAAAATGGAGTTGTAATTTGAGGGGCAAAAAGGCAGATGAGCCCTGGTGCAAGTGCTCCCTTCTCTCTGAAGAATAAAATTAATTTCAGGTTTTATCTTTTATTTAAGGAGAAATCAAAGAACTGGATAGAAATTAATCTTCACAGATTTAATTAGAAGGCATCAAAGGGTTTAATTGCAACTGAACATAAATCACAGTGGATATTCTCAGACTAATTTAGATAAGGTCACCAAGAAAATTAGTTCAGTGATGTCAGTTTGTCATAGAGAGGGGACATTTCAGGGCCTGTGTAGTGTAATTCCACTCTGTCCTTTCCCCAGGAACTGGGAGTAAGTGACCTTCCTTAGACTTCAGCCCTGCAAGAGCAGAGCAGATGAGGACTTATTTTTATGCAGGCTCTGACTTGGAACCTTAAAGGGGGAGGCATTTTGGTATTTAAGAAAAAAAGGTGCAAATCCTAGGGAAATTTTAAATGCTTTCTGTATCTTGTTTGGCAACTCGAAAAGCATGACTGAGCTCTGATGCTGGCTTTGACAGCATGGGTCACTTCCCTGCTCCTGGGTCCGCAGGGGCTGGAGCCTGTGCTGGCAGCCAGAGGGCCTTGGGATGGGTGTGGGTGAATAGTGCTGGAGTCTCTTGTGCCCAATGTCTCTTGTGCTGGGCAGTGAATATTGCTGGGGTACCTTGGAGCAGCCAGGGTGTTGCTTTCTGCTGCAGAGGAGCCAAGGCTTCAAACCTCAGGGTTCAGGGATAACCCAAAGCCAGCTCAACCTGCTTGTGAGTTGGTTGGTAGGAGCTGTTATTGTCCACTGTGCTTTAAGAACCTCTGTGGTGTGAATGTCTGTTGGACAGAAGTGACCTGGATGGTGCTGGTTGGGTGAATGAAGGAATAATGAAAATCTTCTATTACTTGATCTTTAATGAGCATAAAATGGACAGAATACTTATTTCAGCTTTCAACAGAGTGGGCAAAGACTCTGAAGGCAGTAACTGGTGCTTCTAAAAGTTTATGTAAACATGGCCTTTAGAGATGATGTAGGAGAATTCAGCTTTTCTGGCTCAGATACATTCTCTACCAACAGCCAGTGGCATTGTGGAGTCTGGATGTCTGCAAAATCAAGTAACAGTGGCCTCTGAAAGAGTTAAATCTTGGGGTTTGTGCTCTGTGTAGAGTATAGGCAAGTGTGTCTGACTGCAGCTGCAGAAACTGGGCAAGAGGTTCTGAAATGCAGAACCAGGCAGAGATGCATCTTACTCAAACCAAAGGCCAAATATGCCTCAAAGCACTGCTCAAGGTTCACAGGCAGTCAGACAGGGTGGAGGTACAGGGGTGAATCTTTGCTGAATGAACAAATGCTGAAGATCTGATTTTTCCTGTGCTCTGGGAAATATTCTGGATTGACTATGACCTCTAGACCCACAGACTTGCCCTGTCTTGCCAGTGCTCCTTTGAGGATGTCCTGGTTCCACCTCAGGGTAGCTTGTGATATCCAAAAGCATTCAAGGCTTCCCAGCTAAGCACCAGCTTTACAAACAGGACCTGGTTTCAGTAGCAGAAGTGAAAGGTAGTAAACACCCTGCAGAAACAGACTTGCTTTGCAAACGTGGCTTTTAAAGTCAACTCTGGAAGTCTTGCAAGTGAGTTGAACTCACTTGAACTCTTGAACTCACTCTTGACTGGAAACAGGGGCCAGTGAACATTGAATGGCTGGAGGTTTGGTTAGATTAGACACTGCATTAGCTGTAAAAAAGTGTACTTTACCAACATAATCGGAGATATTCACAGTCTTGGCTTTCATTAGTAATCCTTCTTTCGCTAGTTCCTCGTAGAGAGAATCAATGGTCCTGCAGACAAGAGACATTACTCAGAATTTCTAGGACACTAACTTGCAGCTCAGTCCTTCAATAACTGAACTAGCTTGAGAGTTATTTATGTTTCCTCTGCTTTATATATGTATTTTGTAGCTCAGAGGTAAAGGTGATTGGTGCCATCAATATGAAATCAATAAGGACCATTTTCTGTGTTATGGCAAGGAATCTGATTATTTCACACATGGCATGGCTCCCTCTCACAGTGATGCTGTTACCAATTTCCAGGTGATGCAAGATCAGTTATGACTTGTATAAGCATTCATTCATTAATATCAATTACTGGGGAATTATTTTTAAATTATACAATAATAGCAATCATAACACTACTATGCCTATTAATTTAGCTCTCCAATTAGTAGTAATTCATTAATCCTTCTTGAAATGTATTCTGTTTGCAAGAGACAGCCTCATCTCATCAGGAACATACTGGGATGACTCCATCAGAGTAACCAGTAGCCCAGCTGCTGAAGTGTTAGGGTGATGCTGGCCAAAGGAGGGTAGGACTGGGAGAAAAACATACCCTGGAAACTGGGGCATGACTTCTCCAGTGGAACAGTTGCTTCCTATATCCATTAGTGGTGGGAAATAGCTCTCAGTAATTGAGGATTTAATGCACAGATTTGTTTTTGGATTTCCATTGGTGTGGATGTTCTCCTTACTCATTCTTTTAGAGCTCTATCTGAATATTTATTTCAATTACATTGGTGGCACTAAGTTCTACAGGTTGAAGCTGCTTTAAGGGTTACATAAAATTAATAAGCCTAATGGAAATTCTTGTTGTATTGTTAGCATCAACAATACTGATTTGAACCTTTTTATACCTTCCACTGTTAGTGCATTTCTCAAGTCCTCTTCCTTCAATATGTGATCTTTTTTGTCTTTGTCACTTATCTTAGTAGGGATGTTCTGGTATGGCTCCAGTAAAAATATTTAATAGCAACTCCCAGGTGGTTAATAAAAACTATATATATAATTTGAAGTCTGCAGCCTTTTTCCATTTCAGCTTCCAAGTTTTCTTAGAAATGCAGTGTTAGTGGCACAATTAATATAGAAGTATATAACATATTATATAATATATAATAATATATATTAATAACATATTAATATATATTGATAATATTAATATATAATATATATATAATATAAAATATATAAAATATATATAATTTATATTATATATAATTATTATAGAAGTAGTAATAAACAAATATTTAAGGTACTTTCAACAATTTGATTTTGCCACTCTGGCTCTTGCCTTCCTTCTCAGTAATTTTATGCTGAGCATGCATCATAAACCAAGCAGAAGGCACAAAAGGACCAACCTGACAGCTGGGAGAATGACTTCTACTCTTCCTGTCTTATTTTCACTGTGTGAGCTTAATGATGCATGCCCTGAGTCTCCTCCAAGTAAGTGTGATGTGACTGGGCTCTATTTACTGAAGTTCCATGTGGTCCCTCTACCACACCAAAACAGAGATGAACCTGAGCTTTTCTTGGTTATTTCTCAAATGCTTCTTCCCTGCTCAACAGGGAAGAGTAAAGTGTTGGAGCCAAAATGCCACAAGCTCTGATTAAAAGCCAGCTCCTAAAAAGTTTGTGTTCTTAAAAGGCTGTATGGTATATTAAGTTTATATGTAAGAAGCAGGTATGTGCAAGAGCAATTTTAAAAGTATAGCACCCATATTAGACTTTGGCACTGTTCTTGTAAGAGAGGTTATACTGTGTTATAATCCCCAAGCTTTTATTTCAAAGATTTGTTCAGAGAAGTGCTTTACTTTAAATCAGATAAAGAGATTGCTGGCTGACTGTATACTCTAGCACCCAAATGATCTCATCCAGGTCTTGGTGTGCCTGTCTTGTACAGATGGATTCATGGGGTGAATCCCATGTGCTTCCTCCTGCAGTGACTGAGTCTGTCTGAGTTTGTCTCCATGCTGTCCTCCAGCCTTTATCTCTTGGGAGCTGGGGCTGCTCCTGTACCACTGCTGGGTCAGCAGGCCCCAGTGTGGGTATCTCTATGGAAGTGTCTGTGTTACCTGGATAGGTGAAAAATGTCTGGATGCTCAGTCAGTGCATGACAAGCTGACTGAAGATGTAATGCCAAAAGGAAGAAATCCTCTCATATCCTCCAAATTAAAGTGAGGGTGCTTAAAAGAGCAAAGGTACACAAGAAATTGCTATGACTGCCACAACTCTTATTGATATATAAGACTGATTTATGACCTGGATATTATACTTCAGGCATGAAGTGTGATTTATAGACAGAGGTCTGTCTGCAGCCTCCCTTATCAGGCTTCAGCTGGGATGGAAAATGTAACAGTCAACAAAACTGGCAGGTGCTTCTGCACTGGCAGAGGATGGGAAGGAGACAAAGGGGACCAATATCCTGAAGAAATGTTACACGGCCTTAGCTTTGCATCCTGGAATCAACCTGAAGTTACTGAACACTGGCCTCAGTGGTGTGTTGTTGTAGAATGGGGATTTTAATTTGTATGCACTGGTGAAGATGGAGAAAAACAAAGTCTGTGCTCTGTAGCATTGAAGGAGTGTTTTGTTGTCCTGTTATTTGTGGTACTGCAAACCCCTCAGTCAGGAAGGGGCAGTGGGAAGGCTGTAGGATTCACTGGGAATGCAAAAAAAAAATTTCAGCTAAAGTGTATGAGCCTAAATTTTGTAAAACACTTTTTTGTCATCTAGACTTTTAATGGGTATTTATGGCCATCAGTAAAGAGGTTTTATGAATTGCACAGTTCCTGATGCTGGTAAGTGTAGCAGTTTTGGTGCTTCCTGTATAATTGAAAACTAATATTGTTGATAGCACATCTAATGCAAAGAGGGTGCAGTCTCATTGCCTGAATCTCAGTTAAACAGGCCCTTTCTTTACCTGTCAGGAGTTAGATCTTCCTCCAGCTGAGATATCTTTTTCTTCCCTTTTCCCTTTTTGCCCTAAGGACCACAGAAAAAGACAGGAATTAGTAACCTTAGTACAGATACAGATATTGGAATGTACTGAAGCAAAGTGAGGGCCAGAAGAGCAAATGTTTTAGTGTTTGGATGTGGCTGTTGTTACTGAAGGAATCCAAAAGGAAAAATCATACCCTTGAATGCTCTGAGGGAAGGAAGTTGTGTCCCCATTTATAAAAGCACAGGAGATGTTCTCATTTATAAGTGCCTCACCAAGACACAGAAAAAGTGAAGCTCTCCTGGGCTGAGGAGCTGTATCCAATATGCAGATCATGCAGATCCTGTGGCAGGTGCTTCTGACCTGGACTCTGCATGAAGTAACCTGTTGGCTGCTGCTTCCTTCTAGAATCCATCTGCTGAGGGAGCCTGGATATGTGACTTGCAGCTGGAACCTCCCAAGTGAGTGCCCAAGAGAGCCATACTTCAAAGCAATCAATCCTGGACCTTGCATAGAAAACAATCCCAGGGTCATTTGTCCCAAGAGAAAACTCTTCTCTCCTTCCTTTTTGGAGCAGGAGTGGGTATGGCCTTTCCCCAGGAGGGAAGCAGGAAGGAAAAGGGTGTGAGGTCCAAGTAGCTGCTGCAGTGACCATTCATGCTTTTTTTATGTTGGGGTGAAATACATAAGCAGCTTCCTTAAGGGTCACACAGGGTGCTTACAGCTAGATGAGGAACCCAACCCTCCTGAGTCTCTGGGAAGCCTCCTGACCATTAGACATCCTTCTGCCTTCTCTTTCTTACAGTCTCAGGGGAGAAGTTTGAACAAGTCAGAAAAAACATGACCTGCTCTTGATAGTTTATATTACATATTTGTAAAGGGTGAGTGTCAGCAGGATGGAGCCAGGCTCTTCTCAGTCATGTCCAATGATAGGACAAAGAGCAATGAGTGCAAGCTGGAGCACAGAAGGTTCTGTATAAAGGAAAACCTTTTTCACTGTGAAGGTGACAGAGCACTGGAACAGGCTGCCCAGTGAGGTTGTGGAATCTCTTCTTCTGAAGACATTCTGTAGCCCCTTCAGGGATTGGCAGGTTACTATGTGTCCTCAGAGCTTTCTCTTCTCCAGGCTGAAAAACCCCAACTCTCTCACCCTGTCTTCATAGCAGAGCTGCTCCAGCCCTCTGAGCATCCTTGTGGCCCTCCCCTGGATTCATTCCAAGAGCTCCATGTCCTTCCTGTGTTGGGGACTCCAGAACTGGACACATTTTATGCCCCTGAAAATTACAGCCTTCAAATCCAAGGCTCTGTGGCAAAAGTTCAGCTGATAAAACAGGCTGAACAACATCTCAGAGCATGGAGGCTGAGTCTGGCATCCTCCAGCCTAGGTTTTGGAAAGTACGCACCTGGGAAGTAAGGGTCAGAATCAACTAAAAGGGAGCTCTCCCATGGCTCCCAAACAGAGAGTTGACCATATGCAGGGGGATGGATGCATCTCATTGCAGGGAAGTGGTAAGAGGCTGCCCAGTGCCTCAGGTAAATAACAGCAAATGAATGCTGACAGGTGGAGTCCTGGTTCCTATCCTCAGCATGAGAATAATATCATTAACAGCCTCAGAAACAGAGATTCCAGCTATGGCATGTTTCATCTCAGGACTTTGATGAACAAGACCTGATGAGAGAACTGAGATCTGTGCCTCAAAGGATAGCAGTGTGGCTTTTTGCATATCAGGTACAATCTAATGAGTTTAGGTATTTCCAGACCACCCAAATGGTCTGGAGACCCATTTGTAAGGTGAAAAGCAGTTTATCCTTCCATTCAAAAGGATTCTTCCATAAAGGTGGCAAATGGGTTTTTTATCTGAGGGGCTGCAAAGAGCAATTCTTGATAGGGTTAAGTGTCAGCTTTTAGTATTAAGTGGTATTTGAAGGTTTGGGAGCAAGTGATAAAGTTGAGCCAAGAAAGTATGGTGCATGGAAATAAAGGAGTGGCCTACACATATGCTTGGAATTGTTACATTTTGTTAATCAAAGACCTGAGCCATCTGAAACATTGACTGGGAAGAGGAAATTAGTTTACTAATTACTTTCCCTTTGGGGTTCAATTGCAAAATGTCCTCAGAGGATTCCCCACAGAGATGGAGACTTCCAAACAGGATTTCAAACTCAAATTATTTCCTATGGGTCAAGTAGACTTTTTTTCTATATGGACTTGCAAAATTTTAAAAATTTTTTCAGAGTTGTAAGCTACTTATCCTAAGGTGCAATTTGAAAAGGCAGAGGAAAAGGCCCTAGTTCTACTGTGGTGTCTTCCTCCAAAGAAAGTAGAAGAAATTCCTCCTTACAAGAGAGGGGAGGCCAAATGTGGCATTGTGAACTGGGGGTAACTGCCCCTAGACAGAAAAGAATTCCCTGAAGAATGTTCAGTCCTCTTGAAAATGCTTTTCACTGCAGCATATATATGCATATATATATATATACACACACACACATATATAGATATATAAAGATTTACATCATGCTTCAGACATGTTTGGCTACAATGATAATTCAAACCTAGTTACTAGGTTGCATGGGACTTAGGATGTGGTAACACACAGCTTGAAAAAAGCAGAGCATTTTTGCTAAGTAACAGATAAGCTGCTTCCAAAACTTTCGAGCTCATATTATTCTTGTCATATTGGCCAGATTTTCATAAAGCAGATCTGAAGTCTGTGTGAGCAGGTATATACACACTGTGTTGGTTTATGGACTGAGATATTTGTGCAAATGCTAATTAGAAAAAGCCTTTCTCAGTCCTGATTGGATATTTCAAATAGTTTTGCACAAGGAATATGTGCTTGAGTAAAACTTGACACCTCCTTCCATCCCACACCCCTAAAATAGAAATTGTTTTTTAGAGAAATTTTTTAGGGAACTTGGATTATTTAATTAGACCTTTGGAATTCCCCCTCTCCTCCTCCCCATCATTCTCTCAGGCAACTGGCACAGCTTGGGAAAACAAAAGTTAAAATAACCTCCCTCCTCCCGTAAGTATTCCAACACTACATTGAAGTAACAAAACTACCCCTAACATGAAGCTTTCTAATTTCAATGTGACATCTTGAAGCAAGATTTTGAGCAGCTGATCTGAATGCATCTGCCCAGAGCAGTTTTGGGGAGACTGTTGCAATATTTTCTCTGGGAATCTTAAGCCACACTGTTTGTGAAACTTTAGCAATCCAAGTGGTATCAGTTTTCAGAGTCACTCCAGTCTTGCATTATTAAACTGCCTCTGCACCATTGTCAGGTGAAAGAGTATTTTTAAAGATAATTTTGAGAAGCAGTACTGCCACAGCAAGTATTTGCATGCTAAAGGCATTATAGAAATGAAATACAACATGAGATTATGGTTAACTATTTGCCCTGAGGATTTTAAGTAGATCTGCTGATGGACTAGTAGGGTCTGTAAGCTTTGAGTCATTTTGCACTGACATGATCTATAGTACAAATGCCTGGGTAAGTCATTCTAGGAACCACAAGCTGTGGAATTCTGCATATGGTAATGCTGTTAAACTAGATGTGAACATGCTGTGTGCTTTGTTTCAGTGGGTAACACACATTAAAGTAATGTATGTCTTTAAGTGTTTAACATGCTTAAATAAACATAGCTTAATCACAAGTTCCCAAACCCTTCAAATGTAAGCAGTAAAGTAGCTCAGCAATGTGTACCTGGCTGTACATGCCCCATGTGTTGTTAGGGATTCATGAAATGCTACGCCAAGACATTCAGAGTGCATTTTTTGGATGTACAGTTCTGAAACACATTAACTAGTCCTCATTTAGAAGGAAAACAGCCAGCAGCTGGAAAACCTGATGGCTCTCAGATCCATGTCTTCCCTGGAAGACTCTATTAATCTGATCCTAACATCTTAAAAAGAGGGACTGCTTGGATTTTCCTGTTTGACTGGATCAGAGGATTGCCAGAGGATGTCTATGCCTCTTGAAAATCTGATCTATCTTGTAATCATTTATCTCTGGAATGCTTCAACTCACTCTAAGCAGTATTTATAAAGGTTAAGGAATAATAACATCTAAAGGAAAAGGCCTTGCAAACAGTCGCAGGTGAATAGAATTTTTTAAAGGTTTCTGACTTATGATTCAGTAAATGCTTAAAGGAACTATTTTGGTAATGGTGTCTATGAGGCTAGGGCTTGTGCTGAACACTTCTGTACCTGGAAACAGAACTGATAGTTAGACTGAATCCTCTCACCTTGCTGCCCTTTTGGCCTTTGCTTCCTTTTTTTGGCTTGTCAGTCTTCTCTCCATCCACAGCCAGTCTGAGATTTTCCAATTTCTTTTGTATCAATTCACCAACCTATCCAGACACACACAGTTGAATCTTTCAGTCTTCAGTTTTGCCAACACACCTCAGACAAATGTTCAGCTAACCAAGTGTTAAAGCAAAGAACAGAGAGCAGGGACTCTGGGAGGAGGTAAGGTCTATGCCAGGGCCAATTTTTATGGCAACAGAGAGAGATACACAGACAATGCCCATTATTAGTGTCCTCTCCCTATTGTAATCACACCTGCTCTCTGAGCTCTTCTTCCACATCTTCCTTTTTCTCTTCTTTGATCAGCTCTGGGTCATGATCCTGGAGAAAATCCCATCTCTCGTCTCTGTTCTGCAAAAAGACTATTATCCAAAAGAAAGAAAGGGGAAAAGAGTTACAGAAGCCATTGCTTTCTCCAACTGCTTCTGGAAGCAAAAAATAGGTAGTTGTAGGCAGCTTTTATTAAATTATTAGCTATATGAAAATAGCAGGCTCTAGAGACCTGTACCAAGTTCAGAGACACGTTGTGCTAGGATCTGTAAAACTTGAGGTTAACTTTTTTTGGTTTTTTTGCCTTGGGCTGTAAATCGGTCTCAGATTTCAGGGGGATAATGGGATGTGAAGGGTGTAATTTTCTGCTTGTAAAGCTGAATGCCTGAGTGTCGCTCACCTTCCAGAGCACAGCATCAGTCAGACCATATTGTGCCTGATGTTAGCATTTTTCTAACATTTCTTGTTTTCTCTGCTTACCAGCATCATGCTTAAATATTGACCATGAAGAAGTCAAAGATGACTTCTGTTGTGAGGAGTGTGCCCTCTGGGCATGATTCCTGGCTGGCATAACACAGGCCTGGGAACCAAAGGTGGATGTTTAATTTAAACCAGGAAGCTTTCCTTGTTCTCTCCTGCTCAGTTATACCCAAACCCAGGTTAAAGCTGCTGCAAGGTTGTGACTGAGCCTTCACAGCAATTCCTGTGACATCTAATTATGGACCTGGAATAGGCACAAAAGCCTGCACTGAGCACATGGAAATGGGAGGGAGAAGAGAGTGAGGCTGACAGCAGTAACCTGCATCCATCTGACATACAGCCACACAGAGCCTAGGGAGTTGAAGTCTTTTCCAGAAAGATACAAGGTCCACCTGATATAGCACATTTGGTTTTTAGTGTTGGGTAAAAGACAGATAATGAGGCCAGAGGCCAGGAAGAAAACAAGCTTGTGAAAACTAATGATCAAAACCCACCTGTTTTCCATAAAGAAGATCATCTTGAAGTGCAGTTGTTTGTTTGTTGAGGCAAGCTGCAATTCGCTCTTTAGAAAGAAAACTAAATGAAGTCTGGCAGCTTCAGTGCATATCTGAATTCTCTGCTACAAGCAAAAGGTACCTTTCCTAATCGAAATACCTCTCTTCTTGCTATGTGTTTTTGAGCTAATTTAAAGGACAATTAGCAACTTTCATTTCCTTGCATTTTAAGCCCTGTGAGTATCTCTATAAATTACAGCTAATCTCCTGCAATGTGTGCTAATTCAGCTTCCAGATGATTTTAAATGACAGCTTTCCACTTTAAGACATAGGTTCCTTTATGAAGCTGCTTTGTACAGGGTACCCACTGCTATTTCTAAGGCACTGTAATTTCAGTAAAGGTTCCACAGCAGTCATAGGAGACCATTCAAGTTTTAGAGCAGTTAATATAACACTGGCTGCTATTTCCACACCCTAGAATTTTTCAGTCCAATTATGTGCATAGCATTTGCAGCTTTACACACAGGGAATAGCTCTATGCAGATGAGTAGTCTTTATTTCATAACTGAAAAAGGTAGATTTGGAGAAGGACAGTGGGTTATTTGGTGATGAGGCAAGAAACTCAAAGGTATAGACACTAATTTTTAAAAACTATTTGTGGGTAATCAGATGGCATGAGAGATGCCACATAATATTTCAAAAGGAAAAGCTAATTTGCCCTAGGTAAAAGGTAGTCCCTCCAGGGTCACTAGCCTGGAATTTCATCCCTGGGGAAAGGGAATATTACATGGCAGTTATGTGAATTTTAAAACACTTTCTTGACTGGGTCAAAAGGTTGCAAGTGCTATGTTTTCACAGGACTACCACATTTTAGATATTTATTTTTCATAGACATCCATAGATTTTTATTCTATTTGGTTCTTTTTGTTTGTTTGTTTGTTCATAATTGTTTGTTGTAATTTTATAAATCAGTGATTACTATCCACTAAAGGCAAACCAGTGACAGCCCTCACAGCTTAGGCAGCTTCCTTTGCCTGTCAACAAGTTTTCAAAGTGCTGTATTAGCCACTAGGTTAGAGGTCCCTAACTTTAGAAGGGTAGACATAGGATACTAGCTTATTCTTTTATAGATCAACAAAATGTTTGAAAGTAATTTTTAAAGTAAGGTCAGGAGGCTAAGGATGTTTGTTACCTTGTCACTGACTTGTCAAAATAGTCTGATATTTTGTTACAGACAGGGTCATCCAGCTATAGGAGCATGTGTGTGTACCTGGTACAATTCATATCACTTCTTCCAAAATAGTGCATGTTCATCTCTGGGTTATTTTATAGGTTATTTACCTATCTACTCCAGGACTAAAAAGACTGCCCAGTCTGCTAATGTGACTTCTAGCATCACCATCTCAGTAGTGTTAAGCTTTCATTCTACAGACTGGTTAAACCCAATATATTTGAATTTCAGATAGCAGCTCATGACTAATAACAAATACAATGACATGAAACATGAAGCTTTTCTTAAAATAACTACTTTCAAACTGCTGGCCAAAAGTTGTTAAACTTTTGAAGGCTGGTTAAAAAATACAGTGTCAACACATCTTAAGGTTTGGCCCATGGGGTATGTTGAACTCAGATATCTTCTGCAGCACTAAGCAAATCAAGTATTAACTGGCCACTGTATGACAGGGGAAATAGCACATTGCTGCCTCTTAGCACAGCACAGCAGAAATAAAATCCAGGAAGATGAGGGTAATGATTCAGACTTGCTCACATTTGCTCTACATAAACTCCTGCTATTCCAGAGTAAAAGGAGATGTCACCCAGAAACTGGCTGTTTCCAACAAGAGTAGATAAGCATTGTAAATAAGGCTTGGGCAGTGTATTTTAGCAGCTAGCAAAACTGTCAAATACAGTTTTTGGAAAACAAAATTCTTGTCAATTCCAGTAAAGTTTGGAAAGCAGTTATAGCTTGGTAGACAGAGGGGGGAAACTGAAGTGGAAATGCTTAGATCTATGAAAATTGATCTACATAGTTTTAAATATTTAAAGTAACCTAGGAACGAAGCAACTCATTTCAGGCAAGGGAAAGACTTTCTTAACTGTAAATGTTGGTGGGGGTGGGTGCAGTGTGACAAAATAAAAATGTTTGGTCAACTATCCTTTAGATAAACTTCAGACACATACATTAGGGCTCTTAAAATTATTCCATTGTAGGCATCTGATCTGTAGGCTTCCTTAATCAAGATCCCTTCATAAAATACATGAAACTGTTTACACTGTTCTGTTCAGAAGTTGTTTTAGATTTGATTCTGGAGGCCTTGAAAAGAATGACCTTAACCATGGCCAGATGAAAAGTTAAAATTGTTCTCAATAACTATCAGGCATTATTGTGTTCAAGTGTGTACTGCAATAAAAAGCATAAAATGCTTGTGAATGAAGCAGGGCAAATTAGCAGCTGTTTACAAAATATGGTGTAGAATTGCCTTGGTTCACTTGAAGACAAAAATAAAACAAAACAGAAATACAACACGTGAAGCTCAACTGAAGAGCTGTAGACTCTTAACTGTGTACTGGAGAGAACTGCAGTTATTCTTTGAAGCTGGCAGGAGAGCTCTTTCCACTCTGAGGATTTCTGGTTGTGTTCTGTGCAGAAAATGGTTCAGCACATGATTACAGTGTTACCTGCAAGTGCTGGCAGTACATAATGGGAAGACAGAGGGACTCACACTGCCTGACTATAGACATCTGATTCAAGTGCCTGGATAGGAGCAGAGGCTGCACAGACAGTTAATCGGCTGCTGAGTTGCCCTTGGGAGGGCTCCTGAGGCATACAGGAATACAACACCCCAAATTCAGTGCTCATCTTCATGTAAAAAGTTAGCAGGAGTAACCCCAAAGTTAGCAGGAGTAACCCCTTCTTTCAAAGGTCAAAGGAGGTACCTTGTTAGCAATGGCAGTCCTGGTGTTCAGATGCAGTTTGGGTGATGAACACCCAAAGCTCTCATAAACCTCTCAAACCCCAGCCTCTCCTAAGCTCCCTGATTTGTTATTATTTGAGATAGTTGAGAAATTTGGGAGTTTCTATTCCTATTTTACTAACATATTGACCTCTGTAGTGACCTCTGAATCTCTTACTAGCAGAGTGTTCCATGAGGAGCATCGGAGAGCATTAGAGATGCTCCTCATGGAACTACACTGCTCTACACTGCTCCTTCAGTGCCCTTGGGACTTGCCAGGTGGGAAACATTGGTCTTGCTATTGCTGGTCTCTGGTTGCAAGGTGCTGTTTTGTTCTGAGTGCATAGGAAAGCACAAAAAATGTTCTTGGGCAGTTAAAAGAAGGAATATGGATGAATTTAATCCTTATCTAAAACTCTCGACTTCAGTGGGGTTGTGATGTAGCATTTCTGAGTAGTCTGGGACAACTGAACTGCTTTATGATTTACAGTATGTAAGAAAATCCTAATTGTTAGAAATCAGAAGTCAGGCAAAACTGGACTGATGTGTATTTAGCAAGTAAGTTGTACACTTCCTTCTCTCCAGAAAATCCAAACTAGTCAGAAAATTGGATGCCATTAATTTGTCAGCAGGAGGGAGTAATGGAGATTTTTCATCTCAGGAATTTCAGCAAGCCACTAACTCTGCAGAATGGGGAGCAGAAATTATATTTTTAATAATGATTTGGGGATATAGTATGAATACAGCAAAAAACCCCCAAACCTAGCCAACAAAATAACCCCCCAAGACAAACAAAAACCCAAGCAAAAACCAATCAACCAAACAAACAAAAAAAAAACCAAAAAAAAAAAACCCCACTCATCACAACTGAGGACTTTGATCAGGCACAGAGTACAACTGAGGAATTTAATTTGGCTTGTCTGACTTTTGGAGTCCCATCATGTTGTTTTCTTCAGCTCATGGGGTAGGTGCTCCTTTCCATGTCAAACTTCACATGGTTTCCATGCTCATTTCTAGGCCCAGCACATGGGATTGAGAACTGACTTGTGCATGTAGGGAACACTCTGAGGGCAAGAGATTAGGTGATAGACAAAGACACCAAGTATAGAGGAGAGGGCAGAAGAGAGATGGTAAAAACATGATGTCCTTTTGCAAAAAACATTTTTTTAAATCTAGCAAATCACCATCTTTGAATGTTTTCTCCAAGTGAAAGCAGAGCCAGTCTCCTAGCTGCAACTTTGAGTTATGTTTTTTGGGGAAAAAAACATGTTTTTTGAGTTGCACACACTGTGAGGCAAATATATTCATAGTCCAGCAGCATTGCTAATGCCCCTGATTGAAAAGGAGATCCTCATATTACTAGATGTAACCAAAAATAATATCATTAGACTCTGTAGATCTACAGAGATGTACACATTAAACTGTGTAGGTGAATGAATCCATGGACATGTACCATGAATGAGAGGAAGACCAGAAAAAGAGCTACAGGAACATGAAAACATTGGTGCTGATCTACAGTGCAGTGGTTTTGAATTATCTGCTATTCAGATGTCATTTTAGTTGCCCTCAAGATCCAAGAAAGTCCCTGCATGAACATTAAAGCACTTTGGTTCTAGTTTGGCCAATTTCACTTAGACAGAAATGTACTTTCCTTACAATTAGCTTGGTGATTCTGAGAGACTCTTAAGACTTAAAATTTATGAGAGACTCCCTTCCTAAATAGCTTTTTACCTAATGTCCTAATTTCTTTAATGCTCCATAGTTTGGGCAGCTACCCAGCTTGACCTTATAGAAATGACATTCAGATTAAGCTGAATTAGAACATTCCAGCTGTAATTGTTATCTTTTTCTACTGACCTTTGTATTGACTGTTTCCTTCCTCCATTATTGAAAGGAAATTACTGGGAGCCATTTTCCAGCCTTCCTCCTTTTCCTAGATTGGGGGAGGGGCAGAAATATGAAAAGAAAAGTCAGAATATTAATATGTAGAAACTTTGCAAGTATGTGTCATAATTTTCATTGCATTTTTAAAGACTTGGTTTAATTTGAGGAATACAACAGCACTATTTCACCAAGTAAAACCTTCCTAACAGGCTATGGGGAGGCTTTGTCTCCTGGAGTGAAGAGAAGGGGCAGTCAGTCCATCAGTTGAACTACTGAAGATGCAATACTAAACTCAGGCCTGTTTGAACATAATATAGGTAGAAGACTTGCAACATGTAAATTAAATTACCTTGCTGATTTTCATTTCCCCTTATTCTATGGCTGCTTCCCCCCTGCATCCCCCCAAGGAACTCCCCAGCTTGTGGGCAATTCCAAGATGTCGAAACCTAATTTTAATCTGTAATCAGAAAGAAAAATAGTGATCCTGGTGTATCTTGAGAATCAAAAGATTTTGTTTCAGCTTTGTATAAAACATTTTGATGTTATCCTGTCAAAAATAAATGCCACTGACATGTTCCTGAAACATCACTGAAACAGTATTTTGGATGGAAAAACTTGTCAGAAAATGATGGAAGTTTCTTCACATTGTATCAGTCATAAATCTGAAAAACATTAGTTAGTAGTCACAGGCAGTTAATGGTCCCAGCCAGCATGGCTTCATGAGGGAAAGTCCTGCTTGTCAAACTTAATTTCCTTTTATGACAAGGTAACCCACCTAGCTGATCAAGGGAAGCCAGTGGATGTAATATTTCTGTACTTCAGGCAAGCTTTTGATACTGTCTCTCAGAGTTCTCCTGGACAAAATATCCAGCATCCAGCTGGACAACCATGCTCTATGATGGGTGAATAACTGGCTCACAGGTTGAGCACAAAGTATCATAAAATCATAGAATTGGCTGGGTTGGAAGGGAACTCAGAGATCATCAAGTCCAACCCTTGAACCACCGTTGCGGTTGCTAGACTATGGCACTGAGTGCCACATCCAGTCTCTTTTTAAATATCTCCAGGGATGGAGAATCCACTACTTCCCTGGGCAGCCCATTCCAATGCTTGATCACCCTCTCTGTAAAGAAATTCTTTCTAATATCCAACCTAAACCTCCCCTGGCACAACTTAAGACCATGCCCTCTTGTCTTGTTGAAAGTCGTCTGGGAAAAGAGCCCAACCCCCCCCTGGCTCCAACCTCCTTTCAGGTAGCTGTAGAGAGCGATGAGGTCTCCTCTGAGCCTCCTCTTCTCCAGGCTGAACAGCCCCAGCTCCCTCAGCCTCTCCTCATAGGGTCTGTGCTCGAGTCCCTTCACCAGCCTGGTTGCCCTCCTTTGGACCTGCTCCAGGACCTCGATATCCTTCCTGAACTGGGGGGCCCAGAACTGGACACAGTACTCGAGGTGTGGCCTCACCAGGGCTGAGTACAGGGGCAGTGACAGTGAATGGGGTCACAGGCAACTGGTCACTAGAGGGGTCCCACAGGGCTCCATCCTTGGCCCCGTCCTCCTCAGCATCTTTATCAAGGGCTTGTATGTAGGACTGGAAGGAATTTTAAGCAAATTTGCATGTGACAAAAAACTGAGAGGAATGGTTGAGTCCCTCAAGGACAGAGAAACCTTGTCAGGTTAGAGAGATGGGCAGTCACCAACCATGGGCAGTCACCAACCATGGGAAGGGGAACATGGGAAAATGCTGAATTCTTCACCAGAGATGGGGCAGCCCTGGTGCCAAGTACAGCCTGGGGGATGAGTGGCTGGAGAGCAGCTCAGCAGAGAGGGACCTGGGTGTCCTGGCTGATGGCAAACTGAACAGGAGCCAGCAGTGTGACCTGGCAGCCAGAAGGGCAACCTGTGTCCTGAGGTGCAAACTGTGTCCTGGGATACAAACTGTGTCCTGGGGTGCATCAAGCACGGTGCCACCAGCAGGTCAAGGGAGGTGACTGTCCTGCTCTGCTCTGCTCTGCTCTGCTCTGCTCTGTGCAGCCTCACCTTGAGTACTGTGTGCAGTTTGGGGCACCTCAGTATAAAAAAGATAGGAAGCTACTGGAGAGCATCCAAAGGAGAACAACAAGGATGGTGAAGGGTCTGGGAGGGGATGACTTATGAGGAAACTTGCATTGTTCAGCTTGGAGGACAAGAAGCTGAGGGGTGACCTCATTGCAGTCCATGGCTTCCTCAGGAGGGGAGGGGATGGCCAGCTACTGATTTCTTCACTCCTACGGCTGAGGATAGAACGTGGGAAAATGGCAGGAAAGCTGAATCAAGGGAGGTTTAGGTTAGATCTCAGGAAAAGATTTTTCACCCAGAGGGCAGATAAGCACTGGAACAAATACCCCAGGGAAGTGGTCACAGCCCCAAGCCTGCCTGACTTCAAGAAGCATTTGGATGACACCCTCAGGCACACGGTGTGATTCTGGGGGTGCCCTACACAGGGACAGGAGTTGGACTTGATGACCCTGGTGGGTCCCTTCCAACTCATTCTCTGATTCTATGATTCTACTTGTGGAAAATCAGATCACTGCTTGGGGAGGAGGTGAATTTGGATTTATGTGAGACAGCACAATTTGGATCAGGCTTTGTTAACCAGTGGGAGATCTGTAAGCATCAGCAAGGTACAAAATGAAGCTCCTGGAATAACCTACACTGAAACAACCCCCCTAAATATGCTGTTGCATACCTGGTACCAGCAGATAATAATTCACATGACCTGGATAAAACTGTATCTGTTTTAAATTACAGAGTTACTACAGTAATTAAAGTTTGGGCCCAGAAGCCCATGCAAAACCTGAATACATTTATTACTTCTGCCCTCTGCTCTGTAGCTATATTTGAAAGATTTAAGAGCTTTGTCAGTATGCACAAAGAACCATTTTCATAAAGCAAAACTAAATGTCTGAGGATTTGACACCCAGAGTTCAAATTCCTGGTTACTTTAAGACACTCTCAATTTTGGCAGAGTATGGCATTTTGAGATTCCTCCTTGGATCTTTTGGAGGAATATTCCTTTCAACATTCTTCCATGACATTTTGTAGAAAATGACTAAACCATGATGTTCTAGGAGGAAATACTGATAGTTGCTAACTATTTTAAAAAGAAGTCAAAACCCCCCACCCCAGAACAGCCAAAAAAAGGGCTATTAATTTTTAGCCTCTTAATAGCACAGGGCACATTATGCTTCTCCTATTGTTGCAAAACCCCCCAATAAATAGTTTTAATTACTAGCTTCATTGATTTTATCCACTGATATAAATAATAATGTTGAGTCTGTCATAAATTTAGATCAAAGCTGCTGTGTATCTAAAGGACAGTTGCAGAATGCTGTCCTCTCTTGCCACTGTAAAGAGCATCAGAATCACCATCGTATAAAGAACTTTTCTTTTTAAAGTCAGCTGATGCATTTTTCTGTGCTCAGCTGATTGATTCCATGCTTATTCTGAATTCAGTGTGCCAAGGCACCTTGAGCCAAAGCATGTTTCAATCTAAGCAGAGATATGGAAATAACCAGGTGAATATTCCTCTGAAGCTTCATAGAATCATAGAATTAGCCGGGTTGGAAGGGACCTCAGAGATCATCTAGTCCAACCCTTGACCCACCGGAGCAGTTGCTAGACCATGGCACTGAGTGCCACATCCAGTCTTTTTTTAAATGTCTCCAGGGACGGAGAATCTACCACCTCACCGGGCAGTCCATTCCATAGCCTGATCACCCTCTCCGTGAAGAAATTCTTTCTAATATCTAACCTAAACCTCCCCTGGCACAACTTAAGACTGTGTCCTCTTGTCTTGTTGAAGGTCGTCTGTGAAAAGAGTCCAGTTCCCACCTGGCTACAGCCTCCTTTCAGGTAGTTGTAGAGAGCGATGAGGTCTCCCCTGAGCCTCCTCTTCTTCAGGCTGAACAGCCCCAGCTCTCTCAGCCTCTCCTCATAGGGCCTGTGCTCGAGTCCCTTCACCAGCCTGGTTGCCCTCCTTTGGACCTGTTCCAGGACCTCTACATCCTTCTTAAACTGAGCTTGCTGAAGCCCAGCCCACACTAGCAGATTCTCATGAAACAGAAAAGTTTGAATTTACTCCATTTTTGCACTTTTTCTATGGGGATTTTGCTACCTGTTTTCAAAATCTGTCTCACTGCTGAGTGTTTCTGGATGACATCTAAAGATGCAGAGCCCTGCTTGTGTATGCTGAGACAGAGAGGTTGTAACATTTTACTAGGCAAAGCAGTCCAGACTGGTCTAAATGTGTGTTCTGCTATTGAAAAAGGATTATATGGTGCTGAAGTTGTTCTTTTTTCTGTAGGTGTAAAATGGGAAAGCATCTTACAGAGAAAAGAAAACAAAGCGTGTTTGATACTAAATCTGCCTTTTTAAAGATTGCTATCAGGCTTTCCAGAAACATTTAAATTTCCTTCTGGGATCAAATTCTTGTTTTCTTTGAAAACTGAATTTAGGAGCAGGTCTTTATTTTGCCTGAATCACTATGACTTATAGCCTGCACTTATTAAATTAATAGTCCTGCTGTTAGAACTTTTCCAAATACTTCTCAACTGATCTTAGATACTACTTTTCCCCCTGTTATACCCTCAGAGAGAATGTTCCCTTTGTTCTTTCTCAATGAACTGTAGACAACCTGGTAATAATGGCTCAGAATTTTACTTGGCAGGACTTGTGATGGCTGAAGAGATGAGAACACCAAGTTATAAAGCCCAAGAGCTCTATATTGGTATTTAACCCCATTTCAAAACAACCTTGCAGAGGCTGTGAGGGGGCTGAGATTAACTTTTGCTATTGTTGATTCTTACCTAGTGAAATGTGCAAAACCAACAAGGAATCAAATGCATCCTGTGAGTCAGCTTTTTAAGCAGATGAGTGAGTTGCTATCCAGTTTCAGAAGTTTGGGTTGGGTTTAGCATTTTCAGCATGCCTGAGCATTAATGTCTCACTATGATTTAGACTGAAGTGTCTGGAACAGCATTTTCTATTCCCTGTTTGAGGCAAGAGGAATGATGGGGGTGGTTCTGAGTTTGGAAGGAGTGAGGACAAGGGCAAAGCCATCAGAGGACACCCTGGTGAATGTTCCCCAAAGGAACTGTGCTGAAATGATACAGGTTTTGGTACCTGTGAATGACAGTGGTCTTCAGATTCTCTAATTGTGAAAGCTTTTCTAAACTATTGCCTTTGAACATGTAATTTTATTTGATCTCTTCCATCAAGTCCTGCAGTGCATATGCTGATTTATGTATGTGCTGATACTATGAAATGGTCCCCCACAGCTGAACTTGGCACTAGTACAAGTCACCAGAAGTTTTAAGAAGAGCAAACCACCACTTTGTACCAGTATTACTTGTCTTGACTCTTTAGACTTCTTTCCCTTCTGTTACTGCCCCAGGATGTCTCTGCTCTGCACCAAGATAAAATGATGTGGTACCAGTAATCACCTCCCACTGCTTGCAGCATTACACCTTCATTAATTCTGTGATAATGTCACCCTGCAACAGTGTCACTTCCTGAAGATGTTTGTGACTGCAAGTTAAAAAACTGCCTGGCTGCTCAGGAGCAGCCATTACCCTTCCTAGCTGGCAATGCAAGGTCAGGCTTAAAGAGCCTGGAAAACACATTTAAGGAGGTTGCCTGCTGTACACCTTGATTTACAGAGTGGAAAACAACACTACATAAAACCTGAACTTTGTTTCATATGACCTAAATAGCATCTTTGCTGGTTGAAAACAAAGCATATTTAAGTTACAAGTTGTAACAATTAGATATCTACCTCCTAACTAGATAGACATTCAAGTAGGTTAGGTTCCTGGCTATCTGTTCTGAGAGCTTTGGCTAGATTAATGGTTGTTGCCCAAGAAGTCATCTTTTTGTTATATGGTTTTAGGGCTAGGACTTTTGTCATAACCTTGTTTTTTTGTGCTAAACTTGCAGTGAAGAGTAAGGCTTGCCCCAGAAAACTCCACATACTTGGTGAGAGATTTAATGACCCTTATTAAAGAAAAATATTGTTTCAACCTTGTTTATACACTGAAGTAAATGAGAAACAAAAGTTGCTGCTTTAAGCAAACCCCTTAATTGTTTGTTGCATAGATTGCTTTTGAAGATGTCCTTTGGTCTTTTTCACAGGTGTTTTCCTCAATAAAGTTGCTCCTAAAATAATCTGGAAGCATTCCAACTGTGAAACCATATAACAAAGATTTTAGGGAGTATATCACATTAAGTGGTGTCCACTGTGACATTAAGCAAAAGAAATTTCATAGTCTCAGAATGTGGACTGAAATGGGTGACTGCTATTTAGCCTGACAAAATACTGGCTTGCAGTACAAACCCCCAGGCTGGTCTATACAGAACTGCACCTATAAATTAGTTTGAAATGCCTGCCAGCTCTGACACAGGCATCTGACTGAGTCTAAAGTACTTGTATCCTAAGTCTTGTGTGAAGGGGTGGGAGTATTTAACTTCTCTGTACCCAACCCTAACAGTGGAAGTACTTGGTTAGATGGCTGGGTACCATTTTGGGACTTTGCAGAAAAAATAAGCAACAGTGTTTTAAAAGGTGCATGCACTTGGCAACAATGTCAAAGCCATAAAGTGTATTTTTCTCTCCATTTCCATCTCTGGCAGTCTGCACCTTCCCATGGAAGTGTCATGGCCATGCAAGTGGTCGTTCCTGAAATATGAGAGGTAAAATTCCTTGCCCAGAATCATCAAGGTAACTGAAAGCCTGAATGGGTCTGGCCAGTGTCTGTCTTCTGAACCTAAGCCTGAAGCCTCAGTGGCCACTCTAATGAAAATTATTAGCCTCTGCCCACACACGGCTGAATAAGCTGGACTTACTTCAGACAGATTTCCTTTCTTTCCATTTTTCTGTGGGGCTTTTTCTTTCTGTTTTTCCTTCCCTGCGTCTTTTTTCTGCATCGCCTTCTCTTGTAAGGCAGCCAGTTCTGCAGAGACCTGAAAGAAACAAAGAAAAGTGAAGAGCTGGTCAAATACTTTCTTGTGCAAGGTGTTAGACATGTGCTACAGCATCCATGAGCTGTTGTGTATTTTACCTGCCTTGCTTTCAGCTTTCCAATACTGGGGAAACTTGATATCTAATACATTGCTACATAGCTCTCTGAGCTCCACTGTGGCTGACCAGTACAGAGAAATCCTTTTCATTTATGCTGAGGGCTCTCCCACCTGCAAACTTTAATATGGGTGTTGACTATCCCAATGTGTCATTGGAAAAAGAGGTCCCAAACTGTGAGGGCTTTTAGGGAGTAAGACCAATTCCTGAAGCAGACCCAGAAGCACAATATCCTAATGACACACAACTTCAAGTTCCCTCTGGACTTGGACTCAGATTATGAATTTGTCCTAGTGTTTCTAAGGCAGCTTGATTTTATAGAGATTGATATTGAGAGATTGCCCTGAGGTGTGTCTAATTTCAATATGTAGCTAAAGAATGAAATTGCTCTAGTGAGGGAGATTGGACAGAGATATTGTGACAAATTCTGACAGTTATACATGGATCGCCTGGCATCGTTATCCCTGCAAGGCACTAGCAGCTGATAACTGGGTACAGCAACATAATTTTCCATAATTTTAGTTCCTGGCCATTTGTACCTTACTATCTGAAAAGGCAGAGGGTGAAATTTGCTGCTTCTACCAATCTCTTGCTCCCAGGTGCCTTTCATTGTCTTCTTTTGTAAGATTATCTACTGATAAGTGTAAATCAGAAAAATCTGTGGCCATTGAAGTTTATAAATTGATCATTAATATAGGCAATACCATGAAAGAGTAGAAAATTAAAAAATGCTGTTGTAAGACATATTTCCTGTAACAGTAAAAATATTTCTTTTCTATAGACTGTCTTTTAATGCATTGAAGCTTGGACAGTGGAAGGGAGACAGTGACAAGGGCTATACTTTGCAGCCAGTGAAATTTCATTAGTAGATTTCCCCAAGCATTTCAGTATCCTACATTTAATTAAATATGGTAATTTAAACCCCAAGCACTGTTCAGTCATATCTTGTGCTGATAAGCAGTGAAGCATTTCATTCCCTAGAATAGATGAACAGATTGAGTGGAGTTCAAAATAGGTTTTTAGTGTCCCAGAAGGCCTGCTGTATCCAAATTCAACAGAGCTACTCCAAGTGTATCCTTTATTGATGCTACTACCCTGCTAGAAAGCTCACCTGGCCACCTCCACCCTGACTGCCTACCAAAGGGTATCTGCAACCACTTTCAGCATCTCAGGGGTGGCTTTATCCCACAGGACACCTGAAAGCACATGTGATTGACAAAAGGGTTTTATTTTAAGCAGTATTTGTGAGTTCTACTGATAAGATTTTAAGTATATGCAGACTCTGATTGGAATGACTTATTTTCATGTTTTTAATGCAGTTGAATGATACTGAAAGGGGTTATATGAAGTTCCTCACAAACCTCCTCTAATGGGACTGAATAGTTGAACTGTCCTTACCCTTCTGTCTTGCTTTCATCAGGTTTGTAAGGTAGGAAGAAATAGGAGTTTGTTTGCTATTTTCAGAACTGCAGTGTGAGCTATGGTGCAAGGCTTTGCAACTAAGAGTCCCTATAGGTAACAGAGAAAAATGGTGCTTGCACTGAGTGAAACATAATACTGCAGGAAGCCAAGCCTAGAAACATGCACAGTGACTTCAGGCAGAGGTTGAAGACACACAAATGACACCTGGACAGTCTATTTCCTGGATGCCTTGGTAACGTGTATGTAGTCTGAGATGCCAAAGAGTTTTGGTGCAATGCTCTGAGGCCATGCAGCTGGCAATGCTATCCCTGTGCAGAGCCTGACTTAGCTGAAGTGGGGCTCTGCTGTCCAAAAGAGAATGACAGAACAAATAGAATTTTTTCTTTTCTGTGTCAGGTCTCCTCTATCCCCCACTGGTGCAGCTTCTCCAGCTTTGCTTTCACCTCTGCTCTAAGCAGCTTCATAACTGCAGAGGATTAATAGTTTGTATTCCTCTGTACAGAGTAATTTCCCTTACAGCTACTAATGAAGTTTTTTCCCCTGATGAAAACTTCATAGTAGAAATAAAAACATGTCTTCTTAAATTATTTTAGACTGCTTAAATTATTTTAGACTGCCCTTTTTCTTTGCTAGGTTTCCTCTTTTGGAAACTATGCTGAAAATACTTAGAGAACTCTTACTATAGGGAACAGCATGTGCATCAGGAAGAACAAATGAATTATATTCTTCTTTCTAGTCTTGCCGTAGGACTCCTATCATGCTAGTCATGACTCTTGCCCAGTAATGTTTTCTTCTGAGGCTGAAAAGACATTTTTCTCTAAACCAATATCCCATGAAAGTCTAATTGACTTTCCTATTCATACATCAGCTTGAGTGTTTTTCTAAACTCTTGCAGTGCAAATCCCCTTCTTTGAGAAACATCTCAGCACCTGAAAACCCACAGCTGCAAGCAGGAATCACTCATGTTCTATGTTCCTCAGCTGTTGAAAGCTTTGTGTTGGCTCAGGCAAGCTGATGCTTGGGATAAATACTCCTCCTTGAAAATAAGACTTTCCCTCATCCCCTGAGAGAAGACCTTACTTGAGCTTCTTGTCTTTCTTCGTGTTGTGGGCATAAATGAAATGGAGGGATAGAATATGTTTGGGAGTTCTGGATCTCCAGCTGCAATGGGTAAGACACAGCCTCACAGTTTTGTAATTCTGCATCTAAAACCAGTTTGAACAGAAACACTTTGTATGCACATACCTAGTGCTTCTGGAGAGAAAATGCTTTCTTTGACTATTAACTCTACAGGAAGAAGCTATTTTGAAGTCTAAGACTAAAAAAAAAATTGTTCAAGAAAAAAAGCACTTTTTGAGATGGTCAGAGCTGTTATCCCCTGTCCCACAGTAACATGCCAAACTTCAGACTGCATATTTGCATCCTTTGAACCCAACATGCAGTGTGCTATGAACATGCTTCCCCCCATTCTGCCCCCTTAGCTTGAGGACATTTAATTACAACTCCTTCCATAAGCTGATTATTTCTGTAAGGTGATATTTTTGGTCAGTTGGAGATGGTATTTTCATCATGGTGGGCCTGGGACTCTGTCCCACTGAGCTAGCTGAGAGCCAGTGTTCTGCATTCATTCCTTTTCAAAGGCAAATCTGATTGTGTAGCTTTTAACTTCTTAGTACTGTTTACTTTTGGGTGTGCACCTGCAAGCAAAGCTTAAGCTTTTAAAACCCCCCTGGTGATTTGCTTCTTGCAAAAATGAATTCAAAATATGGGATCTTGCAAAATCTTCCAGTTGGCTTTAACAGTCATGTTTGTCTATGACTGTCCATGACTTATGCATGCTCTTCTCTTTTTCACATCTAGCAGACACCACCCAAGCAGTTAAATTCACTTACCTTGTTTTGTTCTTCTGGCAAACACTTCAAAATGTCAGTCTCCATTAAATGGATTTACGAAAAATCTGTTCTATTTGCTTGGTAAAAGTTTTTTTCTAGGGAAAGTAGATGGTAGATATGAAAAGGAGTTGTTGACAGTGCCTGGCTTTAGGCACACAACCAAAACTACTGACCTCAGAGTTCATATCCCTAGGCAGTGGAGAGCTGCTGGAGCATCCACTGAATGGCTTCATGGCAGTGAATTGCTCTCTGGAGGTGAACACATTTGCCTTTTGTGCAGCTTATGAAACTGAGTGCCATTTTTGTCTTCCTGTATGGTTAAACTGAAATAATTGGACTATTTTAAGGCTGTGTCTGAATGTTGTAGTACTTTACTGTATTTTACTGTCCCTACCTGGGAAACAGTCAGGGATATTAATTAAATATTAACTACTTGGGATCTCTTGCACAAAGTGATTACTGGGATTAATGGGGACCTTCAGGTGTTGGTAGTAATGAATGCAGCAGAATATTATTGTACAGAGTGTCAAGCTAGGATCAGGAGCCTATGCCTGCACAGCAGCTAACATACTGGGTTTTGCCCCTTTTCTAGATGCTGCTGCATCAGATATTGTAATTACAGCATTGTGGAAATTCCTTTGTCCTCCATGAAGAAATTGAATGTACAACCAAACTCTTGGTAAGCAAGCAGCTTATCTCCTCATAAGTGACTTAATGAGGGGAAATTGGGAGACAGGGAATGTGTCTGCTAAACAGCAACTCTCTTGGCTTATTTTTATGGTGATGAGACTTAATGAACTACAGGAAGAGATCATAATTTTGTTGGCAGCAGTATAAGGGCAAAGCTGAAAATTGCCACATCTTATGATTATCTTTGGAGAAAAACATGCAAAAATATTAGAGGCAGACATCTGGAACAGATGCAGGGAGATAACACCGGTGTCATAGGACTTTAAATTTTTCTTGAAGAGTATATAGAGAAAAGCTTCTATTCAGTCAAGAGACAGTACATATTTTTCTGGCTAAACCACTAAGTTTGCTTTGGGAACTCTTTGGTATATCTTTTTGAAAGGTACTTGTAAAATGTCATGAAAGCAGTTTGTGCTGAGGGCCAGCTATGGTACAAAGTAAAGTAAGGTCACAGTTGCCAAAGGATAGAGAAATATAGAATGTATAATAATGCAGCAATGGTTCATGAAGTGATTAATTTGTATTTTATTTTCCTCAAAGTGTCTTTACCTAAGTCTTATAAAATGTTTGCTTTTTAAATACAGTTCAGTCCTGATTTTCCATAGAGTTTAACTTGGGAGTAACCAACCCATTCACAGAAGCTAATATATACACCAGGTGAAATCTTGTTTCCCCTGAAGTCAAGGACAAAATTCCCACTAATGTTAATGAGACCAGGATTTCATTTACTATGTTGCCCAGTTCCAATGTGGAACAAAACCAGTTGCCTGAGGGGTTTTTAATAGGCAGCTGACTCAGTTGAGAAAAAAAGTTTTACTTGTCTGACATTCAGGTAAAATTATGAATGTACTGAACTTTCTTTTGCCAGCTGCATTCTGGGTATCTTTTAAGGTTATGTGATACATGTTCTGCTTTTGGTTGTGCTGGCTAAGAAGAGAGAAAAAACAGGCCCTAAAGTATTTGCAGATCAGGTAATTCCTAGTGAAAACTTGCTGGGAAAATACTTGCTGTTTTTCTTCTACCAGGTATTATTCTTTTATGCAGGAAAAAACAGGTGGTAAAAAAATGTCTCCACACTTCTTACTTCCTTCAGTTTTTTTATGCAGGAAAATAGCTGAAGTTGAGAATTCAAAGCTGGAAGTAGGACAGGAAGAATATATTTCTCCGGAGTAATCTACCATATCCAGTTTTGCTCAGTACAATTTCTTGTAGTGTTTTCTCACTGAACGGTGCTTATCCTTGTTGGTAGCAGGTCTAATTAGCCTGAAGTCCCCTGAAGCCTCCTTCAGCACTAAGCCATGCTTGCTGGGTGGCTTCCCTGCTGCTCAGAGCAGTTAACAAAGCCCTCTTGACTCTCCAGCATGTGCTTCCACTTTAGAAGCTGAAAACTTTACTGACTCCTTCCCTCTGTCTGGGACTGAATAACAGAGTGACTTAGCTAATGAGGCTTCTGGGGTTGACCTTAGTGTACTCTGTACTTGGATAAAATCAGGAATATATCCTGAGCCCAGTTTTAACCAGGCATAGAGAGCTGTTTGAAGCTGCTTCCTTGCGTAGTTTTGTAAGCAAAGTAACTGAGGATCAGAATATTGTGTTTTATGCTGTATTTACATCTTCTCAGACCACACAGATGCTGCTAGCACGCCCCAGGCTTTTCCCTACACCTTCAGGAAGGACTGAATCTAAAATAACACTTTAACATCTATGTGTTAGACCACCAGTTGCAGGCAGCTGATGAACACAACAGTCTGTATCACAGGGGAGCTTTAAGGGACCTCAGAGATCAGCTTCTGACAGTCCAGTTTTCCTAGCCCACTACAAGCCACCATGCCTGGTTCACTCATATCCTGCTCCTGTGTGCAGGGCTTCCTGTTTATAACTTCCCTCAACAGGGTCATCATCCTGCCAGGATCATTGTGGAGGGTGGAAATGGCTCTGAGTGCCAACCACTGCCTTCATTGCTTCAAATGGCCTTTCTCTGGGTGACACCCATTTGATCAGAGGAAGAGATAATCAGTCACTTCTATTAGCCAGAGAAATCAGAAGAGGGATTTTACCAGACCAAACATCTGAGTTCATGATAAGAATGCATAATATAAACTGAGATACTTCCTTCACTTGAATGTGCCCCTTGTTTAAGCTTGCTTAATGGATCCTTGGCAGTATATCAAGGCACAAGCCTGCCCCCAGAAGAAACTCTTCCTGCTTAAACTAAGAAATTATTGCTAGACTGCTGATAGGCAATGTGAACACACTGGAACCAATTTCACCCCCTGAGGTAGCTTTGGTGAATGTCTGTTTTAAACCAACACTCTATCAACTGTTTTTTATATATTTCTACTAGTAGCTAGCACCAGCCTAACTACATGGATTTTGCAAGAGGAAAGGAACTCTTTGTAGCTGTGGTCATTGCTCTGAGCTACTTCAGACGTTTCTTTTTGTGTAACTTGCATGCCTGGGCACTTTCTTCCATAACTAAGTGGCTGTACATCATGAAAGGGAATCAATTTTGGTGAGTTTTGTGGTTTACCTTGGAGGAAAACAACCCTTTAACTTGAAGCAAAAAGCTTTTTAACAATAAGGTTCCTGGAGTGCTTGAGGCCATTGCTATGAAAAAAACCTTAAATAAACAGATATATTTTGTGGAGATTCTTTCCCCAGTCCCATTAACCTTTTACATTAGAGGAGTGACAGTACCTGCTCTGGAGTTTTGTCTGTAAAAAGAGCCATTGAACCTCCTGCCTTTTCATTAGGATAGTCAGGAAACCTGCCTATGACATGCCTGTGTGAAGAACAAAAGATGGAAAAGGAATTAAAATCCACAATTTTTCACCCAGTTGACAAAGATATCAACTGGGGAGAAGTTAATCTCACCTCTTATTCAAAACCACAGTGCTATATTCCCTCCTGGAGCAGTGGCTTCTTCAGTAAATTCATTAAACCAGTTACTAACCCATGTCTCTTGCCTCGTGGCCCACCAAACATTGCAAGTTATCAGGGAATTCCTTTGAATTGCACATCATGTCACCACTGAGAGACTTATGTTTATAACTATAAATTCAACATCTAACTTAAAAAAAAATTGTTTAAATCAGCTTTTGATTTACAAAGTCCAGACTGTATCTTCATGTGAGGATCTCACCCTTAAAAATTTCAATTGTACTTGCATCATCAGAGGTGATGGAAGCTGGGGAGGGGGCAATAAGTTAAGGCTTCATGGATGGCATGGATAAGATAGGGTGCTTCCAGATAAAATCATAATCAGAAGGCCATTTATATGGATAAGAATGCTTCTCTTCTTTCAGTTTTGTAGTTTTCTGGATTATAGCAGTAAGACTTTTTGTTTCTTTGGTAATACCAGGATGATATTCTGTTTCAGAGAAAATTCTTACAATTCAGAAAAATCATTGTGCTACTTTGAAAGAGAATATCAATGTATCCTCTAAATGAAATTTCCCTTGAGAAGAAAACAGCTCAGAAAGGTCACTGTGATTCATAAAAATTGCTTTAATTTTTTTAAAACAACTGGTACCTGAAGGGACTTTCCTAAGCAGCAGACCCAATTTGAAACAGAGTTCTTTGGAAGAGATCATCTGTTATGTTCCTATAGTACATGTGCAGGGTTTGGATCCCTAGCTAGTATTAATGAATGTATTAATGTAATACCAATTATGAAAGAATAAACAAACACTGATCTGTGATGCTAAGTTCTGACTTGTATGTCCAATAAGCACTGGTTCTATATGCAAACAGATGCAAAGCTTTGATCATTGTATTCCCAGAAACCAGTCTGAATGAACAAAGGGGTATCACTGTTAGTGTGTTTTTCCTAAAAATCTGGTTAGAAAGGGAGTTTGGCCTCAAAAATCTGCATCATCCAGCTAATTTAATTTTATTTTTTACAAACAGACAGAAAATAGCTCAATTTTATGCTAAATGTAATCCTGTTTTAAATGGTACTACAAATCTGGCTCACAGCAACAAATTTTTAAAAATTTGATATTAAGACTGTTGCTACTTTACTAATGCCAGCTGGAAGGAAAGACAATACATACTGAATGTGAAGAATCAATTTGGAGTCCACCAACCACTGAATATGGTACCAGTGTTCAATATTTTAGAGTTACATTTGGTGTTTGTGTTAGCTTTTTTACTCTTACATCATTTTCAGCTCTTGGAGACAGAAATATTTACCCCTTGGGGATGTGTGATGTGAGTGCTGTAGATATTGCATCAAATTCTCAACTTTGAAAGTGAGTGTCAGTTTGTTTATAATTTGTGTTTTGGGTGATTCTGCTCACAGCTGGTGCAGCTTTTTGGGATGCTGAGGTTCATCTTGTCTTTTTGTAGCAGCTGCAGAAAATGCTGAAGTTGAAAAATAACTTGAGATAAAAAGAAGTAATTGCCAATTTTTTACTCAAGTGGAAGAAAAGTGTTGGCCATTTACTAACCAGTCAGCTGGCTGAAGACTGGGTCTTCAGCTGAAGGTGATGCTGTACCTATGGTCACCAGTGACCCTGAGAGCAGACAGCTACCTCACATTTCAGTTGTGCTAATTCTTCTGGGACATCTGTTTTTTTTTTTTTTCTTTTTAGACTTCATCCTTTCCTGTGTACTGCTGTTCAGCATATCAGTTGCTTTCTGATATGGTCAGGGAACAGTATTCTTAATTCTCATTTCTCTGTCCCAGCTCTTGTGGGTTTTCCTGTTTCTCTGCTAGGTTTAAATGACTACAACTTCAGTCTTGTAAAGCTTGGAAAGCATGAACATGCATGGCCCTTGCAGACAAATTCTTCTCTTTTGAAACCCTCTGAGTAGAGGGGTTAAACCAGGGATTCATTTTGCCTGCAGATCTGCACAGAAAAATGCAGTCATTGATCTTGCTGGTCATTTTAAGTGTAATGGATCTCTTTTTTTCATTCTCTATTCACTTTTTGGCAGCATCCTACTTGGAACCATCACAATGGAGTGTCTCATGCATTCGTCATAAATGATAATTTGGATTCAACTGGACCTAAACTTTATAGTATCAGCTTGTTTTACAGTTGTTGATAATGACAAAACCTCAGGACAAAATAAGCAGCCAGGATGCACCCCACAAACAGTCAGCCCTGTATCTTTGTTCCATCACATAAGCTACATGTCATCTATGGCTCCCATCAGGAATGTCCTATGTTGAACAGTGAATAGCTCTTGAATCAGGAGGATCTTCCAAAAATGTTGAATGATGTCACGGTTTAACACTGGCCTGGCAATTAAACTAAATAACAGATGCTCTCTATTAATCTCCCTCTCCTCCCTGATAAAGAAAGGAGAGAGGATAAAGAAGAGAGACTTATGGGTTGGAAACTAAACTACACAGCTTTAATGCAACAGTCATGATAAATAGGAAAAATTACTAAATATATACAAATATACAGGAAAATTGATACCACGTTTCTCCCTCCCTCCCCCCAATAACTCTCACATCACCACCGGGGCTGCAGGGCAGCCCTGGGAAAGTCCAGGCTGGACTCCTGGAGTTGGCAGCAGTTGGGAGCTGGAGGCAGGACACACAGATATGGGCTGGCATGGATCAGGACCAGAGGCAGACGAACAGATGGAATCCTTCCAGAATGCCGAAGCAAACAGGGACAGGCAAAGAAAGGGAACCAGGAAGGAAAGGAAGAGGTTTGACCCTTGTGATCCCTCAAATTTATACTGAGTATGAGGTGTATGGGATGGAATACTCTGTTTGGTCAATTCTGGCATCTATCTTGTCTGTTCCTCCCCAAAGGAGGGCTGCAGGTGGGGCCTCTTTATTCCTTCTGGAGGGTAAAATGTTCCTCAGAGCTGAGCAGTGCCCTTGGCTCTGCACACCAGTCTCTAGCAGTAACTATAAACATTGAGCATTATCAGTCCTAGAAGCAGACACTGAGAAACTTGCTGTTAATTTCAGCAAGTGCAGCTACTTACAAGAGACTTAGCTGAAAGCAAAAGTACAAGACAGAAAATCACCTTTATCCTGGCCCAAACCAGGACAAATGATTTTGAGTTTGCTTTACAATAATTGTTGAAATAATTTTAAACTTCCTTCCCCTTTTGAAACTGCCTAGATACAAAGAAGTATTCATGATTAGAGTCAGTTCTAAGGCAAGCATGTTGAAAGAAAAATAATCTAGATGATGCAAAAACCTTCCCCCAGTTTGAGCCATGCTCTTTTGTTTTGCTGGAAATGTGGAGGAGAGCTTTGTGGTGGAAATGCTTTATATTTCCACCTGTGTGACACCAGTGACAACTATGTTCTAAACCCAGACCTAGATAAGATGATGGAGCTGCAGAGGTTCCCACTGTCAGCAACAGGGCTGAATATGGAACTGGAGAGTAGAAAAGCATCATTCCTCACAGGGATTGTTCATTGACCCCGAAAGTTGAGTTGCAAAAAGTTGAGTTTTGTAACTTCTGAAGTCACCATTGACTTCCAGTCACCAAGTCTTTAGCTCATTAGAGATCACTGGGTGGGAATTCTACACTGGTGTTTTAGGTTGCTCTCTATTACTTTGTCTGCATTTCCTCTATTCTTCCCAGTATATATTTTTGATATTCATAATACCTTGATGCTTTCTTTGCACATCAGTCACTCTGTCTAGCTGGTAGCTTAACCACCAAGTTCACACACCCTGATGCTTGCTCTTGCGTGTCACTGAAAAGAAAGCACTATAGAAAAACTAAACTGGTGGTTAGGAAAGACTGCAAATCTTTTTAAATTTTGATGAGGAGAGAAGAATGTAAAAAGCTTAAGCTCTTGATAAGAACAGTCTTGAGGTGTGTAATATATTTGAGAGACGTGGTGCATGTCAGCCACACCTTGTTCCAAGGCAAGTCAAAACTCAATCAATCTGTTACTTATTACTGTCTCAGCATTTGAAGGGAAGAAAAATACACAGTGGTGCTTTTCCAGCATCTATAAAAGTGTGAAAATACCAGAACTGGAAGAAGCAACTCTTACTTTCAACATGATTGCTTCACTGGGAGTGGTGACAACCTGTTAATGGCTGCAAAGCAAAAGCAGAAGCAAGTTCTAATGCAACCATCAGATTTCATATAGAGAATATGCACTTCTAGTGAAACTCTTTGCCTAAATGAACAAATGAAATTTGCAAAAAGTATGGCAGCTTGGTAGGATGAGACTTGGTGGCTGCACACAAGCAAATAAAGATATAAGGGAAGAAAAAACCTAGAAGAAATCTGAGCAGGAACTTCCACCTTGTGAGGCAAACTGAATCACACCTTAGGGAACAGCCTAAGGGACCTCAGATCCTGCTGCACACCCAGCTGTGGGCAAGGAGCTGAGGATGGTTCTGGTGGGTGACCTGCTCCTCGGGGTGTACTCCCAGGTCACTGAACAGGAATTTGTGTTTAGGAGCTTGCTTGTGCTGCTGCAAATCAAACTGAGTTCACAGCAGGCAAATGATCTTTGGGCCAGAGCCACTGTTTCAGCCAAACTGCTAAAAGTTTCTGTGCTGCAGAGGACACTGCTGAATAGCAGAGACAGGACCCTTGGAAACTCTGGGATGTGAGAAATCCATTACTTCTCTGGAAAGCAGTGAAATCCTGTCCAGGGGAGCATAGCACAGCTTTACAGAAAAGCCATCTAAGTGGAATGAATGGGGGCCCTAAATCTGAATCAAAGCAGCTCAGTCAGAAGAGTAGGGGGAAGAACATGGAGGAGAGGAAAGAGATGGCCTTCCACTCCTGGTTTAAAAAGAGAAAGATCTGATGAGGTTCCTGCACTGTTTCTCAAGTTATATTTTCTTTTCTGGTTCACCATTACTCCTCTTCCCTCTTCCAAACATATGTCTTTTGCACTAATTTAAATCTTTCAAGCATAATTGAAACCGAATGATCTATTATGGTCTGAAATGCAAACCCTTTTGTCAACAATCATGTAGCAGAGAGTTAAGGCTATGCTGGGCTCAATTTCTGTTTTAACACACAAAGCACACAAATGTCTAGGGTTTAACTAGGTTTGAATGCTTCTTTAACATCTCCAAATCACCACCAGACTTGATCTGAGCCAGTGTGCCTGGCAGTCTCTGCTGGTCTCTGCTCAGTCCTGACTGCTGCAGCACCTTGAGTCTGACCTATAGAATAAATTCCTTGTCTGGGTGATGACTCTACACTGTGCTCATCTCATCTGCTGCTTCCTCCCCTACTCATTTCAGGGGCATCACCACTTCTTAAGTATTTTCTCTCTTCCACATAGCTCAAGGATGGTTATAGTTAAGGCAAAATATGGCTGTTGATTTATAAGAACAGTCCAAGAATTTAAACATTTTGTCTGGTAATAGACTCAACAAGTTACTGCCTACTCCGTTCTCTGGCATGATTTTAAATGTATTATTCTTTCTTTTTGGCCCTGAGTTCTCTAGCTAATTGCATAAAAGACCTTGTCAGGAAAAAAAAAATTGTTCTGTGGAGGAAAAAGTGGGTTTAACTCTTTTCAGAGTAAGAAAGGATGTGGGCTGTGTGCAGAAGAAAAGGCATGAGTGATGCCTGTGGGCTCTAGGCAGGGACAGCAGAGTGTTCTGCCTAGAAAAGGAACAAAAACAAAAGGTAGGGGGAAGCATTTTAAAAAAACAAACCCCTCATTCTATCGTAGCTCTTGCCTGTTTCTGTAATCCCACATGATATGGGTTCTCTCAAACTACTTAAAAAGCAGTGTTGGTTTATTTTAGGTGACTTTGCTGTGGCATTTTCTTTCCTTTGGTGCGTGTGCTTTCTTTAGCTCTTTGAAAATGACTTCCAGAAGAAATAAGCTCTGCAAATACAGAATTGCTTATAAAGCAACATTCATTTCCATAGGCTTCTTGTCATCTTTAATGGCTTTGGACACAGGCATATTACAACTTATGTTTTATCTAAGGTCCTCATGCTCTAAGTGTTTGCTTGTATATGTGATTGTGATGCATGGAATTAATTCAGTGGAGTGAGTTGTAGGGAGAAGTGTTTGGAGGATTGGAAACTTCATTGTTCTGGATAAATATTCAACTTTAAAAGTTTCAGATCAAGCGTTGTGAGACCAACACTGTGCAAGAAGAAACACTCCCAAGGAGGAATGAGGGTGAAGGGTTTGGAGGGAAAGATGATATCCTTTACTACAGTAACTACCATAATTGGAAACAATAGGTGGTCTTTGGGGTATCCAGTGGTGCCTGTCTTAGATCTGAAATGGCAGAACTTGGAGGGGGCAGACCTAAATGTAGAATGTGGTAATTCTCTCTGATAGTTTTATTACATGTAGCATTATTAGGCAGGAAAGGTAGACCTTTGGCTGACCCACTACAGTTGTTCTTAAGCTTGTTGAGTTCTTACAGGGAAATAATCTCTTCTGCCTTGTCATCAAACTATTTTACCTTTTCAAGGATCCTCCTTGAAAAGTTAGTAGCAAGTTACTTAGTGTACTGGAAAAAAGGAAATTTCTGTTCCCCTTCAGACAGCCTTGGGCATGAGCCTCCTCTGCCAGGACTCCTAGTTACCTGCCTCCTGCTGAAAACTACAGGGGAAAAGGATTTTTTCACCTGTTTTTACCTTAAAATTTTGACAAAAATTATTCCTGGTTAAAAAATGGTAGGTTTTCTCCTTGAAATAAATTGGAGACATGGGAAGGTAGCACTGCAAATTACTGCTAGGTTTTTGAATAGGAATAAAAGGCAATATGGAGATGAATAACACCCAGGAGAAACAAAAAGGTTTATTTTACAGTTCGAATACTAGCTTAATTTTTTTTTAAAAAAGAGAAACATTGGAAACAAAGTTGATAGTATCAACACTTACAAAATGATCTGATACTGTTTATCTTGCATGTCCCTCTCTATCCCTAAGTAAAGATTGCAAAACGTTTTCTCAGAGCTCAAATCTGAATTAACTCAGGCTCTCTGCAGTGAAAGAGTCTCCTGGTGGACCTGAGGACACCTGAATGTCCCATCACTGCCCTTGGAGGGAACTGCTAATAAAGAAGGAGCAGGGCATGTCCTGGTATCACACAGCAGACTCCAGGCTGTAGGATATTTGTTGTTGGCCTTGCCAGACTTACCAGTACCTGCCCTGGGTGGGAGGAATGAATCAAACTGACTCTGTGTACTTGTGCTGGGGTAATCTTGCTTCTCAGAAACAGGCCTGAGGGAACCAGAGACCCTGCCTTTTTGCTTCTCTAAAAGCTAGAGACAGATCCTGACATCTAACACTGCACCCATGTTTTTTTTTTTTCCCCAGGTCTGTACTTCTTTTAAGTGTTTGTCCTTTTCTTATGAACTTGTTCATCAAGGGATGTGGTTTAGTGATGGACTTGACAATGCTGGGTTAACAGTTGGACTTGATGATCCTAAAGGCCTTTTCCAACTAAAATTATTCTACTCTATGATTCTATGAGCATCTCAGGTTTACTGAACCTGTGAAGCAGGCTCTGTTGCTGCAAGGGCTCTCTAAAGGCCAAGGGCTGTAGTCTGACTGTCCTCAGGTTTATTTCCAGCTTTTTGCTGATGCTCTACAGCCTTTTGAGGAATGGGATTCTGTCAAGCTGGTTGTAAGGAGAGTGGGTTTGAGCCATCCTTGCTGTGGAGGAAGAGCTGCCCTCAGGGCTCAGCACCACAGCTGACTTGGCTGATGGAGGAATGGGTCTCTGGATCATGCAACTCTCATTAAAATTTCATCTGCTTTTATTTTCTTCTCTTTCCATCCTCTTTAGAGCCAGGTCAACAATACAGAAGCTGGCTCAAATAAACACCAGGTCAAATTCTCTTTGCATTTACTGGATTCTTTACCTTTGGTTAGCTTATTCTGCCTTCATGGAATGCTGAAGCTTGACTCAAATTGGCAGCATTTCCTGTGCTTAGTATTAAATTTAAGAGACTGAAAAAATTATGACCAGTTTTAAGTAAGATTACTTTAACTCAGACTAGAAGTTTTGTGATAATAACTTTCCTGCAGAGTCAGCCAGAGGGAATCAACAGTACTTTATTAACACAATATGAATCCTGTAAAGAGGAAAATAAAGCATGCAATTTTTGTAGCAAGGCCAGCCAAAAGAAATACCTTGCGCTCCAACATCACAAGTTTCTTTGGGATTTGGAGTGAAACCACTCATAAAGAGCATTTTGTCTTACTGTATTTGTTTATGAGAAGTTTGAGCAATCACTTTTGCTTCTCAGAAGTCAAGATGTTAGCAAAACAAAATGCCATCCCCATGGAAGGGAGAGAAGGCTCTAAACTGGTCATGGATACTTTGAATTGTTTTACTATGGCCCATCATTTTGACCTGAAGATAATGCTTTGGGTAGGCTTAAGAAGTGGTGCTCTGGACAGGCTGCCCACCTGGAAAAGTTCCATTTGCACCCAAGCTCTGTGTCAGCACTCTCAGGACTTTGCCCTCCTCCTTGTTCTGAAATGGTGTTGCATATGCTGCATTTCTTCTGTCACCACCTGACTGTGAAAGGTACTTGAAGTATTTCAAGGGTATTAACTGATTAAAAACTCTCTGCAAGGACTGTGCTCTCCCTGCCCCTGTTGCTCAATGCTGGATGGGGAGTTGTGGGCATGAATAATAAATTCAATGCACCTGAAGCACATCAAACCCTCTGTGTGTATTACATAGCACATGCACCCTTTATATCTGTCTGGAAAACTGGGAACTAAGAGCCTGAAAATGAACAGAGAATCTTTATGCTTTGGTATAACCTTATTTAAATACTGGAATAAATACAGCATGACATGTAAGAGTAATACGAAGCCTTTTGTGTTGGTGGTTAAAACAATACAGCCTACCTGATGCAAGCATGGTAAAGCACCTGTGAGGTGCTTATAAGACTTACCTAAGTCTTATAAACACCTTACAAACCACTTCAGTGAGGAATGAGAAGCTGAAAATGGTACATAATATGTTCCTAACTTTTCCAGGTGGCAAGCAAATATGCTGCTGTTTCACTGCTGCTCACATTCTTATTCCTTTCAAGAGATCTGGTTCCCTATGGTTTGCATGAGTGTTTAAATGAACTATTTAGTAATAAATCTGTGGAAATTTCATGCATATGAAAGCAGTCGCAGTGCTTGATTTCTCAATGTTCATCCCAATTGGCCTATGCCAATTTTCATAAATCACAATCAGGTGTACAGAATGTAAAACTAAGAAAAAATTGAGACTGATATTGGAGAATAGTTTAGAGAATCTGTATATAAAGTTAGAGATGTTTGCAGATACCTGGTCAGTGCTAATAACCAAATAGCTCACTGGCAGGAAAAACAATTTAGAATTTTTTTTTTTTTTGGGGCAATTTAAAAAAGTGTGAGAAAAGACAAGAAGAAACACTCCAGATGAGTTCAAGTAGAAGCCAGTCTCAGGCTGGTATTAGCACCATGCATTTATCAGCAATGCTAACTGGAAAACCCTTTCATCTCTGCATCATAAGAAACACACTAATGCCTTGAGATGCCAAGTTCATTAACCCTCACCTTTCAGTTTGGTGAAAGAGAAATTGGAGTGCTGCATTTCTGTACCTGTTTGGTACATAGCTCTTGTATATATTCTACGGTCTTGCTTAACTGGCTGACAATTTGGACAACTCTAGACACTGATAAAGAACTGAATGCCTTCTGCAGGACTTTAACATTGCCTCTCTAAATGGCTGATTTCTTCCCCACATGCTACTCACTTAAATGCACTCAAATTATAAGCACAATTACAAGCACAAAATGTAGGCTTTTGTTTTTAATATGAAGGCTTAATAATGTGCTTTGTGAGCAGCTTTTTGGTAGAGGGGGCCAGTGCTGCCGAGAATTGCTGGCAATATGGCAGAAGTGGCAGACACCTACCTGGGGGACCCAGGGACAGGCATGGGGGAATTTCCTCTGGGAATTTGGAGCTAGACCCACAACCCTCTCTAGGGAGAAGCTAAGTCCCCAAACGTCTGTAATTTCCTTCTACCAAAGGGGCACTAGCAGGTGAGGGGGTGTGGGAAGTGTGATCTGAAGGCTGAGATTTGAAGGTCAGGTTGACTCACTTGCTTAATCTTAGGGCTCTTTTGTGGTTTTTTGAGTACTGGAGATCTGAATGTATTGCTTCACAGGACTGTAAAGAGAATCAGTTGTCTGGAATGGCCTTACAGGATAGCAGAGTTCCTCTGGGCAAAGAATGTCAAGATTAGGTTTGGGCAGGAGAGAAATGTAGGCACTTATGTGGGAAAGGGAACCATCAGCTGCTCCCACCTTTGCTTCCACAAGTTCCCAGGTCTCATGCAATTGCAAGCCTTGCAATACATAAAGAAAACCATGCATTACACATAATTTTTCCATAAGAGGCTGAAGGTGAAGTCATATTTTGGGTGGGCATAGTGTTACCTCCTCTGTAGCAGCTATGAGAGCTGAGTTAATAATGGGAAGCACATGTAGGCAATACGAAAGATGGCAGAGCTCCAGCTCTGGAATTTGCTCCCTTGGAGCAATAGTATTTTGACTTGGAATAATTTGAGGAATCCTGCAGCTACAGACTATAGTCATTAACTTAAAGGCATGCTCAAAAATGTTTGCTGTATTAGATGCTCTCCAGAAAAATCTGCAAGGAAGAGCCAGTCTCCCTGCATTATGGGGAATACAAAACAAGAGTAAACTTTCTTTCCAAGCCACCAAAGGATTACTCCATCAGCAAAACACACTAAGAAGAGAGAGGGGAGTATTTGAGTAGATTTTAGTGAAGGGTATTGCAGTTCCTAGTAATACATAAATATGTCAGTAAATACTAAACCAGCTCTTTTATAGTTCTGTGCTCTTTGCCCAAGTGAAACAATGTTGTATTTGGTTTGGTATCATACTGAACAGTACTGTGCCAATATTTTTTTTTGAACAAGGAGTGGCTAAAGAGAACCTTCCTCATATGCATGCACTGCTAAATGTTTCTTATTCAGCCTAGGATGATAACTCTTAATACTGCTCTTGCATAATTAAAAGATGCCTGACACAGCAGACAAAACATAGCTATTTTGTGATGCTAATGGCTGGGTGTTTTAAAAGTAAATTACTATAAATAATCAAATTTTATGTTGTATCTGCACAGGACTGAAATGCAGCATGGCTTCAAAGCCATAAAAAAATCAACCTTCTTAGAGTCTGACTAATCCCCACCTTGCTGAAATTCTCAGTAAAACTGAAACACGTTGACTTTGGAAGGAGTGAGTGAGACTCAGGTTGAAGACAAGTTCTTATTATGCCTATAGAGATACTATTTTCAAACTTTGTCAGGATTAAGATGAGCTTCAGTCCAAGTATAGGATTGAGATAGACCAAATTTGATGCTGACTTTGCATTAGGAAGATTTTACCTAGGTCCTTACCAAACCATGCAGCACACAGCTCACCTAACAAAAGGATAAAAGGGTAGTCTGGTGCTCTCAAGAAAAAAAAAGAATGCCTTGACTCACCTTACTATTTCATGTGGGCACTGATGATACAGATAGAAGTAACATGAAAATTATATGGATTATAAAGTGCTGGGAGCAATAAGGAAGGAAGGACTCAGGAGCATAGGTAGTGCTCTCATCAATCCTCCCAGTTAAAGGAAAAGTGTAGGAAAGGGCAGACAGAATTGGAAAAGTCAACAAATGGTTGAAGGAGTAATGCCATAATCATGGCATTACTTTGGCTACCTAGACAATAAGGCTCATTTTGATAAACCTGGTCTGCTGGGGGCTAATGGGTTCCACCTGTCATCCACTCTATCCCCCTTTCTGACAGAGAAGGAAATGCTGTTTAACATCTTTGTCAGTGAGATGGACAATAGAATTGAATGGGTGGAACTGAGTGCACCCTCAGCAAGGTGCTGTGTGGTGAAGTCAACACACTGGAGGGAAGGGATGGCATCCAGAGGGACCTGGACAGGCTCAAGAAGTGGGCTTGTGCAAACTGCATGAAGTTCAATAAGGTCAAGTGCAAGGTTCTTCACTGGGGTCAAAGCAACCCAATGCATGAATACAGAATGGGAGGAGAAAGGATTAAGGAAATCCCTGAGGAGAAGGACTTGGGGGTGGTGGTGGACCAGAAGTTTAACATGAGCCATCAATGTGTGCTTGTAGCCCAGAAAGCCACCTGTGTCCTGGGCTGCATCAAAAGAGGCACAGACAGCTGGTGAAGGGAGGGGATTCTCCCCCTCTGTTCTTATGAGACCCCACCTGGAGTACTGTGTCCAGTTCTGGAGTCCCCAGTGTAAAGAGTTCATTGAACATGTCCAGAGGAGAGCCACCTGCCCTATGAAGACACAATGCCCTGAATCAGCCTTATATTCCATCAGATGCTCTGCTGCTCCAATCCTTAGTATAACCCCCCCCCCCCCCCCCCCCCCCCAAAAAAAAAAAAATCCCAGTGCAAATGCAAACAGTGAAACAGCTGTATTTTAGAATTAAATATATCTCTCTTTTCTTGTGAGAAAGAATAACAGGCTGCCATTCTCAGCCACATTCCCAGGCATAACTTGCATGCCTTCATCCTCTCCATAGTCAAATCTGACTTCCTGACAACCAAGCTTTTTTTACCAATCCATCTGAGCTTGCCTGCTGGCATACAGGTTTTGGGACTGCTCTTCTCTTTGCATTGAAGACAGTATTTTCTATTCGTCTTTGGTTCTAATCGTTCCTGTTTTTCAAATTGGTAACTTATAGGTTTGGGGTTTTTTCCAGTTACATGCCTCTTTCAGCCCTCTTCTGGTTCTTCCTTTCCAGCTCCCTGTGCCTGTTTCTGTAACCCTTTGCTCTGCTTGTGTCAGTTCATGCCACATTTCTTCTTTCTGCACTTGTCTCCTTTCTTCTTTGCACTCTACAGAGCCAAGGCCAAAAATATCTTTTCCATGCCTCTACCTGCTTCTCCAAAGAGATTGTACTGTGGAGCAAGGGCTGTAGATTGGGAGCCACTGCTATGTGCCTGTGTTCATTTTTGTACTCCTTACTTCTAAGGTTTTCCTTAGTCTTTCTGTTCCCACAGTATCCCTCAAACACCTCTCCTCTGCCAGCAACTCGTGCTTCAAGTGCCTCTCCATCCACCATGCACCAGTGGGACTTCTTTTTCCTCTGCCTGTTTCTTGTTCTGTATCCCAGTGCATCTTCAGTCACTTTACTGTTGGAAATGGGAAAGTGGGAAAATCAGTTCTTCCACCTGCTCTGTATTAACTTGAGGGAGAAGATACCTCTCCCTGTCACAGTGGTATGAAAAAATAGCTAGGCTGGCTCTCTTAGTTTTCCCCTTGGGTTTCATTCCCTTCTTCCTTTCCAGTGATTAAGGCTGTGCTGTGCTGGTCAAGCCAAGAATAGATCAGATGATAAAGCAGACCCCTCTGGGCCAAGCACAGTAGGTATCTAGCTGGATTACTGGAACAGAAACCAGCTCTAAGGTGAAAGTCAGGCCACAGTTATCAGCATTAAACACCCCATTTGTCTGTTCCTGCCTTCAGAAATCCTGTCTGCTGCTTTAGGACACTCTGCTTGAGAGAAGAATAAAGAAAATGCAGGATGGGAGAACTGCAAGCTAACCTATCCATTCAGCAGGGCACACTACTGCAGCATTTTCCTGATAAAAAAGCCCAGTGCAGACTTTAAAACATATAGAGCTGTATTATTGCTGCTGGCAAGTGTGAGTCCCTGCATGTAACTGATGTTTGTGTCTGTGTGAGTATCTATGACAACAAATAAATCCAATGACTGGGAAGTGTCCTTGAGAATATCAGAAAGTGGTTTGTTGCATTATGCCAGTCACACTCAGCATTTTCATGCTTTTAATTCCTAAGTATTACTATAGATGAGTATAAGTACTTTAGGAAAATGAACTGAGTTACATTTCTTGTTTGCAAATGGGACCAACTTAGATTAATGTTATTTACCTTAGCTGATTCCAGAATTCTAGACATGTAAGGGAGTGAATATTTTTAGGAGATTTAATGCTAAGTGGGAGGTTTAGACTCAAGGTCAGTGGACTGTGGGTATTTGTGGGTCACTTTCAACCATTTGAGCAAGGTAGAGAAGGGAATCTGACCTAGATTTGTTGTAATGGCCTGTGTTGCTTCTGTAGTGCTACAAATCAGAAAACAAATGAAGCAAAAAATGAATCCTGTAGAACAGTGCTCAGGAGGGGCATGGTGTAAGAATGGGGCTAGAAGTGGCAGGACAAAGATCACCTTGCCCTTGTCCTAAGACTCTGGTTTAGGTCCTCAACTCTTCCTTGCTAAGCAGCACCTGTACATTAAATATGTGCACTGAGGCTGTTGCTTTGGTCTTCCTCATTGCAGCCATTTTACTCCTAAGTTAAGCTGTGCTCTTAGGAATGAGAGTAAGAATAAAGAGGCATCTTCTTTGTATGTGCAGAGCTACACCTATGGCTGCCTCCACACTGCACTCCCTACCTCACAGGGATTTGGTCTCTAATTGAGAGGCTCTGGATACTTACACAGCATTTGGAATAATTATGCACCAAAACAGGAACTCGGAAAGTTCAGTCACTGGTAGCGCTGGGGGGAAAAGGTGCTGTGAAACCTGCTCCCTCTGTCATCAGTGCCTTATTTCCAGGTGTCTCTCTCATGTGTGCCCAGGTGGCCAAGAAGGCCAATGGCATCCTGGCCTGTATCAGGAACAGCATGGCCAGCAGGTCCAAGGAAGTGATTCTGCCCCTGTACTCAGCCCTGGTGAGGCCACATCTCGAGTACTGTGTCCAGTTCTGGGCCTCTCAGTTTAGGAAAGATATCGAGGTCCTGAAGCGGGTCCAAAGGAGGGCAACCAGGCTGGTGAAGGGACTAGAGCACAGACCCTGTGAGGAGAGGCTGAGGGAGCTGGGGCTGTTCAGCCTGGAGAAGAGGAGGCTCAGGGGAGACCTCATCACTCCCTACAACTCCCTGAAAGGAGGTTGGAGCGGGGTGGGGGTTGGGCTCTTTTCCCAGGCAACTCTCAGCAAGACAAGAGGGCATGGTCTCAAGTTGTGCCAAGGGAGGTTTAGGTTGGATATTAGAAAGAATTTCTTTACCGAGAGGGTGATCAGACATTGGAATGGGCTGCCCAGGGAGGTGGTGGATTCTCCATCCCTGGAGATATTTAAAAAGAGACTGGATGTGGCACTCAGTGCCAGGGTCTGGTAACTGCAGCTGTAGTGGATCAAGGGTTGGACTTGATGATCTCTGAGGTCCCTTCCAACCCAGCCAGTTCTATTATTCTATGATTCTATCTGCCTACTCTTGTCCCTTTTTCAATCTATCTGTGATGATTAATTTTATCCCAGCTCCTGTCTCACATGAATGCCTGTGCACTCTGCAGTACACTGGGCAGGCATTGACAGCACCCAAACAGCTATAAACATTTTCCAATTCTGGTTTTAGCACTTTCCCAGTTTGACTGCCTGACACAATTTATAAAGATCAGTTTCTCAGATGATCAGGGATTTGTCAAGCAATTAACCATTTGGACTGAAGGTTTAGATTTTGAGCATTCAAACTTACTGTGTAGTGATCTGAATATACTGGCTCAAATGATTCAGGCTTTTCCAAGATGGAGCCTAGTTAAAGCCCTATTTTTTCTTATGCTAAATAAATGAAAATGTCTAATTGGACGCATCATTTTTCTCCCAAGATGCAGAACAAGGAGTTTCATCTCACCCTTTGGAACAGAAATTGTTTTGCTGTCCCTGTAAAAAACCTACCTACCTCCACTGCCTGGGCAGGTAAGCCCTTGATAATTTTGCCTTTGGTCTGCAGTCATCAGAGTGTTCCAAGTTGACTGTAGAGATTGAAACTGGAAACTAGAATGGGGTACAGAAAATGTTAAGTCTTTCTGGGAAAACTGTCTTAGAAGTAAGCAGGTTGAGGAGAAAAGTGGAGGATGAGAAACCAGTCTGAAGAAAAAACATATTATGGGCTCACTATGTGCCTGCCCCGATCTAAGTGAGCTGTTAATGTTGCTAATGAATAATTTATATGCAAGCATGGCAAGAGTTGGGCAGTGCAAATTACATCTGATGAACAGATGAATGTGCTTTCAGATGCTTGCAGTTCTGAGTGCTCCTGCAAGATGCTGAAGAAAGGGCAAAAGGCTAGGACTGAGCTTTTCAGCTCAAGTGCCATGGTTCTGAAGTGGTTTCTCCTGATTTTATACTGATGGTGAATTGCTTGGAGAGTATTTCCTTGGGGAGCAAGACTGTGTGCTTCTGCCTGTCTGCAGCACCTCAGAAAAAGCCTTGATTGGAGAAACTTGCTCAGAAAGAAACAACATTTTCTAATTTCATGAACCCACTTAGAAGTTGATGGGAGTCTGCTTAGAATAAGGACATAGCTGTTTTTAAATAGTATCAGGACCTGACCCTCTTTTCAGTAACGGGAAGTCAGTAAGCAAACTATGTAGGAAAGGGAGATGATTCTGGGAAGATCACAAACACCACTTTTATTAAAGATATCTGTTTGTCTATCTGGAATGGTATAGTAGTGTTTGGAAACCTGGTAAAGAGCCGTGCAGTGTTGGTGCACTTGGTGATCAAATCATAGTTCATGAGGATGACTTGTTATGTTGAAAACTCCTTAGGAATCTTGATTAGTACCTGAGATATTTTAAGAATCTTCTTTTTTTTTTCCTTAATTATTTCAAATTTTTGATAGTTTAGTGAGCAGAAGTAACTATCAGCATCAGAGTCCTTGACATGTGATTTTAATCAGTGTATATATGGAGCAATCATACACTGAAGTGTAAATCTTACAAAACTGGAAGGGCACCATCCTTCAGACTTTGGGGTGACTTAGAAAGCAGAACCAGTGATGTTATCAATGTGTCTCTGGAGGAGTGACCCCAGGGTTCAGCTGGTCTTACTCTTTCAGATACCCACCACCAAGATTTCTCTGTGTTTCACCAACACCAAGTATGAGTAATGTATGAATCCAGGGGCTTCTGGCTGATCCCCCCAAAAGCCATCAGGCCACCTCCATTAATGTCAGCACACACATAAATTTTTAGCATGCACTAAAGAAGGAAACTTCTGCCACTGCACGGAAGCTTCCAGAGGTGCCCCTGCCTCCTGCAAATCCACACCCAATAAAGGAGATTAACTGCAGATGGATTTAATAACTGTTGTTCCTTCTTTGGAATTAGAGGGATTCACACTTAAAAGTGTTCCCATAAGTGAGAAAGACGGACTGAAAGTTTGTTGTTGGTTAGTTGGTTGTTTGGTTTGTTAAAGCTAAATGGTTGATTCCAGTCAGTGGGACAAAAGGTTGCAGAGCTGTGTGCTCCACTCCTCCCTGCCATACACAAACAGGACTCTTGTTTATGATAACTCATTTTCCCTCTGTTCAAAGAAAGCCAGTGGGCTGTTTGCTCTGGTACTCCTCCAGTGAGCCAGCCATGCATTTATATTCCATTCCCTTGCTCCCTGCAGCCCTAAATATGTCTGCCAAAATTACTCAATAGATAACTACTCAATGGAAGCTTTTAAATGTGTTAGGAAAGGCTTGAACACTACCCATTAATGTTTACAGCTCCTAATTGTGTTAATTAATCAGTCTTAGAGGTTGTTTCACCCAGGAGTCCCAAAGCAGGATTTTAGTTCCCACAGAGGTACATTAAACTAACTCAGCAGCACGGCTGCTTGCAGTGAGGGTCTTGCTTAGCATGGTCTCACTGCCAGGATATTTATGCAGGTTATTTATTTTAGGTTTTGCTGCCAGACCCATGTACTCTCATGGCTGCTGGATTTTGAAGCTAGCTTGGACTGTCTGCATATAAGGTCCAGTCAAACATCTGGCAGCAGGCTGAGCCATGGTCAGGAAGATGATGTTATATGTAAGCTGTTCCTGCAGAATGGGCTTTTGGCATGGAAGAAAGGCATTTGGAGAACACTGTGTGCAGCACTAATGGTAATGATAAAGTGATAAAGAGGCTGTGTAAAAGGCAGGTCCTGTTGCATCACAAAACATGCCAACAATTCCTTGTCAGTTAATTTAGAGACCAACAGGAATACTTCCTCTGTGGAATAGAGATTTTAGATTTCTCTCTCTCTTTTTTTTTTTTCCCTTCTTTTTTTTTTCTTCTTCAACACTGGTCTTTAGTTTTTCCTGAGCTTGCTTTCTCACTTACAACAGCCCTGATAAAAGAACAACAAAGAATATCTACTAATTAGGCAACATTCAGCAAAGGAGCCCATGCACTTCATCTCACTTTATTCAAAGCTTGGCTTCAAACTCCTGAGGAAAATTACCCAACCCAGACAGGCTGCAGAGTGATTAAGAAGAAGCTTCTACTGGTTTTGTGCCATTTCCTAAAGAATTCAGCTTGTGTAGGCTTTCAGTGTACAAAATGCAAGACAGTAGGGGAATCACAGAATCATCGTATTTGGAAAGGACCTCTGAGATCTATTCAGCTCCAGTGAACAGGTAAAGACAGGAGAAAACTGTGGTGCAGATACAGACTTCTTTCTAATTTAGTTCAACTCCTCCTTATCTGGTGGAATTAGCAGACAAGGCCTTATTTTAGCTCATTTGCAGAATATCCTGAGGTTTACATTGAGCTTACAGGTGCTTGTGGATGGCAATTTTTGCTTCAGAGTGGAATGTCACATACAAGTGGCTTGTAACTGCATGACAATTTTTTAATGATGACAGGGAAAAGGAGTAATGACAATATAGATTAGATGAAAGAGAGTGGTTCATCACCCATCTACAAATGGCTCCTGTGGGCAGTAACTCCCGTCTGCTGAATATAAAGTATCAGATACCAGAGAGAAAGTTTTTGGTAGGTTCTTACAGGAGAAATGCCCCTGAAGGGGTGGCAGGGAACACATTTTCTAGAGTAACATGGTATTGTATGGAAAAGGGATCATGATTAGGGGCCTGGTGATGTTTCTGGTTGTGTTCCAAGGATCTTTAGACTGGAACTTGCTCTTAAAGAGAAGAGTCTGCCATGGAGGTTTCATTACACTAAAACTGGTTATTAAGCAATTTTCCTATCAGCTGTTTCCCAATATGCTGCCATATTGTGTAGAGACTGCACTCCACACTCCCTGCTTACTTGGAAAGCACTTCTGGCAGGATGAGGGCCAGATAGGACTGGAAGAAACCACAGGTATGGATGGACTTAGAGCACCAATCCCTCAGAAGCAGAGCTGAAGTGGTATGGGGAGGGGGTGCCACTGCTTGGCACTGCTGAGGTGTCATCTTCCTCTGTCCTGTTGGCAAGACTTCAGGTGCTGATGGATTGCCTGGCAGCTTTTACACATGTTCACTGCCCCCCTAAAAGGCAGTGTGTACAGAGTGTGAAATGCAATACAGGCTGTGCCTGACACAAATGAATACTTGGTTTATTCTGTGGGGTTTCAGTGCAAAACCTCTCTCTTCATTCATCTTCCTCCTGCCTTCTCTTTCCCCATCCCTTGCTACACAGGGAGCCCTGTGAACAGGCATGCAGATCAGCAGTAAACTCAGCTCCCCAAAACAGTCTTGTGAAAAAAGGAAATATGATATGATCGCTTCTTACTTCTTTCTCTTTTCCTCTGCGTTGAAGTCTGGGCTGGCTGTCAGGAATGTTCCAAATGACTGACTACAGCTTCAGAAGGAGTCTCATTCACTCACCATGAAGCTTGGCCAATTCTTTTTCTGACACTACTCAAGTCAGCAGGAAGAGCAAGAAGATCATTCAAAGCTAATCAGTAAAGTGTAAACCTATTATGAAAGCACATTTACCCTTCGCCTCCTCCTGCCTCCAGAAAACTAATTCCCAAATCTGTGGGAATAACACATAACGTACATAAAAGTTGCTATTACTTAGATCCCCTGTTATTAGGTCAGCAATGCCACTGATGAAATGCTCCCCAGAGCACTGAGCAGTGGTATATAAATCCTCCAAGAAATTCACAGCATAATTTGTTACAGCTAAAGGGCATAAGATACATAACAGCAAAGCCTGTACATTAGGCTCTCCCCTGTGATTCTTGAGGCTACCTCTGGTAATAAAAACCTCATCTTGATTTCTTAGCCTTCGTATTGATTTCTGTCAGAGGAGAATTTTCTTACACAAAGATACTACTATATTTCTCTGTATAATAAGGGAATCCCTCTCCTCTCTTCTTCCCACACCTGGTTTTTAAAATTTATTTTAGGGACAGCTTCAAGGAAGATTCATAATTTGGGAACTGTTGGTATGCATGGTGGACGAATGGGGAAAACTATAATAACAGTTTTCACAGAAGCAGGGCAAAACCCTAAATGAGAAAAATGTTTCTGCTCTGGAATAGTACAGGAAATTGAAACTAAACCCCCAGCTATGCAACTGCTGTATTTTAATATAAAACTCTGCTATTAATGTAATGATGAAATCTGTGGGAGTCAAGTGATTAAAATCCAGACTCAGATGTATATAATCATAGCAACTATTAATTTTTTAATGTTTGTATTCCTGCTCTACCAATCACATAGCTATCTTGAGGAAAAAAAAATAATAAAAAAAGGAGGCCTGTAGCTATGCTGCATGATGCTTTGTAAAAAAGCTTTTAAAAAAAATTATCTTTCTTTCTAGTACTGTGCATAGGGACAAGGCCAAACACATATCTAGAAAAGTTTAGGCTGAATAACTTGCATGGCAAATAAGAACAGCTCTGCAGAAGTCAACACAGATAAACAGAACGATGGTTTGTAAGGCTGCAAAATGCAGTGTTGCATCAAAAATATTTTGCCTTCTCTGCAGTGGGATTGCCTTAAGCAACTGGAATGTTTTTATTTCATCTATTCCTTTGGGCTTTGCTTTATTTTGCTGATTTAGAACCTATCTTCATAAGAAGCTGTCTTAGGTCTTGAAATGACTGAGTTTTGCCTGCTCCCTTGTGCAAAGAAAGCAGTAAATATTTATAGCAGTCTTACCAGTGGAGTAATTTTATATGTGCTCATTGCTTTTGAAATCTAATAGCAACTGTGCTGAAAGACAACACCTGCTAATTGTATTTCCTACCACAGCCTTTTCCAACTGAGGGATAAAAGATGGAAGTTTGGGTTTATTTTTTTTAGCAGATAAAAAAAAATTATTCAAAAGAACCCTTGTTCCCCTTTAGCTATCTATAAGACAAAATTTATTCAAAAGAACTCTTGTTCCCCTTTAGCTATCTGTTTATTTAATAGACTTTGGGAATTGGTAAACGCTGTCAAAATGCCTGGTTAAAGAATAATTTATAAACTATATTTTTTTGTTGATCTCATAGACTGGTTTGGTGGAGAGCCAAAATACATCCTGGCAGGTAATAATTATGTAAACCTTGACACTTCAGATCTGGCCAGTATTCAGCAGGCCAGGCAGGAGCAGGACACAACTCTTGCAGTGTCTCTGGCATGCATCACATGGAAAGCTTGGCTCTGCATGGCACACATGCTTCCCATCTGTAGAAATCTGCAGATTTTTTTCAAAACTATTTTGGATGCAAGTGAGCATGTCTGGAGAGCAAATCCTTTTGGTCACTTACAAAGAGGCTTCCTGTGAAGAGCAGGATGGCAGGCAGCTTACTCTGCCTTTGCTCAGTCCTGTAAATCACTGCATCACTCAGATTCAAATGAACTATAAAATACTGGGTGACATCCAGCCTTTGCTGGAGCTGTTGGCACCTCTCCCACTGTCTTCACTGGGAGTACAATTTTCTCTACCACACTGCTAGATCAACAGAATAGCTTTTATCAATGAGATCTGTCTATTCTTGGCTGAAATATGCCATGCTGATTTTTAAAGATGATGATGGACAGTTAATTTACAGGAGAGTACCAGGGAGTATCATCAAACACACTAGCTGAGCCTGCACAGTCTGTCACTGCCCCTCTGCCATCAGAGGTGACCTGGCAAGGCACACCACATGCAGTGTCACTCTAGATGTGCTCTACCAAAATGATCTGATTTAGCTTAAACTGCATTAGTCAATTTTTTAATATTGGATCAGCTTCAGGATGGGTAGGGAGCAGCTTGCTCTGTGGCTATAGCTCTTAGGTTGGAGGGGAGCTGCTGTCTCAGGCTATCTCAGCTGCAGCAGAGCAGTGACTTCCTAAAGGCTTGTCTGTAAGTAGTGGTGTCATTGATTAACTATGGATATAGCTTAGTCCCATTTAGGATAATCACTTGTTCAGGAAAAGCATAGCCATAAAGCTATCCAAGATCAGTTAATGTGCTTATATTCAAACATCTGCCTTAATCTTTGTTAATTTTCAAGTCTAGATTCAAGACTACTGAACCTGACTTGATCAGACCAGACAACTTAAAGGTTAGTTAAATAACTCCTTATAACTTGATTAATTATGTATTTATATGCTGGAATACTGACTATGACTTCCTATAGCCTTGAAGTCTCACCTAAAGTTGGGCCCCTGGGCACATCAGGGATATAAATGTAACAACGGGGTCCCATTTCACTTTTAAGGGCTACTTGAATAAGAAAGCTCAGCACTTACACTCCACCTTACATCTTTGGAGTATTTTATAGATCCATGAGACTGAGGTCACTTATACACTAGGTAGCAAGAGTTTTGATGAACTGCTCATTCAGCCATTCCTCTCCACCTTCCTTGATCGAACGATAGCTTCAGCTTCCTTCAAATGATCCTTTGGATTGGCTAAGCTCTTGGTTGGCTGTGCTGTTAAGGGTCTCCAGGGAATGGATTTTACTTTTAGTAATATCTCATAACTGTCTTTAAAGAGGTTTATGGCTCAGCCTTATTCTCTAGAAGATTGACTGTTCTGGAAACACTGCTATTGGTTCACCCAGAATTTCACACAGAATTTCAACTACTTCTCCTCAAGCTCTGGAGCCAAATTAATTGGACACAATTGACTTATGTAAGAGAATTACTTTTAGATGAGTAATATCAAGCAAGGGAAATAAAATCTTTCTGCATCTCAGAACATGATGGAGCAGCAGGAAATGGCAGCTCAAGAAATGTGCAGACTGGGCCCTAGGAATGGCGTTGATTTAGGGAAGGGTGAAGTGCTTTGTAATAACTGAGATTTGTAAAAGCAGCAGTTCTTTTGAGAGCTAGATGAGGTAAAAAAATATTAGAGTCCCTAGTGTCTGTAAAAGGCAAAAGTATAAGAAAGAAGAGAAATAAATTGAGGCAGACTTGTGAGTGCTATTTTTATGATTGCTTTCTTTTTTTAACAAACACTACACTGTCATACATAGCTACGGAAACCTAATTGAAGTAGTCAGGGAATAAACAGAATAGGATTTCATCAGAATGCATTTGTGTTTCCAACTGGAAACTACAAGCTGAAGGCAGGTCTGGTACACTGAAAAAGGCTGAATAATTAATGGACATGACACTCGCACAAGACAAATTCAAGCCCTGTAACACCACCAAGCAGCACAAGACACAAAGCCACTGGAAGTGTTTTTGCAGAGCAGTTTTATGCAAAGCAGCTGAAACCTTGTTGCTAAACCCTAGAACTTTTGGATGCTGTGTCCCAATTTACTTTTTACATACAAACCCACCAAACAGAGTAAATCCTGGAAAACATACCCATATCAGAAATCCTGACTATATTCCTTAATACAAGACTTTATAGTACTGCCATGTCAAATTTTTCAGTCTCAAAACTTCTTCAGCTGAAGTAAACTTCCTGCAAGAACTGTAGTTGTCAGCACTCAGTTTAAAAATGTCTAAGTATGTGCTTAACTCTACTGAGACGTGAAGTTTCACTGAGATCAGCAGCACTACTTAAGTAAAGTTACACTTGGGGGAGTGTCTTGAAGGTCAGGACTCAAGTATGAAAGTACACCAGATGCATACAGGCTGCTGAATAATACCTGGATTGCAGTACCAGTGACGTGATGTGATTTGCTATAGCAAATAATTATACTTCTACCTCACGGAAGACTGGTTTGGCTTCTCTCTCCCAAACCTTATGTCTTCAGACAGGGAGAAAAGTCAATGCCCCTAAAATTTAAGTATGCTTTTTATAATTCCAAAGCTGGAGTCCAAACTAACATGCAAGCTGAACATGTCCCCACTTTAATGTCTGAGGCCCTGATGATGCAAGCAGTCTTTCAAGATGCATCTCTGATCCCTGCTGGCCTCTACGAGAAGTGATGCTCTATTCTGTTCTTCCCCAACTAGGAATCCTGCTGCTGGAGAACTCGGTTCTGCAGGTGGGACTGAGATCACCACAGGAAGGTGGATTTTGCAATTTGTAAGAATGGCAAAATCAGGCTCTTTGGGGCAAATGGACTTAATAAGGGGCAAGTGTTAATCTCTGCTCACCAGCACTCGATGAAACACTGGCCGACCTGATCCTGGAGAGTTTTCTTCATGCTGACCCTTTCCATTTCTCTCAGCTTGTCCTTGATAGGTACCTTCTCCTCTCCTGTCTGGACCTCACCTTGCAGCTCATTACTTTGGCCAGCAGGTATCTGAGGAATACTTGTTGCTTTTAAGGGAGGAGTTGGGTACTGAAAATTATAAGAGGAGAAAACAAAAGGCACAAATGAAGAGAAACTTAATACAAACTGGAATGCCAGGTTGACAGTGAGTCTGAGCTTAAGCATTAATTTATTTGTGGGAAGCCAGGAAAAAGACCTGTGCTCATAAAAAGTGCCTTGGATGCACACAATAGTCTATTGTTAGTGTTTCAGCATTAATTAACAACATTGCAATGTGAAAAACAACCTTTCCAGCGTGGGATCTTGCAGTCTCAGTGAGACAGGTGAGAAAGCTGCTGTTCTGCAAATGCCAACTTTATCAATGTCAGAAGGGTGCCAGAGATTGTTTTAATTGAATTTTCAAATGTTGAGACTTCCTATTGGTACTTTTTAATTAGTCATTATTGTTTTTAATTTGTTCTCCTAATTTTTTATATGCACTGCTTGGTCAGTGGCTTCCTGGTATTTTGTTGCAGCTGGGCATATTCCTTCAGGAAATCAACTTCCCTTGAGGAACAACAACAACAAAAGAATAAACAACCCCTCAAACACTGTAATAAAAATCAAATTTACCAAATTTCCCATGATTTGATGACCTTGACAAGAAGGACTTCTAAGCCCGTTTAAAGTCTTACATTAATTCCTGCTTTGTGATTGATTTTACACATGTACTTTGAGGAAGAAAAATGAAAGTCAGTCTGGTATGCAAATACAGAAGCATGAAAAATACCATCTGTGTGGGTGGTCTGAAAATTTGCATTCTTTAGTTTGCAATGGTCCATAAAGTTAAGAGGTTCCCAGTGTTTCATAAAACTACCTTTTAAGTGTAGAGAAAAACGTATTTTAAAAATTGTAAATTTGTTCTAATTCTTTTGCAATTCTAGAACAAAATATTTTCCACACACCTGGGAAACGCTGATCATATTGTGTGATACTGTCTGTCAAATTTGAGAATGGAAAATACAATAATCTGATTTTGTAATATCATGTGTTTTACTCTTCAAACATTTGACATACAGGTGGCAGCATATGTGAACAAAAGCCTAGGACTGTTGGTTTGCATAAAAAAACCCTTTGTTGTTCTGCTCTGGCCTTCTACCTTCAGAATATATAGGAATGATCTTTAAATCAGCACATCTCAGACTACTTTCCTAATACATTCTCTTTGCTCTGGTAGTGTATTTTCTAGTGTGCTCTGAGTCCTAATTCCAGAGGTCTCTTGCAAGGACAAAAAAGTTCCTATCAAAGGTTTGGCCAGCTTATATTTAAGATCTATTGTGGTTTTCCATGCTTCCACCAGGTTCCAAAAATTACTTACAAGTGCCAAGTAAATTTGGTTTGGGAAAGTAGACAGCAGGGCTGCACACTTTCCAAAGTAAGTGCAGAGGCCCCATTGAGGAAAGCAATTTACTGCCTTCCCTGCATCTACTGCCTGTGACTTGTGCTATGCAAAAGGAATTGCTCAAGACCAACAGTGAGAAGCTATTCAGGACAAACCAAGAAAAGCTGCATGCTTTTGAAAGGTGGCTGCACGTGCTCTTTTCCTGAATATGACCCAAAATGTTGCCTCTTGCTCTAAGATGCTCTCTTCACACATGTTTCAGTTTCCATAGAAGTTTTCAATCTTCACCTTCACCAACACCTATTTTTAAGTGTGGCACAACTAATATTGATGTTATTTGTTTGTATTTCACCTGGATTTCCCTGGTGTCTGCTTTACTAATATGAACTGAACCTCAGAATAGCCAGATCTGGGTAATGTTTTCACAGGGCTCATCTGGAAACCAGAGGAGGGAGGATCCAGAGGAGTGCTTCCCAGATTGAGACCTAGAAACAAGATCTTTTTCCCTTAGGCAATCTCCCACTAAACTTTGGCTTCACTGTATTGATGCTGAAGGGATTGTTTTTCTGTGAGGTTCCATGAGAGCTCTCCTGCCCAGGAGTAGTGGCAGCAGGGCTGCTACCCAAGGGATGAGCTACTCAGAGCCAACAGGACTCTTCCATCTCTTTTTCTACAGCTGTAGCACAGTCTCAACAGAGGCTGCACCCTGCACAGAGGACAACCTACTTTGTTTCCTAACTAGATGCTTGCCAGGGGAAGCTGAGGAAGGGCTGTTTCATTTAGAAATATGGTTTTCAGCATTTCCTGAGCAGGGAAAAGGAATAAGGGAAAGAACTCTGAGAGTACAAGAAAGGGACTGAACAAGTGTTTCCATGAGCAAAGGTAGCTGTGGTGTATGACCATGATGTCTTGCCGGGTGGATAGAAGGTTCCCCCTCCTGTGTCTCCTTTGGGAAGTGACAGAATCAATATTCAAACCTAGGCAACTCAGTGCATGGGCCACAGCATTAGTGAGGCTGATCTATGACTGATGGAGGAAGACAGGCTCCTCCTCTACAGCACACACCCTGTGTTTCACATCTAAGGTGAAACACCATGAGACAACTTACCCAATGAACAGCTTTTGGTGCTGAGAAAGGGGCAGTTTCCCCTCTGCCCTAACTGCTGGCTGTGCAGTCCCTCCCTTCTCCTGCATAGGTTCTGGCATTCACCTGACCTTGTGGTGAACCATTACAGCTTTCAAAGTGGAAAATAATCCCTTTTATCTCTCCTTCTCCTGAACCTCCTGGTGTTAACTCTGTCTCAGTATAATGAGGTCAAGCCAAGGAGGCTACTGAGAGCCACAGCCACAGCAAGGGAAATGGTGAGTGAGCGTGGGACCAGAACAACTTAGAGAGTCAGAGAACTCTTTGCCATCTCCAAACCTTCCCTCTGCTCAGCTCCTCCTCTGAACTGCTCTCCACTGAGTCCTGAGGGATCCTTTGATGACCATCACTCAGCAGTGACCCATCAGTGTTAATTTACTATCAGTGTATCTTTCACCAGTACCAAAGACAGATGAGGTAAGAACTGTTTGAACTGGCAAGAATGTGCCCGTGTGAGTAAGACCAGAAGTCGATTCTTATCTTTAAGTGAGTTAATACAGACCATATCTACACTTATGGCCAGAGACATGAAGTTGGCCAATGACACAGTCCAGGTTAGCTCTAAACCAGCTGGCTCTGATAGCAAGAAGGCTACAGAACACGCTCTGCTTGTCAAAACCTAGCCAAATCCTGAGTAAATACTTGTGCAGCTATCCCTCTGAGCACTGTACAGTTATCAATGTATCTGCTGATACTAATTTATGAGCTGCACTCAGATCCCTAAGGCTGAAGGCAAAGTACAACAGCTTATGAAAAGAAGGTCTGTGGTATATGCCTTTTGTATTTTTTTCTTTTTCTTTTCCAAAGACTGTTTCAGTACAAGAAAGCAAAATAAATGGGAGCCACTTCCACCAATGAGAGTGCAGTCACCAACATTCAAGAATGCACTAAAGGAATGAAAGAAAATGGGAAAGCTGGTAAGACTAAATGCTCACTTGACTGTCCTTTTCTTTAACTCTACTTATTTCTTGTTATTAATATTTATATTAAGGTATGCAGTAAAGGGTTTGTTTATACAGAGGAAAAGGCCATTACTGATGTGAAATGTTCTGTTGCTTGATTGCTTCCATCACTGGTAAAGTGGAGCTGGCCCAGACCTAGATGGCCAGGTAAGCTGTGGAGGAGGGGAGGTGTTGGAGAGGAGCCAGCAAGGTTGGGTGACATGGCAGGTACAAAGAGACACTTGATCTGAGCGGGAGCCAGGTGAGCTGCTGTGATGGGTAGCAGGGAGCTACTAACAACAGCTGATAACCTTTGGAGCTGGCCTAGTGATGGACAGACAGTTGCCAAAACAGAGGCTCCTCCTGTGTTCTGAGGCTCTGGCAACAACATGCACCCCCTCAGATGGGCAAGGGAGAGGATGAAGGGAAGACGAGAGCTGGTGCTGATAAATGAGTCCTGGAGGGTTTGTTGCTGACTAGTGAGGAACATACAGAGTGCACCCTGTTTGTGAGTGAAGCCCAGGAGGCTGACATGGCAGGAGCTGAAAGCTCACTTCTGCTCTAAGGGAAGAGGCAAGCACTGAAATCATGGCATGGTTATTTGATTTTAAGCAAACCCATGCAAATGAATGGTTGTACATATGTATATGTAATGGAATGTATATATGATCTGACTTTCCATTCTCTTAGTTTTTTCCTACTTGTCTGACAATGCAGTTAAGTGAAAAAAAAATTAACTTGAGGAAAACAAGGATGAGGAAACATTGAAAGAACTAAACAGTAAAATAGAAACAAGCTAAAAACTATATAAGAACTTATTGAAGTGTACTTAAGGATGTGAATTATCAATGAAAGGAATTGGTTGTTAGAGTATAAATGGATAAGAAGATAAACAAGTAAAAGTTGAGTGTGGAAAAGAATTTAGCAAATTACCCTAAAAATAGACACTTCAGCAGGGGGAGGTGCTGAAGAGATATAACACTCTCTGTACCACTGTTTTAGCTGTCAGTTGTCTACCATTTGCTGTGCATTTGTGATGTGTTTTTACAGAAAATGTTTTTCTTTAAAAACAAAACAAAACCAAAAAGGACTCAAAGTTGAGGAAAAAAAAGAGTCCTCAGGCACCCAATGGCTGGTATGAAGTGCTTAGACTACTGCAACAACTTCTCATTAAAAAGAAAAAACTTTGAATTCATGGGTAATATGAATAAGAGAGTAGTGCTTCCATCTTCTTGCTTTGCAACTGAAGAAAGCCACTATGTTAAACTTGCTTTCATCAGTCCAGTGTCCTAATTTCAAAAGTTTGTCTCATCCTAAAGTTCACCAGCTTCAGAGCTCGAGCCATTCCTAACCCTGCCATTGCAATGAGGAGGCAACTGCAAAACTTGGGACATTGTATTTAACTTCAAGCATTACTGGGTCTCTGGAGAGAGTCTTTATGGTAGCCCTGGGGGACTTTGTGTTCTCTTATCAAGGAGCAGACTTCAGAAGAAGGTATATCTGAAACAGCTTTGGCCATCTGAGGATGCAAGAGAAAATAGGTAGTGAAATGGCAGAAAGGCTGCCAAGACAAATGGTCAGTGTGAGAGGATGGTTTCAAACAGCTCCATTGTCTCCTTGCTGGCCAGTCTTTGACCTGGGCCTTTCAGTATTGGGGATCAGCTTTCCATGTGTTCACATGGGTGTTCTAGAGCTCTGAAGAGTTACCCTTTGATGAGTACTGCTTTTATAGCCCTTCCTTAATGTGCACATTGAGGAAGACAAAAGCCAATTTATTTCTAACATCTCTCAGCACCTCTAATGTTTCCGCCTCTCAAAGGGAGACATTCTGCAGTAAGACACTAATAAATAGCTGTTCCTTGGGGCAAGAAACATTTTCCTATCTTTAAGAAATTTCTTTGGTCATGTGAAATTCAAATTTGTTAACTTGGCCTACAATCAGCAACTCATTTAGAAACAAATTACAAATATTAAATGGAGACAGTGAACTTGATAATGCAGTGCTGCCACATCAGTTGTAGAATAATGCATCTTAATGAAGGCTTCCATGTGAATAAACCATTATATTTACAAGCTTTTCACAGTTAATGACCCAGAACAGGATAACGAAACTCACATTTTTAGTGTGGTCCTCTGTCAGCGAAATATATATATTAATAATTGATGTTGCTTTAAAAATAGGACATAATATGAAGATTCCTGAGTTTGTAGGAAAATAGGACTACACGGTCCATTAACTTAAAATGTTTATCTAATGTTTGATGGTCTTTGTCTTTAAAATCCTTGTTTAAATTAATAAGGCAAAATGACATACGTCTAGAAGATAATTTTATTCCAACTCATCAGTCAGAAGGATGCTGATGCGAGCACCATTTGATCCTTCTCCTCTTTTCTCCTTCTCCCTCTACCATCCCCAAAGAGAGCTGAGGTTTTCTGGAACTGGAAGGCCCAGCAGCAGAAGGAAAGGAGTTCCCTATACCTGCCAGGTAAAACAATATGATGGAAGTTTCTGGAAACTTTTCCTTTTAGACTTAGGAAGCCGATTGCCCCCATCACTTTTTCCTGGCTGGAGAAGCCTGCCTTTTTTGCTTAGTCAGCTCAGTGGCTCCTTCCAACACAACCTCCTTGATTGTTCATTATAAAGCACTTAGAGGTGTGCAGTCTGGCTGAACAGGCTGAAGGCTACAGCTCTGCAGACAGGAGGCCCCATGCTGTGGAACTAACTGCTCTTCAATTTTTCCATTATGACTACACTTAAGAGAGCTTATTTCCATGAAATAAATACATTTCATTTGACTTCAAATTTTAAGGCTAACGTTCATGTTATGCCTGAAAGGCAGATTTACTGCAGCTTTTATTGCTGGATGCTTATATTAGGACAGCTTCTTTTCTTCGACCTGAAACAGCCCAGCTGAAACACGTGCTGAATGGTTTTATAGGACTTCTTCAGTACCTATTCTATTTTATACAGTATTGTCCTTAACTGTAATGTTTCAATAGACATATGAATTTTGCAGCATTTTGCTGTAAATTTTTTACTTTCAGAGGCAGTACTGTTTGCTTCTGTGGAGGACTTCAGTTCCCAAGCAAAATAAGTTGTTGGGTTTTTTTAGTGGTCATTTATTTTCACCATTTTCACTTATCACACAGGCAAGTAACTCCTTACTAGCAAACAAAAGGAATTTACCACCTAAACAACTGAGGTTCTGTTCTTTACTCATGACTGTTATTCTACTGAATTATAACTGGTAATTCAAATTCTCTTTCAAAGTTTGAGGTAGGGGTCAGCTACATTCTTGCTTTCTCATTTCCTCAGATTTTTTTGTCTGGCTGTGGAAAGAATGTATTTTAAATAGGTCTCTTGTCTTAAGGAGTTTGCATTCATATAGGTTCCATGACACACAAACGGTGATAGCCACATCAATTATACAGCTGAATTCCTAAATTAGGCACAAAAAAGGAACAACTAAGCAAAATATATTGCATTCATTAAATCTTCTCTACTATATGATTCACTTCAATGGCTTTGCCAATTAAAGTAATCGTCACATGCATTCAAACAAAGCATTTGTAGTAAGAGGCCTTGTTAGAATAATATTGAAAATTGCTGTTTTATAGATTACATATATATAAATATTGACACACAACATTTTTAATAAAAAAAAGAGAAAATCTGAAATGAAGAAAACATTTATATTCATGACCACATAAGTTTATATAATGTTGGTTATGCTTATTTTGATATTACACCTCCACACGACGTTAAACTTCTACTAAAATGGAAAGTATGTTTTGGACTCTGAAAGGCAGTGATTTCATTGCTAGTCTGACTCCAGCCAATGAAAGCCATATTATTTAGTGGGCTTCTTGCATCCCAGCAGCTTTCTATTTTGAGAATAAACAGGTTTAAAAATTCTATTGAAAACAAGACAGATTACTTATCACTGCTTAGATGTATATGCCTGGTGAAATAACATATATCTTTTCGCTGACATCTAAATGTCATTTAGGTAGCAAATATAACAAAAATAATTGTAAACTTGTGCTTGATAAAAATAGCTGTGGTGTGTGCCACTAGAGCAAATACCTACTTTCAAAAGCTGAGGAAATATTTAAATTTTACTTACAGAGTTTGCAGTTTGTTATGTCCCATACAGTATTTATTTATTCATAGCCTATAATGTTTGCACAGAGGACTATCCAGGGAAATGGTAATTTTTTTTTCCTGACTAGATGAAATGAAGTATATTTAGCAGGAATTCAAAGAACAAGGAATATTTTGAAGACTGTCTTCTCAGTTATAAATAAAAGCATTATCCAAGACAACATGCCTAAATTAGGGTATGTTTCAAAGAGTTAAGGAGACAACAGTTTTTTATTTAGGATCATATAGATCCTTTCATGTGATAAGGATACAGAAGAATGAAGAACAGTGGAAATACTATGTGAGAAAATCAGAGATCAGCATCTATTGAGCCACTGACTCATTGGTAAGGGCTGAAATTACAGAATAGAGCAGTGTGACAATTGTGTAACTGTAAATCAATGGAGGTACCTGTGAGAGAAAGGGTGGTGATGTGTGTGCATGTCCAGGCCCAGTCCTGTAAATTTTTTAGGTACCTAGAGCACTTGGCTCCAATGGGATTGGTTACTTCTGCATGTTAAGTAAAACATAAGCAAGGAGATGTCCAGGCCTTTGGAGTAATTCTGTCTCAAATCTGCAAGAGCAGGCTGAGCCCCTGAATTGGGATGGACTTGGTCTTGTCTTTTTGTATTCCTTGTTCCTAGGCTCCTCCTACTCTTCCATAAATCAGGCTGATTTCAAAGAGTTGATCCTAATATTTTACATTAAAAACAGCTTTTCTTCTTTCCAGTAGCCTGAGATTGTAACTTCCTGCAGGGTCTGCCCTGCTAGGAGAGTCTGTTAGTAAAAGGGCAGAGTGTAGATCCATTACAAGGCTCAGGCTGTAAGCAGCTGGCACAAAGCACCAGTTTCCACATCCAGTTGTACTGGGCTGAGAGCTTGTGCACAGTGCAGCAAAGGAAACAACCACAGCAACATCTAAACATGGTGTTCAGTCACAGGGAACTTACAACCTGCCAGGAACAGAGAAATTACACACCAGCTTAAAAACTGGGAAAATGGTGGCTTATATATAGTTAGGCTGTAAGAGTAAAACAGAGCAAGGAAATACAGACTTGTTTGGACAGCACATCAATGTTTTCAGTGCAATTTAATGTGGCTTTTTGCATCATCAGTGTGGTTGGTGTGGCTTAAACCCTATGCCTGGAACATTAGTTACAGTGGTCAGGGTAGAACTGGTGGTAAAACAGCACTTTGGCAGCAGTGTGAGGAATCTCAGGGAACAGGTCAGGATACAGTTATCAAGATGTATGTGCTCTTAGCAAGGCTCACTTCTCCTTACAAATTAAATTGGTATTGCAAGTTGTGATTTATTGGATATTTAGAAAAATGTGCTGAGGAAATGACGCTGTTTCTGCAATTAAGCTTCAATAAATAATAATAATGAGCCTTTACTTTTGAGCCAAGAAAACTCTCTGGGCTCCTACTCTGTCATCCAGCAAAAGATGAAACAGGATCAAATTCCAGAAGAGATATATAAACTCTTTTGAAGTAGTCAGTAGAGAAAATAATGCTGAATAAAGTAGATAACTGGACAGTTTGCACATATTTCCACATATTTTCAGCCAAACACACCTGAATTTTTTTTAAAAAAAATTCAGAACTTCAACTAGACTAGCTCTTTTTGCAAACCAGTCTTTATAAGGAAATTACATTAAAATTTAAAAAATATCTATAATTATAAGAGAAATTTTATTTATTGCAGTAAAAGTCAAGTCTCCTTTGGGATAGATTTTGAGTAATGGATGGTTAGGTCTTCTAATTTATCTAAGTCGTGCAGTATTAGGAAAGCAAATTCAACATATTTACACATGAGATCTGTGGTCATTTTTAGAGGGCTGACATGATCATACATCAAAGGGACTTGACCTCTGGAGCTCACTGTCTATCAATCAGTGTGAACCAGTGCCTGCTTGACACCTACTTCCTTTGGAGACCATGTAAAGGAATGCGACATTAAAAGTAGAAGGGAAACACAAGTGGGGAATATTAAAACCCTGGAAAGATGAACAATATATTTTATTTAGAGGGTACCCATTTTTCCCCATACCCTTTGATTATATACTAGATAAAGAGTAACGAGTTTGAGTGCAGAACTGCAAACATAATTTTTCTTGCTCCTAAATGGAAGTCAGGAAACAAATACACTACACATTTGGTTTTAATTCTCTTCATTCCTCTGATTATATAGATTTCCCTCCCCATAAACTGGGCTTATTTATATCCTAGTTAACAGTTACTTCTACCATTGGGCACCATGACAAGACACATTGGGCTGTGAACCTTACAATAACTGATCCCAGACTTAGATTTCCTTCCAAGGCTTTAGTTTTCAGATTCAAAAGAAACTGCAATGAGAATTTGATAAGAAACTATCCCTTGTTTTGTAAAAGGTATATTGGTCTGATTAAGTTCTAGTACATCCTGGATATTCACAATTTTAGTTCTGCAGTAGTTAAAATCTCTGGAAATGTTTTGTCTGAAACAGAAGTAGAATCAACACCCAAAGCTGTTTAGCTTTGCTGGCCAGATTTACTGTTAATGACCAGCAGATATTAAAAGCAATAAAAATTATCATGGGCAAAACTTAGGGTATATGTACACATTACTTCCTAAAGAGAAGATTTTAAGGGCATTTTTTAACAGATGGTACATGTTTGTCAGGTGTATGCTACAGGCACAAGCACTTTTCATAAGCCTATAATGTAGCTAAAGGCATTTTCCAACAGGGAAATCATCAACATTGTTTGGAAGAAGCAGAACGCATGTTTTAACTCTATATCAAATGATTAGTTTACAAATTAATCATTTAAGAACTGCAGAACATGGAGGTAAACCTACCAAACATAGAGAAGTGATGACCATTCCTGTACTGTGGTTCTGTGAAACAGCTGTACTAGGAGAGATCTGTGAGGCCTGACACCCCTAAGTGCCTAATGAAGGCAACCACAGGGGTGGTGGTGGCCAGTGAAAATTCTGACTGTACAGACCTCAGTTATTCACTAAGAGGGGATGTGTTGGTCACAGGTAGAGATGTATCTTTTCTGACTGTGGAAGTAAGAGGTTCCTTCTTCTGGAAGGGAGGCTTTCAGTCTTTTTCACCCCATGCAATCTAACTGACCAGACAGCTGTTAGTTCCCTGGTACTTTTGCAGTATGACATGAGGAATATTTTGCTGGTTTCCATATGGACTTATGTAAATACTGATATATTAAGAAGGTAGTTTTTAATGTCCCTTTTCCTACTGTTTGATATACATATACACTGGATTGCAAATGGGTGGGAGAAGGAGACTTTGTCACTTTAATTCTGCTTCAGGAACAAGGCAGTTCATGTGTCTTGGAATTATGAATTAAAAATTGATTAATAAAATTTTCTTGCTCTGTCATGCCTGGGTCAAATTCCCTAAACCTGGGGCAACTTTTACACAGCCTATTTCCACATCTGCCATATTCACTGGACTATGTATATATAGCACAAAAGCATGAAGCATACAATAAACCGTGCTACTTCTGTGCCATCTATCATTTCAGTTTAGTTCTTTGTTCCTTAGAGATTCCTCTTAAAATAGGAAGAATATTAGAAATTAATTTATCTTCTTGTTCTAAATTACAAAAATCTGAGTGTGGAATTTTAGTATTCTCTAGGCAGCACTACTTACCATCCCCAGAAATATCATTTCCTCTTCTCTAATTTTCTTTGTTTTTTTGCGCTGCACATAACCACGCCAAACCTGAATTGTAAGCAAAACTCAAATGAGATAAATGGCCCTTGTTACAGCTTTACTGTGGCAGACACAGGAAAAAAAAAAAACAAATAGAGGAAGGAAAGGCACAACATACAATTGAAACTATCACTTTGTGCAGTAAACTATTACAGGTTGCCATCTGCTTATTTTTTTAAAAAACAAATTCTGAGATTTATATCTATTTAGTATTTCTACCTTCTAAGTGCAACACTATCAGGGTTTCAAAAAGTGTTTAGAATTAAAAGTTAGACTAGCTCTTGTTCTCACTTGGGGGCAATTGTATGAATTATTCATGCATGAGTTTAACAGTGATCTCCCTTCGTCATCTTTTCAAGATTCAGAATCAACTCTTTCCCTGGAGATCCCAGGAAAAGGCATGAATTCCCTGAGATGGACTGGATTCTAAGGGGATGCCAGAAAAGAGCGACTGACATCATGGAAATCAGAAAGAAAAAAAACAAAACAGGAAGGTTGTAAAGTGAGCCTGTATTGCCAGAACAGGATTGTTTGTACCCATCTCACATCTAGGATCCTATCTCATTTTATTAAGTGGTTTAAATTAGGTATTTCACCTTGCTAGGCAACCTGAAACCTATCATTTCAGAATTCTTCCCACCCTGTGAGCTCCATTTCTGTCTGATGCTGTTCTGAACAAAACACTGTCATTTGGTCCTGCCAGAACTGTTGTTAAATCAGACATTTCACCTTTTGAATGCAAGTGGCAGCATTAATTATGCGTGGAAGATCACTTTCTTTCCACTTTGCAGAGTATGCTTGCTTCATGAATGCTGCTGGACGCCGGTCTTGCTGAGGCTTTTCTTCAACCTCAGTAACTGTGACAGGTTCTTCAGATGTTATGGCCTTCAACAGGACCACCAAAAAGGAAAGGATAAAGCAAAGCATAAGTTCTCTGTTTGGAGGTTAACTGCTTACAGCTAGCAAACAAAACAACCAATTAAATTATTGTGGAAACTTTCTAAGACAAATGAAAATCACTGCCAGAAACAGCACAGACTCCTGTCCTAGTGCTATCCTGAAATACACTTTGGAAGTTTGATATCTTGTGAGACATGTTTTTCTGAGGTCTTTTAGGAGAAAGTGAACCTGATGTGATGATGTGTGACACAGAAAGCCTGATGCTATAGTGAGAAGCAAGAATGGCTCTGCATGTGCTGTGCTGAACCTTAACCATTTGACAAAAAAGACAACCATAGGGATTTGCTCTATTATGTGGAGGATTGCTTTGGCTATGGAATGTTTTCCTTTCATTTTTCTGAAGGGATGAGTTTCTGGATGCACTGTTGGGACCACAGGTCTCTTGCTGAATGGAAGGAGAGGCTGCTCTGAGCTAGCCCAGTCCTGGTCAGCCAGTGCAAATAGAAGAGACTTGGAGAAAAAAGTACCAGCACAGTGCAGCTGGAGAGAGAGACTCTCCTTTCCCACTCCCAAGAACTCTTGCATGAGGGATTCCTCATGCTTCTCATGGAAAAGCTGAATTATTGACTGTTCTTAACATTAATTCCCCTTTTGGACACAGTTCACATTTCATGCTTTTTAAAATACATATATAGTGTGTAGCTCACTATACCACACTTCAAGCAAGGCTTTCTATAACAGAATTACATAGTAGAACAAATGATCAGCTGAGCAGACAGCTCTGATGAACCCCATTGGTTTTAATTTATGTTAGACTGCTTGTAACAGCACTGCTGTGGACACTAAGGAACACAAGGGTTGGTTATGCAGCTGTTAGGATTTCCTGAGTTACATGGCTTGCTCTGGTGCATGCAGAAGTGCTGCCAAGCCTCTAGCAATCCAAGCAGTTACTGAAGTGCAGCAGAAGGCACTGGACTTGTACTGTGTGAGATGATTTTATTCATATTTACTGAATCTTGTGTCTCTCTTGTGACATCCTGTCAAGGGAGATGTGGACCCTGCCAGAGCCTGAAGTGAAAGGAACTGGACCTCCCAGGTGAGCTGGCTGCTCACCAGATAGTCTAATCTGTAGTAGATGCCATGCTGAAAAGTTCTGCCACAGCAGAACTGTGGGAAGCATAAAGGCTTCAAGATGGAATGTGCCATAGAGGATCTCCACAGGATCTTCATGGACCAACATCAGACAATTAGGAAGCAGACAATTTACCCAGAGTTTTACTGTGGAGGCCAAGGGGACTAGAGCTGCCCACTGACATCATCTTTGCAGCCTGCCCCTGCCTGGTGCTGTTTTCTACCTTGGGAACCTTCACCCCACAGCTTTCTTAGAGCCATAACAGGCTCACCCCACCAGCACAGTCACTGGTGGAGAATCCAAGAGTTGGGGCAGTGCAGCAGTATGATTCTGGTCTGATCAGGACTGTCTGTTGTGGCCATAACACCCATGAATTTCAGCTGTCCAGACAGGTAGGACAACAGGTAGGTTTATTTCAAGGCGTTAGCAATGACTGCTTCTAGGCAATGTGCCATCTCCAAAAGGCCAAAAGTGTATTAAATCCAAACCAGTCTTCACTGGAGTGCTCATGGACTTCTCTGTAAGAACTTCTGCTCTGCCAAAACTCAATTTTCTACTCCTCCTAACAGCTGCAGCTCTATAGCTGTACAAAAGAGACTGCAGTAATTGTTCAGAGGTTATAAACAACTGAATGCTAACAGTTGTGCTGATCTGAACCTTAAGTTTTGCTCATTCTAGTCAGGAATCGTTGTTCAGTAAAACTGAAGCCCAAGTTGATTTCACTAGGACTAATTATGTGATGAGAGCTGGCTAGACAATAAAACACCTACTAAAACTGGTCAAAGTGTTGCCCTTACTCCAACACTCATGACGCAGAGTTAACTAATTTCAGTCTTCACCAGGTTCAATACATCACTGGATAATGTTAGACAGGAAAATTTAATATTACCTTCTCTTTGTGCCTTATCTGTAAACAGACTTTTACTTTCTAACAGCTATAAAAATACTTTTCACTTCAGTGGCTCATGTGCTCAGATATGTGGCTATAAACTAAAAAGGAAAAAGGATGTAGGTATGTGGTGTGCTTACTTACCTGTGTTTCCAATTCATCATTAAGCAAAATTTCATCAAGGATTCTCTCCCTCTGCTGCAAGACTTCAAGATTGTCTTTAATGAAATAAGTTGGGATAGGTACTTCTAGGTCTTCCTAGGGGAAGAAATAGTTATGAGATACTTTTTAGAACTGCATTAAAATCACATTGCTTACTAATTGAACACCTTTATAAAGCACTTAAACTGGACCGAGTATTGAGTATTTTGGAGTGTTAGGTAATCTGACCCCTGTAGCAGCTGCTGTGCTGTCACTTTGCAATTACTTAAACCCTAATTCAACAAAAACAAATAAATCAGCCCAGTTTCTGAACCATGGCAGCTCAGAAATCTTTCTTTTTATAATGGCTCAATTATATTATCAAACCGTTAAAATATTTGTCAGAGTTGCCAGAAATGTCAACATGATTTCCACCAAACTGAATACCTCTGGTTCTATGAGGTATCTTCTTTCACTTCTTTTTTTTTTTTTAACCAATGTGAAAAAACAGACCTGCTCTCTTGCATTTTTTTAACCATTACTAGAAACCAAAGCAAAATTCTGTCTCTCTGCAGGAATTCTGCCTGTAGACAAACTGTCACCATCTGTAACAGTGGTATGTCCATCACCTCTAAGTATCAGGCATGATTAGAAGTGGCTGTCTTTACTCATTTCTATCCTTAAAAAGATGTAACTGCTACACATTCTACACATTTCTACTGATTATTCTCCTGCAGAATTCCACTCTCATTGAGAAATAAAAAAGGACAAATAAACAGCCCAAAAGTTGAAATGCTGTGGAGTGGCAGAAGCTGTTCTTCAAATACATTGAAGGCCAGAGATAATTCTCCAAGAATATTTACAGGATTTTTTTTTTTTTTTTTTTTTGATAGGTGAGAGGTGGGCAGATGTACCTTCATAGGTCTGGTTCATACTGGTGATCCCTATCCACCTTTTCAGCAACATCTCAAACAGAAGGATAGAAAAAAGGGATGGGGAAGAATAGCAGTAGTTCTACTGCTGTTCTACTACTCAAAAGGAGCTGCACAGAGTGAAATTACAAAATAATTTGTCCCCAGGTACATGTGGACATTTGGTCCTTTTCCCTAAGGAGCCTAAGACAGGCACAAGACTTGATGCTGCACTCTCTGTTCTGTCTGATATGGAAACTGGTGGACTCTGACCTCCTTAGGGAGACTTCTGACTTGTTCCTGTGCAGCCTCAATGCCAGCTCTGGTGTGAACAGATATGGAGGAGGAGAAAAACATTGGATCTAAGGAACAAACACTGCTCCTGCCCTGGCACAGGTAAATTTGCTGCTTGTGAGCTCTTAGAATTCCTACAGCAAGAATTTTCAGGGAAGGCTGTGGCCAATGAAAACAGCTCCTCTGAAATGCAAGCTTCAGGATTTCATTACCAGTTCCCTCGGTTGCCCACTGCCCAGACAGGGACATCCCTATGATGGCAGTGTTCAGAAAGCTTCCAAGTAGAACTGTGTTTATCCCTGGTGATTTTATCAATGCAGAGGTCTGGTCTGCTAAAATGTCTAAATATTTGTCTTTTTAAGCTCCTTGTTTGCACCTTCTAACATCCTTGTCTGTTGATGGAAATTATTAAATGTACTTCAGAGTAAATTGCTCTAGCCCAGATTACAAATCTGGCTGTCTTTAGATACAAGAAACTAAGTGGTTTGTCTGTACACCCTCTCTCAGGATGAGAGGGCTTTTAAGCTGCCAGGTAGCAGCATGAATCAGTCAGTGTCAGGGTGATGGGCATCTCTGATGTCTAAGCTGGGCTTTAATTGCAGGTGATTCTGGACTCTGACTTTTACTGATTGTTAAGATGAAATCAAAGCTGTAACACTGGGGCTCAAAAGGGTGGGGAGTAAGGAGACTATTTCTCTTTGTAATCCCTTTTTGAGGCCAACATTGCAAAGTCAGGTTTGTGCTGTTTATCTTCAAGTCAAATTGCAGGCTTTTAGCCACTCCTGGCTCTACATAGGATTTGTGTTTCCAAATACCTTTACAATTACTCCAGGAAATGGAGTGACCAAGTGTTGGAAAGGAACTGTTCAAAAATATGTGGTGTAGAAATAAAGGAAGATGAAGCTTAGCCTTACAATGACATAGTAAAAATTATGAAATGTCATTGCAAATGGTAGAAGACAAGAACATTCTGGTGTGTTCTCTGCCTGTAATCATGCTGGATTTTAGCCCATGATAATACAGTGAACTCGGGATGTTCTTTGTGGGCAGATTCTTTAAGAAATAGCAGATATTTGTCAGGTAGTAATTTTGCCAGGAATTTCTGCTATAAATTTTATTTTGGAACAGAGAACATGTGATTATTTTATAAAAAGAACCTCATAAATCTGTATTTCTCTCTACTATGCAAAATAGTATTTTCTCTTAAAAAGCCTGAAATAATTAAAAAATTAATTTAATCTTTTAATTTAATTTAATCTTTTCTTAAAACTAAGGCATGGTGCAGGAATTTGAATTTATGCTTGTTTTTAATAGTTGTCAAGCATGACTTTTTCAGGCTTGCCACTTTATGCTGCAGGTGGGTTTACTGATTAATCATGAAAACACCAGTGCTAAATTATTTTAAAATATGATTTGCAAGATCAGTTTCCCCAGGTATGTGTTTATACTCTCCAGCATGCCTCCTCATAGCTTAAAATAGCTCTCTGCTGCGATTAATGTAGAGAGCAAAAAGCTGGTGGAAATTCACGATAATGCAGAGTGACATAGACATGGAATTGAAAACTGGGATGCCAAAGGAGCAGTAATTTAAGCTCCAACTCTTGCTTAGAAAAGCAGCGGTACCTGAATTCGACAAGAGGTGGAGCTGTCTGCGAGAGAAGTAACCCCCTTCTTGCAGCTAATTTTTCATTCTGCTTTTAGAGCACAGCTCCAAGGCTTTTCCTTACTGTCACGCATCTGGTTCAGCTGTCTGTCAGGGGGCTGGTTTTACAGCAGGAAGTCCTGAGCCCTAAAAGTTGAGTGTGCTCTCAGCTCCTTCATCCTTTACAATATTTATCTGCCTCGTTCATAGACCAGACTACACAGCTTACAGCATTACCCAGATCTCTGGAAGAGGCCCGAGGCCAGGCTGACTGACACTGATGGAAAGGGCAGACTGAAGTCAGTTGTACAGGGGGCTGTACTTTGGTTATCCATTGCCCATCTTCTCTCTAACCCCAACCTAAAATAAGGCAGAGTCAACCTGCTGTCCTTAATAGTAAAGCTAAACTACTACGACTTCTTAGTGCAAGTGAAAGAGCTACGCAGCCTGGGCTGTTACAGAGATGCAGAAATGCAACATATTTATTTATGTGTGCATGTACCTATATAACTAATGCCATAATTACTGATCATGGTGACCAGTGAATGTGCAGGAAGTGAAATCACTTGGTGAAACTTCACAGACTGCAAGTAAATGGGACTGTTCTTAAAATACAGGATAAGCAAAAGACCTGTGAATTTAGAGGCTCATAATAGAGGTGGACCTACCGGGAGAAGCTGTAGTTCTACCAGGATATTATCCATGTGTTGAAACTCTGATTTCTCCAGCTCCACCATCTCTTTTTTTATCTCCAGGATCCGGCCAATTACACCATCCAGCACTTGCCGAATCACTGTCTGTTTCTGCTGGCAAACGAGGTGGTCTTGGGCCATCACCAATTTACGGCAGATTTGCATGTATTTGATGTAGGAAGTGGCTAAAATCTCAAATACTTTCATGGGGTTCACCTCTGGCTGGAGGAATTCTTCTTTTTCTCTCCAGAGTAAGATGTCAAGATCTTTCATGGCATCTCTCCACATCTTATTGTGAGATCTAATTGAAAATAGGAGACGATGTTAATCCAACAAGAAAGCAAGAGGGGCCAGGGCTCTGTACATGTGGATTTCTCAAAAAAGCAAGTCTGGAAATAAGAGCCATTATATTTATAAAGAGATTTTAACAACAGCGTATTTTAAAAACCATTAGTTTAAAAACCAAAGTTTTGCTTTCTGACTGTTTTAAAAATAGGAGTCTTAAAATTCTGTTCTACCAATGCAAGCTTAAGAGGTAAAAATTTCTCAACTTGATCCTTAAGGTATGGCTATAGTTTCCCTGTTATGATAACTGAGCTGATGATTTAATAGGAAAGCTGTTTTACCCCCAAAGCCTGTATGATGGGTGAAGGCCTCTTTTAGGTCTTTCCATATGTGGGATGAGAACTATTTCATGTTTCTAAAACTTGTGTTGCTTTTTTGCCTTCCTGAAGTGGCTGCTCAGAGTTATTGTAGAGTAAAGGCTGTACTGGTGCTAATGCAATAGCTGTAGGCACTATTTTGAAAGTGTGGAAAGTAATTTTTCTGTGACATCAACTGTTGCACTCCAAGCAACTGCTACTCCACCCTTTGAACAGGAGAATTAAAGGAGGGCTTTCAGACCCTGGGAGGGGGGGACTGCCAAGGGGGGGGTCTATTCCCTCCCATTTCCTGCCATACTCTATAAAGATCTGGAAAATCAGCAACTCCTCCCTCTTTTTCTTTCCGCTCACGCTGCTGCTCCACTGTGTGTCTCTTTACCACCAGTTTGCCACATGCTCATCAGAGCCAATATCTATTGGGTTATGTGTGTGTATATATATATATTTGTATTCTTTTTTACTTTATCCCTTATGTTAATACCTTTCATGTGTGTGTAAATCTGTATCCAACTGTTTTCAGTTTCCAACTCAAGTCACTTTTTTCCCCTTTTATCTTCCCTTTGTGTGTGTGGGGGGGGAACGGAGAGGAATTCTGTCCTTAGGTTTGTGGCCCACGCAAACTGCTAAGCTGTGACAGAATAATAAGCACCCAACGTGGGGCTCTCAAATTTAAATTTTTCTTTTAATTGAAAATATTGGGAAGTTGGAAACTGAAAAAAGAAAAGCAACCCCCCCAGTGGCTAGAGGATTATGTAGCATGGAAGATGTCACTGAAGGCCAACCTCATATCCAGAAGTAGTTTTGGTCTAAATAGGAGTATCTCTGGTGTGAGAATGGACTGGCTGTCAGGGGCATTTCATGGGAAAAGCAGATCAGCACAAAATACAGAAAATCATCCACAGGGAGCAAGAAATGGACTTTGGGCAATGAGACTTTTATGCAGGAAAGACATCCAATAGCAGGTCTATGACTGAGAGGTGCCAACATCTGTGGTAGAGAAAGAGCCTATTTGGTCTTGTTACACTTAGGAACCTCTTTGCCAAGAGGAGACTCCTGGAAATGACAGGTGTCAAAAAATCTTGTATCTTTGAAAATACTTCTCTACTAGAAGAGCTAAGCACTGAGACTGTTAAACTGGGAGAAAAATAGCTGATTCATGTTGCCAGGTTTGCAGGAAGAGGGAAAAAAAGGGGATAAGCTGGGAGGGAAGTCTGACTTTTATTCCTTAGACTTCAAGGCACTGGCCTAAATGGTGCAAGCTAGAGCCACCCATGTACTTAACCTAATTACTGCTCACTGTTCCTAGAGCCTCTCAAAGAAGGATGATGACAGTAGAATCCCTGCCTCCATCAGATGAGTTTTCAGAGCAGACTTCTTGCTAGTCTGAGCAGCACTGAGGCAGTGCTTGTGTATTATTTGTGACACGAAAGCTGGGCTTTCTTGCTTGATAATAAATGCCAGGGCTCCATCAACTGATCTTACCACTCCCAGGCTCAGAGTACAGAGCAACCTGAAGCTTCTGCTTCAAAAGGGACAACTGGGGTGGACAGGACACACCCCAAGCTGGGAGGTATCTGTTGAATATCCAGGATGATAACAGGCTGGGACTCCCTGCAGCCATCAGCAAAGAAACACCAACAATCTGAATCCTGCTACTGAATTTGCACCATTAACTTTTTCAAGTGCATAATAAACTTTTCAGTTGACCTGGCTTTCTGCAGGATGCCCACTCAGATCCTTCCCCTTCCTTTTTTCCTACTTCATTTACATCCCATGGCATCCCCTGCCTCAAGTCAATTGCAGCAATTAAGCCAGGTGCAGGAAATAAACAAAATGAAACCAGCAGCGTGGAGAAGATTATCACAAACAAGGCCAGCATTAGCTGTGACCTAACAGTCCTGCTAGTTGATCATTGTGAATTTTGTAAACTTCCTCTGAAGCCAGGACATGGAAGAACGTGTACTGGTGTGAGGTTCACAGGGTTTTCTAGAGCAGAAGGAAACAACACAGTATTGTGTGCACTTAGCTGTGCTCACAGACTATCTGGTACAGGGGGGTTATAAATATTTGAGGCAGCCTAGCCCTGGAGTTTTCCCCACAACCATCTTGCTGATTTATGAACTGGGAGTATCCTTGGTGGAGAGCTTCTAGTGTGCAGGTTGTTGCGTGGAGACAGCAGATTGTAGGGGAACTGTCTCCTCAATTGCCCACTCCAATGAACAATAACCCCCTCTCTGCCTCCTCCAACTGAGGAATGTCAAGGGGTTCCTCCTGCTGAGCCAGCTGGTATCCTATTCCTCTTTATATTTTGAATGACTTTTTGAGGGAGGAGATGGATGGAGTGCTCTGGCCCTTCAGAGTACACTAATGTAAGGCAGTACAGAGGGGATGTAATTGCTTCTACAGTTTACTAGATAAGCATCAAGATGATTGCTGGCACGTTGCTGTGGGTCAGGTATTAAGTACTATGGATATTATGGTACATTTGTAGCTTTTGCTGCAGTGATGTTCTGTGTAAATGAAGACAAAAGATGGAATAGACCTGCTGGAAAATGAAGTATTTGGTGTGGAACTGCTAAATTTTCAGCTGTGGTGATAGCTCCTGTGTACCTGTTGAGGCCAGGGTGACACACCCTGTGGGACCTGGCCCCAGTGCTTCAGTTCATTAACCAGGTCATGGTAACAGCAGATAGTTGAGAATTGGACAGTGCAAGCAGAAAAGTGATTTGAGTGTTTCTTTGGCTCATGCTGATTTAAAACTAGAGGACACACGCATTGTAATTTGCTTCCCTTCCCTAAATCAAGATTAAAATTATTATTTCAGATTTTCTTAGAGTTGAAATGGGAAGCCTTTCTGGACTAGTTTGAAGGATCAGATGTACATGGTGTTTAAAGCCCTTTCTGAGGCACTTGAGAGACCTGCTGTATGCCTGAGATACCCTTCAGCTTTGGCAACAAACGTGTTTGAGGGTAGTCAGGAGGCATAATGTATGAATTAAAAGCAAAAGATGGGACTGACTCCTCACCTGTTCATCTGACAGCATGCAACCCCTAATCCTGTGTTTGATTTTTTTTCCTTTTTGTTCAGCCTCTCTTTACATTAAGTTGTAAACTCCCTCAAAATTGCTTCCATGCACTGAGGGTGGAACAGAACACAACCTTGAGTGTGCTGGCTTTTTAATTATTGTTACTGGTTCAGCTTTTAGGTTTGTTCCACTATTGTAATGGGTGAGTTGTGAGCTTCATCCATGCCTAAGGATGACACTGCATCAGAATGAGGCTGGCTGAGAGCATTTAACTATCCTGCCTAACCAACAGGACACCACCTAATTTTGCTGTTCAAGGTAACAGATCATTTAATTCTGAAAAAGGAAGAAGTTTCAGTTTTAATCCCTGCGTGTGTATAGCAATGTAATGCTGCAAATTGTAATGCATGTCATGCATGGTGTGTTACAGGGAAAATAAGCAACACTGTAATGGGATGAGGAAAAAACACATAGAGTAACTTCACTGCAGAACCCCCAGAGTGCTTTCTGGCAGCTTATAGCTTATATGGAAGGTCAAGGCTTTACATCCTAACCTGATGTCCCTTCTCTCCCCCAAAGAAGAAATGGAATCTAAAACAAGAGCTTAAGATAACACTTATGCCATAGCAGGATTTCTTGCTTGAATCTTGCTTCTTTTGCTCAAAATAAAACCTGATCTGCTTAGAGTGAGGCTTAAAAATATGTTTTTCTGGTCAAGTTTTAAAGAGATGTTTAAAATCCTGCCAAATTATGCAATGCCTCATTTTAATATTCCAGGGCCCTCTAACTCTGCATGTTTTCTTGACCCATCTCTTCTTACACTTGAAAAACTCTGTCAGTTTTGACTGCAGCTAAGATTAGCTTGCTTACTTCTGCTGAATTGGTTTTGAGACTTAAGCAAGTCCTTCTTGGAAGGATTTGTGCTGAGCATGCAAACTGTCCCTCAGATCACTCTTGAGCCAGTAGTAAATCTGGCATCAGTGAGATTACCTTTGTAAGTGTGTTTTTTCTTTTTTCCTCCAAAGTGTCTTGGTGTTTTCACTTAGCTGCCAAAAGGAACACTATTCCTGTTATTCCAGGACATGGCACAGTTTCCACTCCAAGCTGTGTCCGTCGCTGGATTTGCATGTGGGCTGAACCCAGGCTTCTTTGATGCCAGTTTTTTTCTGGGCAGTCTGTTCTCTGAGGACAGAAATATCTCACCCTTTCAGATGTCAGCCATGTAAATGCAGAGTGTAGTACTGCATAAGCTTTACTGGTTTTCCTGCTGGATGGGCACACATAAAGAGATGGATGGAAAAACATTTGACTCTGAGTTGGCTCAGCTCTTTCCCCCTCATACAGAAACTGATTAAATGAGTGCTAAATTGCATGTGTTTTAAACTATTCCTGAAGCATTCATGCTGCTGCAAGCTATCTGCATTTCTTCTTCCTCAGAAGATGAGACTGTGCTGTGTTGGCCAATCTAACAGGGAATAGAGAAAGCACCAGCAGGGCTTGAGAGCAAGAGGGTGAGGAGCTCAGGCTGCAGCAGGGCTCTGTATGTGGGAGCTGAGTTCCTGCAGGCACAGGGAGCCCAGCACTTATTCATCACCATGTAGACCAAAGCAACAGCCAGGGAGCAGAGGAGAGGTGGATGAAACTTGGGTCTAGTGGCAAGGAAGTGCATGCAGGGGCTGGTCCTCAGGGTCTCCTCTAGATACTTGGTGCTTGACAGGTCAGCCATTGTGCTAAGCTCTGGGCAAACACAGGGGAGGGAAACCCTGCCCTGCAGCTTCTGTAAAATAAAGAAACAAGGCACAAAGGTTGGGAGAGGAAAGTGAGGCCCTGAGAGGAAAAGGGGCTTGCACAAATGCTGCTGCTTTTCTTTTTTCCTTCTCTCTCTCATTCTAAAAATCAGACTTAAAATGACAGCTGGCTTACTCAGATCAGTAGTTACCCTACACTACAACCTGCTCAGAGACTGCAGGGTTAAATATATTATATGAGCAACTCTCTCTTTTCATGTCTTATTACATACAAAACTTCTTTAGGGGTGGGAATCAGAGTGGGACAACCAAATTGACTGAAAGGTTGTCTGAATCAATTCCTGTCTGAAAATCCTTCAGCCTGCAGTCTGTAGCAGTGCTGACTTGTGGGTCTGAGCATGGTCAGGCCTTTCTCCTAAAGTAAGATTAGGCTTACAATTACACCAAACTTCTTAGCTAGAGGTAGCTGCCAGATTACTTCCTTTAAGCGTGTTTGCTCGAGCCACAATGTTTCTCAAAGTTCAAAGAATCTGGGGAAAATAAAAGATAAACTTCAATAGGTTTCAGTTGTGTCAGGGGAAGAAAATGCACAGCCTGCTGCCACTGTTAACATGAACAGCTCTGTGCTTCTGTCACCTCCAAGTGGCAATCCTTGGTGCCTGGACAGAAAGGGAGTAGGGAATTGCTGGGGATTAAAATACCTTAGCTATAGAATATAAGAATTAATTGTGTGATTGCTTAAACTTAGGTTGAATTGAAACTTGTTTTGCTATGCTTAGCATGAGTGACACAAGGGCTGAGGCCTTAGGCTGCAAACTGTAACTGGATTTAACTGGACATTTACTTAGCCAAAATGGAAAAGTACTTGGAGTTTTGTGCAACAAGATAAATTGGACCAAGCCTATAGCTCAAGGAAAAGACCACCAAAAAAAGAGAGATGGTCCCATCTAAAGACAAGAGGAATGAGACCCAAGCGCAGGTAAGACAGAAGCATGATCAAACTGCGTAAGATGAAATTTGAAAGCTTTAATCATTGTAGAGGAAAAGCAGCTACTAAACAAATTAATGGTACAGAAGATCCATGTGTGTTGCATGGACAGGCACATTAACACCTCATGTAATAGGTTGTGAGGCCTTAAAAGCCGTGGGAAACAACCAAAAGAGGCTGCTCACAGGGTCCCAGCTTGATCTGATATGAAACTGACCTGTGGTAATACAGAGAGTCTGAAACCTTTGCAGCTGGGGTCTAGAAGTGGCTCCAGCTGCACCCAGGCTCCTCTCTGAGTTTAGAAAGCCAAGAGGTCCAATCTGACCTTAGCAACCTGGTGGCAAGGTCCTCCTGGACTCTCCTTTAACAGGGATAAAAGATTTTTGTGGCATAAATATGACAGGAAACTGGAGGGGAGGACGCTTGCTTCATCAAGTAGCAGTGGCAACACCACAGCAAACCTCAAGTACCTGCTTTAGCCAAGTCACCAGGCTGACAGGAAAAATGACAGTTTTCTTACCAGGAAGATGTGAAGCTATTAAGGTGGGGGAAATGCTACTTGAGGCTGAACTTCCCTGTCACATTCTCCAAGGGCCACATCCTTCTGTCTGTCACACCCTTGCTCCTGCCTGGGCTGGAGGCTGTACTTTGCTTTGTGGTAAGGAAGAGAACAGCAGCTGCCTCTCCAGGAAGTATTCCTCCTGGCCAGGCAGGTGTGAAAGGATGGGGAAGGAGAGCTTTAGTAGCTTATATCCAATTACTGTGTGGCATTGATGCAGTAGATACTACAGTGAGCTCTTTGTTGGAGAGCCAGAAATAGGGCAGAGTTAAAAAGACCCTACCTACTCAAGCTCAGAGCAGCATTTGCCTGATTGGGTGTGGTAATGAAGTTTATTTCAGCATTAACCATCCCATATGTGTAATTTTGTTTTTTTTTTTCCCCCCTTCTCTTAGGAAAGGAAAATGCAATCACCTGTGCAGCTGCCTACAGTTCATGCATACAAGGTAAATGCTCTGTTTGGGTTTACCTCCGCTTGGATCAGGAGGCTTTAAGCTCAAGGTTAACACTCTCTATTCAGTTCCTTGAAAACTGTGGCCTCATTTTTCAGTGCTTTCTAGCACAAGTGCTGCTGGGATATTTCCACTAACAATGCTTTTTCCCAAAGGAGACAACGGATGAGTAATGTACAAGAGCTTTCCCTACCTGCTCATTAAGGATGAAGGGAGGCAAGGGAGGTAGTTGCAGCTCAGACTCTCAGTTGTGATCATTTTGATTCTGTCTCTCTTTTCCTGCTTTAACATAAGCAGGATGACATGATAATGCTTACCAGGGGTGGAAAGAGGGGCAAAGATGAATCTGTGAATGCTTGGGAGATGGATGAGAGAGAACATGTTAGGAATGCCCAGGAGGAAGCTAATAATTGTGGCGTTAGGATGGAATTTGAAGAACATGGCCTGGGGCCACATGCTGAATGAGGGGATAAAAAGAAATATTCAGCAACAGCCCGATTGCTGAATGGGGCTGGGGCCCCATGGGAAGAAAATGGGATGTGACCACAACATAAGGAACTGCATGGAAATGCAGCCACATGAAGTGAGGGAGACATGAGGGGATTAAAACTTCCACTAACATTTTCCTACAGTTTGGTTTTGCAACCTTAATTTTCTTTAACTGAGCTTTAGGGATGTAATATAAAATAGATCACTCTCATTTGATTATTTCTGTCAGAAGCAGAAGGGGGGATGCTAAAGATCTAATCTTAGGTCAATATTTAACCAGTGAATTAATACAAATTCTATTTGAGACACGAGATTAAATTTTAAAGCTTTTTGATTGTTTAAAGCTCCTTGGTGGCAGTTGCAAATGTCTTGTAGCTGATTAAAACCTGCTACAAATGGTAGCAGTGCCAAGATTCAGCTCTGAATGTGTCTGGACTAGGGCTGGTAGAGCAAGTTAAAAAATTACTGCTCAAGATCCTACAGGTCAGGAAAATGGTAAACAAACTCATTAAAAAAGGAGGAAATGCAGCAGGAAAACATAACTATAAAAACGTGTGAAAACCTTCTGTTCAGTGTCTGGAACACAATGTACATCTGTATGCAAATGCTGGGGTTTGAGTAAGTCACTGTCAGGGTTTGAACAGGAGGAACTCAAGAAGGGATTTGGGGCTCTGAGAGGGGTGGAATGCAAAGGGAGGGGTCTATTCCCATTTCCTTCCATATTCTATAAAGATTGGGAAAGTCAGCAGCTCCTCTCTCTTTTCTTCCCACTCCCTGTTGGCCATGCTGCTGTATGTTACTATCAGATTGCCATGTGCTGTGGGGTTTTATATATATATATATATACACACACACATATTTGTGTATATTTGTATTCTTTGTTACTTTACCCTTTATGTTATTACCTTCCCTGTGTGTTAGTAAAATTTGTATCCAGTTTGTTTAGTTTCCAACTTGGTGTGTGGGGTGTGAATAGAGAGGAATTCTGTCATTAGGTTTGGGGTCTGCCCAAAATGCTAAGCTGTGACAGTTTGGAAGTGTGGTTTGCCCAGCACTTCTTCATCAACCCCACAGCAGATGTTATGGGCAAGATCTCTTGAGAGCACAACTGTCCTTAGAAAATGTCAAGCATGTCTATAAATGTTGACTTTTTTTTCTGTCTGGCTGCTGGATCTTACTGACCTTGAGATTATAACTGAGTGCTTTCTAAGTGTCCTGTCTCTATCCTAATACAAAGCTTATTAAAGGAGTGGAATAAATGGCTTCTGTGAGCTTTAGACCACACTCTGTTAAAATCACAGGGCCTTGAGGATGACAAACAGGCCTCATAAATTGTCTGGAAATACTGAGATCCCAGCCATGTAAATTGTGTGCAGATTGATTCTGCTGTGAAAGATGCCAGTCTGGCCACTCTGACTTGGGATGGATGGGAGAGAACTGCCCAGCACACACACAGTTAGTGCATCTCACACATCCAGCTGATTACACAAGACACAGCTTCTGTGTGTGTGTGTAGCAGCTGTTCTTCCAGATGTCTAAAAAGCATCTGTTTACGCCAAGCTCAAAAAAAAGCTACATGCTGTGTAGCATTTCTATAAAGGACACAGGATGTGAAGGTACAGGATTGAAAAATCAGTGTTGCAGATCCTGCTGTGACTTGCGGATGTGCCTGCTTTGTAGGATGGAGTCTGTTAGACCTTGTCAGACTGCACCTGGAGTACTGCATCCAGTTTTGGTCCCCACTGCACAAAAAGGATGTGGAGAGGCTGGAGAGGGTCCAAAGAAGAGCCACGATGATGATCAGAGGACTACAATACCTGCCATATGAGGAGCGGCTGAGAAAACTGGGTATGTTCAGCCTTGAATAGAGAAGGCTTAGGGGAGACCTTATTAAAATGTTCCAGTAGTTAAAGGGGGGCTACAAAGAAGATGGAGACTCCCTGTGTACAAGGAATCACATGGATAAGGGGCAATGGGCACAAGTTGCTCCTGGTGAGATTCCAATTGAACACAAGAGAAAAATTTTTCACTATGAAGACAGTCAGACATTGGAATGGTCTCCCAGGGGAAGTGGTGGATTCCCCAACTTTGGAAAGTTTTAAGTCTCAGCTCGACAGGGTGCTGAGACATAGCATATAAATACTATCAGAAGGGTTGGACCAGATGATTCTTGCAGTTGCTTCCAACCTGACATTCCATGATTCCATGATTTTGTCTTCCATGTGACTTTGCCAGACAGGCAACTATCCCCATTCCCAGCCAAATAAGGTGGTGTCCCCTAAAATATTTTTGCCTGAAGTACCAAACTTCTTTCTCATAAACTCTATGCATTATTAGCTCTTTGCTTCATTGCCTTCAATTAAAGCAGTCTGTTATAAGGCATTTTTGTGATTTATCATTTAAAATACCTTTAATTTAGCATGATTTATGGTACACAGCCAGGATAACCTCACTGCATACACTTGTGTAACAGTAGCCTTGGTAACTTACTTAAAAACCATCTCAGCTGTACCCTGCAAAACAAGGTAGCCTAGTACAAAAGGAAAGTGTGCTCCTATTTTGTAACTACTGGCAGTGATTGCAGCTCAGATCCGTGCTTGGGTAGGAATGCACAAGGTTAAGATAGAATTTAATAGATTTTTCAGTACTGTCAGCCCCAACCATTTAAAAATAATGAAGTTAAATCTTTAGGGCCATGTATGTTTAGATAAGAATTTAATACTTTTTATTTTCCTGATGGTTTGGGAACATTTTGATTCACATTTTGGGGGGGATCAAAAAAAAATATTAATTTTTTAAAAGGAATGCTGAGATTCTCAGGTAATAACCCCCACCAGCTGCTGGGGCAATGAAGAAAAGCACAAACTGTCCAGAAAACTTTGTACACTGCATGAGGTGTACAATACAGTGAGCAAAACTATCCAGCTCATATAACTCAAGCTCTACAGTGGTTGAGAAACTGTTGTACATTCTTGTGGAGAGACATTGTCAACCAGGTGCCTTGAGTTGCCAAAGAGTGGGTGTGAGTCCACCTGTGCCTGATTAGGACAGGCCCCTATTGGGCATGAGCAAGACCAGGGGGGCCAATAAAGGTGGGACACACACCCACAGAAGGCACCTCAGCTCACTCTGGTGCAAGGCATGGAGAGGCCAGCAGCTCGTCGAGCATCTGGAGCAAGAAAGGCTCTTCCTGCTACACTTCTACCCTGGAAGCGCTGTGTGGTGGCTGGAGTCCTGGAAGAGACCAGCAGCTTGTTGAGCTTCTGGAGCAAGAATGGCTCTTCCCGCTACACATTCTGATTTGTGCCTATGAAGGTCTGGATTAGCCTAGTTACAAATGCCAGGCTGTGCACAGCTACAGAATGGTTATAGTTAAGTGAGTCAAGCAGCACCAATGTCACATTGGAGCCCCTTACTGGCATCACTACCTCACTGTGAAACACAACTGTATTTATTTTTGTAGCGTGGTGTGAAGTGGTAGACTTGCCAGTGCTGGCTTAATGGTTAGGCTTACTTATCTTCAAGGTCTTTTCCAACCAAAATTATTTTAAGATTCTCTGTTTATATGGATCTGCTGTTCAATGATGGCAATACTATAGAAAATGTCTCTATTAAAACTAAACTGTGTTAGGTCAGACAGTTGAAGCAAAAGTATCTTCCAGCTATGTGCTGGAACTATTTCTTTGGTGCCAATCTAGCTCAAGTAAGAGCAGCCATAGTATAGGCAGGCAGTAGGAATGGCAGATTTTGAGGTCAAATGCTACTTCTCTGTTTTCTTTTTCTCTTTACTCTTCTCTTCTTCCTTTCCCTCTCCCTTTGCTTTCCGTTTCCTTTCTTTTTACAGTTCAGGTAACTATTCCATTACTTTGTGAACTTGCCTAGCATGAGGCACAATCAGAGCTGTTACAAGCCAAGTCCTAACCTATGCCTGCTGGAGGCTGTGTTGGGTTTGTGTCCTTGGAAGGAGCCCACACACAGTCTCTGCTGTGCCCTTGGAGATGTTTTTATTTATTCCACTCAGCTCACTTTTCTGTCCTGAGCCAAAAAGCAAGGAAAAGGAAGCTGCCTACCTGGGAAGCAGAGGAGTTGGTCATGGTGTGTGCCTGAAACTGCAAACGTATTGAGGCAGGTGGCTGGAGGTTGGGTTATAGGAGATCAAACATGAAGGTGAGAAGGAGGGCTGCTCCAGTTCTGAGGCTGGAAGGATGTTTTCGAGTCTGAGAAGTTTTACTGGGCAAAAAAGTTGGAGTTTGGAAAGAGGATACTGAGCAAAAGAAACAGGAGGCTTTTGAGGCTGATACCACTGATGCCAGAGGGTAAGTAGCCAGGAGAGGCTGTGCCTCTGGGGCAGCAGCTTGGGAACGGCCAGAGCAGGAGAGGAGCAGCAGCAGGCTGGCACTACCTGAGGGATCTCTTCTTTTTTGCATGTGTGTCCACCCCCGATGTGCTATCATTTTAATGGACCTGAGCAAACCACATCTAGCTCAGAACTGGCAGCGAGAGCTGCACCAAACTGGTTTGGCTGTCCCCAGGCTTTCAAAACTACCGAGGAATAATGCTATGGAAGATGCTCAGGGCTAGGTTCCCAGTGTTGTAATGCAGCTGTAATAATGTTGTGTTAATAAGAGAGCTTGGGGATATTTCTGGAAGGGCTTGGTGTCTTGTTAGTATTGCTGGAGAAATGTGTTGGGCTCTTCAAAGGCACTTGGATGCAATGCCATTGTCTGTGTCTGCTTAAAAAAGCAAAATAAGCTTTTAAAGCTTTGTATTGCGCTAAAAATACGAGTTCATTTCCAGAATGAAGCCGTATGTGCCAACTCTGGCCTCTAAGAGAGGAAAAAACCTCATGTTTCCCAAGCAGAAAAGGGACCTGGCAGTCTGCTCACCAACACCACTGACGCTGCATGAGATGGTAACCCCAGGGGAACCCAATTTCACCCTTCGGGGCTGTCCCCGCCACCGCCTCTCCAGAAACCCGCGGGTCGACACCACAGCCTGACCCGCTGGGAAGAGCCGACCCGGTGCCGGACCCGGTGGCCCATTCCGGGCGGATCCGGTTGTACCGCGCTTGTAGGGGCAGGTGTTTCCCTGAGGAGGTACGAGGAGGGGCAGGGCAGGGCTGTCTTTCCTTCCTCCCTTAAACAGAGTTTGAGCCCGAGCGCCCGCGGCTCTTCGCCCCACCGGGCCCCCGCCTTACTTACACCTGAGACATTGTGGGCCGCTCCTCCTCCGCGGGACAGCCGTCCCGGGCACTGGAAATCGTCCACCCGGAGCACGGGGCCCCACACCGCTCCCGGCACCGCCCCGGAGCCGCTGTGGCCCGGCCCGGCCCGCTCGGCTCCGGGCTCCTGCGGTCTGTGCGGGGCCGCCGTTACCAGGGAAACGGGGCGGGGGGGGGGGAGCCCCTCCCGGGGCTGCGCAGCAGACGGCCTGGTAGGAAAGTTGGGGTTGGAAAGCTGGACACACTATCACACAAGAAGAAACTCTACAAGGAATGGAAGAAAGGACATGTGGAATGGGGGGCATATAAGGAAGCAAGGTCCTGCATCTGGGTCAGGGCAATCCCAAGCACTGATACAGGCTGAGCAGTGAGTGGCTTGAGAGCAGCCCTGAGGAAAAGGACTTGGGGGTGCTGGGGGGTGAGAAGCTCAACATGAGCCATCATGTACACTTGCAGCCCAGAAAGCCAACAGGATCCTTGGCTGCATCAGGAGAAGTGTGGCCAGCAGGTCCAGGGAGGGGATTCTCACCCTCTGCTCTGCTCTCATGAGACCCCACCTGGAGCACTGCATCCAGTTCTGGAGCCCCTTTTACAGGAGGGACATGGATGTGCTGGAGTGTGTCCAGAGAAGGGCCAGGAGGATGATCAGAAGGCTGGAGCAGCTCTCCTGTGAAGACAGACTGAGATAGTTGGGGTTGTTCAGTCTGGAGAGGAGAAGGCTCTGAGGAGACCTTATTGAGGTCTTCCAGTATCTGAAGGGGGGCTACAAATAAGCTGGCAATGGACTTTTTAGGCTATCAGGTAGTGATAGGACATGGGGGAATGGATTCAAATAGAGGAGGGGAGATTTAGATTGGAAGTTAGGAAAAAGTTCTTCTCCATGAGGGTGGTGAGACACTGGCCCAAGTTGCCCAAGAAAGTTGTGGCTGCCCCATCCCTGTTTTAAGTTTTTAAACTTGAAGTTTTTAAGGCCAGGCTGGGCGGGGCTCTGAGCAACCTGATCCGGTGGGCAGTGTCCCTGCCCATGGCAGGGGGTTTGGAGCTAGATGATCCTAAAGGTCCCTTCCCACCCTGAAAATTCTATGATTCTATAAATTCTGTGATCCTAGCTTTCTGAAGCAAGTGAAACGAGAGCAGCAAGATTGCTTGATATGATACAGATGTTAATGTTAGTGCAAAGGATGGTCTTTATTTTGCTGAGAAGCTATATTAAAGATGAAGTAACACCCATTACTCACTTCTCCCCCACCTTTTCCACACCCGCCCCTAAAAAAATGTTGAAGGAGAGTAAATGTCCTCCTTTTAGAAATGGGAAATTAATCTACAAAGAGCAATGTGTGTGAGACATCATGCAGGGAGCCTGTGCAAGGGCTGAGGGGCTTTTTATTTTCATCATTTTATAGGAAATGACTGAAAGAACGAATCACATTGCTGGGAAAAGTCATGCAGTAAAATTAATTAAGAAGTAAGCAGAGTTGATAGTTTTTTCATGGGAAAGGAGCCTGCTTCGTAGCTGAAATGGGAGCAGTGTACATTGAAAAGTAATTGGTTTAGCTTAAAAAATAGACATCTATCAAGGGAAACTGGGGAGTGTGAGATGTGGTTTGCTGTGGGTTGCCAGCTGAATCCTTGAACTTTCAAGTAATTTTAAGTGAGAGGAGGCAGGCTTGGCTGGGTTGTTCAGGCAGTGCTGTCCTCAAAGGACTGCCCCATGGTGTGTTTTGTGCTCTGGCTGTGTCCACACTTCTGGTTCCTCACAGCCCCTCTCCATCCCCAACTCCCACTTTGTCCTCCTTTTTCTGTCTTTTATCTCCCTTCTCATCTCTTCCCCCTGAGCACTGCACCCTGAACAGCAGCTGGGGTCCAGCAGACCCCAACCACATGGTCAATCAACACCATGAAGTGTCTCAGTCTTTACAATCCAGGATTTTGGGTCTCTGATAATCCCTACAGGTACCAAACCATCTCAGTTCTGTAGGTACCAGCAGAGATTAAAGGGATTTGTAGTTGTTGCTCTACACATTGTATATTTTCGTATAGCACTGCTAGAAACTTCTTGTCCAGATCATGCTGCATCAAACTGCTATATAACCCATCCAGCAGGAATAGGTGGTGGGTTTTACACAGTGTGTTCCTTTTGACATCTGTAATTTCTTGCAAACCTAAGTTTAAAGGTTCTGCTGCCTTGGAAACTACGTGCCATCATCTTTCAAAAAAATCTTTTGTTATGAGCTTAAGAGGCAGCTAGTGAGCTTACAAGGGGATAACATATAAAACTGGAGGTCCTTGTTCCTCTAAATGCAGGTCCCTGACAAAGAGCTTAGTGCACCTGTCTCTTCTGCAGTAAGGGCTTAAGTAAAGCAAAGAATGTAATAGGAAAAATGTTCTGCCTTTGCAACTCGTATTTCAAAGCACTCACAAGGGTTGGGATTGTCCTTCAAGGCATGGGATGGAAGGCAGGCTGCCTGTTGGTGGCCCACAGAGCATGCAGAGGGAGCATGCTGTGGGTCAAGGCTTTTTCCATCATGTGGGGTGGATGACCTGAAGCTTTGGGCTGCTATGTGGGAGTCAAGGATGCGATTGCTTCTTTGGTGATAGGGAATGATGTGAGAGATGTTCTGTGCCTCCTTGGGGTGCAGGATGTGATGTGCTCTATGAGGCATCCCGTGACGTGAGGGGTTGTTGAAGGGGCCAGTTTGCCTGCTGCCAATGAGTTGAATAACGCTGGGGTTGTGAAGAATTGCTGGGAGGGTGGATTTTGCTGGATGTCTCATGCTGAAAACCTACCTTGTTCTAGAGAGCTGGTTTCCCTCTCATCCTGGAGAGCCTGACAGAGGAGCTCACCTGCAAGGAACAGCAGCTGTGACCACACTTACAGCAGGGCAGCTGTCCCCGAATGGGGACCTGGTTGCAACTCAGGTGCACAGCAGGCCTGTAAGTCCAGGAAACTGACAAGTAGGACCTCTGATGGGCAAGCTTGGGGAGATGTTGCTCAGGACTTCCTTGAAGATGGATGTTTGATTTTCCTTTGGGCTTGGATTAAAATGTGTAAAGGAGTCGTGAGTGGCTCTTTGCTGCAAACTTGGTGTCATGGTTTGAACAGGAGGAACTAAAGCAGGAGGGCTTTCAGGCTCTGAGAGGGGCAGAACACAAAGCGAGGGATCTATTCCTTCCCATCTCCTGCCATACTCTATAAAGATCTGGAAAATCAGCAGCTGCTCCCTCTTTTCCACTTGCTGCTGCTGCACTGCTGTCCTTTACCACCAGCTCACCACGTGGCTGTCAGAGCCCATATCCATGGGGTTTTATATATATATTTTTATGTATATTTATACACTTGTATATATTTGTATTCTTTGTTACTTTATCCCTTATGTTATTCCCTTTCCCTTGTGTTAGTAAATCTGTATCCAATTGTTTTCAGTTTCCAACTTAAAGTTGAAAACCCTTTTATCTTTCCTTTTTTTTTGGGGGGGGGTAAATGGAGAGGAATGCTGTCATTAAGTTTGTGGTCCACCCAAACTGCTAAACTGTGACACTTGGGGACTTGGGTCTACCTTATCTTTTCACTGGTGACTTCCAGCTCTTGCTGACACCCTGGAGGGATGGCTCTGGCAGCTGGGCTGTGCTGAGTGGTTCATTTAGCCTTGTGATCAGTCACTGAGATAGTTTTGCCAGTTAAACTTAGCTACTGGATCTACAGGAGGTTTGCTGCTTACTTTAAGCCTAAGTGAAGGGGATTTGTCAGCAGTCAGGTCTGTTAGACTTTGATATAGCACCAGTATGTTCATCAGGCCCGAGTGTGGTACATAGAGGAGGAGGACTGGAGCAGAATTAGAAGGTATAAAGTTCAAATCTAATTTGAAGAATTTTCCCTCTGTCACTTAAATGTGGGAAATGTTCCTGTGGTTTCAGGTATAAAATGTCATACTTCATAAGGAGCATGCGTTTTAAATCTCAGCCAGATATTAAATGCCATGCTATACTCCACTTCTCTCTTTGTTAAAAAGTAAAACTCCAAACCATTTCTCCTGAAGTAATGTTTTTCAATAAAATTAAAGCTTCCAAAAGAAGCTGGTTCAAATAGCATCAGCTCTCTGTCGTTAGGAGATGTTGGGGGAACATATTGATTTTATTCTGGATTGACAATTGTTCAACTGTTTAATTATCTAGGAAGCTGTTCTTAAAGATGCCTACAAACATAAATCTAGCAGTTGATACAGACTGACAGTTAATACACACCAGATGTTTTTTTGGTGAGACAGAAATATAAAAATGTATTGAACTTGGGCTTCTGGCAATTATCCAAGTAATTTGTTAGCAGAGGTTTTAGAAATCTGGTTGGCTCAAACATTTGGCTTCATCTAGCAAATTTTTAATAAGTTAACACAAATACTGTGTCAAGCTTTAGTCACTTAGGAGGGCAAAGGTTGCTTCTATAAAATTCTGCAAAACAAATATTGGAAATATGTAGCATTTCTTTTGGTTGTGTAATGTGAAGATTTATTCAGTATCACATGTGAAATGACACTTCTGGACAGACCCATTTCTGTTCTATTTAATGTATACAGATCCTCTAACCATTTGGTCACTTTATAGGCTCACCACTCAGCAATTTAAAATGCTCTATGTGCTTCTCTTGCAATCTTGATGGAAAAATGACAAAAAATTTCACTGTCAATACTGGCTATGCATGCAAATTAATCACTGAAGACTTCAAACATTCTCATGCTTTTAAGCGAGGAGAATTTTCAGCACAGCCCCAGCTGCTATCTTCTTTTTTTAATTGTAGTGGGATTTTAGCTGTCCTGAGCCCCTGTCTGATGCAGAGGTTTGGTGGGACCAGCCTGCCACAGAGCCTGGTGGGAACTCAGAACAGTAAAATGCCACTTGCTTTCCATGGTGGAGGAGGGGAATGAAGCTGCTGGTCTCTGGTGTGTTGTTTGTATGTGTATTCTGTTCATGGAAAAAAATAGCTGAGGTTTTACCATTAATTTATGGGGCAACAGTCTTGGCTTTGGCCATCCTACTCAGTGTATAAGATGGAGAGGCTGTTGGAAGGTCTTTTGCTCTCCATCTGGTTTCTGTGGGTGACCAGGGTAGAGAAGACAATGAGTAAGGCACAGGAGAGGCAGCTCAACCCTGCAGGGATCAAGTCTGGATCAGGAAGGTGCCCTTCCAGAACCACTGTCTGAATGAAGGGAAGCTTTTGAGCTCTGGGTAACCTGATGGCTTTAAAGCCAGCAACTGAGAGTCACTTGGGTCTAAAGCAGAAGGGGAGGTCAGCTATCTGCTTTAACAGTTCACCTCCCAGAAGAAGAGGATTTCATCTGCTGTTGGTGCACACAGGCTGCTGTTTCATTGGGTTTTGTTGTGTTTTCCCTCCCACTCTCCAGTAAAGCACCTGTTGAGTTAATCCTCTGATTCAGCTCCAAAGCAAGGAAGTAAGACTGCTTGAGAGCCCAAGCAGCTCAGCTCTCATTTCTCCAGGTTTCTGCATGGGGGCTTTAGCTAGTGTTTTTTCAAGGCTTCCAGAAGTGAAACTATTAAAGCAGTAAAGGGAGGACACAAAGGGAGGAATACTTACTTTTGCTGTATGTAAAGATAACCTGATTCATGAAATATTAATCTGGAAGGAGGATGTACCTTGGAGTTTCCCAAGTCATTCTTGAGGATGGCAACAGATGCTCTAGAGGCTTCATTTTGATGCATCTTTAGTGAAAAGTAATTTGATTTAGGAAAAAAAAAGCACTTCTTACTAAACTGATGGATCCTGGATTGTGCTAAGCAGTAAGAAGAGAGCAGAACAAAATGTCAGCAGAAAGTAACCCAAAAATACTGTGGTTTTGTGTGAAGCCACAGGCAGCTGAAATCTTGTGGCAACCTTTGGTTCTTCAGATGTGCTTTTTGCATTATATATTCTGACCATGAAGAATGGGCAGCCAGTGCTATTTAGGGGGAGGGAAGGAGATTTCTCCACAGGGTGTCTTGGGAGGTGACCCTTTATATCCTCTCTAAGCTTTGGAAGAGCCTCTCTTATTCTCCTGCCCATTTGGATCCAACCTGAAGTGCTGAAGGCTGAAGTGGGTGAGCACTTTCCCTGATCCCTCCCTTGTAATTGCCTATTTCTTTATGTTCAGGCTTGAGGGACATTGCATCCAAGATGTGGGGACTCAGGTTCCATTGGAGGGTTCCCAGAATGAGGTAGGGTCAACTGACATGGTTGCATGATTAAAGCAGACCCAGCAGCACAGGCCTGGCTGATTGATGAGTTACAGCAAGAGCTGAAGGGTTAATAATGTCCCACCTAGAACTGAAGGAACAATACAAGCCCAGTGCCTGGCTGGCTGTGCCTTCCACGTTGCACGTGCGTCACTTCTGCGTGGAAATGAATGTGAAACTTCTTATTTTGATTTTCTTCCCTCCTCCCTCCGGTTCAACTTCTTATGCTATAAATAAATGGTGCAGTGTGAGAGAAAAATGAATAACAAGGGGCTGTAGTTTTTTAGGTGCCTGTGGCAGGATGTTTTCTTGATTATCCTGTTTCTTGTAAACACAGTAATGGCTTTTGTAGCCCAGATGTAGAGGCAGCCTGAGTTTATTGTTTGAACATCTGCTGTCCTTTCAAATGGATCCAGTGCAGCCCATTGATAAAATTCAGATTCAGAAACCTGCAGCACCAGGCTGAGCTGCTGTAGATAACTTAAAAAAAAAAAAAAAAGTAATTCTTGAGGATCTGACATCCGCCCTATTTTATTTTTTTTTCTCCATTATATTTGATTGGGAGTGGAAGGGAAGCTCAAGATTTTATTTTTTCCCCTGCTCTGGTTCTCACAATAGCAATAAAAACAATACACTCTGGCTTCGAGTTGGTAAACAGTGAGAAATAACAACAATAGCTCAACTGCAAGGATGCAGCCAAATTTATGAATTAAACTGGTGGCTGTGACTTAGTTTCCAAGCCCATCTCTGTATTAGGGATGAGATGAAATAAAAAGGCCAGAGAGAAAACAGCTTGTAATTATTGTGGGGTTGTAGCTGGGAGTAAGCACTGGGAAAGATTTTGTCTGATCTGGAGAGTTGATTTTTCTGTTTCCTACATCAAGTTCAAAGCACAAGACAGGTGAATTTGTTCAGTGAAGCAGAGGCTTTGCAGCATTTTCTTCATCTGGGTAGTGCATGGGGGTGTAAAGCCTTTGAAGCAGCAGTCCTGGCTCTTCCCATGTTGGCCACATGGGATAAATGATGTCAGGTAGACCCATGCTGGAACAGGACTGTTTTAGAGTACACACTGATACCACCCTCCCTTGGAAGAAGGGGTAAAAAAAAGGGGTAAAAGTCCAAGCAGAGGCACCACATACACTTGTTTCTGCAGGTACATGTTATGCATCTTCTATGAACATGAATGTTTCTTTGGTTGAGACTTGAGTCTTGAGAGACTTTCTGGGGAACAGACAGTCCCCAGACAGTCCCAGCCTCTGGAGGCAGAGGTCAGAGGGTGGAGGTGGTCAGTCATGGCAACATGTGGTTTAGCAGCTTCTTTTTAAATACAGGAATTGTTTTCCATGGTGGTGTTTGTAGCAGGAGAAATTTTTTTATAGTGTTGATGTCTCCTGGATGCTGCCCTGCTCCTCATTTGTCTCCCAGCTGAGCCTTTGGCTGCACGAGCAGAGATGTGCTGCGATTTATTTACTGTTGCTTTGGGCAGGAGATTTGACCAGGTGGTCTCCAAAGGTCCCTTCCAACCTAAATATGTATTTATTTTGCCAAAAGAGTCAGATGCCAGCAGTGAGTCCTTTACAAAGTTCTTCATTTAATGGGTCAAAGGCTTTCTCCTCTCACCTCTGAAAATGCAATGTGGGATTGTATAGGAAGTAGTCCCACCCCAAAATTTTGCCTGAGACATATGAAATCAGGTGGCCATGCATCTGCTGTGGAATCATCCTGCTGAATAGATGTGAGCAACCTCCGTGCCAGCCCCTGGTGTTGTTCAGAGCAGAGGACAGGCTTTCAAGGACTCCTTGCTTGGAGCATCCTGCATGTCCTGCCCCGCCTAGGCTGGGAGGGTGCCCTAGGGGACCATGTTGGGGAGGTGGGGAGGCCTCTGGCCTGCCAGGGGGTTTTCAAGAAGAAAAGCACTTAAACATTAGTGTGAAGTGCTCCTTGCATCTGCCTTTAATTAAGCCACACACGGGAAAAAAACGCAGAGCAGCGTGTTGGTGTGTGCTGAAGTCCTGTCCAAGAAGAGGAGAGGCTGTCCCTGGACTCTGGAGCAATTGTGTCAGCCTTCTCTGAACAATTTTGTACTGTTTCAGGATGTGACTCTGTCAATGTGAAGCCCTGCATGGGCAGCCTTGCCTTTTAATCGGGTTTTTTGAACTTTCTTGTTGATGGCCGTTTTTAAGAGCATGATAGGTAGGAGCTGGAAGAGCCTTAATGTCCTCAGCTTGCTCATGCATGTGCTTTCTGAGAAAAAGCCTCTTTGCTGATATCATCTCCTATGGCACAATGTCAGACCTTTGCTACACTTACTAAAAAAGCTGCACTAATCACTTGAAAGACTCCAATGAATTTTTCTGGCTTTCCTATGGAGGTGTCCTTATGACCCTTCATGGTAATTACAGCAGTTAGGAGATGTTTGCCCCAGGCAACCCTCTCCCTAGGTCTTCAGCATTGCACACTGGGTTGTTTTGGATTTTCTCTTCCACTTTATTCTGCAAAACAGCCTTGTGGTCACTAGTGGCTGCCTTAGTTTTCCCCTAAAATCTGTCAGTTGCTGATGGGAGGCAGTGAAAGCTGCTGGATGTATTCACAGAGAAACCAAATACTCTTTTAAGGAACTGTTTCTATTTCCTATTTATATTTTCCTTTTACACAAGGGTTTCCAGAAACCCTTTTTTGCCCAAGAAAAACAGACAAGCAGGCAGCTTTTCTTCTAACACAGGTAAGAGGTGAAAGATGAACATCCATAAGGGGTAAGTTTCCTTTCAATTGATTCTGAGCATAACTGAAGGCTTTTCAAAGGGGTTTGCTGCTGTTGCAGTTTGCTTTGCTTCCTGCTCACACTTTCAGCAGTTGGTTTCTTGGGCACAGCTCCCAGCATGTTGTGTGTGGTTACCAGCAGCGGGGGAACTTGGAAGGCCAGCAAGAGGCAAAGGGGCTTTAAAACCTTATTTATCTCTCTATTTAGAATGCCACTAATAATGCCACAATTTCTATTTAGAACACCACTAAGATTGCATTGTATTTCTTTCTGCCATCAAGGTGCAATGTCTCTCCCAGCATCAGGACTGGTGGAGGCAGGGAGGGAGATGGGAATAGCAGGTTCCATGCTGGTGAGACTCCATTAGGGGTCCAGACTGTAGGCAGTATAAAAACATCTTGTTTGGTCTGAAGTTGGGAGCTGGTTGTTACTCTTAGTGTGAACACTGGGTGCTGAGCTGGGAAGTGGAGTTGTCCTTCTCCTCAAGCTGGAGAGTTAGGAATACTGTTCTAGCACAGCTGTGGGATGGATGGAGGCAAAGCAGTGGGAAACTTGTCTGAAGACCTTGTCTCAGTGCCAGAGGGCAAAGGTGCTCCTTCCATAAGTCTGTGCTTGCAGGGACATACATCTTCATGGCCAGGTTCTTTCTCCAGCTGCTTTTTGCTATTTCAAGACCATTTGCTGCCCTGAGGCTGTGCTGGCAGAGCTACCTGTGAGACCCTGGGTATACATTGGGTGCCATGGCCTGGGGCACTGCTGGATGGTTGGGATGTGAGTGATGAATGCTGAAGATATCACTCCTCTATCAGCAGTCTGACCACATCCAAAAGAGTGGGAAGATGTGTTGCCAGAGTGAGACTCCACCAGCTTGGTGAAAAACTGTCACTTGCAGCAGGACTGTGGCTTTGTATTGCTGGAGTCATGCCAGCTCCTCCGGTGGTGCAATCCAAGTCATTGCATTTGGTGCCCACTGTACTCTATCCATTGACACCACTGGTTGTGCTAAACACCTGAATTTTGTTTGGCAGCTATTTCAGAGCAAGATAACATTCTCTTTGCTTAATCACGGTGTGCATTAACATATCTATTAATTACATCAGTGTAATTAAGGCTCTTACAAAGACCTCCTCCTGCTGTTGAAGGTTGTGATGGAGACCTTGGCATGAATGAGCAGTGAGGCAGTGTTTGTGGGCTTTTATGGGGTGCTGTATTACAGAGAAGGGAGACCAGGCTGAGGTGGTTGTCTCTCTCCCTTGATGTGTGAAATGAAATGCAGCAGTTTTGTATCAGCATGAGTTTGGGGTTTCAGCTCTTATTAGCTACAGCATACTTAGATGCAATTACCTCACTGAATTCCTTGCCTCGTGGACAAGGTCTCAGGTTTAATTAAAGCTTTAGTGTAGGACTGGGCCATTCCAAATGCAATGATACAAAGCAGCCTTGCTGCTTGGCTGGGGTGTTGTACAGCATTTCCACACAGATGATGCCTCTGGGCTCTGGCTTTGGGGTAAGGGCCTCTCCTGTCCCAGTGTGAGAGGGCCACATGTGTCCCAAAGGGCTCACGTGTTAAAGCAAATATGCTATGGCTCTGAATCCAGAGGTTAGCAAAGAACATGTGGTCCCTAAGAGGTGCAGCTTGTGTTGCTAAGAATTCCTGGAAACCTGGATATCAGCTTTTCTCTTTTACTAGCACGTGGCCTGAGGAGAAGCAGGATTTTAAGCACGTTCTTAAATTTCAGTATGTGCCTAAGTGTTGTCCTGAATGCAGACCCTCTCAAGCTTTTGCTGAAGTGCTTTGCTGAACTGGTGCCAGGAGGTTATGGAAGTCCTCTCATGGTGTTCCTACCCCATCATGGATATGCTTGTTGTGGCTTCCTGTCTATTTAAAGCAGGGAGAAAAACACATTATTTACTTTCTGGTAGCTCAGTAGCTGAGAAGAGGCAGGTTAGGAGACTCACACATGAGTTGGGAGTGAGACAACTGACCTTGTCTTTTGGCTGTCTCGTTCCTATGATCCTAATTCTGCTCTAAATTAATTCTTTTGTTTAGCTGCTGGGGTTTTGGGTTTTTTTTCCCCTCCTTTTTGTTTTCACATGAATGCTAGTCTATATTTAGGTCTGCTGGGGCAGGATGTTATGAAAAATTGTTGATTGTTATTATTAAACACTAACACGCTTGACTGTGTTGCACTAATGATGGAGCTTTGAGTATATGCAAATAAATTAATTGCAGTAATTTCTTCAATAGCAGTTTTGGAGGATGCTGTTGAAGAGCCCTTGGGAGGGCAGACAGAGGGTAAATGTTTGAAAGCATGAAGCAAAAGGGGTGTTGAGAGTCACTGGAGATGGCTCAGTCGAGCTGCTGGTTTGTAAGGTTGGGTTATTTTGCTCTCCAAAATCCACTTACAGCAAGTTCTCCTATTGCTTTGTTTCAGAATTACCACAGGTTTACTCCTGTACTTTTCTCATTTCTGCTGAGGTGGGGTTTAAGAAGCTCACAGGTGAGACAGCCATTTCCAGATAGGCTCTTGGCTTAGAAGTGTGGGATACCTCTTCAGAAAACACTCAAGCAAAAGAAGTGTTTCCAATATTAGACTTCTGCATCACCTCACACTGAACAGGGTTTTTTTGCCAGCTGATTCTCATTCATAACAAGGCGTTTTCCTCTTCTGTGGCAATGTTATGGGGCCTCACAGTGAGTACAGGAATGATGTGAGAGGCCTCAGGAACTGTTGTGGGGAGGCTGTGGAGAGACTGAGATTCAGATATTGTGGGGATGGTGAGGAAAACATCTCTTCTGGCTTCCTCCCCATCCTAGGTACCCTCTCCCTGCCTTTGTATATTATTGTATGTTCTTTTGTCTAGGTTTCTCTCTGCAATGGGCTTCAGTCTCTGTGCTCTGGGCTGAGATTTCAATGTGGTGTACAGATGGTGCTCCCAGGAATCCCATTATTTGCTAATAGGATTTTGTGCAAAGCATTTCCACTGTTGAACAGTCTGAATCTTTGTGTCAGTATTCCCAGACAGAGCCTCTGCTTGCTGAAACACCCTCTCCTGTGGAGCTGAGAGCTTGGCCTTATTTATCTCTTTCTTAATCCCTGAGAAGGATGTGGGAGCAGCTTCTGTGGGAATCAGCAGTTGGTACCTGCACATTGTATGGTGAAAGAGGGTTGGTTGCTGCTGGCTCTGCCAGATGTTGCAACCCTGCTAAGGTGACCTGGACAGATATGTTGGGGCATTTCACTTTCCTGCCCTTGTTACCTTGCTGGTGGTGCTGTCCTTACATTTTACATTGATGTGTGACTGAGCTATGCTTATCTATTGCACAGCTTCCCACCTGGTCCTGCAGCACCTCTATAATGCAGTATGCAGGTAGCTGTTACCCTCTGTGCCCTCCACTCTTCAAGTAGTGCTCAGAATCATGATATAAATAGCAAAAGCTTAGAATATGTTGCTTTTATCACCAGAGGCCTTCCAGAATAGGTTGAATATAATGATGAGTATCATACAGTACTGACTCATACATAGGGCAGAGTGTGGACTAAATGACCTCCTAAGGTCTTTTCCACCCTTTCTTTTTCCAGAGCTGTGTGACATTTGCTGCTAGTGTTGAAATCCCTTAAGCAGAGCTTTGTTTTGCATCAAGCTTGCTGGAAGGAGGTCAGGGCTTGGTGGCCATCGTGACTAACAGAGAGTTACAGGCTGTGAGGCAGGAAGTTCCCTGGCCAGCTGCATCTTTATCTACTCACCAGTCTGCAAAATGCTGTTCTACTAAATGGTTCTCAGGCTCTTCTGCAATGGGCAGGTGAGTCATATGAGGTCAGAGGTTCTCTTTTAGCTGGCCATGGACTCCAGGTGGTTCCTCTGGAGCTGACCTTAACCAGAAAAGCTAATTGCAAAAGCTGTGGGACACTGCTATGTGCCAGTATAGGGCTCACTGTGTTTCTCTGAACATCCAGGACTGTATCGTCCTCTACGATGGGGTCTTGGTCACAGGAACCCCTCATCTTTAGCTGTGTGCCTGTGCCAGGGTCTAGCTCAGGGCTAGGGAGGTGTGTAAATGAAATAAGATTTGTGCTCACCTCTGCAGCACCTGGCTCAGTCTCCCTGTTCTGTTTGGATACCATGATGCCTATTAAGCCACTGGCCAGTGTGGTATCCATCCATCTGTACTGGTTTTGTAACAAATTGGTCAAAAATTTGTGAGCCACAGGGGACTGTGAAACACAACCCTATCTCATACCCCTCTTCCAGCAGCAAAGTTTGGACAATAATGTTTTTTTAGGTCTGGACCTGCACAGACCCTGATCTTCAGCAATGCTGTGATCTGATGTCTCTACAGGAAGGCAGCTTTACAGAGATTTTGGGTTTCTGTGCCCCTCACCAAATCCTTCCCACCTTGTGTTTTTGTAGCTTCTGCTTTGCTGATTTGATTGCCCTTCCAATAAGGGTGATTAAATCTAATTTGTTTGCATTCCAGCCTGCCAGCTCTCAGCCATGCCACCTCTCAGCGTGCTGTGCTGGGGTCACAGTGGCTTCTGCATGGGAGTGCAGGGAGGAGGGCAGAGCCTTTCTCCTCCTCTGATAGTACCCAGCAGCTGTGTTATCCTTACCAGGTCAAAGATCTGAAAGCATCAAGCAGCAGGAAAAAAGCTGTACTCAGGTTAGCCCTTGAAAGCTGTAAAGGGGAGGATATGGCAGAGGCTGAATTATCCTGTGCTCAGCAGCAGGTCTGAGCACTGCTCTCCAAGTTTTCATAAGCTGTGGTACATTTAAGTAGCCCTTGTTTGGTGATTTGGCCACAGGAGATATTTCTTTTGGTCTGCACTAAATCATTACCAATTTCTTCATTAAAAAAAAAAGGTTGCCCATGGCTATTTATGTCCTAGAAGCTGTGTGCAGTCAGTTTGTTTGTGTGTCTTGTTTTTCTGGAGGTTTGATTCCTCTGTTTTTTTCCCTTTTTTAGAGGCTCTTGTGCCACTAGAAAGGCTTTTCCCACCTATCCAGGTTTTGTCCAAGGTTGGTGACATGCTGTGATCCAGGCCATGATGCACACAATATTAAAACCAGGCTCTTCTGTATTATTGAGAGCAATTTTTTTCCTGAATTCCTTGCATCAGCTTTCCAAGGTAGTTCAAAAAATCAGGGGCAGGTCAGACTACAGCTTGCTAATGTGCCCTTGTGCCTTTTTCCTGTGATACAGTGACTGAACATCTGAAATGAGACACAATTCAGCTGTTGGTTTGGTGCCAATTCGGGCTCTGGAAGAAGGCATCTTTTCTGCAGGTTTTGGCCAGATGCATCCCTGGATCTTGGCCTTCTCACCCCCCATCTCCTCTGCTGAATGATTTAAATCATGGTAGGAGATTCTTGTAGGACTGGTAATTAGGAAACGGGCTCTGCTTTAATTTTGGCTAGTGGTTCCAGTGAAAGTAATATCCTTTAGAAACAGTCCTGAGCACTATATGGCCCTTGGAAAAAGAACTTCCCAGGTTCTGGCCGAATGTGGTCATCAAAGAGTAAGTGGTGGCTCCTAACATGAGGAGTTTTAAGGAGAGAACCAACTGTGCCTAGAGCATGCCAACAAAGAATAAAATAGCAAAAATCACAGAAAGAAGTCTTGAGAAGCTGCTGTGGGTAAGAGCCTCTGGAAGGACTGAGCCTTACTCAGACCTCACCAGATGAGAGTGGGCTGGAAGGAGGATGTGGCAGCTTCACCTTAACCCAGAAGTGTATTCTGGGATGGGCCAGCTCAGCCCAGGCTATCCTTTCATTGCAGCCGTGAGTGACTCTTATGTTCTCTAGTGGTGACTTTATGGCAAAACCCCATGTACCATTTTCATTCCTTTGGGATTTTTCCTCACTGTTCCCCTCACCTCTAGCAAAAGGTGTTCTCAAAGTTAACTTTAGGGTAAGAGAAGCCAGGTCTGGGTGTTTAACTTAATGGCTGGTTTCAGTGCACATTGTGTGAATTCAGAGCAGAGGTTTTAAGTGCAGCCAAGAAAACACTTGTGTCCACTGTGTGGACACAAGTGTGTGGATGTGTGTTGAGAGAGGCTGTAAATAGCATATAGACAAGCATTATATTACATTGTAGTTTCCTCTTGTGCTGATGGCACATTTTCTGGAAGCATAGATGAAAAGCCCTTCTATGTGATATTTGCCAATATTAAGAGCACTGTGAACTCTCACACCACTGCTATTTGCCTTCCAAGGGACATGGGAAGAAAACTGCAACTCTTCCAGTGTGCTTGCTCTCTCCCAGCTCCCCCCTACATCTTGTTCCCCAGCTGATCTGACCAGGTCACTCCCTATCTTTGATTCTTTCCTCTTATTTAAAGACCCCCTGTGGCTGTATTGTCTGGAGCAGCTTTGGAGCTGTACCTCCCCCTAACTAGAGAACAGGCTCTCATTAACAGCCCTCAAGGAGAGTGAATATCACTGCTGTCTTCAGAAGAGAGACAGGCGTGCAGAGCAAACTCCTGGCCCTTAGCTGGATGGATCTCTGCTGAAGACATCACTAAGATCAAAACATCAGCTGGTGGGAACAGAAATGATACAGGTATTCCTCTGTGATGCAGCAGCTCTGGTGGCTTTCTGGTTCCTGGAGATACAAGCAGCCACTTGGGTGAGCAGCCCCCCTATTCCCTCAGCCTCTTGGGAGGGGGAATTCTGCTCCTGCCATCAGCACTGACTCTGCCAGTGAGCTTAAAGTTAGCTTGGAGTTGCCTGCACCATCTGCAGAAGAGCTGTATCCTCATTCACTGCCAACTGGAACTGTGCTGAAGCTTGGGAGCCAAACCCCTCTTCTCAGCTGATGTCTGAACACCTCTGCCAGGCACTCAGTGTCCTTCCTCCCAGTTGGGTGACCTCGATGGGTGAGCTTCAGATGGGTGGGTGGGAACCTCATTGAGTATGGAGTGTTATGGATGACTCTAGGCTTCCTGCTGGGAAGTGTAGATTTCTGTTGGCTTCTTCTTTTAGTCCACTAAAGAGAGCTCTCCTAACTACTTTTGGCTTTCCTTTCAGCCTAATGAGTTGTTCTCTCTTTTCCAAGAGGTCTGAGATGAGTCAGTCCTAAGCTATGCACAGCATCTGTTTGTCTGTTTCCCCCCTTATCAGAAGTCTATCAGATTCAGTGGGGTGGAGTTAGGAGACAGGCTGGACTTTGGCCATGCTTTGGGTCCTGCTACAAGTGCATGGACTTACATCTTACCAATGAAGCCATTAAGGGGGGGAAGAAAAAACAAAAAAGGAAATTAAACCAAACAACTGCATTAAAATAATAATCAAAGCCTCATGAAAGCTTACAAAACCCAGAAAACACCCTGTTCTTTGAAACTTGAATCTTATCTTCCCCTGTCAAGGTTAACTGCTGTTGGCTTGAAACCATGGAGAAGCTTTCATTATGACTGGAGATCTGAGCACTAACTGAGACAGACTCATCTGCTGGGTGGTTTGCAGTAGGGCTGAACTTGGTCGAGTCCATTAAAGAGGGAGTCTCATCTGTAACTGCACATTTCATTATACTTGTGGATTGAAATCTGACCTTTAATGTTTCTTGAGTATCTTCTCCCATGGGTCTAATCTGTGGAGCTCTTCAATGCCTCAATTTGCTCAACCTTGAAACGATGTTCTCTTCATCTCTGTCTCCAGAGATCCTCAGCCATGAAAGGAGGCTGAGAAGATATTAAAAGAAAATAAAATGAACTTATTTTCTCACTTTCAGTCATATTTATGAGTTGGGTAAGAAAGGTCCTTGTATCAGCAGTGAAATCTTTCCTGGTGTTTGTGTTAGGTATAGCAATGTGGAAAACAAGTTTGGTTTGGAAACAGTGGTGTTTTGGGTTTTGGTTTTTTTTATTTCAGTTTTCTTCTTTTTTTTTTTTAACCCCAGGAGTTTTCATTACTTTTATCAGAATTTCCCAACTTTCAATATCAAACAAAATTAATTCCTATCCAGGCTCCTTTCCCAGAATTACGTTGTAGCACTGTAAAGCATTTTTGAAAGCACTGATTTTACAGGACTGAGCCTTTGGTGGTTTCTAGACATGGTTGCTTAGCATTACGTCTCCATCTTTTCCCCCAGCCCTCTTCTTTCCTGTGCCTTGTTTTCATTTCCTTGCTAATTCAAGCATGTCTGTTAGCATAAGGAATTTTTGTCAGGTGCATATATGTCATGGAGATCTGACTGAATTTTACAGGTGACATTTGTATGTACAGGTGGGGAAGTAGGACAGCAGGAAGGACCTGTGAGAAATGCTATTGCAGATTATGGGGAAGTCTCTGAAGGTGAAATGTGTAAGAATAACTTGCAGCAGTGGGTGAAATGAGATTAAAACACCTGTAGATTGGTGCAGTCCATGGTGTACCTGTACCATGTATTACTTTCTGCTATCAGAGATGCCAGTGCCCACTTCTTGTCTCAGGTACCATTCCCTGGCACCACATGGCATCAGGCACTGTTCTTGGCCAGCACAGACGTGGGTGATAAGCAGGTGTCCCTTGCTGGCCTGTGTGGAGAGAAGGGTTGGTTTGCTTTGCAGAAATAAATTAAATGAATTAATTATAATTTTAATTTAATTTAATTAATTAAGATTGTTTAACACTATTATAAGAAATCACAAAATTAGATTATGCATTTTTTCCAATAGCCTAACAATAGGCTATTGCCTATTATAGCCTAATAATCAAGAATCAATTAATACAGAAGTTTAACTAAAAAATTCTAGCAGTTTCTAAGTTTTATTATGCACAAACTCACACACATCTCTTCCTTCATGAGATGTGTGATGCGAGCCACAGCTCAGCGTGATCCTAGGGAGCTCCCAAGAGTCTCCCTCTTGAAACCAATATTTATAGGCCCCAAGACGATTGACTTTGGTCAGCATTTTTCCATGATAGCCACAGTTTGGGTTGAACAGTCCTTTGGCAACTTTCAGAGTGTTCTGAGAAGAAAAGGGGTCACAGGTCCATTCAGCAAACTGGGTTTCAAGTACAGGTAGGGAGTACCTCATCCATTTGCCCCTGTACTCAGCGCTGGTGAGGCCACACCTCGAGTCCTGTGTCCAGTTCTGGGCCCCTCAGTTCAGGAAGGAGATCGAGGTCCTGGAGCGGGTCCAAAGAAGGGCAACCAGGCTGGTGAAGGGACTCGAGCACAGACCCTATGAGGAGAGGCTGAGGGAGCTGGGGCTGTTCAGCCTAAAGAAGAGGCAGCTCAGAGGAGACCTCATCACTCTCTACAACTCCCTGAAAGGAGGTTGGAGCCAGGTGGGGGTTGGGCTCTTTTCCCAGACGACTTTCAACAAGACAAGAGGGCATGGTCTTAAGTTGTGCCAGGGGAAGTTTAGGTTAGATATTAGAAAGAATTTCTTTACAGAGAGGGTGATCAGACATTGGAATGGGCTGCCCAGGGAAGTAGTGGATTCTTCGTCCCTGGAGATATTTAAAAAGAGACTGGATGTGGCACTCAGTGCCATGGTCTGGTAACTGCAGCAGTAGTGGTTCAAGAGTTGTACTTGATGATCTCTGAGGTCCCTTCCAACCCAGCCAATTCTATGATTCTATGATTCTATGATCCCAGATTTCTGTGTCTGCATTGGTGTGAAAAGGTACCCAGTTATTCAGGATCACTGCTCCACTCTTTGTGTCCAGGTCAGTGTAACCATGTGCCTTGCAGGGAAGGCCATTAGCAGATAATTGTTCCCTTCTGAAATCAGATTAAGCCTTGGGGCTTGCATTTGGTTTGTGCAGTGTTAAATGAGGACTGTAAGGTGCTTGGTGCTTTCCAGAGAAGATTAGTTCCCAGGGATCTGAAGAGGAGATGGGTTAGAATAGTAGCTGTGAAAATCTGTTTTTTCATAGCTCTATTAGAGTGGATGCACCACTTTTAGAAGAGAGGAAAGCAATTCTCTACTACCATAAGCAGATTTTCTGGCTCTGTCATACCCTCTCCCAGTATTCTAGTGATGGTTGTATTATTCTGAATCAATATTAACTAGAAATGGTAGTAACAAGCCAAATAATTAACAAAAAGTGAGCCCAATGAAAAAGAAACAAAACCAAGCAAAGAAAAAAAACCCAACAGAAAACTTCAGAAGGTGCTGATGTCTTCATCCCCCTGTCCCAGTGTTCAACATGGCTAAAAACTTCAGTACTGGGGACTTTGGAAAAACACATGAGCAAGTGAGCACTGCTGTTGTAGGGACTTGCATCCAGGTGCCATGAGTGATATCCATGAGCTCTGGCTCTCCTGTCTAGAAGGCTCCTTGTAGACATCTTCCCATCCTGGAATAAGGCACATTCCTGCCTAGACAAATCACATCATATATCACACCTCCTCCCTGTCTTCTCTGCCAGGAAAAACTCACCTCAAAGAGATAAGTGTTAGCATAAACAAAGCTAATTCACTGATTTATCCCCAGTGTACCATATAATTGACTTAATCAAATAAAATCTGTTTAGTAAAGCTCTGGAAGTTAAAGGAGAGCTACAGCTTAATTGTAGTTTAGTTAGGAGCCAATTCCTCGTTTTATTTTTTCTTGGGTTGTTTTTTGGGTTTTTTGCTTGTTTTTTTTTCAAATTTACAGATTTACAAAATCCTCTTTATCATGGGCATTTATATCCAGGCTAAAAATAAAAGGAAAATTTTGCACTTCAGTTTTGGAACAGCCAGAGTAGGGAAATATCTGGGTTAAACCAGTCATCCAGCAATGAAGAACTTTGCTCCTGCATAAAACTGAATGTGGTTTTTATCTGTAAATTTTTGCTGTAGTTAATTGTGTAGTTTCCCCTGAACATAGAGTTGGGGAAGAAATGGATTAAGATGAGCTTTTTTCATGGTGTCTCCATTTCAGACACACAATAAAAATTTAAAGCACAATAAGAAGTTAAAACCTCAGCGTTTTTTTGCCGAGTGAAGATTTTTATGAACTGTTTTGGACAAAACCTCTGCAGTGAAACCCTGTGTTCATTTAAGCTGATAAACATCTAGCTTTTCTTTGTTCTCAGTTCAGAGTAAATGCCACATCCAGGAGGAGAAAGAAGGGATGTGACCACATTTTCTGGGATGCCTGGGTAATTGGAGGGAGGAGTGATGGATGCTGTAGGTATATGGCCAGCTGCTGCATATTCTGATTCTTTTTGCATAAATTGGCAGTGAAATCTATGCTGTGAAAGTCCAGCCCTTTTAAAATGCAATGTAAATTTTTTTCTCTTGCTGGAACTGTTTGCCTTCCAGGTGATGTCTTTGGGAATGGCTTGGATCTATCCAGTGGGTATGTCAGCTGCAACTTTTGAAAGATTTATGAGGCCAATTTTCATGGCTGGTGGAATCAGGGGAAGTTTAGGTTAGATATAAGAAAAAGGCTTTTCAGCCAGCAGGTAGTTGAGCACTGGAACAACCTCCCCAGGGAAGTGGTCACAGCATCAAGCCTGCCTGACTTCAAGAAGCATTTGGGTGATGCTCTCAGGTACATTCTGTGATCCTGAGGGTGCCCTACACAGGGGCAGGAGTTGGGCTTGATGATCCTGATGGGTCTCTTCCAACTCATAATATTCTATGATCCTAAATAATAGCCCTAAGGCTTTTCAGGTGAAGATGCTAAAGGGGAGTGGTGAGGTGAGAACTGGCAGCTCCTCTCCCTGATTTTGTCAGCCTGGGGATTTCAACACAGGCTGAGTAAGAGGTGGCTGCTTAAATGGAAGCATCATCTCAATTCAGATGGCACATCTTGCCAAGGCAGTAGTTTGTATCAAGTAGGTTGAACATGCCCAGCCTGGATTCTGTGTTAATTTTTTTTAAAGCAGTGGTGTCACTGCAGCCTTTTTGTTTTGTTTGTTCTGCAAAGAGCTAAGCTGAGTCATTGCACCAATCCAGAGAGGCTCAGGAAAAATAAGCATGAGATCCAGAGCCTTAAATTTCCCTTGTCTACCATCCACCTCTTTTCGAGCTGCCCTCCAGTCTGTGCTGTAGAGCTGGGCTCAATCAGAGACACTTCTCCTTGTTTGCTTTGCTTACACAGCTGGGTTTTAAGTACTTGCTTGAAAAACGTACATTCAGTACAAATATTATCCTTATACAACCCCCCTGCCCCATTATTTCTTGTGTGCAGGATCAGCAGTCCCTCTTCACCAGGCCATCTGAGAGAGAAGTGCAAATGTGATGAAGTTACAGCATCCCTGGGCTATGCAGCGTTCAGCTTGGTTGCAAGAAGGCAGCAGATCCTGAGAGAGGTTTTGGTTTGTAGGGAGAAGTGGTGAGGTGTGAGGTGGCTGGCTTTGTGCACCTCATTACACTCTGGTTGCTGATTTATAAATGGAATCCTGTTGCTGAGAGGGGCCAGGTTTGCTTTTACTCAAAACATAGGGGTGGGTTTTTATATTTCTTGTACCAAGGTATGGAACTTTAGATGGCCATCTCAGTGCCTGGTCACCTTTGAGAATTTTTTCTACTGACATTCACCTTGACAAGCTACAAAGAGGTAAAAAATGGAGCAGCTTGCTGGGCCTTGACTTGTGTCTTGCTTTGATATAAATCCTCAGGGTAAAAAAACACCTTGTGCAGTGACAGCAAGGCTGAAGTAGCTTTGAAGAGGCAGGCTTAGTTCCCCTGCAGAACTGACATCCCAATTTTTTAGGAATAATTGCATGAAGTTTTGTGTGATAATTTCTTAGAGAGACAAAGAGTCTGAGCTGGCTTTTGGTAATCTTATAGAATCATAGAATCATCCAGGTTGGAAAGGACCTCAGAGATCATTAAGTCCATGAGATTATCCCAGACCATGGCACTGAGTGCCACATTCAATCTCTTCTTAAAAACCTCCAGGGACAGAGAATCCACCACCTCCCTGAGCAACCCATTCCAATGCCTGATCACCCTCTCTGTAAAGAATTTCTTCCTAACATCCAACCTAAACCTCCCCTGGCACAACTTAAGTCCATGCCCTCTTGTCTTACTGATATCTGCCTGGGAGAAGAGACCAACCCCCCCCCCAGCTCCAACCTCCTTTCAGGGAGTTCTAGAGAGTGATGAGGTCTCCCCTGAGCCTTTTCTTCTGCAGACTGAGGGGTATGAGCCCAGTGGGTCTGTAAAGTGTCTTTATAGGGCAACAACAAGTTCCAAAAACCTGAACAACAGTGATCCTATCGAATGTGGTAAAAGCTTTTTTCTATCCATTGCAAACACGCATTCCTTGAGTTCATCAATATTGAGATGGCTCATTTAAAGGTGCATTTCCTTTGCAGCTTGTAATGATATTCTCATGACAAAGGAATGCTCTTGCATTAAGTTACTGTTGCTCTTGAGTGGAGGCAGTGCTTATAAGAGCCATCCCTCTGATGAATACCCATGGGGCAGCATCTGCCTTTGTGCTGGCCTGGAGGGACCGCAGGCCAGGCCCTTGATGCTAGCCAGATCTGCAGCAGAGACCTGGAGGAATTGTGTTAAGACCTCCCCCTTCTTTTCTCCACAATTTAGGATGAATTCAGTGCTGTGCTTCCTACCTGCATGCTATTCTGTGCTGAGGGGGAACTTCAGCTGCTTACACATCCCTTTCTTTGCTCTTTGCCTTTTTCATGATGCAATGGTCATGATGCAGGGGCTCAGGCTGCAGCAGTGGGTGGGGTATTGATTTCTGTGTTACAAACCCACAGCCTTCAAAGGTTGGCAGGGCATAATGAGCTGGGCAGTTGCCCACATCAGGAGCTGTAAGCCTCCACCTGTTTAAGCTTTTCTCCTCAGGAGTTCAGATGGTTTTGTGTCTGTAAGAGCAGGCACAATTTCTCAGATTCTTGATGTACACCTACATCTTTGTAACCCTTTTTGAAGTTATTTCTACAATTGATTTGATGGCATAAAGCCCACAGAAGGGAAGAAAGTAGCTGGTTTGTAACCATGCAGCCCCCATGCTCAGCTTGGACATCATAGCCTGCTTATAAACCCTTGGTAAAAGGAGTTTTGAAAGCCCTCTACACTGATGATTTACATTTTTCTGCAGCATCAGCATTGCTTTAAAGGACAAAGGATTTTATACTGCAGTTGTAAATTATTCCTGTAAGTATATAAGCGCCTCATGGGAGTGCCTGATCACTCAAGATGATTCATAATTTATTTCTTCTCGTGTTTTTCAGCTGTGCAATAAAACATTTGTAAATACTCAGGAGTGAGAGTCTTTACAGATGGCACTGACAAGCACCAGGCTTGTCTGAAAAACCCGGTATCATCTGTGAAAAGGACAAAAAGGAAGATAGAAATGGTAAGTCTAAAATCTTCCTGAAGTTGTGTGGCAAGTGTGTGCCAGTGGAGTTCCTGAAAATGCTGTAAGTGATGGTATTTTCATTCCTGGATCCTCTTCCTGGGATCCCCACTGGAATCTCTCCTTGTTGTTGTGACTTGTGCTCTGGAGTAAGCTTCTCTCCTGACCTGATAAAAAATCCAGGCAGGTGTAAGCCAGGCACACTAAAAGCAATCAGCATCAGTGCTCACATCCCTCAGTTTGTTCTAATACATGTCCTGGTGATGAGGTACAGGTGAAAGACTGTAACTCCTCTGAGAAGTAGAAGGTTTTGTGGAGAGGAGTGTTTCTGCCAAGTACAACTGCTGCTGGGGGAACTTTGAGCCATAGAAGCAAAGAGCAGCTTGGGATTTTCCATGCAAGGCTTGGTGAGCAATTCCCGTTCTCAGAGCGCTGTTCCCTTTGGATGAGGTCAGCTGTATTTAAAACTGTACAGCTTTACAGCTGGCAATAATGTAAGAGTGTGCTTGTCCAGGTCTAACAGAGTGGCTCAGATGATAACATATTATCTTTAGCATATTATTGACTTCCTGAAGCAGTATTGTGTTCTCTTTCCAATTACTTGATGGGCTATTCATTTTCAGCTTGTAGCATCAGCTTCTACAGGGTGTCAAAAGTAACTGTCCCAAGTGTGACATTTCAGATAAAACTCAGAGAAGACCCCAAGGACGAAATGTATGCAAGGAATGAAGAACCTTGGTTACTTCTTGCTAAGGGAGGCTTACATCATCCTAGATAATTATTGAGAGTACCTAAAAGGCTTTGCTTCCCACTATTTAAGACAAGTCTAGCATGAAAATTGCTGGAAGAATTGTTGACTAAAAGGTACCTGAAGGGACTTTTATTGTGTGAGAGTCTTGAACAGAGCAACCCTGGGAGAGCTCCCTAAGTTACTGACCACCTGAGGCTTTGGATGTGGTCAGGATTTGGATTTGGATCAGATGTGCTGTTTTGTCTTCACTCATTTCTCTAAACTGCTGCTTTACCTTTCTCAGTGCTCCTTATCATTTACATTATGTTGCATTTAACCATAATGACCTCAAAAAGCAACTTAATCTGGCTGTGTTCCCATGGTAAAGTTCTGTATTAGCCTGTGTGGATTTGTTACAGGCATATAAGTGCAGGTGGAAATCTTAGGTTATAGTTTTGTTGAGTGGGAAGGCCAAGAGATTGCTGTTCAGTAAGAAATGGAATCTTTCTGGCTTGATGCTGGAATTTCTGGCTAACTGCTCTTTCAGGCTTGCTTACCAAATGCTGGCAAATTCTCAAAGGTGAGGCAGAGGATGGCAGTTCTTTGACAAAACAGATCTTCAAAGGTTGAGGTATCATCAGCACATTTCAATCTGCTTACAATAGCTGTTGCAGAACTGGTAGTGGTTATATCATTGGAACATAATTAAATACCAGTCACTGCAAAACATTGATCTTTGTAGCAAAAGAATTGTTTGTGGCATGTTGACCTACCCTGAACTCCTGGGCAGTCCCGAAGTGTTACCAATAGCTACATCAGAAACACAGTGAGCAGCAGCTTTTGCTCTGCACAAACATTTTGTGCGAGACAATTATGAGACCACATGTGAGTCCCAGTGGCTGCCCTGATTTTGTTCTCTCTCTGCTTATGAACTCTCTGCATGTCTTCACTTAGCATCATAGAATGGCTTAAGTTGGGAGGGACCTTAGGGATCATCTACTCCAACTTCCCTGCTCAAGGCCTCATCCAACCTGGCTTTGACCACCTTCAGGGAGGGGGCATCCACAACTTCTCTGTGCAGTTTGTTCCAGAGTCTCACCCCCCTCAGACTGAAGAACTTGTTCCTACTGGGCAGTGTAATAAACTCATTCTGCTTCAGTTTAAAGCCATTTCCCCATTTCCTATCGCTGGACACTCTTGTAAAAAGTTTCTCTCCAGTTTCTTTCCTGTAGGTTCTCTTCAGGTACTGGAAGGCAGCTATAAGGTCCTTCCAGAGTCTTCTCTTCTTCAGGCTGAATAATCCCAGCCCCCTCAGCCTCTCCTGATAGCAGAAATGCTCCAGCCCCTGGATCATCTTTGTGGCCCTCCTCTGGACTCCTACTGACAGATTTATGCCCTTCTTATGGTGGGGACACCAGAACAGAATGTATTATGTCGGGTCTCCCAAGTGCAGAGTAGTGGGGGAGAATCACCACTCCTGATCTGCTGGCTAAGCTTTTTTGGATACAACCCAGGATATGGTTGGTCTTCTGAGCTGCATGAGTCTCATCTTGTCAATCAACACCCCCAAGTCCTCCCCTTCTTCACGGCTACTCTCAGCCGACTCTGTACCCAGCTTGTAATTGTGCCTGGGATTGGTCTTACCCAGATGAAGGACTTGTTGAACCACATGCAATTTTCACTGGCTCATTTCTCAAGACTGTAAGGGTCCCTCTCGATGGCATCCCTTCCCTCACGTGAATCCACTGCACCACACAGCTTGGTGTTATTGGCAGCATTCAGGGTGCATTCAGTGGCATTGCCCATATCACTGACAAAGATGTTAAACAGCACTGGACCCAGAACAGACCCCTGAGGATCTCCACTTGTCACTGGTCTCCAGCAGGACATCGAGCAGTTGATCACAGCTCTCTGAGTGCAACCTTCTAGCCAGCTCCTTATTCACTGAGTGGTCCATCCATCAAATCTATGTCTATCTCAGAGACAAGGATATCACTTGGAACAGTGTCAAACACCTTGGAGAAGTCCAGATAGATGTCATCAGTTGCTCTTCCCTTATCTGCATGGAAAGCTGTAACTCTGTGGTAGTGAAGCCACGTTGGCTGTCACCCATCACCTCGCTGTTTTTCATGTGCCTTTAGTACAGATGCCAGGAGGATCTGCTCCTGATTTTACCTGGTACAGAGATGACACTCTGGTCTGTAGTTACCTGGCTTTTTTTGTTCCCTTTTTCAAAACTGGGGGTTATGTTTTCTTTTTTCCAAACTGTGGGAACTTCTCCAGACTGCCATGACTTCTCAAATATGAAGGCTAATGGCCTAGCAACTTCAGCCACCAGTTCCTTCAGGACCCGTGGATGTATCTCATCAGGTCCCATGGGCTTGTACACTTTCAGGTTCTCCAGGTGCTCCCAGACCTGATCTTCACTTACTCTGGGTGGTTCTTCACTTTCTCTGTCCCAGCCATTGCCCTCTGTGATTTGGGTGCTGTGGATCAAGTGGTGACCAGTGAAGACAGAAGCAAAGAAGTCTTTGAGTACTTCAGGTTTCTCTATATCCTTGGTAACCAGGTCACCTGTATCTCTCCAGAGGGACCCCACAATCTCTTTTGTTTTCCTTTTCTTTCTGACATACCTGTTGAATCCTTTTCTGTTGTCTTTAATGTCCCTGGCCAGATTTGACTCCCTCAGGGCTTTAGATTTTCTAACCTGGTTTCTGGTGTCATGAACAATTTCCTTGTAGTCCTCCCAGCTTACCTGTCCTTGCTTCCACCCTTTGTGGATTTCCTTTTTGTGTTTGATTTTGGCCAGGAATTCCTTATTCATTCACAAGAACTTCCTTGTTTACTTGCACAGGAAGTTGTTCTGAAGCAACTTGCTCATGGACTCCAGATGTTTGCCCCACCATGGTTGGCTGTCCCTGCTAACCAAACAACCATCTCTGCTAATAAATACTTCATCCCTAGATCATGAAGAATAAAATGCCTGCCTTGAGAAACCAGGAAAACCACCAAAAGTATGTGTAGTATCTGTTTTGCAAGAACACTCATCTGTGATGTGTGGCCCTCTTGCCTTGGACAGTTAATGGCTCAGTGAAGGTTGGACTTGGAAGTGCCTTTTGACCCTGCTTTCATCCATTTGGACATTAATAGCTTGTTTGGGAATCCAGAGGATTTATACTGACTAGCAGAAACTGCAGCTGGCCTGGTGGCCATCCTGCTGCTCACAGCTCTGTCTCCAGGGCTCATGTAATAATTCCTATAATTCCATGCTCCTGGAGCCAGTTGTGGGTGTGTGCTGATCACACTGCTGGGCTGACATCAACATTTTAACCCTCATCATTGCAGCCTGGCTTCAAACCCAAATGTATCTCTTCTTTTTATGATTAACTCCTCCTGTTTCTGTGCAAGAAACACGATGGGCCCTTGCAAGAAAAAAACAATCCACTTGGAGCAGCTGCCTCCTTTCTCCTCTAGCTGGACTATGCTTCTCAGGATACAGGATGGATGCCAGTGAAGCAGTGTCTGTCCTTGGGGAGAGCTGGATGAATCATGTTAATGGAGCTCCAGCAGAAAGTTTCACCCACAAAGGGTGGGGAGTAGCAATTGATCCAGACCAAATGATGACTTGACCTTGCCTGAAAATTGTTGATGTTCCTTCAATTTTTTCCTGCTGGAAAAATGAAATATTACCATGAAACCCAACAGGAAAACTTCAGTGTTTGGCTTATTTCCTATCCAAAACTCACCTGATGGAAAGCTCCCTGCTAGCTTAATAGGCCAGGGAATTTTCCAGGGCTAGCCTGAACTTGAAATTAGGCATTGCAATGTGGTGTTGGCAGGGCTTTGGTTGTTGTTTTTTTTAAGACAGCAAAGAAAAACAACTGCTGCTAAGAACTTTAGTACCTGATTCAGCCTTATAAAATTCTCTACAAAGTGAGAAGGCATTTTGCAGAGCTCTCTGCAGCTTGCTTTTAAAACTGAATTTCTTCTAATTCTGTAAATAGGAGTTAATAAATGGCTTAGGTGTTTGTTTTATTTTGGATGCCTAATCGCTTCTCAGTTTGTTCCAGATGTCCTGTCTGCCCCATGACCCTGTAAATATGATTTTCCTTTCCACCCCTTAAATAGCCATACTCTCCTTTCAAACACCATTTTTGTTCACCTTCCTGGTGTCCAATTTTAACTAAATATTTTAAACCTGGTGGAGTGTGGTTCTCTGCTTTCTGCTCTCCTAACTTACCTGAGGACATCAAGGGCTCACAGCAATTTAGGCTTTTGAACTCAAATTCTGCTTCACGTTTCTTTCTGGCCTTTCATTAGAAAGCTGCTCTGATGGAGAACTATTCTTTGGCTATTTACAGAGTGGAAAGGAGCCTCAGGGAATCTGCTTTTTTCCTCTTTGCCAAGTGCCAATAATACCATGCTTGGAAAAACCACTTTTTCTACCCCGCAAACTTGGTGCAGCTTGAAAGGTGATGGAGCAGATCCTGAAAATGAAAGGTCCAGCAGAAGAACTGTCCTGTCTGCAAAGGATGGAACAAAGTGGTTTCTTTAGCTCTCTAGTAAGTCATATGTAACACCACCCATCAGATGGTGTGGATGACTTCAGAGTGGGCTGGAGATGAAACAGCAGCCAATGGATGATGGTTTAATTACATTTTTAAAGCTCTAATCAGAGTCTGGTTTGTACCATGTCAGCAAGGACTGGAAAGGCTTGTAGCTGAGCTCAAAACTTTTAATGTTTTTTAGAGGGAATGCTTGGCTTTCACTGCTTCACTTGGGATTTCTTCATGTGCTTTGAAACGTGAAAGTACGTGAGGCAGTACTGGATTTTTTTCCACGCCCTTTTCCTTGGTAACTTCCCTTCTTTCCATTCCTTGTCCTGCTTCCTCCTCTTCAGGCATAGTTACAGTGGTCAGGAGGGATAGAGTTGAAATGGCTGCAGCTTTAAGTTGGTTGCTGTTGCATTACAAGATCTCTGTGTCAAACTTGTGGTATTAAAATCAATAATTCTCTTCCTCTTCCAATTAGTTTTATTGTTGCTGGCTGTCATGTGGTGTAGCAGGGGCTTAGGTCCTTTGACTTCAGGGCATTTGATACCTGAGCAGAGAAGGGGTAGGTAATGGATATAAGACTGTACAGGTCACTGGTCATGGTAGACTTCTCTCATGGGTAGAAAATCTCCAGGATTAATTTTCCTCATGTTTCTTTCTGTACTAGGTGGAACTGACTATTAAAAAAGAGGGTTAAGTTGGTCCTGCAGTCTGAGGGAGGATAGGGGTTGAGAAGCTGAGCTGCTGTGGTGATGAATAATTTTTGTGAAGAAAAGATGTGTCCATTAAAATTCTTGTGCTGCCATGTGCATATCCTGTAAACCTGTCCTTAACAGAGCTGTCCCACTACTGGTTAGATGAGAAAATCTCAGAGCTCCCTCAGATGACCAGGGATTGGGCTCCTACCTGTAAAGCCACTGTAGGAGACTGATCTTTGCCTTTCTTCTCTCATTCCTGATGTGGAGCAGGGATGTGAACTAGGGATGTCTGTACCAGAAAGATGCTGTTAGATGGCATTGGTTGGCTGTGACTATTTCTGTGCGACTTATTTTTTTAAGCAAAAGCTTGAACAAGGCTGTGGTGCTGCTGATTGCAATTAAAAGTGTTAATTTTCACATAGTGGTAGAAGAAATCCCAATTTCTGAATGTTTCATTTGAGTCAGGGGTGAAGTTTCTGGCAGTTTTAAAGGGTGCAGATGTGAAATGCTGAATTTGTCTGCTGAGTCCCTCTTAAAATGATTTATTTCACCTGAAAGATTCCCAGCTCTCTGAGTGTGTTACTTCATCAAACCCACCTTTGTTTTTTTTCCTATTTTTTTTCCCTAGAGAGGCTGGAGCCTTGGCTTATTCAGTTTTATATTGAAGCTTTGTTTAGTGAAGTTGATACATTCTTAGATCAAACATTATCCAATCTGACCAGGAACTCTGCAGTCACAGTTGGAGATAGGAAGAAGCAACATAACTTACTCAATAAACAAATGGATCATCTACATTAGAGCACGATGTGCTCTAATAAAACTGGTTTAAATTAAATAATAATAATACAAAAATGCAGCTTTTCCTTTGCTGTGTTTAGAAATCTTTGCACTCAGAGGGAGATGTGGCACTCATGTCTTACAGGAGATGAAGCCAACCTCTGTTAGCAGCTGTCCTGGTCAGATTTCTGTGCACTGAGGTCAGTTGTGCCTTGGCTGGGTTAATGTGTCCCTGCTGAAGCTTCTGCCCTGTCCAGGTTGCTTGGGCTGCTGGTGATGAGCTGAGCCTCACAGAGTGCAACAGGTGTCTTGTCAGTTTGCATGCTTGAGAGAAGGGGGTGATGGAAAGGGACTGAAGAGATGAGAGGGATTTGACCAGATTCTTAATGGAAAATGGGATGGGTAATGAATGCTAGAAAAAGGACTAAACTACATCTGATGTTTATACTGAGATGCATCAGCTGTTCTAGGTAGGAAAACCGTTCAAGCTCAAGGTGGGGAGAACTCTGAGGACATTCACCAGTCACAACAAAAGGTGATATTCAAAGCCCACTAAATCTTGTTGCTATCCAGGACTTGCCATGGGGTTGTACGTCCTTGTCGGACAGCTTTGTACTCTTGAAGTGTTAACTTTAGTAAAATTACCAAATTACTGTGATTTGACTGCTCCAGCTACATTGGTAAGATGGAAAATGTAGAGTGGAGTGTGTTACAGATCTGGGCAAAGAGCTGGTGAGTCAGACTGGATCTGAGGTCTGGGAATGAGGAGAGTTGGGGGATTTTCTGCATTTTTCTGAGGATAGATTGCAGTGTGGAAGTTACATTGCAGAGCTGGCATCCCTCAGGCTCCTTGCAGTGCAGACTTGGGAATTATCAGCTGGCTGAAAAATTACTGTATTCAGCAAACATTTAAAAAAATGCTCCTGGAAGAGGAGAAAGGGTAGCGCCAATGAAGTTAGTGGTACCCTGCCAGGAGCAGGGTTTCCTCTTGGAAATGCAGCAAGTACAACCACAGTTTCTCCTGGACAATAAACTAAAAGTTGCTGAGAGTTATTACACACACATGCAAGCAATAGTGTCCAGACCCCATCCGCTGAGATCTGTCCTTGGGGATCCATATGAAATACTCACAGAAGCTGCCCTGTTTGTGAGCAGAGGAACTCCACCTAGTGACGTTATGAAAGAAAAAAAGCCCACAAAACTTTATTTTATTTTATTTTATTTTTTAATAGAAGCAGTGGAGTACCATTTATCTTACTGCCAGTCTGTTGAAGACAGTGGCACAGCTAAACAGCACACACACACTTCCCATATGGGATGCTAAAAATCTGCTAGGAAAGAGATTGCAGTCCTTGCTCTGAATTCTGCCAGTGCAAAAAATGTCCCCTTTGTCATGGCAGTGAATGAATTTTCTTGTTCCCTTCTCTCCTTGGATTTATGTTAACCCTGGATTTCAGCCAAGTTTGATCTCCTTGCTCTATTGTATTGCAAACAGTAGTCAATAGCTCTTCAGCTTAACATTGCCTGTATTTTTCAGGTCAAGTCAACTCTCCTTGACCCAAGTCTGAACCAAAATACATTCCCAGAAGATTCCCCCACAGGATATCACATCCAAAGACAGAGTGACATTGTAATAAGTTCAAGGTTTCTCCTCAGTACAACAGAGTCCCTGTTGATGTGAGGAAGGCAGCCAAGCCATCCTTCTCATTTCAGAGCTGGGCCCTCTCCTGGGGCAACTTGCAGCAGATTTTGTCATCCACCACTTCTCTTCAATGAATGAAATCATCAGTTGCATTCCTGGTATTTGTGGTTTAAGGGTAGCTGGTGTATGTATTTTCATGGCTCTAACATTTGTGCATGGAATTTGTGTGCAGGCTTTAAGCAACTGATGAGATAATCTGTGTTCATAGTCATCATTTTTGTTTTGGCTTTTTTCTTCTTTTTTTTTTTTAAGAAAGTGGGATGTTTTGTGGTGACTGCCTGTCAGAGAGGCAGAACCAACTGATACTGCATCATTGCTTTGAAAACCTGGGAGAGAAGCAGAATGAACTCATGAATTTATCCTGGATGATAAATCTTCTTTCAAAAGAAAGCAGCCTTATGTTTAGTACAAAAGACTGTTTATTTCTTCTATGAAAAAGAAAAAAGTGTAATTGGATAGGATTAACTTTCCAGAGGCCCTGGACAGAAAGAAGCTAAAGCACAGCCTGCCTCCTACTTATGCTCACATTGGACCATTTGAGTAGTCCATGACTAACGTGGCTTCCTATGGCATTGGGCTGTGAGCTACTGTCAATGTGCCTCATACCTAAAGCCACTAGTAAGAACCCCAACAACAAAGATTTCCACAGAAATTAAATTCTCTGAGTGTTTGGCTAATATAAACTGCTTGTACTGACTGGGAACCTGGCACAGGCATGGAGAAAAATACAGCTTTATTACTGTTTCTTATCTCCAGCAGGTAGTTGAATAAATTTCTGGCAACTACATAAGCAATGTACAACTGATTTAATGTTCATTAAGAGTCTCTGTGGTTTGTGTGTGCTGACTTAGTGATTTGAATTTCATGTTGTATCAGCCCTTTTTATTTTATCTAGTTATTTAATTACCTAGGAAAGAGTCCTGCATGTACTTCTGTCAGTGGGAGCAATGATGCTTCAAATTTCACACCTCATTGGGGTGGATGAGAAAGTTTTCAGTGAGATAGCTGGGCTGGCACTCCAGCAAATACTTCCATGGGTGTGCTCCTGTGTAGCATCCCAGGCAATTCAGGTGGTAAGATAATCCCATCTTTTCTGATGGGCTAAGTTGAGTTGTCGCTGTCTGACCTGGTTAAGTGTGTGACGTGGTCAGGCTGGCATGAATTTGTATTGTGGTACAAGAGTCACTGTTATCTTGTGTGGGAAGCTTAAGCTACCTTTACCCTTTTTCCTCTGGAATAAGCTGCTTTGGATGGTGAGTTATTGCATAGGGAAGGACATGGTCATGAACAGTTACTGTGCATTCACTTTTATGTTGGCTGAAGACCTTCCTGTAGATATTCTAACAGCAGCCACCATGGCAGAATTGTGCTGCTTGGGATGATCTGGGTTATGCCTATGATGCTGGGGGAAGTTGGGCTGTGTTAAGGTCTGCATGGGTTTTTGTCTGTGATCCACAGCCTTGTCATGAAGGGCAATGTGCTCCAGGAGACAGTGGGATTCATCAGAGACTTGAGGCTTGTGCAATGTGGGCAGGAGTCCCATTCCAGTGTCCTCCACACCTGGAGCCAAGCAGGAGGACATCTGAACCTACATCACCCATGGGGCATGCTAAAGGTGTGGAGAAAGGAGGGGAGGATGCTGCCATTTTTGTAAGGCATACAAAATCCATGGGGTCAGGAGAGAGGCAGGGAGCCTACAGTGAGTGCAGCTGTCCAAGGGGGCTTCATGGCCAGTTCCACCCCACCGTTGTGTGGAAGAGAGCTCATTCATAGCCTGTGGCTGGCTTTGAGCAGGGTGCTTCTCCAATGTCTGCTGGATGTGGTCCCTCAGGGGAAGGAGGTGCTTATCAGCCTTGATTTGATTGCAGCTGTGGCAAGGGATTGGTGTCAGTCTGCCACAGGCACTTCTGGGCATGTGCCACAGTGAGACTGAAGGATGGAGACCAGGCATGTAATTGAGTCTAGATCAGGAGGATCAAAGGAGAAGCCCACCAAAGGAGGGCTTTGGTGAGCCCATGTTTTGCAGCTGGCCACTCAGTTCTACCCAGCTCCTGGGGGGCTGGACTGAGAGAGCTCAGCAATTTCCACTGCCGAGCCAGAAGTAACCTGGAGACAGAGAGAGTTCCCAACTAACAAACATCAAACTGAATGCTACAGCTTTGTCTTCTCACTTGCCTTTGGTGTTTGCTACTGGGCTAAGACAGTGACTGGCTTAGACTTCACAACAGGTTCACAACAGGTTATCCTTTGTGTTTATGTGCTTAACATTTTCAAGGAGTTGTGCCTAAATGGGGACAACTTTCTTTCCCATCTCCCATGCATGGGCTTCACTCCAACAACTCCTGTCAAGCTATGCTGACTCTCAGCAGCTGGGACTTGGGCCCAGCTTTTAATGTCCCTTACTCAGTGCTCATGCCTTCAGTTTTCTTTGCCAAGATTATATTTGCTTTCCTTCCTAAAGGACTGCTTTAAATATCATACTTCAAAACAGTATGTCTTTTTCTTCCACAGAGAATATGGTATGCCACTGTTGAATGAATATGTGAATGAAAAGCAAATATAAACTCCCTGGTAGATTCCCTTTCCAAGAGATTTATGATTTAATGAATTTTTTATTCCTTTCTGGCATGTAATATTGAGTTGCTTTACACCTAGCAGGAATTTGTCTCATGGAAGCAAGCAAAGGCAGGGGAGGATCCTAATTAAAACTCCTTTCCTCCTCCCTCCCTCGTGTGCCACTTGTGACTCTTGCTGCTGATGCTAAGGTAGAGTCCAGCTTTCTGTTGTGTGGCTTCTGTCAAACCCTACCCTGACACTTTAATGTCACCTTGCTAGCTTGAGACAGTGCTGTGTGGAGATGAGCAGTTTATGAATAGTGTTCATGTGAAAATCAATGCCTCTCAAAGATCTCTGCTGAGTGGCTTCAGGCACTATTCCTGGCTCAGGGTCCTATTTTATCTTTCTTGTGATCATGGTCTGGCATACTCTGCAATAAATGGAATTAATGCCCATGAGAGTGGATTATGAAGCCACAAATAACATCCAGAGGTAACTCCTTTATTTAGTGGAAGGGTAAGGTAAAAATAAACTGTGAATGAGCAAGAGTTGCCTTCAATAATTATTAGCTGCATGGGTAACGTTTCACCAACTGGTTTCTCAGGAAAGCCCTCATCGCCTTGAAAATGGTAAATTTATTGCTGTGCCAGCCCTTCACTTGGTGGATCCTGCTGGGATCTGTGCCATACCAGTGCCGGGCTTTTGGCAGTTCCCACTGGGAATTGCTGCAGTTCCCCCTGGGACTGATGGGAAGTCCACTGCTGGGTGGCTGGGCAGGAGTGTTAACCTCTCTCCTGCTGTGTCTTTGGGGGGAAAAGACCAGACAGGGGGGGCTTAGTTGATAAAGCCCCATGTGGAGTGCTGTGCACTTGCCTTGTCTGAGTCAGGGCTCTTCAATCTCACTTGTCAAGGGCTGACAGCAGCATCTTCAGGCTGGACACCCTACCTGGGACACAGATCTCTACCAGCAGCTTTGAGCTGCAGCAGTATGAGCAGGGCGTCCTGGGGGAGGGTGCTGGACATCCCATCCAACACCACCACCATGGCCCTGGCCTTGGCTTTCTCACGTTCCCAAGCCATGGCAACTCCAGCACCCCTGCCTCTCTTCACCCATCCATAGAGGAGGACATTGGTCTCCTTGGAGCTGCCTATGAGTATGAGTGCCTTTCCTGTGCTACCCCAAGCACAAGTGGTGCCTTTCCACAATGTGACAGTGGGGAGGGTATCTCTCCCTGCTCCCCTTGGCTTCCTCATTGAGCATCTCTTCCAGACTGGATAGGATGGAGACCAGCCCTGTGGCTTTCCTGACAGCTGCTAAGGGCTCCTGATGATGCTTCAGGTATGGCTTGGCTCTGACTGACTTGATTGTTTACTCTTTGTCTGGGAAGTGATGCTGGGCAGCATTGTGGTAGCTGCCTGCTGGAAATCTGCTGCTTGTTTCCTTTCTGCCCACAATTTCAGAGGTGACTCCTGATGTAGTCATCTATTTATTCCTTTTGTTAGTCTGATGGCTTCTTCCTCCATCCATCATCCAAGAAATGTGGTGAAAAACGTGACCAGGAGAGGACAGAGAACTGACTGTCTTGGAAGAGGGAGGAAATGAGTACTGAGTCTCCATCCAGCAGCCTGCTGGCACTGACTCCCAGAACTGCAGGAAGCTCTTTTTTACCTTTGTACACTTCACACATCACAGACTGATTTCCTCTAGGGCTCTCCCTGGCTGTACTGTCTCAGTGTGGGTGTTTGCACTCCTGGCTGGCACGTTGTTCCCAGCCTGCACATGAGGCTGCTGATTTTGGACACCGTCAGTGTTGCTGCCCCCACCTTGCTCTTGCTGCATGCAGATTTTTTCTTGTGCAAAGCAGAAATGTTTCCCTTTGTCCCTTTTTGCTATTTGCTGTGCTATTGAAATACTTCCCCACCCAATACATATATATGCACTTTGCCTTATTGGCTTTCTCTCTCGCCTCCCAGAAATACTTCTAGCACTTGAAGCTGTCAGCTTGCTGTTGTTTTTTTTTTAGATTTCTCTGATGACTTGAGCAGACAGGGCTGGGTGCTAGTTTCTGTCTGCCTCCTAGTTGGGAAAGGAAACCTTAGGAGAAAAGGAGGATGCTCTCAGCCTGCATTCCCAATGCCAGCAGGGAGAGGCTGTGGGGACTGTCGGAAATTCCTGATTTTATATTTCTCCCTGCCCACCACATTAGTCAAAACTTGTGCTTTTGGAAGAAGAAAAATAATACATTGCTGTGGTCCAGACAGTTAAAATATAAATGCAAAACAACTGGATAAGAAGTTAGAATAATAACCTGGCTTTCAGTGCCACTTCTTGCTTGATGCCTCATGTCTGTCGTTCCTGTGGTCCAACGAACCAATCTTGGTGAGTTGCACCTTGCCCTTAGGTGTGTGTATCCTGAGCACTGCAGAGCTCTGACCTAGTGTAGCACCCCCCTATGTGGGCTGGGGATAACTGAGGCTCCTTGTGCAAGGACCCCAATAAAAACCTAGTGAGGTGAATCTGCTGCCCTGTGAAGGTGACTTGCTCCTTCATATTGCTCCAGACTCCTTTGTAGCAGGGTCAAAAGCTGTAGAGCTTTGCTTTCCCCCTTTCCTAAATACCTGGAGACAACTCATTTTCAGTGAGCACTGGATCTCCTTGCTTAGGTAGCTGCAGCCCCAAGAAGTCTCTGGTTGCAGAGCTGCCTGAGATCATATCTCTTGGGACACCTTCTTGGACTGGCAGCAGATAACCAACTAATCATGGCAAGCAGGTAGCATCTTGACCTTCTGCTTATCTCTAAGGTGCCCAGCTTCCCTCAGCTCTGTTTTGCTGTGTTTAGGGAGGTGATTTCATACCGTGCAGGTTTTTTTCAAGACTGCATTGTTTTGCTTACCGCCCAAGCATTTAATCCCTGAACACTGAGCAAAATCTGGCTTTCATAACAGAATGGGAACAGGCTCTGTCTCTCCTGCGTGAGGAACGTGCTCACTAGAAAATGATAGCTGGAGGGAGGAAGCTGGAGAGGGCAGTGAGGGCTCTGCTGTCTAGGCACAGGAGGGGTGGTTTTCTGGGACTCCTGGACAGCCAGCAGCTTTGCAGTTGCATATGCTGGTCTATATACTTGGAGAGCTGGGGAAGAGATTGTACAATTTGATGTTATTTTCTGGCACACCAAGTAAGGAAAAAACCTCTCTGCTTGCTTTTTTGGCTAACTCTAAAGTTGTGCTTGAGTGCCTTTACTTATTTATCTATTTTCCCTAGGATTTTCAGGGCCTGATATAGCAAAGTGCTTCGGTACGTGTTTATTTTTAAACCTAATCCCATCATCATCTGAACTCACCCATCCTTCATTTCCGCCAACATCTGTGGTTTGGGAATGCTCTCAGAATTCAAGCAGATGCCAGAAGGCTTTGCACACTTAGACAGCTGTGAAGTTTGGGGGACTTCATCCAGGGAGAGTGGGGGTCAGGGAGGAAAAGAAGGTACTTTAGAAATCACCCTCTCCATCTGCAGAATGGTTAGGACACTCATCCATCTACTCTCCTCTTTCCCAGCAGTGTTGTGGTGGATGGGATGGTCCAGGTGGCCTTCTTGGTAACTTCCTCGGGTCTTGCTGCAGGGTCTCAATGGGAACAGAGGCACCAGCAAACATCCAAGAGTTTGGGCCTTTGTTTCTTTGGCACGTGCTCTCTAGGATGCACTGTCATATGGGAGATGTTGGAGTTCTCTGGGGATGTGCAGAGCGGAGCTGGGAGGCAGCACTGGGTGAGCACTGGAGAAACTTCAGTGCCCGCTTGGAGGTGTAATAACTACGTCTTAATCTTCAGCTTCACAAAAACTGAGGCTAATTGTGCCTTCAGGGAGTGTAAATTATGCCTTCACACCTTACACCTTGCAAAAGTGTTTATTTTAGGCATTTGTCTCTGCTCCTTGATGGGAGTGGGTGTCAGAATTAAGGCACTGTGGACTGAGAAGTGGAGCACAGTTGTAATATTTTATTTTCAGAAATATTTTCAGAATTAAGACTTCTCTGCTGGCAACTAGAAGTCCTTTTAGCCCACACCCTCACTCTTTTTAAATTAATCCCTTCTGCCACAGAATAAATTGTCATTTTGATGCATCCCTGGCTTGCTTTGAGCTTTAGAACTTGTGCTTGGCACGTTCATGGAAAAAAAATGTTCTCTTGCTAAGCATGTGTTTGCCAGCAGGTTTAAATGCAAGCTCTTAATTGCCTGTGGAAATAGGATTAAACAGCTCTGGGGAAACAAAATACGTGCTTTCTGAGGGTGTTGAAGCCCTTTGGGTTGCAAGTGCTAAAATTTCTTCCCTGTGTCTTCCCAAAAGTTATCATCTAATCCCTATATCTCTTTCAGGAGGGACAGGCAGGCAGGCTGACCCCCCAAGTACTGACCTGGCCTCTTCCTCTTCAGCTGCCTTTGCTGTGCCGAGGAGAAACACGAAGAAGTGAATTTCCCCTTCTAGTTAGTGAGTTTCTGGCTTTCTGTCACTTTTCCTTGACGTTAATTTTCCTTGCCCTGGATGAGGGAGTTGAGGTGAGAATCCGCTGCTTCCCTTTGCCTTGTCCACTCAATATTTCATAGTGGTGGGGGAAAAAAAATAGAGCAGAAAACTAGAAACCCGCTTTTCTTTTTTATTTTTTCCCTCCTCGCCTTCCCCCTCTTTCCCCCGCCTTTCCCCCCTCCCCTCCGCCTTCCCCCCTCTTTCCCGCTCTTCCATTTTTATCCTTTTTTCCCTTTATCTTTTCGCCCTCTTTTACTCTTGCCCTGGTCCCTTTCCCTCTTTCCAGACACCGGCCCTTCCCTTCCCCCTCCCCTCCCCCAGATCTCTTCTCCCGTTCATGCTCACGGAGACCCCGGCAGAGCCCCCTCCATCCCCTTCCCCTTGCCGGGCTGCACCCACCAGCCCGCCCTTGCTTCCTCTCTCCGGGATCGGGCCGGGCCGAACGCTGGGGCCGGGCCTGTGGCGGGGCCACCCCCGGGGCGGGCCCTGGCCGCGATATAAGTGCCGGAGGAGGAGGAGGGGGGGAACTGCGTGCAGCGGCTCGGCAGGCTCAAGGCAGCGGAAGGTAAGGGTGGGCAGGGAGCCTCGGCCCGGCTGGGTTCGGAGAGGCTGCGGGGCAGGAGGTACCGTGTGCCCTCCGATGGGTGCCAGGAGCAAGGTGGCCGCTGCATCCCAGCCTCCCTCGGGATCACATTAGAGGGGGTGTCCTCTTCTCGCCCTCCACCCCATTTCCCGGTCAGTGGTCGGCACACCTCGCCGTGGCAGGGGCTGGCGGACTGCCGGGGGGGGTCTGAGACTTTGTAGTTACCTGCTCGGTGCCATCCCGGCAGTGAGCGCTGTGCGGAACGCGAAGTGATCCCGAGCTGCACGGGACACTTGGAAACCCAATTACCAGGATTTTTTTCCGCCACGAAACTGCAGAAGAGAGTTGAAGTGTGCTGGGCTCTGTCTTGCAAAGCTCCTTGAGGGCATCGGTGTCCTCTTGCAGTGTTGGGGCCGTGCTCCCCACCTTCTGTCTTGGAGAGCCAGGTTTTGACACGGGAAGGGTGAAGCTGTGTAGGTGACAAACCGACCAGACATCCTGGCTTTTCATTTTCCTCCCAGAAAGGGCAAAGCCCGTTTTGCTTGCATCCCTGACCTGCCCGGGGCCACGTCTGAGCGCAAGTTGGATGATTTCAAGATGTTGTGGGTGAGGGAGTTGCTGAGAAGTTCCCAGAAGGGTTGAGGGTTAGACGATGGCCACGCTGCGCCAGGCTGCCCTCTGAGATAGAGCTGCTCCTGTCTCTTTGCTTTCTCACAGCCAGCAGTGGGAGGTGGGATGGGGATAGTGCTGTCCTGCACGCTGCACCAGCTCCAGGGATGCCCCTGGGTTTCTGGAGCAGGATTTTGGGTGCATCTCCATACTGCTGTGCTGTAAGTCCTGCAGGGTATCAGGAACCATCCACTGCACACATGCCCACCAGGTGAAGGGACGATGGCCTGCAGGAGCTTTGCAGTGCAAAGTTTCAGCTGCCTTCATCAATTTTTAGGATATTGTGCTGTCTGCAGAGCGTGCTTGAGGTTTTTTTTTTTTTTAGGAGCTTTATAGCGTGGCTTTATGGAGTTTATCTGGTGGGTTTCCCCCGCAACTCCCGGCTGATGTGGCTGGAGTCAGAGCTCAGGTTGCAGCAGCTAATCCAGACTATGGGGAGCCTGGGCTGGTAGGGCTGTAAACTCTGAGTACAGCCATTGAAGCTGCTCCTCCCTGGCACGGCTCAGAGCCTGGGAGGCCGTGTTGGTGTCAGATTTTATGACTCTGCTGGGGATGTGAAAGTACACAGGCATGTGGGCAGCCCTGGACAGATGGATGCATGTGTATGCATCAGATGTGCTCTTGGAGCAGAGGCTGAACATTATTTGTGTTTGGTAAGATCCTCAGGGCAGTTGTGAGTGAGCAGCTTGGATGTTGGTGCCCTTTTTTAGTTGCTGTCCTAGGCTAGTGGCTGTGGTGACTGTGTCCCCAGTGTTGTTGTGAGCCCCGTCTTCAAGGTTTTCTGAGTTTCTTCTCTCTTAGTGGGTGTGCTGGAGAATTGGCAGTCAGTGGTCACAGCCCCATCTCATGAGGTTGGCTTGAGTTGGGGTCTTGAGGTGTGGTGTGAACCCACTCCCCTTGTTGGACCAAGTGCTTTCCTAGAAGATGCCCATCATGCTACTTCTGTGGGGTGTTACAAGGGTGTACCTGGTGTCAAGGGTCAACCTGGTGTTCCTCCTGCTCTGTTCACCTTGCTGTCCACAAGCACCACCAGAAAGTGGCACAGGGCTGGGAGTTTTGTGGCTTTTAGGGAGGTTCCTTTAGTTGCTATGGGGTTTTGAGATACAAGGACATGTGTATTGTGCTGCTTCTCCCTATACTTGAGAGTGGCACAGGGCTCCCACAGGGCTGGGAGTTTTGTGGCTTTTAGGGAGGTTCCTTTAGTTGCTGTGGGGTTTTGAGATACAAGGACATGTGTATTGTGCTGCTTCTCCCTATACTTGAGAGTGAGAAGTGTTTGCACTGGGGATACAGTAGTAGTGCTGGGACCCTGGGTGAGGTCTGGCTGGAGACCCATCCCTCTGTCCTGCTTGCAGCCCTGGGCTGGTGTGAGTATTTTGGTGAGCTGTGCCTGGGCATTGCCTCTCTACTGCCTGCACCAGCTGGGGGTTTGAGGGTGGCATAGGTTAAATCAGCCTCTGCTTTCCCAAGTTGGAGATTTGGGATCATCAGTTCCATGACAGAAGGGTCACTGTCTGGGCTCCCTCTGTAGCCAGGGTTTATTAAAGTCTTGGCTGTTTGATTTGAATCTTAGAGTAGGCAAGGACGATGACAGCCTGGGAGGCTGCAGAGGTTTGAAGTGAAAATCTCCTTCCAGGGCCAGTTTGGGCTCTGTTTGTGGAGAGATTTGATCTCCCATGGATGCATTCAGGGCCCCCCTCATTGTTAATGCCACCAGCTTCACCTCCACTGGGACAATAGTGTCATGAGTCCTCCTTGGTAATCTCCCCCCTTATCTCCCTTCCGTTCAGAAGCCTGTATTCCTGGCAGGTGGGGAGGGTGGGATTTTTGGGCAGAGCCTGCTGTGCAAATGGAGGAGACATACTGCTTTCTACTTGCAAAGATACTGAAGTCCCTCTTTGGGCCGTAGGGGTGAGAAGAGGATGCTTAGTGTCATGATGTGTCTGAGCTCTTCCCTGCTAGCTGGCTCCTCCATGTTCCCATAAGGTCACTGAGAGGTCTCATGGTGTGATCGAGGACATTCAGAGATACTGGTGGCCCTGGCAGCCTTTTCCCCCTGTTTCTGTCTCCATCTGGTAGCTCAGGCTAGCTCCAGGGCTGAGGTGGTATCAGGGGGTACTTCTCACTGCTGAGGATATGGATGAGAACAAAGTGATTTCCATTCAGGATGCTCGAAGTGTCTACAGTGGGGACTGTGGGTGAGCTGGCTGACCCCGTGCTTCTGGTTAAGTGAAGCATGGGGGAACAAGCTGGGATTTGTCCTTTGGACACCCATCTCTAAATCTTTATTTTGATGTGCTCCAAGGCAGGACCTGCAGACACAGGGCTCTAAAACTTGCTTGGCTAAAGAGTGGTGGTCACGGGCCAAGGCAGCACTCTGCTCCTGTGGGTGGTACTGCTGGCCCTCTGGGGTGGGAGGGTCACAGCAGGGAAGGCAGCCTTTTAATGCTGTCCCAAAAGCACAATGGTAATTAGCCTGGCTGCACATTCTGCACAAACCATGTGGGTCTGCTGGAGCCCTTCCTTCTGCTGTCGAGGAAGTTAACCAGTAGCCCCTTGCTTTGTCCTCTATCTGCCAATGGAAGAAGGCACTGAAGGGGTAAGAAAAGTAAACGTAGAAAAGCAAAAGGGTGGGGAGGAAGCAGCTGTGGAGCCAGCTGTGATGGGAGAATGTGCTGTAAATCAAAATGCTTTCCTAAAAAGAAAACAGGCCTAGCAGATCTACTCAGCCATCAAGCTCAGACTTTTTTTTTCTTCTTTTCTCAAAGCTACATTATAATTGTTAAATGCAGGGGATGCTTTGTAAAATAGAATTCAAGGGAAGGGGGCAGGGCAGAGTAGGATTTAAATTTGAATGAGACAAGGTTACAAAGCCCCTTAGTTCCCCGTTTCTGTTCAGTGCAGCTGGAGCTGGGCTTTACAAGATGCTGACCAGAGCTTGTGGTAAATGTTTTATGGTACTGTGTATCAGCCAGATCAATTCTACTATGCTTGAGGGAGAGCAGATAAAATGGCTTAAAGATTCCCCAGCTGAAAGCAATAGTACCATCATTTATGCCAGAGAAGACAGATTTAGTTGCCTGACGTTTACTTGGCCACTGGTGTACTTTGCAGATTTCACACCCTGGGACTATAGTCCTGATGATGTCAGATGTGAGCTGCAAGGGAAAAAAAAACAAAAAGAAAATCACACAGAAAGCTTCTGCTAATCTGCTGTTGTTGACCAGATAAGTTTTGCTATGTGTGTGCTTTGGTTGTTTTACCCTACAGATTTCTTTCATGGGAAGTACCGTACGAGAGTAGGAGTGTGTTGTGTTTGTGTGCTTTGTGGTACAAAGATGGCAGCAGAAATATCTCTACTAACTCAGGTAATTTTTTTTTATCCTTTTTTGATTGTAGGTCACTCAGACTCCAAATCGAGTGAACATGAGTGCCCTTGATTTGACTTCCATCCTGGATTTTCTGGAAACAGCCAACTTGACAGAGATCAACTGGACGTGCAACAATGGTGACTGCATCACAGTTGATGCCACAACATGCCCTGGCACGCTCAACAAAAGCGCCCTGCTCTACACCCTGTCTTTCTTCTACATTTTCATCTTTGTCATAGGGCTGGTGGCCAACTCGGTGGTGGTGTGGGTCAACCTCCAAGCCAAAATGACTGGCTATGAAACCCACCTCTACATCTTTAATTTGGCTATCGCCGACCTGTGCGTCGTCATCACCCTTCCGGTGTGGGTTGTCTCCCTCGTCCAGCACAACCAGTGGCACATGGGAGAAATCACATGCAAGATAACTCACCTTATATTTTCTATCAACTTGTACAGCAGCATCTTCTTCCTGGCTTGCATGAGTGTGGACCGCTACCTCTCAGTGGTCTATTTCACCAATTCTAGCACTTGCAAGAAGAAGCTAATCCGTCGCTGCATCTGCATCCTGGTGTGGTTTCTTGCCTTCTTCGCATCTCTCCCAGACACCTATTATCTAAAGACAGTCTCTGCCAACAATGAAACTTACTGCCGTCCTGTCTATCCAGAGGAAAGCTTCAAAGAGTGGTTGATCAGTATGGAGCTCATCTCCGTGGTGCTAGGCTTTCTCATCCCTTTTCCCATCATTGCTCTCTTTTATTTCCTCCTTGCGAAGACCATCTCCGTCTCCAGTGACCAAGAGAGGAAGAGCAATGGGAAGATCATTTTCTCCTACGTTGTTGTGTTCCTTGTCTGCTGGCTGCCCTACCATGTAGCTGTCCTGCTTGACATCTTCTATAGCCTTCACTTCATACCTTTCAGCTGCCAGATGGAGAACTTTTTATATGCCACTCTTCACATCACTCAGTGTTTCTCTCTAGTCCATTGCTGTGTCAACCCCATCCTGTACAGCTTCATTAACCGCAACTACAGATACGAGCTCATGAAAGCCTTTATTTTCAAGTACTCTGCCAAAACTGGTCTAACTAAACTTATTGATGCTTCTAGAGTGTCAGAAGCAGAGTACTCTGCTCTGGAGCAAAATGCCAAATGACTACAACCCCATAAAGAGCCCTCCTTTGCTCTTTGACTTTTTTTTGTGTGTGTGTGGTGTTACGGTTTGTTTGTTTGTTTGTTTGTTTGTTTGTTTGTTTGTTTTTACCACCCCGCACCCACCCCTTTCCCTTTGCTTGTTATGAATGGGGCATGAATTCCATCCTCCACAAGAGAAATAGCAAACTAATTTAAGGGTAGAATCAGGTGGAAAGTGGTGGTGGTGGTGGTAACAAAATGAAGCCTTTTGGTGGTGTCTTTTGTTTGATGTCTTCCTACTCCAATCTGGACTGGACAATACTATGCAAATGGAAATTACTTTTTAGCAGATAAAGCCATTGTGTGCCATATATAACAACATGCAATTCCAGAAGAAACATTTTCTTCCATATGTAGATTTCCCCCTTGTCTCCTTTTATGTTATATATATAGTGCGTTGTATTTAAAAGCTTGAGACTTTATTTTCTGGGTCTTGGTGTACCTTATGCAATTGTATTTGAAAGTTAAATATATTTTTATCGTGTATGTGAAATATATTGCCAGTGAGCATATCCAGAGTGCTATAGTCTTGAGTGTTAGATTACCATTTGATTTCAGCCACGGTAGGTAAGAGAATGCTGAGAATTAGCAGTATGGAAATGGTCTCTTAGGTGCATCCTTCCTGGCTGGCACAATTTATCGACTGTAGCTTGACGTGGTGGCCATACCCCCATATCTGGAGCATGAAATGTATGTACTGTAATATAGTTACCTTGATGTTGAAATTAACAGTGTTGTATGAGTTGCTAACTCCTACACCCGTATTTCACACAGCTGTGTCCCCTATGCACAGAATGAATGACCTTATTTCCAAGAGTTGTCTGTATTTGTAAGTTATTTTTGTAAAATAAATACCTGGAAAAAAAGTAATTTATGCCTACCGGTGGTTTGACTTGCCATCCTCCTCCCTAGGGAAAAAAAAAAACAAACAAAAAACCAAAAGGAAGAAATCCCAAAGTCATCTCCCCTCCTTTGTTTGGTGCAGGGTCAGTGGGTGTTTCCCTGCTGTTTGCTGACTGTGGGCAGGAACCATTGAATGGAGGAATGTGAGATGGCAGCCGGGTGGGTGGGAGGGAGGGAGGAGCGGGGCTGCCGGGGGGGCTGTGCTGTTTGGGAAGGTAAAGCTGATGGATTTATAAGGTGAAAGCTGTTAGGAGAGATGAAAGGCTGTCTCTGTAGCTTAGGAATAAACACGTGGAAGAAATCTCTGGAAGTACGCAGATGGAGTGGATATTTGAACTATGCCAGGTTCAGTCCTCTGCAGTTTCTGTTTGTGATGGAATTTTGGGGTTAGCAGCTCTGACAGCATTATATCCCTTTTTAGTTCTTCTCTTTGTTTCAATTTGCAGTGCTGTCTGTCCACAGTGTGAGGAAGGATCTGGCTGCTCTAAAATGTATAAAGTAGATCTTTAAGGCAATGAAGCACTTGAATCTTGTTTGCCTTTTTCTTAGGACATGGAGACTAATGTTAAATCAGTGTCTTTCAGGCATTGCTGACTTTTTTTCTACCTTAATGTGTTTTGCAGCTCTTGCGCAGTGCTGACTGCTTTGCTGTGAAGGCTGTGCTTAAATTTCTGTTAAATCAAAGCATGCCCTCATCTGGCTGAGATCCCAACAGCCAAACAATTTTGTTATGACTGGTTTTCGTTTCTTCCTGCTGGCTACATTACTGCCTCCTTGAGGGTGATCTTACAAAAACAGGTGTTTGCCAGCCTACCATCCTCTCCTTGTGTTTCCTGCTTCTAAAAAAGCACTGGTATCTCCCCAGATGGAGGGCCTGGTTGTGGAGAAGCTCTGTCATGACTTAGTTACGTGAGTACAGCTTTTTGTGCTGACACTGCTTGTAAGAGATGGATATTGCAAGATTGCTGTGAGCCTTTGTTAAGGCACTACTGAACTGCTAGGGAATTTCTCCCTTATGCAGAATTGAAGGTGATGGGTTAATACTGAGAAACTGATGCTCCTGATTTAGCTGAGCATTGCTTTCATGCCCCAGCATCCCCATGTGTAGCTGTGACCTCCCTGGTGGTGCTGGGTGTGGCTCTGACATCCTGATCCCAAAGTTCACCAATTTTTAATTTTTTTTTTTTTTTTTTTCCTCATCTGTGCAGTTTGGCACTCTGGAGGTCCTACAGACGACAGCTGTAGCATCACATGCGTGGTCCTTTCCAGGTACTGGGGTGGGAAGATCAGAGGCTGAGGACCCACTTTGTCTTCTCAGCTCCTGGAAGGGCAGGTGGAGCCAGGAGGCAGCTTCCCCCTTCCCAGCAGAGCACCAGGGCTTGGGGAAGGTGTGTGAAGTCCTCTCCAGGTCTCAGCACTGCTTGCCCAGAGGGACAATCCCACCCAGAGGTGGACAATCCCAAGGTGGTCATGACTCTGGTGGTAGAGGGCAGATGGCTGGAAATTGGTGGAGGGTAGGACAGTGTAGAGGGACAGGAGGACAGTTTGTCTGCCTTTGTTGCATATTTCTCATTAGGATTTGTTTTAATACAAATAATTCTCAAAAATCAAACTTTGGCAGAGGTATAATAGGCAAAGTCCATGTTCTAGGAGACATTCCCCATGGCTGTGTGGACTGTAGTACCCCAGCTGGTATTTACACTGAGACCAAAAAAGTGTCTTTGGAGCTGACCTACCTTTTAGAGTCTGATATGAGGGAATTTATCAGTGGGTAACAGGTGAATGAAAATATGCTTCCTCAGGCAGATGTGACTGACTTAAGGTGATGGATGTTATGGCTGCTGTCACCTTGTTTAGCCAAATGTCCCCACCTGCGGATTTCCCTTGTTCCTCAGTCATACATATATATATGGTGTTCAGGTCTGGCCTTTGCCAGGAGGACAAACTGACTACATAAGGACCTTGGTGGGAAAATGAATAAAAACTGAACACAATCCGTGCTGGAGCAAGTCTTCCTTGAAGTCCTGCTTTACTGTTACTAAAACATGGATTTCCTCTTATGAGTTATAAGCAACATTCAGGTGTAGCAGGGTGACTTTAAATCAGCTCCTCTGGCAACCATCTCAGTAATGGATGGTAAGAAATGCCAAACTGGCCTGGCTGTCCTTTGGCTAATTCATGGTTTCTATGCTGCTGGCTTTAGATACTAGCTTTTGATGAGCTCACTGAGCATAAAAATCATTTAAAGTTCCCAAGAAGCAAGAAATAACCCAGCAATGAGCACGTGGTGCTGCCAAAGCCGGCTCTGAATCTGTTTCAGAGTTGGGCTGCTATTTTGGGACATGGGGCTCACCCCATGGTGCAGTGAGGAGAGGTTTTGGGGGGCACTGTTTTGGAGAGAGACCAGGGTTTGCTTTTAGCCTCCTTGCTCTATCAGGATGTGGTGTTAAAGAGCATCTGAGCCAGAGTGTGCTCTGCTTCACACCCTGGATTTATAGGAAGATAATGCTGATTTAAAGGAAGCTCTCCAGGATTTGCAGGGCTTTTTATAAGTAGGATCAGGAATTTCAGACATAATCCTGTGCAAATGAACGAGTTTGACTGCAGATGTGAGCATCTGTGTCACTAAAGCAATGTAATACCCTTATGCAACAGTAATGCAAAAACATAGTAATAGTAAAACAAGAGATAATAACAATGTGAGTGTGCTTTTGCAGAAGTACTTGCATTACAGGGTTATAATGTGCTTCAAACCAGGCTCACAAAGATCCTGTGATGGATAATCCAGCTGTAACCCTAAAGCCTGTAGCTGGCTTTTCCAGCACCCATTGTCACGAGAAAAATCTGTCTCCTTCCATCTCGGTAGTTGCTATTTGAAAACAATTCGCTTTTTTTCATGTAAGTCTTGATCTATTTGGTTTTCTGGGATTATGTGGAATACATGAAAGGCCTTAACTAAAGGTCTTTTCCCCTGGAAATGGCAGAAGTTCCTGGAACCAAAGAGTTCCACTCCAGGCTGCTGTATGCCCTACACTGCTTGACATCATCTGGCTTTAAGCCAGCTTTGATGAAGGATGTTTTTACCTCTCACCCCTAGTTTGGGGGGGTGAGGGGGAAGAACCAAACCCCTATCATGTTTTCTGTCTGTAAATTGCTATTTTCAGACTCAATAAAAAGAGTTGAATTATGTTTTACAGAACAATACTGACAACAGCAAAGGTCAGGGAACTTTTAAGTGAGGTCACCCTATCCATTGCAGCAGCAAAAGGATAGATATTAAAAACTTCACTGTGAAAGGCTGAAAAGAAGTCAATTCAGCATGATATATTGAAAGCCCAGTCTCTTTCACATGTTGCAGACCCTCTGACATAGTAAGTTTACTGTTCAAACTGTGATATGTTGCATTGCCAACATATATTCTGAGTTACCCAAGCAAATTTAATGTTTTTGCTGCAGTGATTTTTTTTTGGAGGGGTTGGTAGGGGCAGGGGAGGGGCACTTTTCTTTTTCTTTCCAAAAAATTGTTGCAGAAGATTTCAAGCCTACCTAGGAAATGACCTTAATCAATTTAGTTCCACCAATGAGTATGAAAACTCAGATCTTTCTTTTTGCTTTCTCTAAACATTGTCTTGCTTGCATTGAGTGGGGTGACCGAGTCACAGCTTGATAGAAAAATGCGTTTTGTTTGTTGTTGGTTGGTTTGGTTTTTTCTCTATCCAAGTGGCAGGTCTGTTTTGTCCAGATGGATTGATGTGGCTGACAAGTGTTTTGAATTTCTAAGCTCCAAGGTCTCAAAATGCATGGAAAGAGAGTGACACACACACACAAAAATGTAAATCTTTGAAAAACAAGCACCAACTACACACAAAAAGTAACAATTCTGTGAAAGCGTGACAGAGGCTGCATTAATTCTCCTTTTTTCCCCCCCTCTTTTTATTAAGTCAGTGTTTCTGGGCCACCTACAGCCACATTTATGTCTTCTGCAGCAGGAAATCGGGATGCACAATGAGCCAAAGTCACGGTCATCCTGCATCAGGGTGGGTCAATCTGCATCTCAGGATTGCAGCTCCCATCACCATCAGCTCACCAGGATCTCTTCCCATTGGCTCTGTATCAACTGCGGTGACTCCATGGGTCCCATGGGCATATGACACTCAAATGTCCTCATTATTTAGGGCTTGGATTGCAGGGTCACAGGAGAGTGAAACCATTGGGCCAGGCTGTGCAAACAGAGCCAGAGGCAGTGCCTGAGCCATGGAGCCCATGTCCCTGTTGAAATTGGGAATAGTGGGAATGGAGATGGAGCAGCCTGCTTGCAGAGAGCAGAAAGTGAGGGTTAAGGAATGTCAGATTTCTGGGCTCCCAACCAGCAGGGTGGTATCTACTTTCTTTCAGGCACCCCGTCATCACTTTGTCATCACTCACTGTCCTGGCTCATGACTCGGGCAAAGTGGATTTTCTCATCTCAGGATTATCCGTTGAACTCCTCTGGATGTCATTTTAATAATTTTGGTCTCTTTTGGTCAAAGACCAGTAGAATGTTTTGAGGCCACACCACCTGAACACAGGATGTGGCTTCACAAATCAGCCCAGGGCCCGTGGCCACGCTTCCTCCTGGCTCTATTTTTCCACGTGGTCTCACTCTAAAACCAATGCAGGATGGAAGGTAAAGGAATCTTGTGCTGTGCAGAGGATGCTGAGCCCTTGAAGACGTGGTCCCAGAGCTCTTGCCTCTAACCCAGCCAACTTCTTCCTATGGCTGGCTTGAATTTCAAGGGTGCCCTGTTGCTTTGCTGGGAGGTGGGGGTGGGCAGGTTTATAAAGAGAGATGGAGAGTTTTATTTCTCATTTCCTGTCCCGTCTGGCCTGGTGAATGCAGTGGTTTTGGTTGAGGGCTTTGAAGGAACGATGGGGGTAGTCAGTTGGAAACACTAATTCTGCAAACTCCCACCAGCCACTTCTTCCTCTTGGTTCCACTCCACTGGTTCATCATGGGCCCAAGGTGACTGCTTTGATGGGAAGGTAGCCAGTGGGGGAGAATCTATGCTTTCCCTTTTTAGTGAATCAAGAAAATGCTGGAGTGTTTTAGATTCTTCCATCCAGGAGACAATAACCTTCATCGTAAGTCTGGTGAATAAAAAATAGCCCAGAGGGAGGCTCTGGCCCATCCATACTCCAACTCTCTTAGCTGGGAGGTGTCTTTGTTCTCCATGTCTCAGCCCTGTGTGGTTGTGGCATTACCTAAGGCTGTCCAAATATCACCTGAGAGCTGTGTCTTTCTGTGGAGGTGAATGCCCAGCATTTTTTTGTTCAGCCTAGTTATGAGATGAGGGTGGTGGAGCCTAGGAGATGCCTGGGAAAGGATGAGAACTGGGTGTTGAGAAAGAAAAGCACCAGCAGCCCCAATGGCTTCCTTTCATTCCCTGATCTCTCCATTACCTCACAGCTCCAACACTTCTTTGCACCAGATGATCTCTTCGTCCTATGTCTGCACAAGTTGTATTTCAGGTTGGAAACCCTCCCATAGGTGAACATCCTGAGCATCTGACTGATTGGCTTGTCCTCTAGAAGCTTGGATGCAAACCTGAAATGCATTAAACCTTCTTCAAGGAGAGGGGCATTTACACGTGGAAAGCTTTGTGAGGTTTTTGGTGTTTCCTGCTTCCAGTCAGGCTGGAATCCAAAAGTGCTAAGGCCCATGAAAATGAGTAATAAAGAATACAAACCAGATCCTGAGGCAGGTCCAACTCTGTGACTCCTCTGAAATGGTAGGCACGTGCTCTGCAGCTTGCAGAAGGCTCACACTTTGCTCTTGAAAAGATGAAAACCCATTCCTCAATCTGAGATCAGCTCCAGGTGCTGCTTGTGTAATGATTAAGAGCTTCTCTGGGTATCAATCACAGGGTGTCCATCACCATCATGTGGTTCTTCTCCTTCATGTGGCTGGACATCTGCTCTGGTGAGTCAGTGAAGGCGAAGTGGGATTTACTTGCAGGGGCAGGTACGTGCTGCTTTATATGAAGTGTTCTTGATGGCAACTTTTTGGTTTTTGTTATGTCAGTGAGGAAATCCCAGGCATTTCTTGTCCTGTATTTCTTCCTATGAGGCTTCTTGATTCCCCTCACTGAGACCATGAGCTTTTGTCCTGAGGTGTGAGCTGGACCTGGAAGGTGTCTGGGGAGTCTGTTTCCCATTCGAGTGAAGAAGCAGTTTGGAATCATCCACGTTGCACCTAAGGAAAGCTTGTGCAGGAAGTCTTCTTTGGTGTAGCTCTCAAGATGAGAACAGACCATAAAAGTGTTTGGGATTATGAGTCAAGTTTTGGTGATGATTCAGCATTGGCTGGAAAGCAGCCCTGGCTTGGTTCTTCTCTTTCACCATGCATCCTGTGATCTTCTCCCATGTGCTGAGTATTACTCCAACACAGAGATGGCTCCCATGCATAATGGGACATCCTGTACCTCTGTGGCTGATTGTCCAGGGGTTCCCACTCCCAAGTTACTGGTGGTGCTCCTGTGCCCAGGGCTGATAGCCAGGGCAGTGGCTGAAGCCATTGGGATGTCATTGACAACTGGGACAAGCTGAGCTCTGCTCACTTATTCCTGACTCATACAATCAGACTCAGGGGGTTCAAGGGTTTCCCAGTGACCTCTTGTAGTCTTCAACTGCTGAGGCAGGTGGGGCATCTGGCAGTGGTACAGAGAGCTCTCTTGAGGCTTTTTCTCACTCCCAGCTCTTATCCCAGAATCTCAGAAACTCAGGGCTTGGAAGGGACATCTGAAGACCATCGAGCCCAGCCCTCCTGCCAGAGCAGGACCAAAAGGGCAGGTCACAAAGAAATGCATCCAGACCCGTCTTGAAAGTCTCCAGAGAAGGACACTGCACAGCCTCTCTGTTACAGAGCCTGTTCCAGGGCTCTGTAATTCTTAAGAGTAAAGAATTTCTTCCTCATGTTGAGGTAGAACTTAGAGAATTTCTGGGTTGGAAGGGACTTTTAGGATCATCTAGCTCCAACCCCCCTGCCATGGGCAGGGACACCTCCCACTGACCAGTGGAGAGTTTTCCCTCCTCCAGGCTTTCTCTCTTACATCCAAGATCTGGAGTACAGAAAGGCTGGTCTTAGGAGTAAAGACTGAAGCAAAGAAGGCATTCAGCAACTCTGCCTTCTCTGAATTCTCTGTTATCAGAGCTCCCACCTCATTCAGCAGTGGGCCCACATTGTCCCTATTCTTCTGTTTAGTACTGATATATTTGAAGAAGCATTTCTTGTTTGCTTTTACTTCCTTTGCCAGTTTTAGTTGTAAGAGGGCTTTGGCCTTTCTTGTTGCCTTCATACATACTCTGACAATGTCCCTATGGTTCTCCCAAGTGACAAGTCCCTTCTTCTATGAGCTGTGAATTTCTTTCCTCTGTGAGATGTTCTTCAGAATCTTCTTGTTGATCCATGCAGGTCTCTTACCACCTCTACCTGTTTTTTTACTCAAAGGAATGCACCTATCTTGGGCTTGAAGGAAGTGGTATTTAAAAATGAACCAACTTTCTTGGGCTCCCTTTTCTTCCAGAGTCCTAGCCCATGGGATTCCTGCAAGTGTATCTTTAAAGAGTACAACATTAGCCCTGTGGAAGTCCAGGGTTGTAATCATACTTATTGCCCTTCTTCCTTGTAAAATACTAAACTCCACTGTGATTACTGTCACCAAGGCTGTTCCCAACCTTAATGTCCCCAACCAGACCTCCTTTATTTGCTAATACCAGGTCCAGTAGTGCACCTCTCCTTGTTGGTTCTTCCACTGCTGCATCAGAAAGTTATCATCAATGCACTACAAGAGACTTTGGGACTGAATATGCCTGGCTATGTGGGCTTTCCCACAAATACCAGGGTGATTGAAGTCCCCCATAAATACTAAGGAGTGTGATCTAGAGGCTACCCCAGTTGACTTTAGAAGGCCTTGTCAACATCTTCTTGGTTTGATGGTCTCAAGTAGACACCCACATCAGTTTCACCTCCCTTTGCATGTCCCTTAATTCTTGACCACAAGCTTTCAACTCATTCTACCTCTCCCCCTGGATAGAACTCAAGACATTCCAGTTGCTCTCACACACAAGGAGCAACACCACCACCTTGCCTTGCTAGTCTGTCTTTCCTAAATAGTACATAGCCATTCATGGCAACATTCCAGTCATGGAAGCTGTCCCACCACATTTCAGGGATTACAATGATATCATAGCCATGCAGCCTAACACAAATCTCCAATTCCTCCTGCTTTTCCCCCATAATCCATGCATTGGTATATAAGCATTTCAGAGAGGGAGCAATTAGTTTTCACTTTTGGTATCTGACCATTCCCAGCCACTTCCATGGTTACTAACCATGTGAGCCCTGTGGTTTTTTGTCACATTTATCACCATTTCCCACCTTGAGTGGGATGGCAGACTGAAGGCTGTCCTCAGGCTCATCTCTAGTGAGCCTGGTTTTATCCCTTCCCCCTTCATACCTAGTTTAAAGCTCTTTCAAGGAGCCTCACCAACTCCTGTGCAAAGATCCTTTTCCCGCTTTGAGACAGATGGACTCCATCTGCCACCAGCAGACCCAGTGCCATATAAACTTCCCCACAATAAAAGAACCCAGATTTTTGATGGTGGCACCAGCTTCTGAGCCATTCATTAAGCAGGTGTGTTTTCCAACCTCTTTCAGTATTTTCCCTCCCACTTGAGGGATTGATGAAAACATCATCTGTGCACCTGAGCCTTCAACCAGTTGCCCCAGTGCCTTGAAATTCTTTTTAATTGCTTTTGGACTTCTCTCTGCAACCTTATCTCTGTGCTGCAGCCAGGAGCAGGAACCTGTCCTATCTCTGGTGTCCTACCATCTGAAATCCGAACAGCAGGGCTGGTAGTGAGAATGGAGCTTGCCACCCATCTATTCCCTTGCTCTTCTTGGTCCCTCCTGCTGAGGATCATCACTTCTCTTGGCCCTGTTGCAAACATGCACAAAAAGGATGATGCTTAGTAAAAGCTGTTTTGTAGCCACAGCACTGCAGGAACAAGAGTGACATTTCAGGCCCTACTCTGCTCTTGTGAGATCCCACCTGGAGGACTGTGTCCAGGTCTGGAGTCCCCAGCATAAGCAGGACACAGAACTCCTTGAGTGTGTCCAGAGGAGAGCCACTAAACTGGTCAGAGGGCTGGAGCACCTCTCCTGTGGAGCCAGGCTGAGCAAGTTGGGGTTGTTCAGCCTGGAGAAGAGGAGGCTCCAAGGTGATCTTGTAGCAACCTTCCAGTATCTGAAGGGGATTTACAGGAAAGCAGGGGTAGGGATTTTTATATGGGTGTGTAGTGAGAGGACAAGGGGAAATGATTTAAAACTTGAAGAGGGGAGATTTAGATTAGATATGAGGAAAAAAATCTTTCCTGTGAAGTTGTCGAAATGCTGGAACAGGTTGCCCTGTTCCAGGGTATCAGGAAGTTGTGGCTGCCCCCTCCCTGGAAATATTCAAGGCCAGGTTGGATGGGGTCTTGAGTAACCTGATCTAGTGGAACGTGCCCCTGCCCATGCAGGGGGGTTGGAGCTTAATGATCTTTAAGGTCCCTTCCAACCCAAACCATTCTATGAGTCTATGATTCTCCCTGCAGCCAAGGCAAAGACCAGAGTCCTGGTACATTAGCTAAAAGATCTGGGAAAAAACAAACCAATCATCTTTCAGGGGAAAGGCATATCTGTTTTCCCCTGTAGTGTCAGCACTGTTTTTCCCAGTGGGATGTGTGCATCACACCCAACCAGCTGATGGAAGACATGCACCCTGTGCCATCAAACCCAGAGATGCTGCAGGAGGTACCTGCCTGCTACTGGAAGCAACCCTGGATCTTGGGGAGCCCATTTCTAATGGTCCTCTGTCTGAAAACTTCTTGGTAGATGATCCCTGCTCAGACGGGAGCTTCCTGTCCATGCTCCATTACTTCCAATGATGTGGAGGTCTCTTCCATTTGGCAGAAAGCATCCCTGAAAGCACACTCCCCTGGCAGCTCATAAAAGCCTGGATTGCATGTTTCCCCCTTCCAGTCCATATTTGACAGACTGAATGGTCTTTTCATGAAAGTTGTCTGAGAAAACACCACAGCTATTTGAAGTCTGTTTTGCTTTATGGTGTAACACACTTATTTTTTTTCCCCCTCCTGGCTGCGACAGCAGTGAGCTGTTTCTCTGCAAGCCTAATACAGGTTAGTAATATATCATGGGATAAAATTATAGGTTTTTCTCTAGTGCCAGACATTTGGGAGCATCTGGATAGATAGAGAAGTACCCAGCATGGATAAATCATGTTTTAAAAGCTTGTAATTTATAATTTTTACTGCTTTATTTTTTATTTCTGGTGTGTTTCCACCTCCAGGGGCGTCTCCCCAGCTGGCTGTGGAGGAGTGCATGTCAGTGAAAGCCAACCCAGTGGATGCTCTGCTGGAAAGACAAGAAAGTACTGGAAATGCTCTGAATTCAGTTTTATACCTCATTTACTAGAGATGGTCTTGAAATGCTGATTCTGCAGCTAAAGTGGATTTCCTTTGAATCTTTTGGCAAAGAAAACATTTTGCACAGGGCTCTTCAGAGCATCTATTTCTTTCATAGGAAAACTGGTTTTTTAAGCTATGGGTTGTAAGTATTTAGGATATCATTGCTTGTATAGTAATTCCTTGCTCTGTTTATGATAGGATGCTCTTCTAAGTTGCAAGTACCTTTGTCAGGCTTTGCCTGTTTTGACTGCAGTTTCTCAACTGAGGTGTCCTGCCCAGGACAGTGGTGGAGTCACCATCCCTGGAGGCATTAAAAGGTGTTTGGACCTGGTCCTTAAGGACATGGTTTAGTAGCTGACTGTGGTGTTGGTCAAAGTTTGGACTAGATGATCTTGGAGGTCTTTTCCAACCTAAACATTCCGTGATTCTGCGTCTGACTTGGACCAAGTTCTTCAGAAGAAATGGCAGCTCAGAGTGAAACACTCACTTCTGAGAGTAAGACTGAGGAAACCCAAATATTTTGGTCCAGGTTAAGGCAAGCCTGGCTCTCTCTTGTTGAAGAGGCAAGGGGGAAAGAAGACAAGACACAGAGTTTTTCAGTTAATTACCTGAATATGCCTACACATGTATCATGCTTTATCTTAGCAATATGTTCCTCTGCATCCCAGAACAGAGGAAGAACTGTCCTTGTGCTGGGTTTGTGCAAGCCCAAGGGCTTTGGCTGGAGACAAATGGCCTGTTCTTGGGGTGCTTGATCTCCATTTGGTGGCTTCCAGTAGGATTTAAAGAAGCTGGAAATGTGATCAGTTTCCAGTTCATGCTTTTATCATGTCTGAGACAATTATTTTGTATTTTCAAAAGACAAGCCATGTCACAAAAAAGAAATTATATGGTTTCCAGAGCATGTAAAAGCTTGCATGACCTAATCACAGTGGGTGTGCCTGTGATTGTACAGATCATCATCCTGAATTTACTGGGTCTGCAAAGTTGCCTGCTAGAATGATGGAGCTGCTCTGGTTCAGGAGCAGGATCTGTAGCTCCTGGGAGGCAGCCTGCATTCCTGGCAGGCTGCAGCACCAGTGAGGAACCAGTGTGGGGTTTGGGGAAGGAGCATTGCTAATGGCCAAGCTGACTGGAGCATGCAGGTGGGGAAATCAGCTCTGTCAGCATTCCTTTTGGGTTAATTTTCCTTGGTACTGTAAAAGGAGATCAAACTGTGGTTTATCAGGGCCTCCACCCCAAACTGCAGTGACCCTGCAGCACTCGTGTGTCTTTGCATGCAGAATAACCCTGAGTCAGTCAAATGCAAGGTTAGAGATGAACCGGGTGGGAGTCAGGCTGGATTTCCAGGAGCATGGTCTGCTGTATTCGGAACAAGCTGAGTCCAGATGCAAGCTATGAGCTTGTCTCTGATTTGTGGGTGAGTAGCCAGGCAAAACCCAGTGGCACTTCTCTCCTTTTGCATTTGGAAAAGCTGAGAAGGGGCAGTGGTGTGGGAATGGTCCCTTGAGGAGCTGTGTCACCCTGCAGATGGGTGCAAGCTGGAATTGTGCCTTGCATATCCCAGCCTCTGATAGTGACAGAGGGGGGACAGCCTGGGGTTCAGTGAGTGAGCTGGCTGCTTTCCCCCCAAAACCCCAAACAATGGTGTTTCTCCCTCTAGGGTAGCCCTGAAAGGGAAGATATTCAAAGCTAAACACAAAAAGTAATCATGTTTACATGAGCTGGAGGCCTTGCCCTGTTGTCTGTCAGCTGACAGGCAATTAAACTCTCCCAACAGGTTGTCTGCCTGTATGTGATAAGATAGTAGAGTGTGAGTGGGATATTAGTGATAATTTCTGGACATACCATGTCCTGGGTTCTGCTAGGGAAAGATGCAAGGGGACATCTCCCCTGGAACACCCTAGAGGGTGTTCAGTTCACAACTGATTTGCTTCAAACAAATGAAGAGGTGTGTAATCTGCATGAGCAAAGCTTGCAGAGGGACAGGGACTGGACAGGCTTCAGCTGCAAGATCTGTTGACAGAATCAAAGCATCATTGAGGCTGGAAAGGTCCTCTGAGATCCTCAAGTCCAGATCAATCCCATACATGTGTGTAGGGTAACTGGGTGGGCTGGGAAAGTCTGTCTTGGCAGCACCCCAGCTCCCAGGGAGATGATGAGAGGCAGCTGGCTCCCAGCACAGGACTGGGAGCTGAGGGATGAGAACTTAGACTAATTGAATCCCAGAATCCCAGACTGGTTTGGGTCGGAAGGTACCTTAAAGATAATCTAGTTCCAACCCCTCTGCCATGGGGAGGGATGCCTCCTACTAGCCCAGGTTACTCACAGCCCCATCCAACATGGCCTTCCAGGGAGGGGGCAGGCACAGCTTCTCTGGGTCCCACCACCCTCAAAGGAAATATTTTTTTCCCAATATCTTCTCTAGATCTCCCCTCTTTCAGTTTGGAACCACTCACCAGTGTCCCATCACTCTATGACCTTGTATAATGTACTGGATTAAGCAAGTCCTGTGAAGCCAGCTCATTTGGCAGAATTTGTCTGAGACTGTGTCTGCAGGACTGGAGCTCAGAATTTCTGTATTTTGAAGCAAAGAATGACTGAAGCCTGCAAAAGACATCATTATTGCTAATCATCCAAAGCAAAATGAGCTTTGGCAGTGTTGCCCTTCCTGGAACAAAGGCAGAAGTGGTGGTTTGGTGATGCAGGGGGCAAGGAGGAAATTCTTGAAGTTTGTAGGCATTCATGGAGAAAGGCAAAGAAAACACCTGATCTTGTAGAGGCACTGTAGTGAGAAATGTGTTTTGAGTGGTGCTGTGATGCTGTGTGTGCACAGCACCTGAGCCACAAGCTTGAAGTGGGGCTGCCCAGGGAAGTAGTGGATTCTCCATCCCTGGAGATATTTAAAAAGAGACTGGATGTGGCACTCAGTGCCATGGTCTGGTAACTGCAGCAGTAGTGGATCAAGGGTTGGACTTGATGATCTCTGAGGTCCCTTCCAACCCAGACAATTCTATGATTCTATGATTCTATGTGCTTGCCCTCAGCAGCCAGGAGGGTGCTGCCAGCTCTAGATCCTGCACTTTGCTTTCTTGGGATGCTGCAGTCCCCCACGGAGGGCAGGCTTGAATTTGTCTCAGGAAGAAAGGTTGGGCCTTTCTCACCTTAGGGATGGTGATGGAGGAGACCTGGCTGGGAGGAGGATGGCAGAAGGCTGGAAGGTCTTTCTGCCTTTGAGAGGAGAGACAGAGGACAGGGGCTCTGGCCACCATTCTAGGCTTTTGCTGATCTATCCCTTTCTTTCCCAGCACTGCCTGGGTGCTGATACTGGCAGGAGAGGGTAGTATCCCAAAGGCAGCTGCCTCTGGGGTACCAATATCTGGCCTTGGAAACATCCTCTCTTGTACTCTTCAAACCTGAGTTTGGTGTGGTAGCAGATTAGAAGGAAGGTGATCTGCTGGGGTTACTTCTCTTTGAGCTGAGCCTTCCCAGATCTCTCATATCTTAATTAATCCATCCCCTGGAAATCTTTACCTGGAAGGGTACTCAGCAGAGTATTTAGCCCAAGTATGTTAGGGAAAGTCAGGAAGAGCTTCTGACTGTGCTGCATCTGTAGCATAGGTGTTAAAGATGTATTTGTGAGCCAGTCAGAGCAAAATGCTGAGGAAATCCTGTTTGGGTTAATCTTGTTTAATTTTATAATAAAAAACAGATGGCTGGCCATCTGGTGCTTCTTGAAATCAAATATCTCACAATTAACAGTAATTTGCTTGCTCTGAGACTTTTGTGATCCTTGTGTGTGTACTTTTCCCTTCAGCCTGAGTATGTGTGGTCCCTTCCTCACGCAGTGCTGAGTGCGAGCTCGGCCCTGGAGATGCCCTGGAGAATTCCCTGGTGGAGCATGACAAGGGACTCTTGGGAGGCAACTGCTTTCCTGATGGACCTTCCACTTCACACCCCAAAACCAGAGGCTGGCAGCAGATCTGCTTTTCAGGCCCTGGAGCAACCAGGCTCAAGGAAAGTGAAGTGACTTTTATATCATACCTGATTGCATGCACATCATTGCTGGAGATCTAAGGTGATGCTACAGGGGAATAGACAAATTAGATCCATGTTTTCTACCAGGCTGTGGCATTTCTTCAGGGCTCAAAATTGCTATAAGTAAAGCATGTTTTCTGCAGAAGTTTAAGTGACTTGTGGTAATTAAATAAAATGGGTGCAGTCCTCTGCACCAGGAAAGCTTTCTGAAGGAATTAGCAGTAAAATAGGATGCAGAATAAAACTGATGAGGCAAATAGTCCATTCTTCTGTGCAGTCTTTCCTCCATGAGGTTAAGAGGCCCCTAGGATTCATCCTAACAAGCTTTTCCATGAAGCTTAATGGCAAGTGTGGTGGGCAATTACCAGCTGCAGAATCAGACATGGACTTGCAATCTCATCTTGGCTGAGCCCAAGGGTGAATTTGGACATTTTTGACTTGTGGCCTTCTATTTCTGATAACATGACTTTGCAGGCAGGAGGAGAAAATATCCTGCCTTTCAGGGTGATGGGAGCCATATCTGTTTGATAAGTCTGGATTTTTAGGTAGTGCTGGTGCTGCTGAAAGTGGCATTTGTTGTTTTTTGTTTCGAAATGCAAGTCTGCTGCTTTGGCTACATTATTTCCAGAGGTGACATTGTCACTGTAGTGCTTGTTTCCAATAACTTCAGGTATCTTTTGAATGTGTCCTCTCTGTAATTGAACAGCATCAATAGTGAACATGAGCAAATGAATTCCAGATGAGGGATCTGCATGCTAGTAGGTAAGATGTCTCCCAGGCATTCCTATGTGATTGCTACCTGTTTACTATCCTTTTTTTTTTTTTTTTTTTTTTATAGTGGATGAAGAAAAATAATGGAGCTCTTCCCCTCCTTCTCCACAAAACTGTATGCTCTAAGTGTGCTGGTGTTGCTTCATCAGGGAGTCAGGTCCTGGAGCAAATAGATTTGTTCCCAAAGCTGCTGCTAAGCTCCATCCTCTTTGTTGTTTATTTAAATAGAGAGGAGCCTTCTGCAGTGCAAAAGCTCATTATAACAGGGCTCTCCACAGGGACTCTGGGCCAAAAAAGGGATCTGCAGAGTGCCCTGGTGTAGGGATTCCTACTGCCCCATGGGCATGGTCCCATGTGGTGACCATGTTTCCCAAAGGATATGCTTTCACAGGATGGTCCCCATAGCTGGTGATGGGAAAGCTGCAGAGCTGGGACGTGAGCTGGGGTGGGGCTGGTGGGAACTGGGTGGGTCTGTGTGTCCTTATCCTCTTGCAGAAAGACTGAGTCTTCAGAAAGGGGAGGTGCATGGGGCAGGGGACAGCTGGGTGTCTGACACGTGGTCAGATTTGGGTGCCAGGGAGCTGTATGATTCCATTTTCTGAGGATGCTGGGAAGAGGCAGAGTTAAGGATGCCAAAAAACCCTCTGACCACTAGTGCTGGCCATGCTTCTGCAAAAGGGCTGGGAGACAGAATCAGAGAATTGCCAGGGATAGAAAAGACCTTAAAGATCATCTAGGTCCATCCCCTTCCACTAGACACCTTCCATGGATGAGGTTGCTCAGAGTCCCCTTCAGCCTGGCCTTAAAAACTTCCAGGAATGGGGCTTCCACCACCTCCCTGGGCAACCTGTGCCAGTGGCTCACCACTCTCATGGTGAAGAACTTTTTCCTAATTGTAGTGAAATGAGGTGATCAGGTGTGGCTAATTACAAGGTAAGAGGCGTGAGCTTGTGCCAAGCCCACCTGTGCCCCATTAGGGCTGACCCCAGCTGCGCATGATCAGGATTGGGGGGGTCAATAAAAGGGGAGCTTCCGAGTGCATGCTCAGCTCACTCTGGAGCAGCCAGAGGAGGAAGAGGTCAGCAGAGTCTGGAGCAGAAGCATGGGACAAGGCCAGCCAAGTCTGAAGGCAGCAAGATTGGAGCACTGTTTGTGCACCTTGGCAAGAACACCTGCTTGACTTCAAAGCACTGTGCCCCAAGTAAGGTTAGTCTGCTACATCTAATGTCCAATATGAATCTACCTGCCTCTAGTTTGAATCCATTCTCCCTAGTCCTACTACTACCCGAGATCCTAGAGTCCCTCCCCAGCTTTCCTCTAGGCACCTTTAAGATACTGGAAGGCTACAATGAGGTCTCCTTGGAAGCCGCCTCCTCTCCAGACTGAACAACACCAACTCTCTCAGTCTGTCTGGACAGGAGAGCTGCTCCAGCCCTCTGAACATCCTCAAGGCCCTTCTCTGGACACGCTCCAGCACATCCATGCCCCTCCACACAACATCTCTGTGTATGCAGCATCTTCAGACATCCAGTACCATTGGTGCCCACTGGGCTGACAGGAATTTGAAATGGTTTCCAGACCCCATGAGCCATCTGTAGGAAGCCACCTGCATGCCCTAGGTACTATCCTATTTGTCACCTCCCACACAACCAGATGCTCCATATCTTGCTTCCTAGCGTTGGTGTGGTCCTGACCAAAGGCTGGAACAGATGGAATCTGTGTCACCTCTGGGTGCTCTTACTCTCTTGCCATGCCCCAGTGCTGGGCTGCTTTGGGTGCCGTGCTGGGAAACAATGCTGACAGCTCCTCTGGAGAGGGGTTGTGGGTTTTTTTCTCAAATTATAGATTTGAGCAGGTCTATTTTGGGATACCTGGGCTGTGAGGCATACTCTTTTTTGAATGGTTTAAATGGTGGCAATTTGCACCTCAGTGAGTGTGTGGAAAAATGGTGTTTTCAAAGTGAAAATGTAACAAAACCCAGCCTATCACATCCCTCCCCCAGTTAAATGTTATTGGGAAAGTGGGACCTCTGTTTTGAAATATCTGAAGCACAGAAACATCCTTCTTACTTCTTCTGTTTCATTGTTCCTTTCTTTGCATCTATTTCCCTTATTATCTTTATGTCTTGAGTCCACTCCCAGCCAGCTCCTGTCTCCCCTAGTCACTTGTAGGGTGTAGGCTCTCACCAGAGTTTTGTTGAAATGGTGTCTAGTGTGTTCAAGTCCCTCATTTTTCAAACTTTTTTTTGTAACATGCTCAGAACTCCATTTCTCCATAGAAGCTTTGTACTGTTTACACAAATTTTATAATTTCCTGCCTGCTTCTGTGGGGCCATGGCTCTGTGCTGACCTTGGGTTGTGCCCATGCATGAAGAGAGTGGATGGCTTCCCACAAGCTCCTGACCTTCCTGTGGATGGGGAGCCTCCTAAAATCCCCACATCCTGCTCCTCATTCTTCCTTCTGTGCTTGAGGAGGTGTCCCCATCCCCAGAAGTGTTCAAGGACATGTTGGATGGGGCTTGGAGCAACCTGGTCTAATGGAAAGTGTCCCTGAATCAAAGGGGGCTGGAACTAGGTGATATTTAAGGTCCCTTCCAACCCCAATGAATCTGGGATTCGATGATGCTGTGTGCCTATGAGGTTGATTAAACATGGAGGGACTGTGCTGCATGAGCTTGTGCATCTATCATCTTGGACATGGTGTCCTGAGCATCATATCCTTCTTATGCAGAGGTTGTCCCCTCTGCTGGGGACAATCTGGTGCCTGCCTCTTCTTCCAGCTCCCCACTGTGTGGCCATGGGAGAGGAACAAGTAAGACCTCCAAGGGAGGATGCAGTGGGGTGATGGAGGCAGTGGCAGATGATACAGAGTCGGTGCTTTCATAGCTGTCTAGAGAGAGAGATACAAAGGGCACATCCCAGAGTTGGGCTGATGGAGCTGAGGTCAGGGGGATGCTGCTGGGTGTGGGGGAGGTTGGGCCCAGTGATGCAGATGGTGGTGATGAGATGTCTGTGCATGGTATGAGGAACTGCTCACGTGGTTTCAGTTGAGCCAAAATATTCTTTCAGGAAGAGAATGGACCAGATGTCTTATTATTGCCTCTCACAATGCTGTCCTCCCAGCACAACGATCCATCAGCAGGCTTGGCACAACCCTGCAGAAAAGTCCCTGACATGCTTTTACAGCAGGGCCAGGTTCTCACCACTTGTGTGCATTTTTACCCCTTGACAAATAGCTGTTTAACTTCGGTTTTGTTCAAAGTCCTGGTAGTGTCAAGCACAGGGCTCCTGTTCAAGTGCCCACCAACAGTGGCCCACAGCTTGCTGTTTCCTTCTCTTTTCTTGCTTTGTTCCCCTGTGACAGTTGCTCAGGAACTTTTCCTTTTCATTTCTTTTCTTCTCTTTATCTTGTAGGGTTTCTGAAAAACAATTTTAAATGATTTATCCACAGCAAAACAGTTTCTCTAGCAAGGGCTGTAAAAATGGCTTGGGAGTATATCGTGTGAGGAATTCCCATTTGTATTGATACGTTGCTGACATGATACTTAATTGCTTTTTTTTTTTTTAAGTTTTTTTCAACAAGTTGATTTATACAATTGGCTGACAAAGCCCTGCATACACTGAGAAATGCAGCTCTTTCTACTGTGGGCCTGCTCAGCCTTAATGAATGGTTCCTCCTGACATCTCTGAGCATCCTTGGTGGAGAGGAGGGATTAGGACCAGGCTGTTTGTCCTGCTGTCTGGGCCAGGCAATGATTCCAAACTGCCTTCTAAGCTCTGTCTGTGCCCAGGGTTGCCCACAGGGACTGAAGCCTGGGTGCCCCATGATCTTTACAAAGACAAAGTGGGAGGATGGAGGATGTCCTGGGCTTTAACAATTGGCAGCACCAGCTCCTGGGATGCTGCTGAGAGCCAGGCAGGTCAGTCCCTTCAGCCGTGGCTGCACAGTGCCAGTGACACACATCTGTCTGGGGCTCCCAGGCATTTACAGTTTGGTTTGAAAGGTGAGGAGGAGTCCTTTATATTCTCCAGGCTGTGACTTCCTGCTGTATTTCCCTAGATGAAGTTCCCCTTGGACTTAAGTGGACTTTGTGTGCTCAGGGAACACTTGTTATCACTGGAGCCTAAAAGGGAAGAGGATTTATGGAAAAGGAAGTATGAGGCACTCACTCAGCAAATCCCAAAGTGTGTATGTAAGCATTCACAGGTAGGAGATGTAAGTACTCAAGTGATTTGATCCTAACCCAGGGGGTATTGCTGGGTCCAAACTCTGAGCTGAGAACACTCAGCACACTGCATACTGACATTTTCAGATGTCTTGTCTAAGGAGAGCTTCCTGCTGTGATCCTGCATCTTCTTCCAGTCAACCTCAGCCTGTTTAATAGATTTACAGCTACTCAGTACCCTCAGCAGATGCTGCATATTCTGTTCTCAGATCTCAGGATCTCAGTAGGTTCTTCATCTTCTTATGGTCTTAGCCTCCATTCTCTTATGCTATAATGTACTTGCCAAACTTTACCTGATGTATGGTTTCTCTCTTCTGATCTGTTGATTTCCCCCAGCTATGGACCATCATCATGGAGGTCTTTGACCCTTCCTGTGCTCTTATACTTTCTCTAGAGCTTAGATTTCACTCTAGTCTTAAATCATCTCACAGCCTATTTCAAGCTCCTTTCTAGTCAGGAAAAGCCTGGGGAGGTCCCATGAGCATCTTGATTTGGAACTGTAGAGTCATAATCTGTAATTCATTTTTCTATAAAACTCCCAACCTGCAGGTAAGCCTTTATCCATCCATTAATCAGAATAGGGAAGGGACACTCTTGTCTAGAGGCAGAAGACAAAAATGGGAGCAGGGAAGAAAGAGAACTGTCTCCTTTGTTTGAGTGACAAATATTGTTCCCTTCATGCCTTAAAAAAAAAAAAAAAAAGAGTTTAGCTAAAACCAGTGATGTTTAACTCTTGGAAACAAGGCTTAAAAAGGGCTGGAGAAAATAAACCTGGAATAAGCACAGGAGACACCATCCAGCAGATTCTTCTCATTCCAAGGCAGGCTCAGTGATACCTGCATGATTCTTCAAACACGTTTGTTTAATCTCTTTCTTGGCACTGTTGAAATGTTCTTTTTTGCAGATGAGAAGCTCCAGAGCACACAGGATTGCTTGGGTTCTCATGTTAACTCTTGTGAGCTGTGGCTTTGGGAAAAGCACCAAACACTTTAAGAGCTGTTAATGCTTCCTGATTTGCATAATATTTTTTTTTTTTTTTAATTGCAACTTGGAAACAGTTTAAAAATCCTTCTGTGGAGAGCTCTGTCAGAAAATAGTGGTTTTTTTTTTTTTTTACAAACCTTCATGTGGAATTGATTACCAGTCCTGTGTTCTGGAGCCCTCAGTGGAAGAAGAACTTGATGTACCTCCATATAAATCCACGGACAGCAGGACTTGTTCTGCCAGATTGGAAGGAGAGAGAAAAGTCCCCAAGGGGTGGGAGTAATATCCGACAAAACCAGATTGTATCTGACAAAGAATCCTATGACTATTGAGGGTTCAAAGTCTGCTGAGCAGGAGAGCATGGCAGAATGTGCCTGTTAACTGGTAACCTGCTTAAGGAGCAGGCTGTTGGGTCACAGAAAAAATGCAGATTGAAGAGAAGTCAAAGTTGATAGTTAGGTGTTTACTGATTGGCTGGACTCACTAAAAAAAAAAAAAAAAATTAAAATAATCAAAACCTATTTCAGTTGAGCTGATTGAAGGCTTTTTTTGTGGACTCCTGGGAAAAAAAGTTAAAATGCTTTCAATCCAGCATCTTTTCTTTGCCCTGAGGTGAAGAAATACATTTTTTACTACTAACATGTCAAAAAGCACATTTTTTTTCATAGGTAGAAAATAGCCTAGGGCTGTGTTTGGTGTGACTGAGCTGTTGGGAAGCCCAGGGCTGTACGTAGGCTACCAGCAGCTCACAGAAATGATATCTCTGCAAGTTCACCCTGGCAAGCTGACTTCTCACCTCCTGAGCTGGGCTGACAGCTGCCTTTTGAAGACCCTGGTGATAGTTAAGGGATGGGCTGTAATGACATTTCCAAGCCTCTGGGACTCACGTATCCCACTCAGAAGCTAATGGGATACCCCTCTCTCATCACATGAGCTGCTGCTGTAAAGGCACTGAAGTGTGAGTGCATTATGATTTATATTCACCACTGGACCTTGAAATTCCTTCCTGGAGATCCTGACATTCTTGCATGTCTTGGCTCTGCAGGTTACAGGGACAGTTGTGCACGGTTGATTTGTGGGTTCCTCAAGACAGGCAGCTGCTCTACTGAATGTGACTTTTTGGGGGGGTTTAGTTCGTTTTCTTCATTTCACAATTCTTTGGCATCTTGCCTTTCACCTTGTCTCCAAATTATTGCTTTCGGCTCTGCATTCCACTCAGTGACTCAGGTCAAAGGCATCTTAGTGCAGTGTGTTTCTTGGTGATGGATCTGGTGTTTTTTCCACATGTTTACAAACTCTAGGATGACAGCTGGAATGCAGACAAGTGTTATGAGTTGCTTTGGTGCTCAGCTCCAGTTCTCCCAGAAGGTGAAAGGGGATGAGAGCTCAATGTAGTACAGAGGACCCTCACTTTCCATCTAGGAACACTGAGGACTGTCCCCCTTTGGAGCTGGGCCAGGTGGCAGGTAATCATTGAGCTGTTTTACTCTCTAGCAGCTCCAAGAAGCATTTCAGCTACCAAAGTGGTGGCTTCAGTGTTCTCCCTGCAAACACAGCCACTCAGTACAGGTCACCTCTAGGGACACAAAATGTGGTCCCAAAGTCCACCACTGAAACTTTCCTGGGCCTCCCTGCTCACCTGCCAGCTGATGCTGAGAGTACCTCTGCTCATCCTGCTTCATCTTGGAGTCATTAGGGTGGCTTAAAATTCTACTTCTGCCTTGCTTTCAACAACCTGGAGTCTATCTCTTGACCAGTGATGATCAGGACAGAGAAGTCAGATGCCTGCATATCTCAGTTTGATGGCTTAGCTTCTCATGGGATGAGACCTCCTTTTAAGTGCAGCTGTGGATTAATCCATTGGCCATGGAGCTGCAGGATGTGATGTGCTCTCACTGTCCCCTGCATGGCCTTGTGTTGAAACATTTGGCCAAGGGAACAAGCAAGCTGGGCCACTTCCTTTTCTTCCTCAGCCTGAAAGATCCCCACCAAACTCTGTCTCTAAAACTAGGCTACTAGGCAGAAAAAGCTGACAAGGTTGATGGGCAAGGAAAGCAACCATCACCTCCTCCTTTCAGCACTTGGGGCAACTGTCTCTCCCTTGGCTTTACAAGGGTACTGCCTGCTGGGTCAGGATTCCCCTTTGGAGAGCCCAGCACAATCCATGTCTCACAACAAGAAGTGTTTGGGATCAAGTGGAGGAGGTTTGGACTGGATGTTAGGAAATATTCCTTCCCTGAAAGGGTTGTCAGGCCCTGGCATAGCTTCCCAGGGCAGTGGTGGAGTCACCATCCCTGGAGGGATTTAAAAGCCTTGTAGAAGTTGTGCTGAGGGACATGGCTTAGTGGTGGCCTTGGCAGTGCTGGGTTAATGGTTGGACTTGATGATCTTAAAGGTCTTTTCCAACCAAAATAATTTGATGATAAACCACACAGACTTCCAACTTGAACTCTCCACAGCCAAAGCCAACCAAACTGTAAAGCTCTTGAAAATCCTCAGATACACTGATGATGAGCTCAGAAATGCTTGGGTTGTTAGCTGCTAATAACCAGGGAGATGTGCAAGTGCTGGGAGCAGCTCATGTTGGCATCACAGCATGGGGAAAAGGCTGCCTGAACACTTCACTGTCTTCTTGTAGATCTTTCTGGAGAGTCTCAGCTGATGTGCTTAGGATAGGAGTTCAGCTACAGGGCTCTCAGGTAGCTCCTACTGATTTCCGATCCATCTCTGGAAATCCTGGCCAGTAGTCAAGTCAGGCTGGCTTTATCCAGCTAACTCTTTCCTGTTTGGCAGGCAACACCAGTCTCTGAGGGGAGGAGGAATGTACCTCTGGTATGCCAAGATTATGGATTTCTGATATTAACCTTGTGAAGTTGTTTCTCACCAGGGTTCTGGTCTCCTGCTTTCTGGAAAACATTTTGCTTTGCACTGACTTGCAGTGAAAAATATCTGATAGCAATTTGAAGAACTGTGCTTTCCATCCTGCTATCAAGCCAGGTGCTTTTCCCTTAGGCAGATCTTTCTTTTTTAATGTTTAGTCTCCAGGCTAAGGCTTTTAACTGAATTCCTACTGGTAGAGTTTCCTCCCTTTCATGTTATGCAAAGAGCTGGCAATGGGGTTGATATTCATAATCTGCCTGAGGTCCTGTGATCCAAAGCACCATGAAATGAGCTGGAAGTGAACAGGGGCAACCTCTGTGTATCCCAGAGGGAGCAGGGTCTGGTGTGGAAGCACATCTACTTTTGTCTAACCTGAAGTCACACCACCTCTATTGGAATTATAATGTTAGTCAGAGCTGACCAGGAATTTCTCAATGTAGACATGTGGTGATTTTTGCAGGTTGAGATTTCCAGATGAAACTGCATTGAAAAATTGGAGAGTTTTTACTAAAGCATGTGTCTGAAAACAAAAACAAAACAAAAAACCCCAACCAACCAACACCACCAAAAAAAAAAAACCCAACCAAAAAGCTTTTAGCACAGGTCTAACCCAACTTTGCCATGTTCTCCCTTAATGGTAGTGGATCAAGGGTTGGACTTGATGATCTCTGAGGTCCCTTCCAACCCAGTCGATTCTATGATTCTATAGCAGATATCAGAGATTGATGTGAGGGCTGAATTACTCCTTTTAGTTAGTTGAAGCATTGCTTCAAGTACAAGGTTGTTCAAAGTAGCCCTGGTGGTGGAAAAGCAAAGAACTTAGGCCTCTCCACATAAAACATTATTTGATTTTCCTGCTACCTCCTACTCAGGGAAATATTGCTTGCAGATGGTACAGTCACAGTGTGGTTGTATGCAGCTCCACGATGATCAAGATGGATTAGTTCCTGCAGAGAAACCTTCTTCTTTCCCTTAAAGAAATTCACTCTCCCCCTCAACATCTGTAGTAGTTCTGCTCAAAATCCATCCAGTGGCAAAGTATAAGAACTAAGTATCTATAACCTTCACAGGCTGGTTTGAAGTACTTTTCTTGAAATCCCAGCCAAGACTTTGCCAGACAAAAATGCCTGGTGCATCTCCAGAACTGCCTGGAGATATCCTTTTGGGTCCAGGTACAGAGAAACTGTTTGCTTGCAGGAAAAGCCATTGCCACAATAGGAAGCAGCCTTGATACGAGGTGTGTCAACCACTGTCACATCACAGCTCCCAGAGGAGATGGAAAAGGAAAAATGCTCAGTGTTTCAGAAGGAAAGGGAGTTATGTCAATGCAAAGCCCTGCCTCTGGCTTTTTTGCTCCCCTGCTGGCATGAGGTGGTTCATCTACTTGTCCAAGATCAGCTGATAGAGGACAGTAGTAGAAATAATGGAGGAATTTAAGAGAAATAATAAAGGATATATGTAATGCCATGAGACAGGCCAGAGTTGGCAGGAGCTACCTGATAATCCAAGGAAAGGGCACCTCTATCTCCTGGTGTGTCCCTCCATGAATGATGCCAGGGGCTGGGAATGCCTCACCCCTGCAGACACCATTTGTAGGCTCCCAGCAGCTCTCAGGGAGATTCAGGCCAGCTGGGACAGGTCTCACAGGTGAGATTAATCTCTTCCCAGCCACTATAGTGGAGAAAATCAAAATTATCCCAGAGATCCATGATTCCAAAAGAGCACTTCTCTCCTTCTCCACCCAGAATGGTCTCAGGTCAGGTATGTAAACCCAGCAGGTTACTTCCCAGCCTGCACAAGTTTCCATGTCCTGGTTATACACTCTCACATTTCCAAACCTTGGCTAGCAGCAGTATTTTTGAAACAGCAGACAGGGAAATGGTCTTGCTTCACTGCACATGCTGGGATGACAGCTGGTTATGGCTATATCCTATCTAGATATTTAAATCTAATTTAAATTTAGTGCCCTGCACTTAAGTGCATTTCACTTATTAAAATGAGGTGAAACATTACTCTTTCCACAAACAATCACTGTTTAAGACCTGCTCAGTAATTAGGTCTTTCTCTTTAATTCAACATTTCAAATGATTTTATATTCTAAAGGAATATGTTCTTGTTATTTATGTATATACACACCATATTTGTGTGGGTTTGGTGCTGATGGGCTGCATGTGTGTTTACAATAGCCCTTGTGTTATCCCAGCCAGCAGCCTAAAAAAACTTCCAAATCATTCCACATCAGAAGCAGAGAGGGTTTGGATAGACTCCTGAGGGAGAGGCTTGAAGTGCTGCCCAAACCTCAGTCCCAAGGCTGTAAGTCAGGCACGTGGCTGATATTTTATCCACCCCAGCTTGGACTTCTGCAAGATGTTCTGTTTGTGAAGGAAGTGGGAACTTGGGAGCAATTTTAATCAGTGATTTCTTGGAGATGGGTTTCCTCCTTTCCTTTGTCTGCTCTTCCTCTCTTTTGGCACACATGCCTGAACTCTGCCCATGTTTTCTAGGAAATGATGGAAAATACGTCCACACAAGCACAAGGGCCAGGCTGTGCTTAAACAAACCCCTTGGTGGGTAGAGATTGGCCTGGTTACAATTTGTGCCTTTGGAGGGCACTGATTTTATGCATAAAACATAGAATTCCAGACTGGTTTGGGTTGGAAGGGACCATAAAGAACATCCAGTTCCAAGTCCTCTGCCATGGGCAAGAGACACCTCCTACCAGACCAGGTTGCTCCAAGCCCCATCCTGCCTGGTCTTGAACACTTCCAAGGATATGGCAACCACAACTTCTCTGGACTATCTGGGTCAGTGTCTCACCACCAGATGTGAATGGCTGGAGCTGAGCTTCAGGGACTTTGAGTTCAGTTCTGTAACTCTGGTTTGGTGTTTGCTGCTGTCCTCTAAGTGGCCTAGGAAGTTCAGACCTAAATGGTGCTGGAATAAAAAGCTGAAGTGCTCTGGTAAATGTTCCAGGCTTTGTCCCTGTAGGAGTCATGAATGTAATGACCAAAGATGTTCGACTGCAACCTCTGTGGAGGAGAAACAGAACTGCTGCTCCTCGTGCAGCTGTCCCGTGGCTACCCTGGGACCAAGCATTGCTGGGCATTCCAGGGCTGAACTTCCCAGGAAATGCCTGAGGACCTGTGTCCCAAGTCAGGTGTCTTCTGGCCAAGCTGAGCTCCACAGTATAGAGAAGCATCTACCCTTTGGACCAGACAGCCCACCCTGCATTCCCAGGAATGAGTTAAAATCATCAATGGTCATTCATTCACAGGAACAGGAGTCATCATTTTTGGAGCTGTCTTTCAGGCCAGCTAGGTCAGAAGTGTCCAGTGATATGGGGAGGGAAGATCCTACCTGATTTGCAAAAGGGCAGTATATTGGTGTTTGAGGTCTTTGCTTTTTTAGCTGGACTAAAGATGAAATTGTTTTTCAGAAATGTTGGAGTTATTGTGGTTTGGAAACTCAGTACCTGAGCCAACTCTGGTCTTGGGTCTTCAGTTATTCATACTACAGTCCACTTCACTACTGGAGTAAAGATCACTTTTAGAATTGTAATTTAAAACCAGCACATGCATTGATTTAGGAATGCAAAACAATTTTGTTGCTATCTCATCTCAAAGCCTTCTCCTTGACTGTCTGCAATTCTAAATTACAAAATGTGTTACAGAAACATATCTGTCATATTTCATAAAGTGATATAGGACATGCTTTTTTTTTTTTTTTTTGTCTCAACCCTTTAAAAATCAAGAGTGATACAAGAATAGTCATAGAATGATTTGGGTTGAAAGGGACCTTTAAAGGTCATCCAGTCCAACAGCTTCAGCTCTATCAGGTCAAATATATATAATATATTGTACAGTATGTAATAGATGCAGTGTCAAAGCTTGGACCAGGTGTGTAATATTTTGCCCATCAGAATATTGGCTCAAGGATTGGGAGGAGGATGAACTAAGAGGTATCTGGCTTTCAGAGACTGGTAATTCCTTTAGGTGAACAGCTCATTCTCTGAGGCTGAAAGATCTAAACTTCTGCTTCCTAGGTGGTGCAGAGGTCCAGAAGAATGTATGCAACCCGTGTCCAGGATCTGGGTCTTTGAGACTCTCATATTTTCCTTTACAGCTTTATAACAGAAATTAGGGAATATGGCAACTGTAGTTGACCTTACAGAGAAATGCAATAATTGCTTGTAGAACTTGGGCCAATCCTACTCCTCATTAGGGCAGTGAAGCCTTCATCACTCCTGCAGTAATGATGAATTTTTCAAACATTTCACATCCACTTTAAATCTCAGTAAAGACCATGAAACCTCTTTGGTTGTGGCCACATGGTATCTATTGTTAAGCAGCCTGTTAAAATGAATCAACCCAGAATAAGCAGCCAAAATTACCATTTGCTATGGTTTGCCTGAATCCATCCCCTCAGAGACAGACCCACACAGAGGCTGAATGCTGATAAAACACTTCTCCTCCAAGTCCAAAAAATCCTGGCACGAATCACCTGCGGATAGCACGGAAAAAAACTGAGCCATAAAAGGCTAAGAGTGCCAGTCTGTGTCCTGCTGGGAAACCCTTGGAAAGGGAGCCTTCTTGGGAAGAAAGCTAAGCCTAGGAGCCTTCAGAGGCACATGTTGGCAGTGGAGAGGACAAGGAGAACTTGCTTGTGAACTTTCCTACCAGGTAGCATTTCAGCACTTTCCTTCAGTAGCATTGCCTGGCTCACCTCTCAGTGGTCTGTCTGTCTGACCCCCAGGCAGGCTGGACCCTTGGGAATAAGGGTGCTACATTTGGCTCCAAAGCCTCCAAGCAAAGCCCAGGACTTGTGAAAAGCTGAGCAATGAGTGGCTGTCTTCCTTCTGAACAAGGGGGCTTTGATGTCACCTTCCATCACCAGGATGGCTGTTCTTGAGCCAAGGTCTATACCAAATTCAGGCAATCCAGCTCCAAAACACAAATCAATGCTTTGTTCAGCTTTTTCTTCTCAGGCTCTTCCCTCCTGTTCTTTTCCTTTGCCCTTCTCTGAAGCACAAGGAATTGGTCAGCCTTACAGGAGCAACCACACGTTTGCAAAGAAGGAATTTAATCTCTTGTCAATTGTAGGTGGAAAATCACAACACTGGGGATGTTTTCACTTCAATGGAGGGACATTCCTGCCGAGGCTTGAGTTATCTTGGAAAAAACAGAGTGTTTTTAGCATCATAGGGTGCTAAGCCTCAAAATCTGTGGTGTGGAGAGTGGGTGCAATGGCAGTGGCATCAGCAGAGCTCTGGTTTGTGTCACCTGGTGATGTAGCTCCTGTCAAACCATGCTGGGATCCTGAGAGATGTTGCTTCCCTTTCAAAACACAGCTAGTGATGTTCAAACCCCATCAACCTTTGCAATACCACATGTAATTCCTCTCCACAAGCTCTGTGTAGTCTGTCCCATCAGTACAAATGGACTCCCATGTCAATAGTCAGTTTTTCACTTTTTTGCCATTTTGTTAAAGGTGAATAACTTTACCACTGAGCTAAAGGAGGAGCCACCACCTCAACAGATGGGTGGGCCATGCAGCCCAAAGCTGAAGAAATAGAGTGAAACACAAAAATGATCATGGCCTGTGTCTCTGTACCTTTTTTTTTTTTTTTTAACCCCAGCAAACACTTGTCCAGAAGCTGGTCTGAGGTGGATGTGGAACCATCTGGTGCCCAGGTGGCTGTCACTGCCTCTTCCCAGCATGGGGTTTGCACTAACTCACCAACGAGGTTTCAAAGGGACTCAGTGCCACAGCCTGGAGTAGTTCTTCACATGTATTTCCACTGGAGGTATTTCTTTTGGTAGATCTTGGTTTTTACAGCAAATACTCTGTACTGAAAGAGGACCACAAGCAACCGTGCACTGGGCCTGCTGTAGCTGAATATGTGCAGCTGCAGAGGCTGAGGTGGTTTAGGTTGTACCATCTTGTTTAGCTGAGTCAGTTCAATTATTTTTTACTATTTGCACCTGAATCAGAATTCACCCGTTTGCTATTTGTTTGTCTGTCCCCTCCTATAACTTCCAGGAAGGCAACAGTAGGTGAAGGGTGTTGCAGATGAGCAGCCATCCTCTGGTCTCCAAGCCAGAAGTGCTCGGCTCTGTCCTTTGATTGCAAATCCTTAGCTTTGCAAATAGGGTTGAAAAAAAGGGCTTAGAGTGACTTTTTGAGAGGCATTCCAAATAAAATTGGACTGACTTGGCATGAAAGGAGGAGAGATTCATGTAGGCCTCTGCCTTCTTTCCACCACCCTGGCAAAGCTGTGCTTTGTGGGAAAGGCTTGAAGGAAGAGGGGAAGAAAACAGAGACAAGAAGGATGGAGTCTGGAAAGAAAAATATCTCACTGCTTGACAGGTGCCCTAGGATCCTATCCTAGATTTTTGTCTGAGGACATCTGAAAGCTTGCTTCATCCCCACCATCATCTTTTGGCAGGAAAAGTGGTAATGGAGCCCCTGGAGCCAATTAAGTCCTTTAAAGGAGTTAACAGAGACATCCAGCAGCTCCCTGATCTGAACTTTGGAATTATTCAGTGGTGGCTCTGGTCTGCAGTCCCATGGCATGGTAGGGACCTGTGGTGAGGAAAACTGGAGGAATACTGCAGGTGGGTAACTCTCCCTAAAACCAGAGATAAGCAGGCACTTGGTAATAAATAGGTGGAGTTTTCCAGATAAATGTCAGTTCTCTATTTCTTCCAATATCTGCTTCCAAATCTTGTATCCTTTGGAACTTTGCTGGTTGCATATCACTACATCTATTCTATGGTGATTTTTATCTGTTAAACACAGTTTTCTAAAAGCAGATTTTTCTTTTTCTTTGTGCTTCACCTCATAGCAGATTCCTAGCCAAGGGGTTGAAAAACTTTGTCAATCACCATTATTTTCTACATATGAAAAGGAGAATAAATTGGATTCAGATATGACTTCAAAACATAGAGTTTTGGGGTTCTCACAGAATTGCAGAATGTTAGGGGTTGGAAGGGACCTCAAAAGAGGATCAACCCCCCTGACAGAGCAGAATCACCTAGAGCTGGTCACAAAGGGATGAGGCCAGGTGGGTTTTGAATGTCTCCAGGGATGGAGACTCCACAACCTCCCCCATAGTTTGAAATAGAATTTTTAGAGGGTTTCTTTTATGTATAAAAATAAAAGTAATTAAATTTTAGTTACTTTTTTTTTTTTTAATAGAAAGTTTAAATTACAAATATGAGCCTTTTGGATAGCTTCACTTGAAACTTTGATACTTGCAAGCTGTGAAAAACCTGGGAAAAGCTGTCAGCTTAAAAAATTAATCATGATTCTGGGAAGGGCCTTGGGTTTTTTCCTAAGAGTAATGCCATCAGTGATGGCAAACTTTCCCAGGATGCTGCATGCTCTTCTCTTGGGTCTTGCTCAGGAAAGGACTTGTTTTTGGAAGTGCTGTTCCATGTAACTGGAGCTTGTGGCTCTTCTAACTTTCTAGATGTGAGCCAGCCTGGCATTTAACTCCGCAGGGTAATGCCATACGAGTTGAAAAACTGCCTTGCTGAAAGGCAAACAAAGGAGAGGATTAGACTAAACTAGTTCCAGGACACATATTGTACATACTAATGCCTTGTTGAAACAGGAGAAAGCTGAAAAAAAAAATATTTTAATGAGAATACAGGCTTGCTTTGTAAAGCCCTGCCTCCTGTTGCCATCAAGCATGGTGAAGTTCTGCTTTGCAGAAGGAGCCAAGCTAATGAGATTATGGTTTTATCACTTTGGAAAATAAAACTGGGCTGCTGGAAGAATACAGCTCATGTCAGAATTATGCTAAATCCTCAGTGTCATCACTGGACTTTCCTCCTGAGAGTGTTTAGGGGAAAATACTGAGCACTGCAAGTGTTGCCACGGAGGGGACTGCATCCCCAGGCAAAAAACAAGTGGAGCCACTTTGTGTCCTGAGTTCCATCTCAGCCAAGCAATGGCTTGGTGAGGAAAAAATGTGCAGATTTCAAATGTGGTGTTTCAACTGTGGCATCTGCTTCCATTGACCTGGCTGCAGAGGCTGTGCCTGCTGCAGAACAGAAAATGTGTATTCCTTAGGGTTCTTCCCAAATGTTGCAACCTGCTTGCATGGCACTGGCAGGAACTGCCTGTTTGGAAGCTGAGAAGAAGATTCTCTGCAGTCCCCAACAGAAGAAGGGCCTGGAGCTGCTGGAAAGATGACCACAAAGATGACCTGAGGCTAGAGCACCTCTCCCATGGAGACAGGGTGGCAGTGTGGGATTGTAAAGCCTGGAGAAGAGAAGGCTCTGGGGAGACCTTAAAGCACCTTCCAGTACCTGAAGGGGCTACAGGAAAGCTGGGGAGAGGCTTTTGACAAGGGCATGGAGTGATCGGACAAGAAGAAGCAGTTTCAAGATGGAAGGGGAGATTTAGATGAGATCTTAGGAAGAAATTCTTTCCTGTGAGACACTGGCCCAGACTGTCCTGAGAAGATGTGGCTGCCATATCCTTGGAAGTGTTCAAGACCAGGTGGATAGGCCTTGGACCAACGTGGTCTGGTAGAAGGCGTATCTTGCCCATGGCAGGGGTCTTGGAACTGGATGGTCTTTATGGTCCCTTCCAACTCAAACTGGGATTCTGCAATAGTCATCTTTTGGAAGAATTCTCCTGCAGTAGCCATCATGACTGATGCCACGCACATCTGCAGGCCCACTGGTGTTTCTCCCCCTGTACCCCAGGGTCTTCCCACCCCACAGTGGTTGCCCCACCTGCAATTGCAGCACTGACACAGGGATAGGAAACACTTTTCAGCTCTGTGCATCTTTCTGGTGGGTTTTAAAAGTAGTTTTACTGTTGAGTTTCTCAATCTGTGTTCCCTACAAAATCTACTGCTATGCAGAACAGACAGTGCTGCCAGAGACAGAGAGATCTCAGGGAAAAAAGATTCACTTGCATGGTAGTAGAGGTGCTATCTCAGCAATCCCTTCTACCTTGGTCAAAGTTCAAGTGTGGGAAGAGCAGTTCTCTGCAGAATTTGCTTCTAGTGGGTCTGATGGGTGGATTTAACCCTCTCAATCTGGGTGCTCAAGGCCTGGCTTGTAAGACCACAGGTACAGCTGCACGCTGAGCTCAGCCTTTAGCTCCTTTCAACCCTCTCCAATTCTGCTCTTCACCATTAGAACATTATTTGTAAGAGGGCATCAGGCAGAAGGTGGAAAGAAACAAAGAGGCCATGTTTGTTTTGGAGTGCACCACAGAGGTGTTCAGCCCTTTCTGCAAACCTTGGAGCATGCAGAGGATCAGAGCAGGCTTCCCTTCACCTCACATTGATTACTGGAGAAGACATCTCCATTGCACATTGCAGAAATCAGCAACATTGGCCGGGAAATGGGGGCATTACCCCTGACAAAACTCCCCAAGGAGCTGGGACCCAGAGCCACTACAGCCAGAAGAACCAGGCCCACCATCACCTGGGCTTCTGCTGGCCTCGCTCCTGGCTGATCCTCAAACAATGTCTGTGCTAGAAATTCCTGACATTTACAGGCTTCTTACTCAGTTATTTTGGGAAAACTTTAATGATGCCTTGGCATCCTTGCCCAATCAAGATACGTAACTCCTTCTGAGGAATTTGGAGGCTTCCCACCCTTCTGGGTCCAGTTTTTACTCACAGAACCTCATGCCAATCTACGAGCTAAGGGGGGAGCCAACTTTCCATTAGAGGGCCAGCAGTAATCCCCTCTTCTTGCTTTATCCAAACAAATCCCATGTGCCAAATTCCTCCTGTCTGCTGCTGGGTTGGAGGAGCAGTCCCAGGAAAGCCTGAGGAAGGTGTGAGAAGAAGTGAGGAAGGAGATGGGGGAGTAGCTGAAGGTCCTCCACTTAGGGAAAAGCTGGTGCTCTGGTGGAAACACCTCCTGCTGCTCACCCTGCTGCTCCTATGGGTGGCAACTGGGGTGCAAATGCTTGAGTGATGCTCTTGGAAACTCCTGTGGGGTTCAGGGTTCATAATCAGTTTTGCTTGTGTTTTTCTGTTTTGGTTTTGTTTGTGTTTTTTCTCCTTTAAAAAAAATAATTAAAAAAAATAAATTGCACTGTGCTGAAGCCAAGCTGTTAAGCCCTGGGAGTCAGCTTCACCATGAAGCTCCCCTGTTCTTCCCCCCTTTAGCTCAGGAGTGATGTTAAAAATAAAATCCCAAAGTTTTAATGGGTTTTTACTTACCCTGTATTGTTCTGTGCATAGTGATCTCATGCTGAGAATAGCAGAGAGACATGCTCATTTGCTTGGTTTATTTGGGGGAAACAGCATCGTAAGTGCATTCCTCAAGCCAGTCCAGAAACCACCTCCTGCAAAAATTCATGGAAAGGACACATAATGCCTTGTCAAGGTTGGCTCTTTTATGTGGGAGAGTTAAAATATTTTCACTTGGGGAAGATAGGTTGCTGGGTATTTGGTTTGTTTGCCTTTTTTGTGGATGAAGATCTTTGGAAGGTGGGAAAGCACCCATCAGACAGGAAGGTGCTCTACAGTGTAGTCTCTGGGTGTGGTTTGAGCTGCAGTTTCTTGGGAGACCCAAGGACAGTATTTGTTTGTTTGTTTTTGTTTATATGTATGTGTTTATATACAGACATGGGTTTTTTCTTGCTTACCAGTTCTGGTAGGCTTCCTATGAATAACCAGCACTATGTTTCAGACAGAGAAAAAAGCTTCCTCGTCATCTCAAACACAATAGAACTAAACTGAGGAGTGGAAAGAAAATATAATATGACTATAAAAGCCTCAAAATTCCAAACTGTTCCCACCAGTTCTGCAAACAACAGTGCTTTAGTCATGCATGGCTCAATTGACCACCTATGTGATGGAGGAAATGTTTACAACACATTTTTGGCATTCCTTTACCAGAAGTGCTTTAAAATAAGACTTTCCCCCCTCGCCGAATGTGGGGCAGAGAACTACTTGCATCTGGAAAATTTACCTTACAGCTCAGCACTGAGCTGTGCTTACACACAGGGAAAGTCAGAGGTTGCCCTGCAAAGAGCTGGACCTTGGCAGGGTGAGGTCAAGACACAGTGATAGCAGAGATGGAGAGATGTGGAGGCTCTGGGAGAACAGGTTATATCACCATTTGGACATGCTGGAGGGCATGTTTCCCTCTGGTCATGGTAATCTAACCAGTGTGGCAAGAGTGGGAAGGATAAATTTGCTGTTGTAGTCACTTTGGTTATATGGAAGCATGGAGAAGGTTGGAAATGTGGCCAAGGGAGAAGGCAAAAGCACCAAATGTGTTTGGTACTTGAGCTGTAAGAGCACCCAGGGAAAGAGAGCAGAAAAGGGTGGTGGATGGTGGTCCTTCAGCTATCACTTGGTGGTGGGAGGATTGCAGGGCAGGATGTTGTAGGAGGGAGTGGTGCTGCTTTGAGCTTAAAAGGCATTTGGAAAATGTCCCTAGATGTTCCAGTGCTCATGCTCCCTCCAGATCTGTGGCCTGGATCACTCACATATCACTGAATTTTGCTGTCATGATGTTCTCTCAGGTGAAGAGACAGCCAAGCCTACTGACTCTCAGATGAAGGAATAAAACTGATATTAGATTAATGCTTTTTAAAGATGAGATGGTGTAACCATTGGAATAGATCTGAAGGATCCTCTGCATTTTTTTCTCAGCTTTTCTCAAGCTTCTGTCCATCATGCAGTGGCTGCTTCCTCAGCCTGGGTTATTGGACTTGATGGAAGAATTTTGGGGTGAGCAGCTTTAACACTGGAGGCCAGATTGGGGAGTTCTTATGATTTCTTCTTCCATTCAAAGCTTCTGATTAAACCTGTGTTGTTTCCCACCAGTGGGGAGCTGAGCCCAGAGGGTGAAATTCCATACTATTAACTCATTAATTCCACCTTCATTGCTGCATGCCTCCTGATTACAAGGTATTATTACCTAGGGCAGAAAGGGGAATCTCTTATTTCCCTAATACCTGTGCCCCATTCCTGGTTGGCACATCCAACATTTGTGTGAGGAAGATGTCTCCTACACAGTCTGGGAACTTGACTGATGCCAGGTAAACTGCATTGTAGCTCTTCCACCAACACCTGGGTAGTTAAATTCTCCCATAATGACCACATTTGGTCAACTCTGGTTAGATTTAAAGTAGGAAAGGCAGTGAACAACTTCAATTCTGCATTAAGTCCTTTGTGGTCTGGTTTTGAAGTGCTCTTTCCAGCAAAAATGGGTATAAGACCATAAAATAGACTTATCTGAATTAGTTTGAGAGCAAGTGTTGGGGAGAGTTGGAGAACAGGCAATTCATTTAAGTCCCCCTGGGCATTTTTAAAAGTGGACAGCTCGTTGTGTAGAGGGCAAACTTCTCTGTTTCCACCCCAAGTCCTTCCTCTGGCAGGATCATTGAAGTTACAAACCTCAGCACAACTGACTTTTTAAATACTTTTTCTAAACAGGCTGAACTACAGTCCTTGGCTTTGAGATGTTCAAGGAAAAGGGAGCACTTTTAACAGACTTCCAAATATTCAAAGCTAGCAAAGGCATTGGGTCTCTAATTCTCCTTTTTGGGCAATGGGCATGATCTTGATAACCTTTCTGGTACCACAGCAGTGTGTCTGTCAGGACAGGGACAGGTTAAGTCACTTGTACCTAACAAAGGTCTCAGAGCTATTTTGCCTTCCTTTGCATTTCTGCAAAGATAAAAAAATACTAGAAGTGAGATTCCATATTCATCTTTCACCTCCAGGGAATGATTTCCTCTCTCATCCACAGTTTGGGCCCTGCTTTTTCATGGCTCTTCATTACACAATGTGGCCTTCACAATGGATGGCGTGTTGGGGTGGACCCCTCCTTGGAGATCCTTAGTTGAAATGTGTTTACTGAGTAAATGAGGTGATTCTCCCTCCCTCTGCAAGACCCTCTGTTTGGTTTGGTTTGGTTTGAACAAAAAATGGGCTGGAGAGAAGGATGATGGTCCCTTTGGTGCAGCCCTCCCGTAGCATCACCAGCTCCTCCAAGAACATCTGATACAGGAACCTTGGTGCCCTGCCTGCCATCCTGCTGGGATCACTGACCTGAATCTGCTCTTCCTTCTGGGAATGGAGACAAAAGCAGGATTTAGGGGAAGTCACCAGACTCTTCCCACATTTCTCCCAAAGATGTTACACATACAAGGGGTTTGCTGCCGGTCATGAACCCTGCGGGCTGGTCCTTGGCTGCAAAGCTCTCTGAAGGAGGAACTTCCCCACTGCTAATCTTTTTGGCAAGGAGCATCACCTTGCTCGAATCAATTGTTATTTCTGTCTGTTGCTGAATGCTTTGCAGTGCAAGCTGGGTGGTCTTACACAGTTAACACAGGGAGGGAGCAGAAAGTTTTATCAGGGAGGAACATGAGGGTGTGGGACCAGTAAAATTCCTCAAGTGCTGCTGGGACAGCAGTGGTGGCTGAGAGTGAGCTGAAGCTGCTCCTTGTGTGGGTCAGCACATGGGCTGTGTTGTTCAGAGGTCTGTATCTATCTGTTGTCCTTCCTTTCTGAGGAAGAGCTATGTGGAGCTGTTGGTTTTGGCAGGATTGGATCAGGTCAACATAATATATTGGAGCAGACTTGTCAGAAACAGGTCTTGGATGGTTTTGGCCTCAAAAGGCCCACCTGAGAAGTGGTCACTAAACCCCTCTGTTCCATACAAAGCTGACCAGAGAAGCAAACCAAGGGCAGGGGTGATGGGACAGACTTCAGAGTGTGCAAATGTGCAAAGCAGAGGGCAGAGAGAAGTGACCCCATGGACTGGGGACTGATGGCTTGGACCAGCAGAAATGGCACTGCCAGAGGGCATTTGGGAGTCTTCCTTATCAGTAGGACACAGTTCAAGGACTCCCACTTCCCCAGGCATTTCTTTAAAAGAGAACTGACTGGGACATGGGGTGGAAAATCTCATCATCAAGGGTTTCCTATCACCTTTTTTTTCCATGCTGCTGAAAGTATTTTACAAACAACTGATCAAGTTTTGCTCTGTCCTGTGCAGCTGTAAATAGTAATAGATCATTGCATTCTTTCTCTCTGCATTTCCTGGGTTTGGAAACCTCAGCCAGCCATTGGCAAATCAGGAGCTGCAGAGGGTCAGTGAAACTTTTAACTGGGAAAGAAGGGAAAAACAGGATCTCAGTATGTTAGGGAAATCCCCATGTGCTGGCAAACCGATTGGTGACATTGGCATCATGGAGACGTGGTGGAATGACTCCTGTGTTTGGTATGTTGAACCAGAAGGGTTTAAGCTCTTCAGGAAGGACAAGGAAGGGAGACAGGAGGGGGTGTTGCCCTCTATGTCACTGAACAACAAGACTGCATGGAGCTCCACCTGGTGAGTGATGAAGAAAAGACCGAGTGCCTATAAGTGAGGGTGAAAGGAAGGGAAGGGGACATCACAGTGGGGTCTGCCACAGGCCACCTGCCCAGGAGGACCAAGTGGATGAGGCCCTTCATGGACAGATAGGAGTTGCTGCTCATCCACAAGCCCTGGGCTGTCCAATCCCAGGCACAATTACCAGCTGGGCACAGAGTGGGTTGAGAGTAGCCCTGTAGAGGTGAAGGACTTGGGGGTGTTGATAGACAAGATGAGACTCATGCCCCTCAGAAGGCCAACCACGTCCTTCAAATTACAAAATAAAGCAAATATGCTTTGTCTTCACCCTGGTCTGGAGATGCTCCTTAGAATGGGGTTGAGAGACACATTTACTCTGTCCTAAGTGCCATGTGCCAAAGCTCTGCTTGTTTTTGCTGTGAAATCTGTACCTAACAAGCACTCCCCAGGGAGGAATGTTTATAATGAACAACTGGGAACTTCTTGAAAGGGGTTACTTGGGCAGTGGGTTGCAGTGGTCAAGAGGAATGTGATGGAGCAAGTGGGAGCTACCATTCAGTGCCATGCACTGTGCCAACACCAGGGTGTTTTCCTCTCTGGGGAAATTCAGTCTCTGCCAAATTGGGTGGTTTATTGGTTTCCAAGGCTTTGTGCAAGGCTGTGTACAACCTGAGGGGGAGATGTAGTGTAGATGTAGAGGGAAGATGTAGTGGCAAGAAAGGCTCTCTTATGGTCACCATGCTGTTGCCATTCCCCAAAACACAAGCAGCATCCTGCTGGAGCCTTGAACAAGCTGGAAGGTTTTGAGGAGAGAAGCCAGATGGGAAGGGCACCTCCTCAAAGAACCAGCACCCTGAGCAGGGACACCCAGCTGAGCATGGATATTAATACAATGACAAACATGCACTGAAATTATTTCTTTGACAGGGGAATGGGAGAGAACCATTGCCAAAGCCATAGTGAGTGGGATTTCCTCCTGGGTCTTAGATGAGCTGTGAGATGGAGCATCCCTCTCCAGCAGGACTGGGATATTCAAGCTCCTTACAAAAAGCAAAGCAACAGCAAAGGCTGTGGGTGTATATTTCTCATGTGTAGGACAATTCCAAAAGCTTAAGGCAGAGAAGGTGCTGAGAAAGCCAGGGAGCTGCTATCTGCTACCCTTCTGGGAGCTCACTGAACTTGCTCTGCCACCCTGGGGCCTTGCTAGGAAAGGAATTTGTGGTTTTTTGCCAGGAAAATTCACTATGCTGTGAAAGGAAAATTGATCATGTCCCGAGGAATTTTGGGTGTACTTTAATGGTTTTTCAGGTGCCTGTCTTCCATAGGAGAGTTTTTGGTCTTTGTGGATAAAAGCAGCCCTTCCACCAACTTCTCATAAGCAGATCATCCCTTCAGGGTGGTGGTGCAGGTATCTCAGGTTGAATGCAAATGGAATTATGAGATAGAAATCACTGTTACCTGGGGGGAAAAAGCCTGAAGGCAAACACCTTGTGCAGAAGTTACACTGAGCTCTGAGCCCTGCTGAAAAAAAGCAATGTGTGCTGACTGCAAACCTGCTGTGTTCCCATTCCTGCTGGTCTGGTTCTTCCATGAGCAGGTTTGCAGTGTCAGATGAGACCCCTGCAAGTTTCTCCATCCTGAGGAGAATTCCTTCCTCCACCAGCTAAGGGCTGAAGCCCTCGCTTGGTCTGCTGCAGGGACCTTGTCCTGCCTTGCTGCAGCTTCAGTCCGAGAACCCAGGGCCAGGTTTGCTTCTGCCGTGGGTATTTGGGTGATCATCTCAGAGTGGGTTTCAGGGGCTGGTAGAGATAATGTCAGCAAACCATCGCATATGTGTGCTGGAGAGCTGAGAGATGCTTTCTGCACTTGCATTGTTGCCTCATTGGTACAGAAGAAAAATAATGTTTAAAAATCAGGGAACTGGCAGTGCTCAGACCACCCAGTCAAACTGAGCATGGCATAACCTGTCATATAATATCTTATGACAAAAGGCAAATATAAATAATTTTGACATGGGTATTTTAACCTCCAGGTTCCATCATTTCCATTGTGTGGTTAAAGGAATACTGGAAATAAATCAGCTGTGTTTCACCTCCATTCATCAGAAATCTCTGTTCTTTCCCTCCTACCCACCAAACTGGGTCAGAGTAGAGAGAAAATTACAATTCTGTCCCTGGTGACTGACTGCCCATTGACTGGTCATAGAATCATACATTCTATGTTTAGGAGCAAGATGTTTCATGGTAATTTCTTTTTCTTGCTTCATTACTGAGTAGGGCTTCCCTTTGCTCAGAGGGTGCACAGCTTGCTTGCTTTAAAAGTTCAGAAAAATGAGAAGCTCACACAATGCAGTGGCAAATGTGCTTTTCATTGGGTCAGTTGTTCACCAAAAAGCAGCAGGGATTAACTTTTCCTGTAAAAGCCAAAAATTATCCTTTCTGGTCATAAATAAATAGACCTGCAATTAGTCCTCTCATGGTGCAGATGTTGGCTTTTTTGGGCTCCATCATCAGTATCCATCCATCTTTAGTTTTAAAATATTGAATTGGAAGAAAATGTATGCACCTTCTTATAGCAACCTATGTTTTGTTTAAAAACAAGGAGCATGTGCAAAGTGGTATTTGTTATGGTAATTTTTTTTTTTAAAGAAAGAATGAAATGTAACCAAGCCTTCGAAACCTCAAAAGTTGTGGGATTGTTTTTGGCAGGAAATTATACTCCTTGATATTCTTCTTTTTTTCTCTTTTTTTTTCCTTCTTTTTTTCTTTTTTTTTTATTTTATTTTTCCTCTTTTAAAAAAATTATTATTAGTTTTCCAAAGACAATGTGATCCTCTGTTTATCTCTAATCTGAGCTGTGTAATCAAAAGGAAAGGAAGACAAACTGGGATAGCTCCTTCCTGTAAGGAAATTATTTCCAATCTTTATTTGAACACACTATAGCTTTTTAGCCTTCAGATACAGCTAGGAGTATTGTTTGGCAAAGGTTCTTGTTGCAGAGATAGGGACTGGGAGTGGAGGGAAGGGAACTAACAGGGTTAAGTGCAGACATCCCTAAGGATACATAAGACCCAATGCTGGAGAGAAGGCTCCAAAAGAAATATCCTTTGTTTTAAAGTGCATTTAAATAATCCAAATAGTGCTTTAGGTTTATTTTTTTGAGCTTGTACCCTATCTGTGTATTTTGGAGCATGGTAATTGGAGCAAGTGCTTTCATTATCTAATTAATATGGTTGGCTCTTCCCTTCCCGGCCAAATGATGGGAGTAATTAAAACTTGCTCATTTTGCAAATGGGAAATGCTTTGCAGCTTGAAAAACAGACTGGGATGTGAGCAGCAGTGACTGGAAGGAGAACCAAGCAAAGGAAGGGAATGTTTGCCTCCAAACCCATCTTTTTAAAAGGAGGCAAAGCTTTGTGCTTGAGCCAGCCTCCCAGAGAGTGATGGAATACTGCCCTGGTGCAGCTTGGTTGGGAATTAGGTTTCAGAAAGGCTTGTAAGTTTATTGAGAAATGGTCCCAGACTTGATGCTGACAGCTCTTACTTCTTGGCTCACACCAGGACTTGCAGCCATTTTGAAAGCAGAAAAACATTGGAAAATCTTTGCATGGGTTTTAAAGCCACATCTGAAACCGTGCTATGAAACCAATCTGAGTTGGGTTCCCACATCAAAATGGGAGTCAACTGATCCAGATTCAGGGCATCTTATCCAAACCGTAACTCCGTTTTTAATGGGCTTCTATTTGCAGCTCTAGTTTCAGGCTGCTTGTGATGGGAAAATTACTTTTAGTTTGGATGATACCCAGGAATTTCTCCATCTTGCAAACTGCCAATTTCCAGATTCATACATAGCATGGAACAGGGAGGGGGGCCTGACATCTTTTCAACTCACATACACGTTCTGCATAATCCAATTGCTTCTGCCTCCAGCTAAGTCAAATTTAATGCTGAAGAGGAAAAAGCTGCATGTGTTCTTAGGAAATGTAAAGAAATGTGCCTGTGAAGAAAGGCCACCTCTTAGGAACTCTCAAGGAAGCCCTCAGCTCCTGAGCAGAATGTCCACAGTGCCCAGCTAAGGGCTAAAGAACCCTCTTATTGCAACCCTCATCCTCATTATCATTTGTAGCCACAGAAATCTCCCTCTGCTCCAAGACTTATGGCCTCATCTGAAGAAGGGAAAATGTAATTCTTATGTAACTTCTTAACAATGACTTTTCCAGTCATTTACTTGATGTTCTATAGCAGAAGAAAGAGCCAACACTCTGGAACTTTTTGCTCTAATGCCCTTGTGAAGTTATGCTTCTGTCCCTCCAGAAAATGCCAGTAGCAATGAATAGATGTTGCTCACTCTTGAGGGTGAGCAGGCTTGTTTGAACAGTGCATTCAGCATAGGCAGATGCTGCAGAAATACAGAATTTCTAGACTAGAGTGATTTGGTTTGTAAAACTTGAACAAAATGTTGAAAATAATTCTGGGGTTTCCTAGGGGGAAAAGATAGGCTTTGAGCATGTGCTGCCCAATGGTCCCTGTACTCAGCCCTGGTGAGGCCACACTTTGAGTCCTGTGTCCAGTTCTGGGCCCCTCAGTTTAGGAAGGATATCGAGGTCCTGGAGCAGGTCCAAAGGAGGGCAACCAGGCTGGTGAAGGGACTTGAGCACAGATCCTATGAGGAGAGGCTGAGGGAGCTGGGGCTGTTCAGCCTGGAGAAGAGGAGGCTCAGGGGAGACCTCATCACTCTCTACAACTCCCTGAAAGGAGGGTGTAGCCAGGGGGGGGTTGGTCTCTTTTCCCAGGCGACTTTCAACAAGACAAGAGGGCACGGTCTTAAGTTGTGCCAGGGGAGGTTTAGGTTGGATATTAGAAAGAATTTCTTTACTGAGAGGGTGATCAGACATTGGAATGGGCTGCCCAGGGAAGTAGTGGATTCTCCATCCCTGGAGATATTTAAAAAGAGACTGGATGTGGCACTCAGTGCCAGGGTCTGGTAACTGCAGCAGTAGTGGATCAAGGGTTGGACTCGATGATCTCTTAGGTCCCTTCCAACCCAGCCAATTCTGTGATTCTATGATTCTATGATCTGGCCAAGTGGGCCCTGCATGAAAAAAACTGAGTGTTCATTCTTGCTCAGTGTCTGTAGATATGTATATGTGTGTGTGTAAATATACCATTACATATATAATTGTGGTGTCTGTATATATCTCTAAAAGAAGCTTGTCTAGGACCACAGCAGGCAGCTTTTCTCTGTCAGAAGGCTTTCCAAAAGGCCATGCTTACCCATGGGGACCAGATGTGGCCATCCAAAATGCTCTGTTCACTTCTATACCCTCTCTGTTTTTCCCCTCCTGCTTAAGTACAGCACGAAATGTATTGAGCCAAGCATTCATCTGAAGCTAAGCAGAAAATGAGAGTGATTGCTTGCAGTGCCATAAATAGCTAAATAACCATTTTCAATAGTAAATAGGGATGTGTGAATTCAGAACAAGCTCCCCGAGCAGTTTGTATACATTCCAGTTTCTTGTTTTAATATCTTCATGTGGCTTTTCTCCCTGCTTTCTTTGCTTCTCTTGGTGGGAGGTGACACATTTAACAATGCTTCCAACCAGCAAGAGGCCCACTCTGGTAATCTAAAGCAAAATGGGAAAAGAAAAAGAAAAGAAATGGCTAGAATTCTTCAAAAGGGGCCCAGCAGAACCAGAGACCTCAGGCATCTTGGAAGCCATATATCCAGTTATTTGAGGGGACCTTGAGAATTCCCATCCACATTACATTGACAATCAGGACCAGGTTTGGGGGACTTGTTGCCAGCTTCAAGCCTTCTTGTGAACTTCCAAAGCTTTCATGGGCTGTCTCATCCATACACCCTTCTTCTAGACAGAAAAAAAAAAAAAACAACTTTCCAGAAAGTTGAATTCCCATTGCATGGAATGAAATCTGATATTTTTTTCTAGTTGCTTTTGTAGGTCAGGAGGAAAAGTTGAAGTTTTTTCACTGAGTAATATTTCTTGTGATAGTCGGAAACCTGGGGTGAACTTATTGAAGTGAAGTGTTTAGTTTCAGTCTAAGTGCCAGGTAAAGTGATATAAAACATAGGTGTCAGAAAGAAAAGAAAGGCTAGAATAACCAACATGAGTAAGCAAACCTGAAGCTTTTGGTTTCAAATATAAACATTTCTCAGGTTTTGCTGTCCATCTCCTCCAAAACCTCTCAAGCTATTTCGGATGAATCAGAATTTACTGTTGTAAAACTGCTGTGAGAATGGTAGTGTCTTGCCCCAAACACAGCTTGCTGTCATGTCTGGGCTTCTCTTCATAACACAGAGTCAATAACCTCATGCCAAACTTCAGGTCCTGCTTGGATATTGGCCCTGCTTTTGAGGCCAAAAACTTCTAGAGGTCCCTTCTGACCTCTGTGATGCCCACAGTCTTTGACATGGAAATTAGAAACTTTCCTAAGAGATAACAGGAGAGAAAAAGCAAGAGAGGAGGAGAGGAGGGGAAAAAAAAAAAAAAAAAGCAAGGTAGTAAAAGAAAAGCAGAGGCAGAAGAATGTGTTCTTCTAGAAGGAAGAGGGAAGGCTAGAGGGAAAAATGCAGAAGAGTACTTGGAGTTTTCCAGACTTTGACTTTAAAAATCCTTCCCTTCTTTTATTCCAGAATATCCCTAAAGTCCTCCAGGCACCCTAAAGACCTGAGGGTAGTTCAGCAGTGAAGGAGGGGCTTTCCCAGCTGCATGAAGCATCTCTGGATGTTGATACCTCTGACTGCAGGGTGCATCCCTAATGGGGAAGGCACAGGAGGGCTGATGAGTTGAGTATTAGGCAAATGTGTTTAATTTTACTCCCTTTCTTTATAGAGAGGGCAAAAGGGGCAGGCAGAAATAAGAGATCATACAGCAGGACCTGTTGCATGAAGCAGGAGGGAGAGCTCAGTGCCCCATGGCAGAGGGAGGGGACAGATCCAGAGGTTTAGTGAGGTGACAAGTGTTTTGATTAATAACTGGCTTTCTTTGCCAGACTAGCAGCTGCATAAAGACACTAGGTAATTCTTGTTTTTGCTGCTGGTTGTGCTGCTCTTCCTTGAACTTGGTGTGCTAAGGGAACCAGAGCCCACAGCCCCCCTGACCTCAGGGGATGGGTGGTGGTGTAGGAGAGACAATATGACAAGTTCAGCCAGAGCACAGGCAGCACACACTGGGGTTTGGTTGAGCAGTTTTGGCATTTCAGAGGTGTGAGGTCAGTGGTGTGGGTCCTGCTGCAGAGAGCCAGCTCTGAGCCCTGTGGGGTTCTCAGGGCATGGGATGGATGTTCAAACAGGGCTTGGTGGTGCCTTGGCTCCACTTTGTTCAGAGGAAGTGGAAAGAGCTGCCAGTGAGCCAGCACAGCTCTGACAATTCCTTTCTCTCCCTAATTACTTCGGGCTGCCATGGAAGCCTCAACGACTTCAAAGGGTTGACACTGGGTTTGCATGAGGCTGTCTCTCTGGGTCTTCCATCCCAGTTTCTCAGCCCATGGTGGTCCGTAAGGCCTCAGAAGGGGACTCACTAAACAACTGCAGAAAACATTAAAATCTTATGCTTTCCCACAGATGAACATTCCCACCCAGACAAAGGCAAAGGCAAAGAAGAGAAATGAAATGGCTACATGAACAATTGAAATGCAGCTTTTTTTTTTTTTCTTTCTGTCTGTAAATGAAAAAGCATGTGCACAAGATGGACCTAGGTTCTCCAGAAGTTGAAATGCTTCTTAGATAAAATGAGCTCATGCTCTGCCCCACATCAAGAGCACTACAGGATACTGCAAAGGTGGTCCAAGGACCTGGGCCCTGTCCTTTGAGGCAAGCCCAAGTTTGAGCCCTTAAATCCCACTTGTCTGGTGCTTTTAACATCTCATTCTTAACCAGCCCAACATCTTCCCTTAGCTCAAGCACTGCCCTTTCATATGTGTTTCAGAACCACACAGCCTTCCTATTTCTCCATTAATGCAGGACCAAGGATAGACTACTCCAAGCAGATTTATTTTGTTTCTTAAAATTATTAATGAGTCTTCAAGGAGCACTTAAGTGCACTTAAGTAACTTCAAGTTACTTCTTAAGTAACTTAAGACACTTGAGCAACTGCAACCCCAACACTTCATTCTGAGGGGCCAAGTTTTGAAGAACAATGTGGATGCATCAGCTTTACCCCAGTGATACTGCTGTCCCTTGGGTGGGAAAACTCTGGCCCAGGTTGAGCAGAAAAAACCCTTTTTGGTCTTGTTAGGGGGTTGAGGGAGATGCTTGGGCCATGATGGCAGCTTTTGGGGGTCAGGGCAAGGTAGTCTGGTAAGCTATGCTCTTCATGTCCTGTGGGGGGACAGTGAAACATGGCACTGAAACCACAGCAGAGGATTGGCAGGAACTTTTTTCTCTTTTACAGAGCGTTTCCCACCTTTTGAGTTGGAAAAGTAATATTTTATAATAAAAGGTTTCTGTATTAATGGCTGTTAGAGAAATCTCCAGCACTGCTGTGTAGCTTAAAAGAAAAGGAGGAATGGATTTTTTTGACTGGAAATGATCAACCCATGGCTCTATTGGGCAGTTCCCTGCAGTGGAGACCAAGCAGGGTGGTTCAAGGTTTTTATCCTTGAACCCCCATCATCCTTGCTCCCAGGGAGGTTCATCCCTTGAGACAGGGTGGGGGCTCTTACCAGCAAGAGGCCTTGAGCTCCACGGGGTTTTTTCAGGAGTGATGATTACAGAAGTTTAATAATTAGGCAACAAGGTGATGGGACAGCCCTGGACAAAGCAAACAAATGGAATCATCAGTGTAACTGAAGTGATTTTGGCCAGACTCTTCTCCTAGAAAAAACCAGGTTCGCTCCATTTGACCCTTTTCCATTTTTCACCCATTTAAAACAGAGAAGAAACAGAGGTTTCCACTAAGCCATCATGAGAGGCATGATTTCACAACCTCATTCAAATGGGCTTTTAGTAACCTTCAGAGAGTAGCAATTCGGGTGGTTAACACACTTTATGGTCTGTTATTACCAGTGCTCTGCACAGAAGCAGCAAATCCCATTAAAGGCATAAGTGGCCAGAATGCTCCCATGTACCTGCTCAGGCAGCCTTTAAAGCTCCCCCCTTTCTGGCTTCTTAGGGATAAAAATGCATTACTTGTAAAAAACAAGCATGCAGAGTGAGCTGCCAGGTTGCTTCATGGTCAGGCTTTATTTCCTTGCTGACATCCCATGGATGAGTGTAGAAAATGCACTTTGTTTTTAGGAAGTCAGCCAGTAAGGGATGTTTCCTGGCTTTTATTTAACTGCATGTTAAATTTTCCCCTTTCCCTCAAGTTTTATTTAGGAGAAATTGAAGAAAGCCTGAAGCTGGAAAGATGGAAGGAAAACAGTCCATCCTGCTGAGCCAAAGGAATAGTTTCAGGATCAGCCCTACAATGTTAGCCCAGTTCTCTGGGTCTGATGATAAATTAGGAGCCTCACAGTATGCAGAGGGCATGGGAATTGCAGAAGTTCCTCTTGGAGAAAACTGGGAAGAAAGGCAGGCTGAAAGGGACTTCAGAGTTCATCAGAATTCCCTGCTGGGAGATGCTGGTGCAAGCTGATGATGTTGGGTGATGAAGATCCCTTGAAGTCTCCTGACTATTGTAGACTTGTACTCAAATATAAAATGTTTTGTATCTCTAGCAAGCAAACACCAAAGTCCACCAATGTCCCATCCAGCTGGCTATGGGGTTTCACTCCATCAAACCTCAAGAAGTGGATTCCATAGAGGAGACCTTCACAGAACCAGGGGGTCCATTGGCACCTGGAATGATGTTCTAGGTGCTGGGCACATTCAAATTCCCCACTGCCTTTGGTCCTTCCATCTGTCCCAGTGCTTTGGCTCAGTATCCTAGCAGAGCCAAAGGCCCATGCATTGCATTTGGGCTCCAAATGCAGACCTGCCATTGCCTCCAGATGTTCACAAATATGTTTCTCTTTTTTGGGACATGTTTCACCTGGGATGAAGCTACACAGAAATCTGTTGCTCTTGGTGATGTTTCTCCACACCCCACTTGAGCTAGAACTTCTTATTGGAAGGAAAAGGTGAGGATTAACTCAGTATTAACTCATTTGCAGAGCAGCACCTGGTGGGCTGCAGGGCTGGATAACGTGGGCACCAGGATGGGCTTGGGGCCTTAAAACAAACCAGAAGTGCATCTGGTTGTCCAAGGATAAGGTGGAAATAATCCTCCTCATGGTGGCAGTTAACAAACTCCATTTCTTCCTGCTTTTGGTCTGATGGAACTAGATGTGCTCTTTGAAGTGTGGAGAAATCCCTAGGTGGGACAGCTCAGCTCCCACCACAAACACCCATTCCTTCTTTGGATAAGGATAAAGTCTGAACATCAGTTGTATTGTGGCAATGAGTTCCATGGGTCTGGGATTTTGTATATACATACAGATAGGAGTATATATTTTTCTCTTCCATGTATATAAACATGCATCCATTTTCTGTTGGCTGATACTCAGTGTTACCATCTGCAGCCTTTCCCTGTGAGATGGGGACTTAGCACAGACCCAGTTCCTTACTTCCTTGGACCAGCCACAATGTAGCTGGTCCTTGTGATTTTGTCCAGAGCCCTGGGATATCCTGTTAACCCTCACACAGGCCCTCCAGCTGAACAACACCTAGGAGAGGGGGCCTTCAAAAAGGTTGTGCAGAGCCCCATGAAAATCACACACCATTTTTAAAACCTCATTCTTTTCCTTGAGCCTTCAGCATAACCCCTGAATTCTGCATGCTGTGGGGTGGGAGACATCCTCCCTAGATGTTATATGGCTTTTACCAAGCAGCTGAGCCACCTTTTTTCTGTATGAAAACAAAGTCAACCATGCTTCTTAGGACTGATGCTCTTCTGTCTGGCCTGTCCACTGCCAGCCAGGAGTCTGGCCAAGAGATCCCTCCCTTACTGCACCCAGCACAATGAGGCATAAACTATCCCAGTTGGGTTTTTTATGCTATTGTAATCTGAAAATTTGATTCATCAAAGTGTTTCCTATATGTGAGTTGTCAGGGAATGTGTCTTCCTTTGTGGTGGTACAAAGTGGGGGGCTGGAGAGGGGCACCAGAGCAGGGCTGCCATATCAGTAACACAAGAATAAATCTTTGGTGAGGTCTGAAGCTGTTGTCAGCTTTGGGTGGGGGAGAAGCTCTCACTTCTGAGAGATAAACTATTGCTAGACTCAGTGCACCTGAGGTCCATTAAAATCTCTTTCAAGCAAAGGTGAAACCAATCAGACATACCAAGCAAATTTATCCCAACCTCAGCTTTTTGCTTCCCTGGCCCGTGGGAGGTTTGGGGTGAGAGCAATGAGGGGGGACAGCAGTTTTTTTAGAAAATGAACAAACATTTTTTGCTATGGCCTGTTCTGCTGCTGAAGCTGTCAGAGGTGAAGGAGATGCTGGCAAAAGTTTGTCTGGAGACATAAGTGAACATAACCCAGAAGTTTGTTATACCCTAATGGGACAGCATTGCTGAGCATGCACTGTGACAGTCTCTGGGGCTCTGCAGAACAGGCCAGGTGACATTCTGTAACAGTCAGTGAACTGTACAGTCATTAGTTGTGGTTCTACACAGCCATCAGATACCTCATAGAATCATAATTCCATAGAACTATTCAATAAGGGGGTAGCCCATAGCATTTATCCTCAGTGCTGTTTTTGGTTTTGATGAGCTTGGATCAAGCACAGAGATAGAAATTCTTATCAGGGGAGCTGGAAGCTCTGCCTCTCCAGGATGCTTTTCCCTCAGATCTCTGTGCTGGTCACTGCTCCATTTGAGTCCTTCTCAGTGCTTGCCCTAATCTCTCAGCTAAGGTAGTGGCATGGGACTGGTTCCTAGGTTTTCTCAGAGGGAAAAATCTCCCACCAAAACACATGAGATTTTTCTCTTAGTGGAAACCTGCAAGCAGTGTGGAAAAGCAGCTAGCTGGATGGACTCAAGTCTGTTGTCAAAGTATCAAGAACTGGTTAATGGAAACTCCTGCTGTCACTGCTCCTCCTGAATTAACACTCCCAAGGGCTCTGATGCTGATACCAAACAAGTCACAGTAGAAAAGAATTCATGAGCAGGGGTCAGGGGCAGGTTTCCCAATCAGAAGATAGATGTGGGTTTCCCCCTTTAGGCTGAGAGTGATGAGAAGCACTAAAAGAGCTTTGTAGAGATTTCCAAGCTGTTCACCTTCTGCCAGTGGTGGAATCCATGGTGGAATCCCAGTTCCCTGCACAGCCCACCCCTGGGTTTGCTTTTTGAAGAGTGAGTGATCAGGCAAACTTTTGCTTGGAGGTGCACCAGGTTCCTCCTTAGGACAGGAGCAAATTTCTGCCTCTCCTCCTTTTCCCCAACTTGGGGCCAGCATCTTTGGCCTACTGTCACTGTTGTGGTTACCATCCTCAGCAGCACAGTGCCACCATCAGATTTTTCCCCACATTAAGACCCTGTGAAGGGAAATCATCTCTATGCAGCAATCCTGCTTGAGCTCTGGTGCTGTTGCCCTTGTGGGGCTTCCAAGCAGTGTCCTGCTGTCCTCACAGAGGAAACAAGGAGCATGAACACAACAGCACAGTGCTGCCCTGTAATAAGCCAAAAGAGGGAAAATCCATCACGTAGATGAGTTTTTGCCTGTGATGTTTCCCTTCCCCCGTCTCCTGCCCTTTGCTGTGGGCTCTGAATTGCAGCACCTGCTTCCTTCAGCTGCTGTGGTTGGAACTGGGAAGGAAAATGGTCAGTGAGGCTTGCTTTCTTCTCCCTAAACAATACCCCAAATAGGAGTATTATTGTGTAGGGTTCTCCCTGAATTTTAATGAGCCTGGCTTTACAAATACTGAAAAAAAAAAAAGGGAAAAAGACACACACAAGGACAAATTTCATTAGGCTCTAATTTCCTTTCTGATGAACATGCTTCTGCCAATCCCTAAGTCCTTTCAGCCCAGCAATCTTTTATTTTATTTTTTAAAAATCTTGTTCCTGTTTTGTTCCCCACTAAAATAAAACCTGCCCCAGAAGGGGACCCTGGTGCAAAATACTGGGTACCAACGTTTAGTACAGTGATGCCAAAATGGGCAGCACCACTTTTTTTTTTTTTTTTTTTTCCTTCTTAAAGGTGTGTGGTTGTTAATGAGGTGTCTGTCCCACGTGGTAGAAACCAAACAACTCCTTTGATTAAAAGCAGCCCAAGTGGCAGAGGCTGAATTATTTGTATTCAGTCCCTCTGAGGGATGATGATTTGGGGGAAATGAGGAAATAATGAGAAATAACATGTGCCAGGCAGCAGGTTTCCTTAATTTGGTATTGCTGTTGAAGATAATGTCAGGGAAAGGGAGGGGAGTGTTAAGTGGTGCCAACACTTGATATGATATGGGCAGAGATGTTAGCAGGAGGAATTGCTTTGAAGTGCAGCATTTTGAAGGGGGGAACTTCCAGTCAAGAATTTAAGGTAAGCATTCCCCTAATAGGATTATGCTGCTTTCTGTCTGGATGGAGGGGCTCTGGGTGTCCATCCCCACACCTGTACATGGCCATGGGTGGTACCCTCTCCCCCCCCCCTCCCCCCTCTCCCCACTGGTGATGCACAGCACAGCCTCAGCCTTACCCTGCTGACCAGCTGTCCAAGGGAGAGAAAAACAGCCCCCTATTTTCCTGGCAGCTGCTGAGGCTCCATCCCACTCAGCAAGTTCCTGAGCCTCAGTGGAACCATGGCAGGTGCTGGCAGCTGCCTACACTCATGTGCCCTGCTGCTTGCAGGGATGACAGAAGCTTTAGGAAGGAGCAGCCAAGGGCATACCCCTTGCCTCAACTCCGGGTGACTCAGCTCCATGTGGATAATCTGGCATGTGAACACTCACATCAGCCCTCTCTGTCATCCAGCCATTACAAAAGCAGCCCATCAGCTAAGGGGGTGGGATATGGAACATGGCACCTAGCAGGGCTGGCTTCTGAGGTTCCCCAGGATTTGAGCAGAAAATGGTTTTCACACCCTGCAAAACTGTTGAGAGTCTGTTCAGCCCATGAGGAATTAATGGTCTGAAAAATAACCACAGTTTCTCCCACTTAAATTGAGAGGGAAGGTGCACGGAGGATGCTCCATCAAAAGGTGGCCACGGGATGGTGAGCAGTGCTGGGGACAGGAACCAGCTGCCTGAAAATTGGGTGCTTGGGTGGCTTCACCTTGGAGGTTAAAGCACATTGTGGGACTTTTAATTGGAGCCAAGAACTATGGAGAGGTGGATGCAGATCACTCCCCACTCTGACTGCATTGTCCTCCTGATCTGAGAGCAGAGGGGCATAAAACCCACTGGGTTTTTGCAGTGCTTAGGAAAAAAGCCCTCCTGGAGTCACACATTGGAGAGAACTCCCTTTATTGTGGGGCACAGTGACCAAGCTCCATCCCCACACCCCCACCTCTCCCAGCTGCATTGCAGTCCTGATGGAATGGTGCATCAAGGCTCTACCTGACCTCCAAGTCATGTTGGAAAAAAAAAAGGAAAACAAAAGGGAAAAAAAAGAAAAAAAAATTAAATGAAAGCACCAGTGAGGATTGAGATATTCCCCTGATTGTAAGTGCCAGGTTTGGAGCTGAAGCTTGGGGCCTTACACTTCTTTGTGTCCCCTGGTCCATGTCCAGAAGATGCTCCTGGCTGTTTGTCAGGAAGGGAACACAGCTGTGACCCCATGAGGTCTTCCTGGGGGGAGAATTTTTGACTACTTCCATAGACCAAAATTGGGGAAAAAGTGTGCTCATTTCAAGTATTTTTGAGTGGGAACTTTTTGGGGGAGTTTCATTGGTGCAGTAAATATTTGGTCACCCAAGGGACTTTCTGCACGTCATTCGTCTTCTGAGTGAATGCTTTGGCATCATGCCACAGCTGTTACTGCACACAGACAGTTTTTCCTTCTGAGACAAAAAGGAGTAAAACCAGCCACACACCTTAATGGTTCTGTGCTGGCTTGGATGTGAGCTTCTGCTGAAATTAAATAAATCAGGGGATGCAGCAAGCGGGGAGGTCTTCAAATTTTCTGGATTTACCTTGACAGAGACTCGTTTAAATGTGACAACTGGTTGCTCTAAACATCTGGTCTGAAATCACTTAATCACTGCAAGAAGTGTAAAGCTGGAAAAGGAAAAATACAAAACCTAAGTAATCTTGTGAGCTTTGGGTGAGCAGTCAGACAGAAGACTTGCAGAAAGATTTTGGTGCTTAAAAAGCATCTGGTTATTTTACCCAGTGACATTGTTTGGGCTAATGAAGGATGTGGCCCTCTCTGTAAGGGCTCAACACTCAGCTTTCAGTCTGTAACACCATCACTTTAAATGTGGGAGATAGCAAAGACTTCATGGACATCATAGTGACCACATTTGAAAAATGCCCATTTCTTCCCAAAACAAAATTTTCTCTTGAATCATCACTGAAAAGAGAGGGAAAGCTGTTAGAGGCCTTCACCTCCTTGCAACTAAGGAGGTGATTGCAACCTTGCAATCTTCAGGCTCGAGATGGTGACAGCAAGCCTGTATAATGGGAATTAAATATCTGAGATGTTCTAGGAGAAAAATCCCAGGACCGAATTTCTGTTCCTGGATTAGGTCAGCCTTAGCTGCAGCTACCAGGCTCAGTTTTAATGGAGCCTCTGTGGGGAGATTAAAGCCTTCCCATTGGAGAGATGATTACAGAATAAACCAGAGCAGCTCCAAGCCAGCAGCTTTTTTTCCATTAGCCCAGACACAGTAGAGAGATCGGGTATCTGCACTGCATGGGAGACAGCACCAAAACACGGGTCTGCGAAGCTGTAGTGGGCATGGAGTTAAAAAAAAAAGTAAGTTTTTTCAGCCAGATGGATGGGAATGATTAACTGGAAAATGGGCACCAGATGTATACTTTTCCTCTGACTGCTCTGTCTAGAGAAGGACCACTCCCATGCTCATCTTTGGAGTGGTTTTATGAGGGTTTGTGGCAGCCTGGGTTTTGCTCACTGGTCCTTCACTGCCAGGCTGATCCACATCTCTTCCTCCCCAATAAATTTGGATTGGGGAAGAGGAACAAAAATGCCTTGGTCCCTGGAAGTGCTAGGGTTGAGCTGCACCTTGGTCCCAGCCCTGAGGTGTGGGCCGTGGGGCTTTGGGAGCCCCATTCTGGGGAGCAGCAAGGGTGGTCTGGGGAGTCCAATCCTCAAGTGGATAAATACTTTTATCTTGCAGTGCAATATCCATTGCAAGGTTCATTGAGCTGGGATTCAGGAAAGAGGGATTTGCCCCATCTCTGTCTATCTGGTGGCTGGCAATAACTGCTGCATTTTGTGAAGATGCACTTTGCTTCAGGCCACAAAGCCAGTCACTCCTTCCCAGAAGTGCTTGCTGGTTTCCCTGGGAAATCTGGGGTCGTGCCACAGTCCTCCAGAAGCGTAGCCTAAATTGGAAGAGAAATAAACTGGAAGAAAAATAAAAGCAAGGGAACAGAATGAAAGGTAAACAGAGCAAGCATCATGCATGATGCTGCTCTCAATCTGGGTCTGAAAGACGTCTAACTATAGTAAATATTGAAAACTGTAATCCCATCTGGTATAAACAACAACAAAGTGCTGGTGGTTTGGTTTTGCTTTGTTTTGTTTTGTTCTGTTTTTCCATGCTGCCTGGCAGAGAAAAAGGAAAAAATTCCTTTTGGATCCCACAAGCAAAGGAAGGACAGGGAGAAGGACTGCCCCATGCAGGGGAATGGCCCTTCTGATCTGCTCAGGGTGTTTGGGGTGGAGGTTGGGCACTACCTTTGAGCCTGGCTTCCCAGCTTGCACTGGTTTGGTGGTACTGGCTGGGAGTATCTGAGACTCCACAGAGCTGTTCCTGACAGCACAGCCCTGAAGGAGCAGGGAAAAAACTCCAGTTTGTGTCTTTAGCAGGCGCTTTTCCAGCTGCAGCTCAAGCCCAAGTTTTCCTCTGACTCAAGGACAGAATCTGCAGGAATAACATTTGGCTGCTCTGACCAGCTTCAGGATTATTAACTGAGCTTGGTTGACCGCAAGAACTGGAAAGACCTTGTCCCAGACTGCATCACCCACACTTTTTTTAAGAGGTTTTCTTTTTTATTATCTCTAGGAGGACAGTGGAGGTAGAACAGGTACCAGAAAGGGATGGAGCCCTCTCAGGTCAGACTGGAAATGCTGGGTCTTCTGGAGGGGATGGTGGAGGTCTGCACAATGTGACAGCTGGAGGTGAAGTGAATGGGGGGATATTGGTACCTTGATGGATGGAGGCAGGAGCTGAGGCTGCTGGAGGTGTCTGAGGGGAAGGGCAGCACCTGGAACACCCAAACCAGCATCTCCTGTTGCCATGTAGGACAGTGCTGTGCTAGGTGGGCCCTGGAGGGACCAGTCCAGTATTTCCTGTGTTGTTAAGTCCTCAAGACTGAGATGGCCTCTGCCTGTTTGAATGCTGGAGGTCAGAGGGCTTAGCAGTTATTTTCCAAACCTGGCAGGTTCTTCATGTTTCAAAAGCCCACTGTGAAGCCTCAGAAGGTTTTGTAGGACCGTGCCATGGCCAGGTGATCTCTCAGTGCCAGCTATGGGGAGACACAGTCTTCCCCAGGTACCAATTCCCAGACAAATCCTTTCTCTGCACAGCCCCACTGCCCTGGATCACTCTTTTTAGTAAGTCACTGCCTGGCAAAATGACTCCCACCTTCATCCCCATCCTGCCACCCCAAGTCTGCTTGGTTTCAGGCTCTCAGTTTTGGAGTTGGTGACCCCAGTCACTAACTGGGTGTGAAAACCCCACAGGTAGTGGCTTGGGGCACCAATGTGCAGCTTTGCCCATCTGCAGAGGGTCCCAGGGCACATCTCTGGAGCTGAGCTGGGTTGCCTGGTGGTAAATATAGAGAAGAAGGGCTGATTTTGGGGGGGGGGAGAATTCCATGTGTGGCTAAATGACATTTAAGTTAAACTCCTCATGCAAAATCCCTTGATGGAGACAGTTCTGTAAAATGAATCAGATTTCGACTGTAAAGGCCAAGACCTCATGCAATACAACAGAAATCTGGGGGTGAAGAAGGAGCACCCTAGCTGGTAAAAATGGGGCTAAAATAGTAAGAGTTTACACCCAATTTTTTTTTCTCCTCTCAGTTCAAAAGTTTTGTCTTTTAGCTTCTCCTCTAAAGCCAAGGGTGTGTGAGAGAAGGAGCCTTAGACCTGCTGTGCCCTCAGCTGGCTAAGGAAATAGCTATAAAATGCAAGGGTCCTCTTGAGTCATCTATTTCTGGTGTCCCAGGGTTAATGGTGGGAATGCTACCTTGATATTTCCAGCATATCTGGAGCAGGGAGGGAAGTGTTTATGAACAGCTGAACTGCTGCTGTACAGAACATTGTGAATGAATCCCAGCTGCAGCGCTGCAGATGTTGGCATGCTAAGGAGGTTGAAGGAAATCTATAATGCACATAAACTTCCCATTCCACTAGGATGAATTCAGGCTTCTTGGGAAAAACTCCCAGTTGGAGATAAAGAGGCAAATGTAGGTTTGGTGGGCAGTGCAGAGTTAGTCTGCAGATTCAGCCTGTGGTGGGCTGCATTTCAGCAGGTTGGCTGCTTAAAATAGATTTGGCTTCTTGTTAGGAGAGATATTCCCATTTGAAGGAAAAAGTGTTAATGGTTAAATGGTGCTTCTGGGCAACAGAAGGAAACCTTAGAGTGGCATAAATCAGTTTGTACACCTAAAATCATAGAATCATAGAATCATAGAATTAGCCGGGTTGGAAGGGACCTCAGAGATCATCAAGGAGCAGAGAACTGCTCCTTGACCCACCGGAGCAGTTGCTAGACCATGGCACTGAGTGCCACATCCAGTCTTTTTTTAAATGTCTCCAGGGACGGAGAATCTACCACCTCACCGGGCAGTCCATTCCAATGCCTGATCACCCTCTCCGTGAAGAAATTCTTTCTAATATCTAACCTAAACCTCCCCTGGCACAACTTAAGACTGTGTCCTCTTGTCTTGTTGAAGGTCGTCTGTGAAAAGAGTCCAGTTCCCACCTTGCTACAGCCTCCTTTCAGGTAGTTGTAGACAGCAATGAGGTCTCCCCTGAGCCTCCTCTTCTTCAGGCTGAACAGCCCCAGCTCCCTCAGCCTCTCCTCGTAGGGTCTGTGCTCGAGTCCCTTCACCAGCCTGGTTGCCCTCCTTTGGACCTGTTCCAGGACCTCTACATCCTTCTTAAACTGAGGGGCCCAGAACTGGACACAGTACTCGAGGTGTGGCCTAACCAGTGCTGAGTACAGGGGAAGAATCACCTCCCTGGACCTGCTGGTGACGCTGTTTCTGATACAGGCCAGGAAGTCCAGGTCTGGGTCTGACAGAGCTGGTACTGGTTAGGGGCAAGGGGTTTGCAGTGGCACAGTGTTCAGAGGACAGAGGAGTAGTAAATGGGGGGCAAAGTGGGAGCTTTTCCAAATACATGGCCAAGGCACTAAGGATAAACAGTGTTAATGAAGCAGTGCATAAACAAAGAATGTCCATATGACCTGATTTCTAGTAGTACTCCTCAGGATTGAGTCAGCTCCTTGAGATGTGGCCATGGTTTCCTGCTTATACATTGCTCACAGAAGAGAGAATCTCAACAAAAACTCTACCGCTTGGCACCTGTGATCTCTCTTACTTCCAGAGCTGGAACCATCCAGTGTTTCTGTAGACAGAGCTCTCACTGCCTCCTGGGATGGAGTGGGGCTGAGAGGGCATCAGTTTTGATTTCCAGGACCTGTCTTCTACCAGCACCTTGTTAGGATTCAAAAGCATTCTGTTCATCTAAGCAAGAGAGCAAGTGGCATGAGCATGTAAGAAAAAAAGATAAGAAATTAGTACTCTGCAATTTTTGTTGCTTCTTGCCTGACATCTGATGAAAGGCATCTCTGGAATCAATCCTAGGAACATATGTACAGAAATGTTTAAGGAAAAATTCTGCCTTATCATCTGTAATAATTTATACTCCCAAGGCTGCTTATCATGTGCTGACTGGTGGGACCCCTGTGTGCAAGCTAAACTTCTGTAATTAAGCTTCTTCCAGAAGATGGATACTTTAGGTACCTCCTTTGGTGCTCTTGACAGGAGAAATGGAGCTCAATCAGTCATCACTCCCCTCTCCTGGCACGGCATGAGGAAATCTTTACAGGTCTTCAAATTTCCCTTCTGAAATAAAGTGAAAGTCTCACAGAGTTTTGGTTTAAGAGGGGACTTAAAAGAAAGAAAGAAGAGTCTTTGGAGAATTATGGCATTGAGAGGTCTCAGAAACACCCTTTGCTACCCCTGACAAGGCTGGGAGGATTTGTGGTGATGACCACGAAGCAGTGATGTGACTTTTAATGTATTATCCCCCCGAAACATCTGCTCTGGTTCTGGTAGTTGCTTAGGATTGAGTAACCCTAAGAGAGTCCTCATTGCATGAACCTGTCCAGACCTCACAGAATGACCACCAAGCATTGGAGATTTTCAGTGCTGAGAGATGGAATAGGAGATGTGGAGTTAGCCAGTTCCCAGAGCTTCAGCCCCCAGCTCCACAGCTGGCCCAGTCTCCTCCATCCATCTCCTGCTCACACCTTCCCAGGGCAGGAATAGGAATAGCCAGGAGAGGAGTATGGGCTCCTGGGTCCACTTTTGGATTTTATCTCCTGGAAAGTGAATGACCCAGATGGGAGAGGTTACAAAACTTACTTTTTAAAAAAAAGAGATTGTCACATGGGTTCCTTTCTGGAAAATTGGAACTGTCACAAGGTTTGACAGTCTTTTAATTGAAGTGGTAAGGGTAAAATGGGCAAAAATAATCTATTTTACTAAAAAAAATTAATTATTTTGTGAGCTATGCAGTATTTTTAATATTTTTTTCTAATTTAGTCAATGTTTTATTTACTTCTGTGTCAATCTACTGAGGATTTTGACTCTATTTTAGTGGCATATAAAGAATTTCCTGTTTGTTCCTATTTGAAGGAACTTGATGAATATTTCTATATAAAGGAAGAGGTCTGAAAGAGAGGGTTTATCTCAGGGAGGAGGATGGTTTCCATTTTCCAGGCTGGCCTGAGATGATACTCTGTACTTAACCTCAGAGAATTTAGCTTCTGGAAGCACTGCTGGCCAGATCTGGAGGCAGGCCAGGTGATGCTTTTTCTGCAGAAGCATCCACCCTGTTCTCTGAATACAGGAAGTCAAATCTTATCTCTGCCAAGGAGCTTTACTATGATATCATCAGTTCATACCATGGACAATTAGCTTTGTGGCATTGCCAGGCATAGCTTCAATAGGGTCATTTTTGAAAGTCTAAATCCACCCCAGCTCCTGTTTGTTCCTCACCAAGAGCCAAGGTTCTGGATTGAACAATGGATTAGGGAATATATTACAGACATAGAAAGCCCTGGGAGAAGTAGGTAGAAAGAAGTTTTCCTCCCACCTTAAGAACACCTGGTGTGGGGCTTCTGAGAAAGGTAGAAGTCACCTGTGCCAAGGGGGAATTTAAAAAATTGGAGGAGAGCTTGTTAGGAAGGAAAGCTCAAGGAGAAAAAGGATGAGCCAGGGGGCTGTGTCCTCATCCTCAGCTGCTCAGGGAGTCACCAGTCACTGCAGTCCACGTTCAAACCATGTTCAGCATTTAATACCTGACCTCCCCCAATAGCAACTCCTTGTTCTTGTGTATGTGTAGGCTTGGGATAATCATGTCAGTTTGGTTTGACACAGCATAATTACCTTGCTCTGCAGAAACATGCCTGTACCACCTGCACAAGTGCTGTAGTTCAGGCATTTTTGGAGGGAGAGGCTTCCCCATTGTCTTGATCATCCCTCAAAGCCCCAAGAGATGCACTTTAAGTTTTTGAGGCTCGTGCTTTTGACCTAAGGGAAGGATGACCCTCAAATCCCTCCCTGCTCCTTCTCTCTTGCCCAGCTCCTCTGCTGCATTTCAACTTGCTGATGCCAGGCTGGGGGACAGCCTCAAATCTGGAGCACTAACACAAGTTCAACCTGGGCTTGGTATCTGTGCAGCCACGGTCAGAGGTCACTGTAGTGAAATGAGGCAACCAGGTGCCACTAATTACCAGGCAGTGGGCATGAGCTTGTGTTAAGCCCACCTGTGCCTGATTAGGGTGGGCCCCAACTGCGCATGAGCAGGGTTAGGGGGCCAATAAAAGATGAGGCCTGAAGCACAGGCTCAGCTCAGTCCTGAGCAAGCCAGCAGAGAGGTCAGTTGAATGTGGAGCAGTAGCACCGAGCCAGGCTGACCAGTCCTGAGGGCTATAGGCTCAGAGCACTGTTCGTGAGTCTCTGCTGGAACACCTGGTTGGACCTTGGAACGCCGTTCCCTGAAAGAGGTTCGTCTTGCTACAGGTCACTTTCTTTCTTTCTGTGTTAATTTGTCAAGTTGTATCCATGCCTGCTACCCCAGCAGCTGCAAGGTGGGTAAAATACTCCCTGCTCCCCCAGCCTTGCGAGAGAAAACCAACAGAAGTGGAAGTCTGCAGTCTTTTTCATCTTTGTTCTGGGATGTAATTGTCTCAAAACTCAACTGAAGGCACTTAAATTGATGTAAAGGTTTGCAGTTACATACTGCTGACAGCTCCAGCCATACCCAGCTTGTTCTGTCATTTGTGGGATACTAGAATGAATTTTTACTGTCAAACCAAGCTACTTTGCCTTTTACTGTTTACCTTCACTTAACAGGTACTTAAGATGAAGTAATTTCTTTGTTTTCTTATTTGGTTCATGTAAGACAAAACCTGACCTGACTTTTAAAAGGGAGGGGGAGTAAAAGGAAAAATTGGCAACATCTAATAAGGGCTTGGTTTTTTCCCTATTAGAACAAGATGGGATTTATGAAGGCCAATTATCATTTCCCAGGCATGTTTACAAGATCTGCAAATGCACCAGGACTATGGTGGGTTTGCTTTCTACCCTTTACCTAACTGCAGCCCTTGATCCTGCAGGTTTTGTGTAGATGTTTAAGCCTCAGCTCACATGAAGGCAATGGAAAGCTTGCCTAGCTACAAACCTCTCTGAAGTGGAGGTGCTAAGATATAGGAAATCTTGAGCTTTTTGAAAATTATATCACAGCTAAAAACCCAAGGCTGTTTAGATCTCTCATGGTGTCGTACAAGGGAATTCCAGTTGGAGGTGAAGACCTGGGAAATGCTGGTGGATAAACTGGGCCTGGGATTAACATCACAGCCTTCTGCCCTGACACCCTGAGGATGTTGATGCCTGCAGGGCTATGTTAGAGCCATAGCAGGGGTGTTGATACACAGAGCAGTGGCTGAGCTCCCAAGCAGAAGCAGCATTTGAAATCTGATGGCTCAGATGCCTGGGGTTGGGTTTCTCAAGCCTGGTGATGGGGGCACTGAAGGGGCTTCTTTTCCCTCCCCCTAGCTGCTTGGTTTTGGCAGAGCCCTCTCCTTCTGTTGGGTTTTGAATGAAGGTGATCAATGCATTCAGTAATGATGAAGGGAGGACAGCTTGAATGCTTCCCCTAGGAAATGGAGCTCAAGTGGAATGACTCCTTCCCAACCAATTCATGGACTTCAAGGACTGAAGGATATGAAGAAGACTGGCAAAGAATGGGGAGAAGGAATACATCTCGTGGGATGGGACAAGCCAGCCTGAAGGCTCTCTCCCACATCAGGAATATGACCCTTTGAGGGCATTTGCTGGGAAAGTCTCTGCTTGATTCCTCCCTAATTGCTGTGCTGGATGCAGTTCTCATGCCTTGTGAAGATGTCGTGAGACTGGGCAGTGGAAACATGGATTTTTAAAAAAAAAAAATTGGGCCAAGCCAAAGGAAATAAGCCAAGGAGTCATGGGGATGATCAGAGTCTATCAAAATGCAGGGATAAGAAAGTGCATATCTTGCTCCCTCCAGTGGGAAAAAATAACTGAATGTGAATGTGGGTCTTGAGATTCCTGGAAATAGTCATGGGGACAGTAGCAGCAAACGCAGGGGTAATTCAACCTTTCTTCTTTTATCCTACTTACTTCAGAGCCAAAGAACTTCTGCTTCAGGGCTCACCATGTCAGAGGTGCAATGCTGGACTGGTTTTGTAGCAGCCTTTTATAATACTGAAATAAATTGTTTGATTATTAAATATTAGAACAATCTGCTGCAGATATTAGGGTTTAATGCAGAGTTTTGAGCTTGGTAAACATGAAGAACTCATCTGGAGGACCTGGAGGAAATGTTCACTAGTAAGAATGATGGTGAATAACCACGTTAGTAAATCAGTGTGTCCAAGGGGAGCACACAGGAGGTAGGGGAATGCTGCTTTAGTCCATGTTTCACTGCCAAACCTGTGGAGAAAGAGATTGAGAGGCAAGGAACAGCCAAGGCAAGGGGCAAAGGGGGTGCCACCAGGACCACCCAAGGCATCATGTGGCCTCAGCCAGTGCTGAGGATGCTGCAGCCACCACCTGCAAGGCAGCAGCTCAGGTGCTGGGGCTGGGGTGTTAATAAAATCACCCTTGTTCAAGGTTATGGTGTGAGTTGATTGCTTCTGATTAGGGATTTGTATTCAGTTGTGACAGCCTGCAATTTTTATTACCCTTATAGTAATAATTGCAAATAATAAAATGACAAACTATTGTAATTAAACTTTAATTAATTACAAATCCATTACTTTTAAGTTTATTCATGGTAGGAACAATGATACTGAAAACAATTCATTAAAGCACTTGGCATGTAAATTATGAAGTAAAGCATTAACATCAGGCAGCTCATGCATTTACTTTATGCATAGCACTAGAGAATTTGTTTAAGGAAAGGTGGTTCCCCAGGAGGATTTTAACTGTTTAGTATAGATTCATACTGGATACTCTTGAGCTGCAGGTACTCCCGAAGTCAGGTTCATTGTCCTGAAAATCAAAATGCTAAGCAAGAAGGAAAAAAACCCAAACAGCAAGTTCCCTGGCCAGGGTAGCTGCTGTGCACAGCTTAGCAGTAGTGGAGAGAACAGCACTGGGGTGGAGAGGTGGCTGCAGGGCCATCCCCTGCTCCCAGTCCATGTGCTTTACCCCTGATGGGTAATGTTGTGTCTGCAGGGCCAAGGCTCAGCATCTCTTCTCCAACACCAGGCCAACACTGTCCCTCACTTCAGCTGGAAACACCTTCCTACATCCCCTGAAAACATTGGCTTTCCATTCTACCCACCCCCTGCTTCTGAGGCAGGGCAGCAAACCTCTTATCCTGGATCTTTAAACTGAAATAATCTCATTTGTGATGGTCTGTTTGTTCTCAGCTTTGCTGACTTAATTCAGTGTAACAAACCAAGCTGGACCCTGCTTCCCCCAGATAACCTGAGTGCAGATGGCTGCCCATCACTTGCAGTTAAAAATGGTCTGTGTCAGGTGCAGGATGCTAAAAGTGCACTGTATTGTGCCATTAATGCTCAGAAAGCTTCATCCTTGGCCTTATAGAACCATCTTCTGTAGTTAAAGTCCTCTGTGCAACATCTTCTTCATACCCAAAGTGCCCAGGGAAGGTGACCCTGGAAGCTGCACATGCATGATGCAAGCTGTGCTGGGGGCCTGTGTTCCTGCTGAGAGCAATGCTTTGTCACCCCATAGCAGCTTTGACCACCTCCTTCCAACAGTTTGGGGCTGGTGGAAGCCAGCACAGAGCCTGGGATTTTCTTTTTTTCTCTCCAGTGCTATTTTCAGGTGGAGGCATTGGTGCTACATTGGGAAGCAGAAAATAATCTGCCCTCTGCTAAAGGGAGCCAGCACCCTCTATGCTTCTGGTCAGCTGTAGCCCATGTGTAATTTTATCTCATTTCTGCAAGCTGGTGAAAGAAGCAGCCTTTCTGTCACAGGGAAAGGGAGGAATGAAGGAGAGACATGATCAGACAAAAAGGCACCTCAAGCTTGAGCAAGAAGAGCCTAAAGCAGGGAGGCACACCCAAGCCTAATAACATAGTGCTCCACCAGCTTCTATTTAATCTTGGAAAATGTCCTCTGCTGCAAAGAAAAATGGGAAAGTGATTATGTGCCTTGAAATAAGGTCTTGCTCCACTGTCTAGACAGCTTTAAAAAACATCAAGCCAGGGTGTTTCTATTTATGAAAAATGCAGCTGTATTCCTGCCTTTTCTGGGCCAGAGAAGAAAGCAGTGCACCCGAGGTCATCTGGCTGCAGTGCTCACTGAGTCTGGCCATGGGAATTTATTCCTCTTTCTTTCTTTCTTTCTTTCCTTTTTTCTTTCTTTCCTTATTTGTTTTATTCTGTGTGCTGCACAGCCTGTGCTTCCAACCTGCTGCTTCCAGTGCTCTTGGGCTCTCTCCTGCAGGGGTGAGGAGGGGACAGAGCTGCCTGCACTGCAGCAGCATCCCTCAAGGTTCCAGGAGCCACAATGGTTGCTGGGTGGTTGTCTGACCTTTTGTTACCACAATAGTTTTCCAGGTCCTTAATAGTTTCTTATAGACTCCCTCTTAAATTGGAACAATTTCCTTTGCCCTATACGCAACCTTGGCACTTCTCTTTTTTTTCTTTCTTTCTATTATTTTTTCCCTTTTTTTTTTTTCTTTTTTTCTTTTTCTCCCAGCAAACTATTCACTGGGTTTGATTTTTTTATTTTTCCAGGATCAGATTGTCAGCAATATCCCAATGCTCAGCACTCCCTGCTAAATGCACCCAGCACCACTTCACTGCTGAGGTTTAACTCTGGATGGTCCAGAAAAAAAAAAAAGCCCATAAACCCATTGATCGTGGGGCTGTGTCCTACAAAGGGGAGAAATGGGTCAGCAGATATGTTAATCCCAGCTGGAGCTCACATCTTCAGGACAGGTGGCAACCTTCATTTAATGGAATGACAAGATGATTAGGAATTTGTAATGAACTGCCAGCAGCCATGGAACTAGGTCACCCCTGCCCAGGAGCTCTCCAAACCCAGCCTGACCCCAGTCCAGTGTGATGGCAGAGATGGCTGGGACAGGCTGGCAGCTGGGATTTGCAATTTTGGGAACAAAAGAGAGCAAATGTGATGGCCAGAAAGTGGGTTATACTATCCCAAGAAATTAGAAGGCTAAAAAAGAAAAATAGTCTGGTTTAGTTTTAGGTGTAAAGTCTTGCTGAGCACAGGTTGTAGCCCTGCTGCCATGGGGAAGCTAGGAGGGTGGGCAGCTTGGGAAGAACCAGAGACCCAGGAGGAGATGGAAACCAGACAGGAGGAAAAAGGAAGAGATCCTTCCCTGGTCCCCAAGGGAATTTGGTCCACCTCTGGGCATCACATCAATAACCCTGTTTTGACATCCTGAGAGCCTTCCAGACAGTATCTCCTCTGGCACTCTGCAGCCCTACAGCAGGCAATGGGACCTCCACCACCAAGCTTCAACTTTTCAGATGTTTTCTCTATTGCCTTCAGGGCTGAGACTTGGGTGTTCCTGGCGTGCTGCTCCTGTGTTGTAACAGCTGGGTAGCTAGCCTAGACCCAAGGAAAAAAGGAAATCATACTGTGGCCCTTATGTTATGATGTCCAGACTGTGCCCAAGGCAGAGCTGGCTGATAAGTGGCAGAGTTGGAGAAAAGGAAGGTCTCCTATGTCCAGGATCCCCAGAGCAGCTCTGTAGTCCTGCCCTAGGTCCCAGACCTTGCCAGTCAAAATGTGCTGCATGTCAGCTAACCATGATTACTTTTTTCCTTCTCTTAGTGACCCCTGTGGATGACAAGAAAGTGCTCATGGTATGACTACAAATTTGAAGAGTTCCTTTTCTTCCCTCCATCTCCCTTGGCCCCCAGATGCTGACATTCATCCAGTCCTGTGTAACTTCATTCACCATCAAGCAAGCAGCCCGCTGCCCTGCAGGAGGAGAGCTGGGAGCAGGGAGGAGAGAGCCAGTGAAGGGCCCAAGGCTGAAGATATGAAAGGTTAAGAAAATATTTTGCTAAAGATGCAATAAGGTAGTGAGGTTGGAGGGTTATTTTGTTTAATTTTTTTAAGGGGGTATTCAAAGCAAGCATTTTATAAATATTTACACATCAAAAAAACTGCTAAAATAATAGCTGGGGGCTGGTTTGAACTTCTCCAGGAAATTGAGGCACTGCACAGTCACCATGTGGATCCCTTGAGGATCCTTGCATTGCCCTGCATCTCCAGGAGCAAGGTTTAGCCACTGTCCTTATTCACTGCAGCTTCTGCCACTGAAGCCATCACTGTGGTTGTGTGACACTGGGGGGTAGTGGCTGCTTGAGTGACCAGCTCTGCCCAATGCACCCCAGGCACCAGGGCTTCTCAGCAGGAACCTCTTGGCAGGGCTCTGTGCCATGTGCTGGGACACCACGAAAATGCAGCAAAACTCCCTCTTTACCATGCACATCAGCACCACTAGGTCATACCCAGCCCAAGGAGAGCTGGAAGAGGAGCTGGCAAATGCCTGCAGTAGCACATATCATTTTTGGGGGGATAGGGGAGCTAACCATCCTCACTCTTCCCCTAATTAGGGAGGGAGCAGCCTATTTCCTCTCCTAATTGTTTGGGGTTTTTTTTTCAGAGTCACCATTTCCACTCCAGCTTGTCTCCACTTGAGATGCTAGTCCCATAAATTTAGCAGAGGGCCCCACAGTCTTGACTTCAAGCCCCTTCAGAGACTCCTGAACCCCAACCCATACCACTGATCACTCTCATCACTCCCCATGAGCACATCAGGGGACCAAACACCCCATGCAGGCCCAAAGAGCAGGTCTCCTTTCAGTCCCCTTCACTGGGAAATGCTCCACAAACCCTCCCTTCCTTCCCCAGCTGCAGGTGGTTGTCCATGGGCACAGGTGTCTGTAGTCTTCAAAAATACATGGAGCTTCAGCAGGCAGGAGGGGAGGCTTTTTTTAGCTTCCCTTTCAGTTTAGCTGTTTTCACTTACATTTTCTATGCCTCTTCTCTTCCACACACAGCTCCAGGCTTTCTTCCCATATGTGCTCCAGCATTCTCTGAGTTGCTTCACAAGGACTTTCTGTTCATGCCCTGCCAGAGTCTGGATATAATTTCCTGAAGCAATGGGAAAGAAAACAGAAAATACTTAAGGTGATCTCCTCCCTTTCCACCTTCCTGCAAACATCAGCTCTAGAAAATGACCTCGAGGGGCACCACCAAGATCTGGGATCCTGCTGGGATTTGGTGAGTTGGAGAACCTCCTGAGAAGATGAGGAGAGGGGGTGAACCAGTCTAACCCCAGCCTTGAGTGAGCTGGCTTTGGGGAAAAAGAGGTGCTGGATGGTTAAATCTTCTGGGGAGACACATGGGGATGAAAAGAAAAATGAGCTTAGAAAGTCTTAAAAAGAGAGGGATGCAATTCCCCTTATTGGAATGATCTGATGTTCTTTGTATTGCTCCAGAAAGGACAACCCAAATGGGTACCCACCATGGCAGCCATCGCTCATCTGAGCAGCTGAGCTATGCAACTGTGCCTGGAGAAGCTCCTGTGTGCATCTTCTTGGTCCTGACCAAGGTAAGAAGCCTCCCCCACTCTGACACCAGTGCTTAAGCCTTCCTCTCCAGTCTCATGGACTTGAGGAGCTGAATAAGATGCAAAATCCATCTTACTACATGATACAAACATTTCTGTATGCCAGGCAGCTGATAAGGAATCACCTTGTACTTTTGATGAGGAAATTTGACATAACCTTAAAGAGTGTACAAGAAAAGGAAAACATTTCAAAGAGTGCTCACTCTAGAACAACTTCTGGTACATGAAAAGGCACAAAGCATAGATGGTTCATGTCATCAAACATTTCCATTTTCCTTTCAAAAGAGTAAGTGTAACAACTGTAAAAGCAAAAGATAAAAACTTTCTGCATGACTGTAATAGCAGTTTGGTCTTGAAAAAAGTTTTCTTCCACTTTGCCAGCAAAGCAAGAGCAAGGATTTGGGGGGGTTTTCTTATGTTTTAACTTTAAATATCCTAAGTGATCAAAACCAGCAAGGCCTCAGTTGTGTTTCACCTGGTCCAAGGGGAGCTGGTAACATTGCAGGGATTTCTTTGAGGTCAAGCCAGCAGTGCTGGTCCTGATATTTGATGGACCTCAGCTGGATGATAATCATGCTTCAAGTAAGCCCTTGCATTGTTGGATACTTTCCCATGTTCCTCAATAAACTGTGCTCCTGCTGGGATTACAGCATTGTTGGATTATTTAGAGATCTCCTCTGATAGTTCTGATATCTAAATGGAAGTTTTTATTGAAAGGAGAGAATTGCACCAGCAGGTCTGGCACCAGGGTCTCATGGCAGCACTCCAAGATCTGCCTGGAGAGACTGAATCCAACCTTTGACTGCCTCTTAAAATCAGAGAATGGTTTGGGTTGGAAGGGACCTTTGAAGGTCATCTAGCCCAATCATGAGGTTGGACTTGATCGTGAGGCCTGATACACCAGTGCCTCTTGAATACACAAAGGACTTGTAGCTAAAAGTGGTAGAGTAATGTGCTTAGTTTTAAAATTGTTTAAAAAGGAAATAAAACTGGGGGGTATTTCTACAAATATGATAAATTTGCCATGTTGATTCCTTATTCCTTTCAGCTCAAGTCTTGGGACACATCTCATTTTTGTCCTGCCCTGGTAACATAGTCTTGCGATAACAAACCTTGCACTGCCAGGGAAACAAAGAGGTTGCAGTGGCCTTGGTGGTAGATGGGAAGGTCTGGAGTCAAGTCACACACTGCTAAAGACCTTCTCAGGAGAAGGTCCTCAGGAGAAATATCTTGCCTTCCTCTTGCTTTCTCCATCTGGATAGCCAAGTTATTGCAACTTTATTTTCTGAGGGGGTCAATGCAACAAGCAGAGGGGTCAGGGTGTTGCAGTTGGAAAGAGATGATTAAAAGCCCCAGTCACACAGAGCTGGGGTAAGCTGGGAAGAGTTTTATTACAGACAGTGCTGGTATGTGTTGTGCTAAAGCTACATCCACAGCACTTGTAAAGAAGGGAAGCTCTGCTTAATTCTCTCATATGAAGCTGAGAGGTTCTCTGTGTTGGCACTGAAGTGTGTCTCCTCTTTGCTCACATACAGAGACTTGGATCAGTGCTGTTTTAGTTTTTATTGCATTCTGGCCATCCTCCTGCTACCGTGGTGCTAGGATAGAGACAACACTTGGCAGCAGACTCCAGCAGTCGGTGTGGTAAGAGTCTGGGGTTGTGTTCATCATCGCTGTCTGGCTGCCTCAGATGTGATCTAACCCCCTACAATCACTTGTGCAAATCACAAATCCTCTGACCTGAGAGAGTGTTGGGTTGTACCCATTCTCCTTGACCTAAATGGTTTCCTGTCATTCATCTCAGTCATTTATTCTAGTGTTAATCAAGAGTAAACCTCTCTCTTGATGAGAACTGTAGAAGGTGTTGGCAAAACTGAAGTAGGGATTCACTAGAGAGATGGATGTAGTGGACCACCTGGGGAGATGGTCAGGCCAAACTGAAAGTTCATTGGTTTCTTCACTAGAAAAGAAGCAAAACCATTTCCTTCAAGTCACACTTTCTGTGCAGCCAGACATAAACCATTTTCCTTTCATAGCAGGGTTAGTTAGTACTTTTCGAGTTTTATTTTAATAATATGTCAGTTTGAGAAGAAAAAAGACTTTTGAAAAAACAACCAAGTGTTTCCACTTCCCCGAAAATGCTCCCCTTTATAACAACAACTGATTGACAGTTTCAGCTCAAATGCAGAAACAGATTGCAAGTTCAAAGCAGACTTTTCCAGCAAAGCTCCCATTTTCTGAGAACAACTTGCCTTACACCCTATTGTTAGAGCATGCATTTTGGAAGCCAGATTCTCCACTATCCTCTAGATTTCATCAGCTGTTGAGCAGTGTACTGTAGATTCTGGCAGTGGAGCCTGGTTATATTTCTGCAGAGATAACTATGAAATTTAACATAAATTTGTAGTTTATAGGACAAATAGATAGAACATTTTATGGTTCTATTCAACATTTTTAATGTCAATGGGAATTCTACCTCCATAGGCATTCTGGATACCAATCTTAAAAAAAGGCATGAAAAAAATTATGTATTTTTAAATCTTTACATCAGGGGGCATGTAGTCAAATCTAGGCTATTCTATTAACCAGATGGTAACATTTTATTTACATTTCCTGGTATAAAACTATCTGTTCCTGAACAAGGGAGATGCTGTCTCTTGCTGCAGTTGGGGGTCTAGCTGCAGGGTGCAGCATTGCTTTTGCTAGCATCCAATTTCCCTCCCTTGTCAGGGCTGAATATGTAATGCTAATTTTATTTTAACCTTCTTTTAATTAGAAGGTTATAAAACTGCTGTTGGCTCTTTCTGCATCAGCTTTCTGTCACTCTGGATTTTGATGCCTTTACACAAAACTGAAATCTTCTGCTTTGTTTCATTTTGACTTGATATTGAACTTGCAGTCTGCCACCTCTGTTTTCATCTCATGGTTCCTGTGTGTAGCCTTCTCCACCATAAACTAGTTCCTCTTCCCCTGCAGTGTGAAAACCCATCTCCCCTGAAGCCAGTGAAAGTCTTGACATCATCTTCCCGAGGTCAGGATTTCTCCTGGGGTGTTTATTTTCTTTAAGGACCTGTGGCCTGTTTCTCTGTCCGACCTGTCACTGAGCCAAGTTCAACACCTCTATCCCCACTGTCTCTGTCATTCTTCAAGAAACTCCATCCAAACAATGGTGTTATGTGCCTGGAAAGGAATGTGCTGTTTCAGGTGTCATCTAACCAGTAACCTCATGGAGATCCCATTTTGTTACTATTGTTTTCACTAGCTTTTATTTTTCCTCTCATTTTCCTTGTGTTACTGGCACGTCATGTTGCATTTTCCTGTCATTAATAAAGATGTAAAAATATCAGACCTACCACTGGCCTCCCTATGGAATGCCCCAGGTCTGCCAACAGCATATGCTGTTGATTGCCCTTTTGCTTTTTCTCCCATCTAGCTCTTACCCTTCATGGACTATTCCCATCCCAGCCAATCTGAATGAATCTTGTGTGATAGGAAGAGGCATCACTCTGAAGGCTTCATCACAGTAAAAATCAGATACATTTGGGAACCAGATGTTGTTGCCTATGAAAATTTTTGTAATTTGGAAAGGAATTTGAAGGATTTTTTTTTTTCCATCCATCAAATCAGATTTTTTTCACAAAAAAGTCATTCACTCATAAAAGTTGTCTGAACTATCTAAACTTGCAAAGCTTAAATGAACAAGCCAAAATTCTTGGATTAAATCCCACCTGTCGTCATTTATGTGGAACAGCATAATTTTTTGGTACCAGTACAAGGACTTAAAGAGAGGGTCTTCAGGACCATGGGGGATCTGAGAGGCCCAGAACATGGAGGGATCAGGGTTCCCTCCCCTCCCTGCCCATACCCTATAAAGCTCCTGCAGACCGCAGCCCCTCCTCTCTTCCTGCGCTGCTGTTCCCCTGCGCTCCTTTACCCCCAGCTCCCCACCTGCTCTGCAGAATCCACATCCATGGGGTGCTGGGAAGAGCCGTGGAGCCCCCTCCTGAGGGGGCCCTGCCCCAAGGAGCCCTCAGGCACCTCTCCCTGCCGGCATCGACATCGGGTTGTGTGTGTATATTTGTATACATCTGTTCCTTCTCCTATGTCTTACTGCCCTTCTCCTGTTCCAGTAATACTGTTTCAGTTTTAATTTCCAACTTTCATGTCTCTCGTCCTTATTCACCTTTTCTCTTCCTCTGGGAGGGTGGAGGCAGGGTATCAAAGAGCAGTTCTGTCCTCTGGGATAGAATCATAGAATCAGCTGGGTTGGAAGGGACCTCAGAGATCATCAAGTCCAACCCTTGACCCGCTACCGCTGCGGTTCCCAGACCATGGCACTGAGTGCCATATCCAGTCTCTTTTTAAAAACCTCCAGGGACAGAGAATCCATGACCTCCCTGGGCAGCCCATCCCAATGCCTGATCACCTTCTCCATAAAGAAATTCTAATATCTAACCTAAACCTCCCCTGGCACAACTTGAGACCATGCCCTCATCTTGATGATATCTGCCTGTGAAAAGAGACCGATCCCCACCCAGATTTGTCCCCTCCAGCTGCTAAGCCCCAATACCACCTCATGAACTTCATTTGTCTCTCAGAGAACTGAAGGTTGCCCTTGGCCGCAAAGCGTTGCATGGGGAGTCACACACAGGGGCAAAGCAGCCCATTTGCTTTGGCAAGCGTGGCCAGATGAGCAGGAGCCCTTGCTCCACATATGGATGCTCCAGGCCATTTACCTCAGTTCATGGCCAGTGGTTCCCGGCAGAGCCGTGTGACAGGGTTGTGTTTGAACTCCCAGGCATCCAAATACGTGATGGACACACACGTACTGCGCAATGTGAAGTTTATTGGCTACAGCTGAGCTAAATATTATTTCTGTATCGTGATGAGGATTAAATAATACCTCTGCAGGATTTTGAAAGAGAGATGGAGGTATGCCCTTGAGCTTATTTTGGTTTTTCTTTCCTGAAAACAGGAGGAAGAGATGTAGCCTGCTAACAAAGAGGATTTCAGCTCTCACTCGGACCTTGGGCAGGAAAACAGATAAGTATTTGTGATGGCAGCCTCCAGCAAATGCCTCAGGGGCCAGGTTAGGGCCATGAAGGGCTTTCCTCTCAGCAGATGGAAGATCTGAACACTTTCTTCCCTCACCTCTCCGATCCCCATGCATGCCTTACTCTGCTGGCTGCACCCAAATCAGCTGCATGGCAAGGAGAGCCTCGGGGCTGGGCACTTCCATGTGCTGTGCTGTTCACCACCCGTGACAAAATGTCCCTTAGTGGACAGGCAGGCATTGTGCATGTTTGGGTAAGTGTTTCTCCAGAGAGGACCCGACATAGGGTGTGACAAGGCAGAGCAATCTGTGAGCCCAGGGAGATGTGAGGAGGCTGGTTAGTGATTCTGTGACTGTGATGCTCCGAGGAGTGGATTCCTAGCCTGGGTGGCATGGGACAGAGGCACAGAGAACTAGAATCAGAGCCACTGTAGTAAAACCTCAAGAGAGCCAGGCTCAGCTTGGCATTGCAACACAGGCACTTGTGCAGACCTGGATCCTTATTCACTGTGCCCAAGTGAGAGCAGCAGAGCTGTGCTGCTGTCATTCAGCCAATGTGGGGAACCCCTGCTCTAGTGACCAGAAGCCTGTGATGTACATGGTGTAAAGTCTTGTTCTCTCTGCTAGGAAACATGAACCAGGCTGAGTGCACTACCATGTTATAGCCCCTTCTGCTGGCCAGGTGGATAAATGCCTCTTGATCTCTCTCCCTTTGGGAGAGAGACTTTTTACAAGGGCATGGTATGATAGGATGAGGAGGGAATGTTTTTAAGCTGGTACAGAGGGGACATTTAGATGAGATATTAGGAAGAAAATCTTCACTGTGAGGGTGTTGACACTAGCCCAGGTTGCCCAGGGTAGTAGCTCATCCCTAGAAGTGTTCAAGGCCAAGTTGGGATTGGAGTTGGAGCAACCTGGTCAAGTGGAATGTGTCCTTGCTCATAGCAGGGGGGATGTACCTAGATGATTTTTAAGGTCCCCTCTAACCCAGAACAGTCTAGGATTTGAAGAGCGAGGTTCCCAAACAGTGTGAGCTCCTGGGAGGAAGGTGGGAAGCAGACAGAGGTGCTGTTTCTCAGCAGCTGTCTCAAGACATGCTCCTTGGGCCCTTGGAGCACATGCAGCCCCATATCAGCTCAGGTCAGTGGTTGTGGGCTTTACTTGTGCCCCTGTCTGGAAGGCACCCTTATCATCATCCCCTCAGGAGGATGCAGGGCTGTAGGCACCCTGGGGGGGTTTGTGAGTTGCTACTTGCACTCTGAAGCTCTTAAATCCTACCCAGCTGCTAATCCCCCCAGCTCCAAACTGGGATAATGTTCCCTTTCTCTCACCCTTTGCTTCCCTTCACTCCTGGGACAGCTGCTGCCCGCCAAACCTGGCAGAGATGACAGCCACAGCTCCCACAGAGCCTTTCGCTCTCTACAACTCCCTGAAAGGAGCTTGTAGCCAGGCGGCAGTTGGTCTCTTTTCCCAGACGACTTTCAACAAGACAAGAGGGCATGGTCTTAAGTTGTGCCAGGGGAGGTTTAGGTTGGATATTAGAAAGAATTTCTTTACGGAGAGAGTGATCAAGCATTGGGATGGGCTGCCCAGGGAAGCAGTGGATTCTCTGTCCCTGGAGATATTTAAAAAGAGACTGGATGTGGCACTCAGTGCCATGGTCTAGCAACCGCAACGGTGGTTCAAGGGTTGGACTCGATGATCTCTGAGGTCCCTTCCAACCCAGCCAATTCTATGATTCTATGACACAGGGGCCCTCAGCCTGGGGGGAGGGATATGGAAAACACAGGATAAAGTAATTGGTAAAAACCCTATCATAAACTAAAACTTCAGGTTCCCAGCTCATGTTTTTAAACTGGTTTCTCTGATAAGGACTCTTGCTTTAGTGGAAGAACAATTATAATATAAAAATCCTATTTAATATGGGAAAAAAGGAGAAAAAGAAGCACGAGGGCGGTTTTGATGGCATTTCTTGCCCCATACCTGGCACTGAACAGTGTTGAACATTGCTGCCAGGCTACCTGTGGCCACTGTGAGCCTCCTCATTGCTGCTGTGGGGCCACGAAGCTGCTGTAGGGCTGCCCATCATTGGGGTTCTGCATGCCCTGCCTTGGCCCCATGCATGGTGTGGCCAGCACACACCTGGAACATCCCAATCCCGAGTCCTGGGCAAGGAAATGTGTCAGAGCAGGGGACCAATGCCAATGGCAATGTGCTTGCAGGCTTCCTTCTTCTCCCATTCTGAAAAGAGAGGGAGTTTTGCTGCTTAGTACAGGAAGCCAGGGTGGAGGGGAAGAGGTTTGTGGTTTCCCCTCACCATATGTGCTCTTCTCCTCTTCCCAGCAAGTCCCTTCAGATTTAAATTACCTAGAGTGAATAATATTGCTTCTCAGGCTCATCTTACAAAGATAAAACAAAACAAAACCCAAACCAAACCAATAATACTGCACTCTAAATAGAGCAGGAGCAGGTCAAATGTCTGTGCAGTGACTTCTTGCTCTAATTTAAATAACATTTACAGCTGAGACATTTAGGGCTGAAGGTGTCTCCCAATCCAGACAGTAAAGCATCCTTGTTTGCACCCTCTTTCCTTAACTTCTGATGCACAGGAGAGGCTTTTCTCTACACTTTCCTGGGACTGCCAGCTTTATCCTTCAGAGAAGAACATTTAGGGGAACTTTCCCTTCCAGGCAGGCTGTGTTGCCATGAGGAGCTGGCACATCTCCACAGTCAGTGTATTACAGAAGGTAGGCAAGTGACACTTGGCCATACCCTCTGCCACCCCTTCCAAGCCACTTCTTGGCTTGATCTACATGTTCTATTTGAAAATACTCTTTTCTGGGGAGCTCTCTTTCATTTGAAAGCTTGTGCAAGTTTTTAGAGAGCTCAAAAATTTTTAAAACTGAGATGGAAACCCCCCTTTTGGGAAGATCTGGTCCCCAGGCTTTTTCCTAGTTAATGATCTGTGCTTTGCTAGCTCCAGTCCCCTTGAAATTTCTGGAAGTTTGTGATACCATGTTTCAGCATGTGCCTGAACTGGAAGTGGAAGGACCCAGGCATTGCCCAGCAAAATAATTGCTGCTTGAAAAACTTTACTGTCAGTTTTCTGCCAGTAAATGTTTTTCCTTTTCTCTTTGGAAGGGGCTGGCAGTGCAAACAGCCTCTCATCTTCAACGTGAACATCTCAATGCCTTGAAGGCTGAAAAGCCCTTCTCTACACTGTAAGAACATCCTGTCTAGCTTGGGAGATGCTCACAAGCAAAGCCATTTTCCCTGTGTCCGTTAGATGACATTGACATTATTGAGACAGAAAAGACATAAGATAGCAAAAGGCAGAAATTGAGGTACCAAAATCCAGTGCTCTCTGTGTTCAAACCATTACCTGCAAGGCTTTCATGCCTGTGGGTTTTGTCCCTTCAGATTGTGGCCACAGCTTTGGTGGGCAGGGTGCTGTGAGGGCTTCCCCATGAGGGACCTCCAGCTCTGAGATCATTTGTTTTGCTGGCATCCAAGGCTGGCCACATGCTGCTGCTGGGCCATATTTGTTACTAGTGCTTGATATCCAAAATAAACAGTGCCTGAGGTTCTGTTCCTCCATGAAGAGCACCCAGGCCCCATGAAGGATGAGAAATCACCTGGCACACCCAGTGTCTTCAGCTTGGCAAGTCCAATGGATCTCCCTTCTCCTCCTCCTCAAATGTAAGGGTTCAAAGAATGCATCCTGCCAGGATACTTGGCTAGAGGATGGATGGGGTGTGTTGCCCGTTTATTCCCCACTCTCAAAACCCTGGGGGGAGCAGAGGAGCTGCCAGAGGAAGGTTTTAACTCTCATGGGTGTAGGGCAGGAAAGGGAGAGCAGGACAGGGAAAGCTATGGCACCACAGCTCCAGCTTGCTGCTCTTTATACCCCAAATCTGTCCCAAAGGACAGCTGGATAGATTTCACTTATTCTTGCCCTACATAATCTCTGAGCAAAGAAGTGCCATTTTAATTTATGTATCTTTCACTGATGTGTATTTAGCACTCATTAAACACTTGCGTTGGGGTAATAACTCAACTTTTGTTCCAGACTCCAAATTTCCTCATTTCTGTGAGCTCCTGGAGCCAAAGAATCCATTTCTGACACATTCATACCAACTTTGTCTGAAGGCCTTCTACAGCTTTTTACTTTATTTGAACAATATTTTCCAGGTTTCTTAGAAAAAAGGTTAGTTACAGTGAATCCATCTCATTGGTTTAAACCTGTAAAAGCTTCTTATCTATTTCAGGTAAAAGCAAATTCAGAACATAGGTTGCTTTTTACAAGGAGAAATAATTACATCAAACGTTGTAGCCACACTGGCTGCAATTAGCACTGCTGTTTCCATCCAGCTTTTTTCCTCCTATAATTTCTATGTGCTTTGATTGTTTTGTTCTAGGTCCAATGCCCCAATAGTTTGTTTTCCATCTCTTTATTTCCATGTATTCATTCTTGATTTCTGTCTATTCATTATTTGTATCAGCACATAAATTCTCTGAAATGAGAGGACGTGGAGCACCCAGTTTTTGCACAATATCTTTTCTTGCTGCTGCTTTAACTCAAGTGCATGAAGCAGAGGTGTAAACCTGACTCGAGTGCAATCTAAGCTTCCATGTCCAATAAATGCAGGCAGGATTAGGGCTGTTTATTGCACAAGCACCTGTCAGCATCATGTGGTGGTGGTGGGGAATACCCAACCATCCACATCACCATCATTTCCTGCCCATGCAGAAACTGAAACTGATACAACAATCAAAACAAATGCAGGCTCTACCGCTGGGTTTTTCCCCCTGTAAGTAGAAATGGGACTCAAAAAGGAGGAGAGACAAACAAGACCCGACTTTTGAAGCTCAGGAGTTAAACAAAAGTTTAGATTGCTTCACAGTGCCCAGACATGGAGCAGTCCCCAGGTCTCCTTGGATGGGGATCCATGGAGCAAGGGGCACTTGGGGTCCCCAGGAGCAGAGCTGGCATCCCCTTCCATGCCTGTGGGACAGGTGCCCCCAGAACAATAGGGCAAGAAACTGCCTGGGCTCTGCCAAAGGTTCCTCATGGCACGATGGGCATCGGCAATCTGGTCTAGTGAGAGGTGTCCCTGCCCATGTCAGGGGGACTGAAACAGGCTGAGTAGGAAGTAGATGGAAAACCAGTCCAGAAAAGTGAGAAGTGAAGCGTCCATCCTTTGCTCAGTGCTGCACCCCACGATGCTCATAGCAGGGCTGTCACTTGCTGCAGCAGGCTTAAGCCAGTCCTAAGATCTTTTGAGAAAGCCAGTCCTGGAGCAATGCAAAGCTAATCCAAGCCCTTCATGCTACCCCCTCCTCCTTTCTCTCCCCATATTGTTTTCCATTAATTTTTTTTTTTCCCCAGGCAAATTTCACCCCTATGTCCTATCCACATCCATCGGGTGCTGGGAAGAGCCGTGGAGCCCGCTCCTGAGGGGGCCCTTCCCCTAGGGACCCTCAGGCACTTCTTGCTGCCAGCATCGACATCAGGTTTTGTGTGTATATTTGTATTTTTGTTCTTAATCCCTTCCATTACTTCTTTTCCCCCATGCTAGTAAATCTATCTCCATTTTTTTCCACTTTCTAACCTCAAGTCTCCATTTTTTTCCCCTTTTATGTCCTCCCTTGTTGCACGAGGGGAGTAGACAGTAATTCTCTCCTTCAGTTTGTGGCCTGCCCAAACTGCTAAGCCCTGACAGTGTGGTGCTATGATGCCCACAGCAGTGCTCTGTTAGTGGTTGGATGTGTTGATCTTAAAGGTTTTTACCAGCCAAACTGATCTGATAATTCTATGAAAGAACTGGCAACAAATAGGCTGATTCCCTAATCTTGGTGCTGAGACCCCAGCATTCTTTCTAGATTAAGGATCAGCATAAAGTATTTTTCTCAACAGTAGTAGACCTCTTCTCTTTATTGTGCTGGTAGCTGACCCAGCCCAGTTATATGAATTCCACAGGGGAATGCTCATTCCAGGATAGGAATAGAGATGATTTTAAACTCTTCCAAACTGAGATCATCTGTATGAAAATAGGTACTTATTATGAAAATAGGTACTAGGATAAAAGCGTCCCTGTGGAAGTTACACCAGTACATGCAGATGACCAAGAACTTGTGTCCTAGATCCGTGTAGCTCATCCTGATAGCCCAATACACTGAGTTGATAGCCCATCCACTCTGTTGCACATTGAATGAGGCAACCTCTTGTAGTGAAATGAGGCAACCAGGTGCCACTAATTACCAGGCAGTGGGCATGAGCTTGTGTTAAGCCCACCTGTGCCTGATTAGGGAAGGCCCCAACTGCACATGAGCAGGATTAGGGGGCCAATAAAAGGTGAGGCTGAAGCACAGGCTCAGCTCAGTCCTGAGCAAGGAGGGAGGTCAGTTGCTCTTGGAGCAATAGCACTGATCCAGGCTAGTCAGCCCTGAGGGCTATAGCTCGAAGCACTGTTTGTGAGTCTCTGCTGGAACACCTGGTTGGACCTTGGCGCGCCGTGCCCTAAAAGAGGTTTGTCTTGCTACAATCCCTATTTGAAGTAGTGTCTTGAGGCTCCTTTTCTTGTTACTGGTTGCTTGTATCTTTAAAAATAATAGTAATTTTCTACTTGGCAGCCTGTGGCCTTGTTGGACCACTGTATGACTCCTAAAGCGTTGCCATCAACTAATCTGGGTAATCTTCTCAAGGCTGTGAGTCTGGTTAAATATAATAAAATGGTCTCTATCCCGACATTCCCACGGTTTGTGGCTCTCTGTATCACATCTTGGAATTCTGTATCATTTTGCAATTAGGAAATTGGAAACCTTCCTACCTCCAGGCAGTAGCAGTGGAGGGCTTGCAGACCTGGTTAAATATCCCCTGTGGCTCAGGTTCCTGGGCCTGAGTACATTTGTCCTGATTTGTAAGCACCCCAGGTAAACAGGGCTATGGAAATTATTACGGGAAGTGAGTGCAGCCCAAGTCAGAGCTCAGGAATGGCACCACAGGAAAATTTATGGAGATTCTGGTTAAGGTGGAATGGATGAAACTTTGCATTTCAGTTCACAAACCTCGGGGCTTTCATGCCCAGGAGACTGAACTGAACCGAAATGGTTTCCTGCTGAAAAGTCAGAGTTTGCAGAAATTGTATTTGTCTGCTCAAAAGAGCTATTTTGGGGGAGAGCTTCCCATCAGTCCCAAAGCTCAGGCATTTAGGGGCGAGCCTACCTCGAGATGTCATCCAAAGCAACCAGCTATTTGCTGAGGGAGCTGCAGAATTTGATCCCCTACATATTTCTCATTAATAGAAACAGAGAGATTAGCAGAACCCATGGTTATTTGTGTTTCAGATATCTGCCCTTGGTTTAGGGAAAACCTTTCCTGGTCCCCTGCCTGTGGGACTATTTATTTAATGCAGTAGACTCTCGACCTGATAACTCCCATAAAACAATCTTTTTGAGGCAGGAAAAGTTGTGTCCATGCCACAGCAGCTCTCTCTTTGTGCTTCGGGCCATGGCCTGAAATCACAGCTCTTTGGGTCCAATGTGGGCAGCAGCCTTACTCCTGCTCTCCCACCCCTGCTGTGCCCTGACTGCACCACTGATGGCCTGATTGTTGCTCTTCCCACCCTTGTAAATCACCTTGCACACACGTGGACAAATTTACAGCGTGGAGCAGCAGGGAGAAATATTCCAGCTTGCAGCAGTGGGAGGTCTGTGCTCAGTGGGCTGGCATTAAGTCACAGCCAGTGTCTTGCACCAGGCTCTCACTTCCAAATACCATGGTTATTCCTGCAGAAGGGCTAGAAGAAGTGGGTGCTCAGTGCCTGGAGCCAGAGGCTGAAAAAGAAGAGGGTGAAAAAAGCCTTATTGTAGATCATAGCATCCCCAACTTGTTTGGGTTGGAAGAGACCTTAATGAACATCAAGTTCCAACCCCCTGTATGAATGGGGACACCTTGCACTAGACTGGGTTGCTCCAAGCTCCATCCAACCTGGCCTTGGACACTTCCAGAGAACATGGTGTCATGAGTTGTAGGAGGGAGCAGCATGTCCAAAGTCCCCATGTCACACAGCCCATGTCACTGCTTTGCCAAGGTGCAGCATCCCTGAAATTGGAGCCGTTCACCATCAGTGTTACCATGGAGGGCTTGTGGGACTGTCTCCTTTCTCAAGCTCCTTCTCATGCCTGATGACAGAGCTCTGGTTAAAATTATCCCAGTGTTATGCTTAAGGGTTTTATTTTTTGACATGGCATATGGAAGGCAGCTATCAATTAGCAGCTGGAAAAATAACCTGCAGTGCTAATGAGAGCAGATCTAATGGAGACCTCTTCCAAATCAGTTCTATCCATTTTTCATGGCCTTTAATTGCTGTCATATTAGGAGGATGCCAGAAGGAAAACACTGGGGAAAAGCCCCATTCAGATGTAAGTTCCTCTCTGCCAAGAGCGGCTCACAGGCAGCTTTCTTTCCTGAATTCTGTTTCCAGGAGTTTTTTGACTCATTTCTAAAGTTACGTTTGGAGCTGGGCCCTGGCCAGTTCCAGCAAACCCTATTTCCCCACAGCAAGGATGGGGCCAGGATGTTACACCAGCTGGTGGCACTTGACATTGGCTTTCTTCTTTCTTTATTTTCTTTTTTTTCTATTTTCTTTTTCTTTTTCTTTTCTTTTTATTTTCTTTTTTCTTTTATCCTCTTTTCTCTTTTTCCTTTTCCTTTTTCTCCTTTTCTGTTTCCGTTTCTATTTCTTTTTCCAATGAATGTAGTCAAAATACATAATATTTCTAAATTCTTACCCATCTCCAGGCTGAGCTTCCAAGGACTTCTTCATAAACCCTTAGCCTGGCTGGCAAGCAGAGTGGAATGGGCAACCATGTCACCCCCACAGAGGAGTCAACTGGGGGACCACTGGTCCCCTGCAAAAGCAAGCACCTTGGTGGGCTTTGAGGCAAACAAGTTTTTGGTGCTGGGTGAGTTGGCCCTCAGGTGTGCATCAGGGCTATAACTGGTTCCATTGAAGCAGCCTCTGGGCTCCTGTAATTGCCACCAGCCACGAAATAAGTGTTGGGGGAGGTATCCACCCAGCTTCTTTTTCTCCTTTTTTTTTGGACACACATTGATGATGATCTCCATCATCTGAGAGACCTTCCTCTGCCTTTTAAGATTATTCTCTAGAGAGGACTGCTCAGTATCAGCCTCAGATAGTTTTGGAGGTGATGGAGAAGACTGCAAAAGTCTTAAGCTGATGGCTTAAGCCCATGGCAGAAATGACAATGTGTTGGAGAAATTCCTTTGCAAGGAGCAGGACTTTTTGGAAGATATCCATGCTCCCTCCTCCCCTCCACCTGGGAATGGTACAAAGTGTTGGTCCTTCCACCTGTTCTCCAAGCTGTAGGCTCTGCAGGTGTCTGAAGACATCAACTGACTGCTCTCCTGCTGGTGCTTCCCTAGCTGCCTCCACTCAACAGCTCATATTTTTGGAGCTGGTCCAAAGAGTAACAGAGCATTGCTGGGACACCCAGAGCCTGATAACCCAGAGGTGGGATGGAGTTGGGTCTGGGACAGTGATCTTCCAAGACACAGGCTTGGAAGTTACAGCTCCAGTGATGTCAAGTGGGGGTGGTCAACACAGCAATGCCTCCAGGCTTGTGTCAGGAAAGAATAAGGAGAAAAAAGTTATTTCTTCCAAGAAACCTCTCTTAAGCCTTTAGGGCAAAATATTTACTGTGCCTCTGCTGCTCAACAGCAGACTGGGGTTCTCTGTGGGAAATCATTTACTTCCCAAAAAACACAGGCACAGGAGAAGTGAGGTTGGCAGCCAGGTTTTGGGGGTGCTTGCTAAGGGGTGGGGGTCTCTATTTCAGCCTGAAATCTAGGAATCTCTACTCATCCTGCAAAAAAATCATCCCAAGTGCCCTCAAGCTAGCCAGCATCTTCTGGTAGCAGTGTCAGGAGGTGGCACTTTATGGCACCATCTCCTTGCTCCTGGCACAGCCTCATTGCCCCCTGTCTCTGGGTGCCCTGCTGTCACCAGCTAAACAAATAAGAGGGAAAATGCTAAAGCTCCCAGAGTGATCCAGCCACTTCACAGGCAATGGACACAAGTCACCTAGAAAAGAAACTCGGACTACATTCTTCCAAATCTTGAAGGGGGGAAAGTGGAATAAACTGAGCTCAAAATGAACGTTCCTAGACTTCCAAGCTCCTATCCAGCAGAATGAGGATGGATCTGTATCAGGTAGAGAGGAAGGCATGAAATCAATAATGAATGTGTCACCTTTGAGGGCTTCCAAAGGCATGGAGAGCTTGCCAGCCCTCTGAGGGAGTTTTCCAGACACTTGGAAGGAAATGGGAGCAGATACAAGGGCTTCGAAAAGCTAGCTCTAGAAATGTTCCTAATCAGGACAAGGCAGAACTTAATTAGGGCCATCTGGAAGGTTTTTTCACTGCAAAGCGCCTCTCATACAAATCAGATCTTTGGCCAGAACAGGAAGATTATTGGGAAGTTTAGAAATGAGGTGGATGCACCATCTAAAATGTGTTCTGCAAAAAAAAGTGCTCCTCTGAGGGCTTGGAAGTGATTTGGTTAGTTACTCATTCAACTGTCAATGAAGCATTCTTTTACAGAGAACTTCTCTAGAAATGGAGCCTTTCCAGGTGTGGTGGGGTGATAGATGGATGTTTTGTACAAAAACCAGTTAAATTTTTTCAGCCTCTCACCCAAAGGGGAAATTTCAATTGCTGGCACCCTTGTGCTTTAAACTCAACAACCTCTAGTAACCTAATAAAGGTATATTTTAACTATATTTTACTGGTTATATGTGATTTAACAAATGTATTACTTTCCATGGAAGACATTTTAACAGCTTGAGTGATGCTGCTTTTATGATTTCCAAGTCATTTTACTAGACAGCATGATAAAAGTTTGTTCAGGCAGGAATTTCATTAACTTCAGGGTTCTTGTTGCCCTTACCAGCATTGCATTTGGCATGTGGGAGTAATAGGTTTCAGGGCCTTAAATTTCCATTATTTTCCATCCAGTTAATTTAAAAATCACTGGATGGATTATAAAAGGCTGCTAAATAATGAACGTGCTGTTGTTTCTTATTATTTATTTCTCTGCCATTTTTGTGCACCAGAGAGGGAAACGCATCCTGTAAAACAATTCCTAACTTTATGCTTTGTCCTCATAAAGAAAAATGCCAAGTATTTGCATATGGCATGAAAAAGCAGCACGTTTCTGCTGGAGCACTTGGTGTGCATTTGCATCATCTCTTCTTTTTTTTTTTTTTTTTTTTTTTTTTTCCAAGTGTCTGTGCAAAGCAGGACCATAGAATCACAGGATGGTTTGGGTTGGGAGGGACCTTAAAGATCATTGAGTTCTACCCCTCTGCCAGGGGTAGGAAACACCTTTCACTGGACAAGGTTGCCCTAAGCTCTGTCAAACCTGGCCTTGAACTGCGGTGAAAGTGAAGCATGGTGAGGAAACCTGACATCCCACAGTGTCAGATAAACCTGAAGATTGTGTCAACAGTTCTCTTCCATCCCCAGGTGGTGTGGGATTGCCTTCCAGCTGGCTCCCACCCATGGGGTGTACATTAAAGAATGACTCAACTAAATCAGCTTTGGCCACAACTAACGCCCTACAGCTTGTAGGGGAGGAATGTATAGGACCTTACAATGGCCATGCTGCCCAAGCTCTGGGGCTGGCTCTGCTCCTCTCACCAGCCTTTTTCTGGGGCTCTGCTTGGGGGTAAGTGTGAATTAGAGGAGGCTTCAAAATCACCAGCTTCTTCCTCTGGCTGGCAGGTCAAGCACAAGGAGAGCACCTTGTGCTGTCCACACGTGGCTAATAAAGTGCAAGACTTTTACAGAATAAATAGCACTGTAGCTTCAATGAAATACGTAAGTGAAATATGGAGATGCTGGTTGCATCCCAGAATATCCCCTCAGGAAGGAGTTCCCAAGGAACTCTGGAGCAGCTTGGGGGGCTGATCCTCTTCAGCCCTCAGGAAAGGCTAGATGTGTTCATTCCGTCTGGTTTTGGAAACCTTTTTGATGAAGAAATTCTCATTTAGAGCATTTAGGTACCAGTAACTGGGAAGGGAAGGGTGGGATGGGGGAGAGGGAACAGAGGGGGTGGGATGCAACCCCCATGAGGGGAGTGCTTGGCTGTAACAGTGGTTGCTTCGTTGCCTTTATGGCTCCCAACAGTTTCTGTGAAAAGTAAGGTAGGATGGGTGCACATCTGGTGCACATCTCCTGGGGCAGGGTCCAGCTCCTGTTTGCCATGTCTGCACCTTGTCCTTTCACTCTCCTTCATCTTTTTCCTCCTAATAAAACATCATTTTACATAAAATCCTGATGTCAGCCAGGACCAAGTGACCGACCTGTCCTTCCCAAGAGCAATTAATAAACAATAAAACCTGATGATGCCACAGAGAATCCACAGAAATCAAGAGCCTTCCCAGCTTCAAGGGGGAGATTTGAACACACACTGGATACTGAGAAAAAGGAAAAATCCCAGCTGAGGACACAAAATACAGCCCCATAAAAAAAGTCAGCTCAGGGAAGTTTTTGGCTCGCATGGAATCCTTGCAGCTGAGGGAAGACTTTCTTTTCAGATAAACAAATCCTCTCCTGGAGAGTGTTTGCCTTCCTTCAGATACAAAATATTTATAGAAATGTATGAAGCCTGTAATAAATCCTAAACTTCTGTAATGATAAACTTCTGATCTGCTCTCACAGCTGGTGAGGAGTATCACCCAGGACAGGGCAGGCAGCTGGGAGTTCTTCTTTACCAGTGCTGGTGTTTACCAAAGCCAGAGAAGGTGTCTTTGAGTGGAAAATGAAATCTCTCATCCTGCCATGTCTCTCTCCAGCTCCCAAACTGCCAAACAACAACTGGGCCACCAGTGCCCAAGCTCAACATCACCAAGTGATGTTTCCTCTTGGTGTCTGACCAGAACACCTCAACAAAAGCAGCTCTGATCCTCCAGCTCTCCTTGCCTTGCAGCATAGCATCCCTCAGGGACCATGGGCTGGGGGAGGGTAGGGGGGTCCTCTCCTCACAAAGGAGAGGAAGCATCCACCCCTTGGGGTCCCCAGGGATGTGCACAGAGGGTTTGCAGCCTGGCTGCCTGGCCTGCATCCCCGCACAGCTGGCTGGGGAAGCCAGCTGTTGGAAGGAAGAACAAAGGGGCCATTTCAGTGCTGGCTTGGAGGACTGGAGAACCAAGCCTGGCAGCTCCCAGGCACCATCAGGGCCATGAAATCTGATTCTTGTCCTCTCCACTGGCAGTGATGGGGAAGGAATTCTGAAGGAAGGACCCCACTTAGACAGGTGGCCCCATGGTGGAAAGCAGGACTGTAACAAGGCATTGCAGGCACAAGATCTGGTTTTTTTTTTTTTTTTTTTTTTTTTTTTTTTCTGTTAGGATGTCACCAAAGTAGCAGAGTGTCTGAGGGCAAGGTTTTGGCACAGCTGCCCCAACTCTTTACCTCCTGGAGATCAAAGCCTGCCTCTCTAATTACATCTTTTGTTATGCTCCCCCAAACACTCACCCAGGGTGTATTGTGGTGTTGCAGGGGAACAGGTGTTTTTTAAAACATGTCTGATTACAGGGGATTAACAGCTATAACAGTGTGCCTAGGAGCAGTAGTGCTGCATCATGCTCCTGTTAGCATGGGGGATGCTGAACCAGGCAGGGTGGTTCCTACAAGGGCATCCCCCTCCCTGGTACTGAGGGCTCATCCCACCCCACAGACAGCAGGGGCCTGAGGTGTGCCCCTGAACAGCCCCCTCACCAAGAAAGCCCCCGAGCTCACTGTGTGAGCAGGACCCCAGAGATGCCTCGTGTGTCCCATCCCACTATCAGTGCCTTGGGTGGAGAGGGGCTGCAGCCTCTTGAGGGGCTCCCTCAAATGCCCCAGCTGGACCAGGGACCTCCCCTCCTTCTCCAAAATGGCCCATGTTAGTCCAGGGACCTCCCAGTCATCCCCAAACACCCGTCCTTGGCTGGAGGTCCTCCCACTCCATTCCCTCAACTGTTCCATGCTGGGTGGTTGATCCCCCTCCACTTTCATCCCCACAAATCTGAGGGATTTCAAGGATTTCCAAGCAAGGGGGCAGCATGTTGGGAGACTCAGTGAGGAGAAGAGCTGCTACGTTACTCAAAGACAGCAAAGGTGTTCACCATTGGGGATTAAAATATGTGGAGACAAAGAATTGCTGGCCCAGGAGCCAGGGAGGGGACAGAAACTTGGCTGAGGATCACACAGAACAAAGTAAAGGCAGGAAAATGCATAGACATGCCTAGAAAGTAATGAAAACAAAGCTGAGGTTAAATACATAGAGGGTCTCTTTTCCCCTTGGTGGGTTCAGGAAGGGCAGGCTTTGCCTCCAGAGCTGCTGGCAGGAGCCATCACTCATGCTTATTCCCGGGAAAAACAAGAGGAGGCAGATGGGAGTGTTCAGGATGGGCAGAAAGCAGTTTAGCTAACCCCCAAACCTCAGCTCAGGAAAGGGGAATTCTTCTTAAGCACCAGCAGGATGCACATCCTGACAGGCAAGGCCAGCTGGGTGGACAACCCATGGAACATCCTAGCACCCTGGTCAGTTTGCCACAGCCTCTATTGTCTCCTGCACACCCTCCATGCTCATCTTCCCCCTGATGAAAGGATTTTTATTTGATTATGATTTTTCTTTAATTATAATCTTCCTCAAACATAACCAAGACTTCAGGCTGGAGTTGATAAAACAAGGAGGAGGGAGCTAGGAAAAGAAAGAAATCCCCCAGAGAGCTTCTTGTTTGTTGGAGTTGGAACCAACACCCTATCAAAATGAAACAATAAAAGAGAAATTGCTTGGGAAGAAGAGATGATAATTTCCCACCCTGCTGCTCACCATTTCCTTTCTGCTGGGTGCAGCTCCCCAATATAAGCCATTTGTCCCCTTTGATGCCTGGTGTAAAACCAGCTTTGATATCATGGGAGGAAATGACATGTTTAGGTACAGCCTTCACTGAAGTCAGGCAGATCTCTCATAAATCAGGGTGTGAAGGGATTGGGAAGGGTGTGGAGAGCTTCAACTTGACTCTTCACCACCCTTTTCTTTAAATTTCACATTAAATTAACTTCCCTATTGTTCCATATCAACGTGATACATCTCATTTTCCCCATCATGATTCTTTTGTTCCCCGTGAAGCTTTTGAAACAGATGTGAAAGGGAAATGTCTTGTAATCAGCTTTCCAGAGGGTACCTCCAGATCATAGGCAGCACATGAAAATGACAAGGAAAATAAAGCCCTGTTCCAACAGCTCTGGTAATATCTCTGGGAAATGCCTTAATAGTGTTCTGAAAACTGCTTTGAAAACAACTGGTGGCTGGTTTAGATAGCAGGACTAGGATCCACGTTAAAATTTGTACAGGCACAAACAAGTTTCTCAGATTTTCACACCATCATCACCAGGAGCTGCATAAAAATCACACTGAATTTCCTTCACAGTTCTGCAAGAGTTGATGGCCACGTCTTAAAGTGCTCTTCAGTCCTGGGAGTCAAAGGAAAATCAGTATCCATTCAAGTCAAGCAGTTTTCCCAGCAATGTTACTTGACTGGCTCTGCCAGCAGGACATATTTTCCAACCTGCTTAGCTGTTTTCCAAGTCTGGCCTCCTCTGTTAGCACCTGAGTTGAAGAGAAGCTCCTGAACAGCCTAAGTCAAAGAATCACAAAATTGTTTGGGTTGGAAGACACCTTAAAGACCAGCTGGTTCTAATCTCCTCTTGCAGAAACCTCTCAACTGCTCCCATTTTTACTCTTCTTTAAAATGAAATGATTTCTGAGTGCAGCTCAGACTGGGATCCACTTGGCTAAGGAGCAGCTTTGTGGAAAGGGACCTGGGGGTCTTGGTGGACAACAGGCTCAACATGAGCAGAGTGTGCAGCAGCTGCAAACAAAGCCAGCAGGATGCTGGGCTGCATCAACAAGGACATCACCAGCAGAGACAAGGTGCTGTACTTGTACTTGTCAGACCAGATCTGGAGTACTGCATCCAGTTTTATTCCGTGCTATACAAAAAGGATGTGGAGAGGCTGGAGAGGGTCCAGAGAAGAGCCACGATGATGATCAGAGGACTGGAGCACCTGCTATACGTGGAGAGTCTCAGAAAATTGGGTTTGTTCAGCATTGGGAAGAGAAGGCTTAGGGGAGACTTTACTACAATGTTCCAGTACCTAAAGAACAGCTACAGAGAAGATTGTTTTAACTCCTTGTTTTGAAGGAGTCCCATGGACAAGACAAGGAGCAATGGGTACAATATGCTCCTGGGGAGATTCCATTTGAATACAAGAGGAAAATTTTTCCCTCTGAGGGCAGTCAGACATTGGAATGGTCCCCCAGGGGAAGTGGTGGATTCCTCCACTTTGAAAAGTTTTAAGTCTCAGGTCGATGGGGTACTGGGACACATAATATAAACAACAATATCAGAAGGGTTGGACCAGATGATCCTTTGAGTCCCTTCCAACCTGACATTCTATGATTGCACTGCACAAAGAAGATGGTTCTGCCCAGACTCAGCATGGGCAGCAATGGTGGGGCTGGCTTGTGCCTGCCCACCCTGCACCAGGAACGAAGATCTCATTGGGATGGAGGATTGCAGCCCTGTGACATCCCACTGGGATGCCATCCCATGGTGGCAGTCAGCCTGGTGTAACCCCAACCCTGCCAAGGAAAGGTCTCCCTCTGGTGCCATCACACTTTGCTCCCCTGAAAAGCACAAGCTCATTTGGAATTGGAGCAGTAGAGGATGGCAAGAGGGTTTCTCTCGGATGCCCAAATGTCAAAGCAGAGGTGGCCCAGAGACTGGAGGCAACCAAAAGCCATCGGTATGGACGTGGCCATGGATGGATGCCAGGAGGAGGAGGGAGGATTGGCTGCTGGGAGTAGCTGTGCCTGAGTCAGTGGAGCAGCAGTGCCATCGCCTGGAGCCCTCCATGGAGATGCTCTCCTCCAGGCAAACCCCAAAGCCAACACAAACACGTATGTTTATTTTTATTTTTTTCCCCAGCCAAGACCTCCTGTAGACCACAGGCCTCCTGGGCAAAGGAGTCATTCTTTGCACAAGCTTTTCCTTCATGCAGCAGCAGCAGCAAGAGCTTGAGCATCCTTATTCTTTCGTTTTTCCAATGAAAAAGCCTGGGGAACAAGCTGCCACCTTAGCTCCAGCAGTGGCACTGGAAGCAAGGAATGCCTTGCACCAGGATTCACAGGATTCACAAGGAGTGCCTTACACCAGAACACCCCAATTCTTCATTTAGGTGGTGAAGACTCCCACGGCTGGGACAGAAGGAACCTCTCTGGAAAAGGGCCAGAGGGATCCCTGGGCTGATCTGGAGAATAAATATGTCTGGGGACAGCATTTTGAGCAGGTCAGGGGTGGAAGTGCGTGGGAAGTGCTGGGGGTCTGGTTGTGTTCACGGGGTATGGGGTTGGGGGTGATGGTGGAGAGTAAATCTGTAGTACAGGAGAGCAAGGGTTAGCAAAAAAAACAAAACAGGGCAGCAGCTTAATTTTAACCTAAAAAAAATCAAGAGTTGCCATCCATGGCCCTGGTAATTGCAAAGGTCTGGTGACAGTACTGCTATTTTATTTTATTATTTTATTATTTTTATCTTATTTTATTTTCCTGTGCCTTGAATTAGGGCCGTACTCCAAGATCAACACCCCAGCTCTAGGGTTTAGGTAAATTAGAAAAAAAAAAAAAGGGAAAAAAAGGAAAAAGAAAAAAGGAAGGAAAAAACAAAAAAATGAAAAAAGGGGAACAAAAAGGGAAAAAAAGAAAAAAAGGGAAAAAGAAAAAGAAGAAAGAAGAAAGAAAAAAGGGAATAAAAAGGAAAAAGAGGAAAAAAAGAAAATAGAAAAAGAAAAAAAAAAAAAGAAGAAAAAAAAACAAAGAAAAGAAAAGAAAAAAAAAAGAAAAAGAAAAAAAAAAAGAAAAAGAAAAGAAATAAAACCGTTTAAGTCATAAGGAGGGCTCCTAAGCCTGAGTGTGGGGTAAGGCAGGCAGGACGGGTGTCATGCATGGTACTGTGTCCAGTTCTGGGCCTCTCAGTTCAGGAAGGAGATTGAGGTCCTAGAGCGGGTCCAAAGGAGGGCAACTGGGCTGGTGAAGGGACTCGAGCACAGATCCTATGAGGAGAGGCTGAGGGAGCTGGGGGTGTTCAGCCTGGAGAAGAGGAGGCTCAGGGGAGACCTCATCACTCTCTACAACTCCCTGAAAGGAGGGTGTAGCCAGGGGGGGGTTGGTCTCTTCTCCCAGGCAGATACCAGTAAGACAAGAGGGCATGGACTTAAGCTCTGCCAGGGGAGGTTTAGGTTGGATATTAGGAAAAAATTCTTTCCAGAGAGGGTGATCAGACTTTGGAATGGGCTGCCCAGGGAAGTAGTGGATTCTCCATCCCTGGAGATATTTAAGAAGAGACTGATGTGGCACTCAGTGCCATGGGCTGGTACCACAGTGGCAGTGGATCAAGGGTTGGACTTGATGATCTCAGAGGTCCTTTCCAACCCGGATGGTTCCATGATCCTATGGCACAGCCATGCTGATTGGGCACACACCTTCTCAGAACCATACAGGGCTTTTTGGCACAGTGTGTGCTATCCTGGCATGTGTAGTGGAATGAGTAGAGGCATGGCCTGAGCATGTGTGCACAACCCCATGTTTGAGGCACTCGGGTGCTAATTACGAGGTGGGAGGCGTGAGCTTGTGTCAGGCCCACCTGTGTTAAGCCCCCGCCTAATGAGGGTTTTGCCTCAGCTGCACATGAGCAGGATCGGGGGTCAATAAAAGGGGAGCTTCCCAACACATGCTCAGCTCCCTCTGGAGCAGCCAAAGGAGGAAGAGGTCAGCTGAGTCTGGAACAGAAGCATGGAACAAGGCCAGCCAAGTCTGAAGGCAGCAAAATGGGAGCGCTGTTTGTGCCCCTTGGTGAGAACCCCTCTTTGACTTTGGAGCACCGTGCCCCAAGAAAGGTTCGCCTGTCTGCACCTGTCAACGTCTGGCCTCGTAATTAGCACCCGATTGCCTCAAACAACACCCGACTGCCTCAAACATGGGGTTGTGCATTATGCTCAGGCCGTGCCTCTACTCGTTCCCCTACAGGCATGTGTGCTTTTTATAGGATACGCAGCACACATGGATGGCGTTTTTATTGTGTGTGCAATGTGTAATGAAGGAGGTAGACTATAGCCATGACAGAGTCTAATAGTTGGACTTGGAATATTCAAATTGTTTTGGTTGGAGAAGACCTTTAAGATCATCGAGTTCAACTATTAACCCAGCACTGCCAAGGCCACCACTAACCCAGCAGCACCACATCCACATGGCTTTTAAAGCCCTCCAGAGGTGACACATCCACTGCTCTGGGCAGCCTGTTCCAGGCTGACAACTCTTTTGAGGAGAAATTATTTAATTATCCAATTTAAACCTCTCTTGGAGCTACTTGAGGCTGTTTCCCCTTATCCTGGCTCTCACTCCAAACCATTTAAACCTGGTTTGTATTTTTCAGCATCACAGCAAATCACAACTCAGGCAGTCACAGTGACACCAGATTGAAAACAATACAGAAAATTCCAGTGTCAGGGTTCCTTGGGGGAGTCTAATTGTGGCACTTGGTCTTTCCCCTTATGTCAGGATACAGCTGTGCTGAAACCATGCACCCTGGTGTCTCCTAGATATTTTTCATCTTAAAGGTCTCCTCCAGCCCAAACCCTTCTGTGGTTCTGTGTCTCACACACTGCATGATGTGTAGTGTAGATAAGATAAAAGACTGGATACAGATCTTTTGATCACATGGAAATATACAGAAATATTGAGGGGGGGGGGGATGGAAGTATTACCTGGGGGGCATAACATTCCGGGTATAACACATCCCAGGTATAACACATCCAGGAATAACACATGCCGGGTATAACACATCCTGGGAATGACACATCTCGGGTATAACACGTCCCGGTAATAACATCCCGGTAATAACATCCCGGTGTAACACATCCCGGGAATAACACAGTCCCTCCCCGCAGTCCTCCAAGACACAGAGACTCGGGGCCGGAGGGGCTGAGCTGATCCGGGGGCCGGGCGGAAGCGCGTCAGGCGGAAGTGGCGTCAGTGCGCGGCCGGCTGCTCGGAGTCGGGTGATGTGTGCGGTGTGAGGGGAGGATGCCCGTGGCGGTGATGGCCGAGAAGGCCTTCAGCTTCAGGAAGCTCCTGGACCAGTGCGAGACCCAGGAGCTGGAGGTACCGCGGGAGGACCGCGCGTTGCGGGGGTTCCCGGCTGAGGCGCCTTTTGGGCCCCGTCGGACCCGCAGCTCCGGGACGTGCGGGAAGCGTCAGCTCCGGGCGCTGCGGGAGGCGCCGTGGGGCAGAGGTGGCTGCCTGGGGGCTGCCCCTGTGCTGGACGTGTTCGGCTCGCGTTGGAGGGGTCTTGGAGCAACTGGTTACACTGGGAGGCGTTGTTTTGAGAGCCTGACCCGGTGCTGGCGGGAAAGGGGCTCCTGGCCCTCTGCTCGGTGTTTCCCTGAGTTTGGGGAGGGTTCGGCGCTTGAAGTTGTCGCTTGTGCAAAATCCTGCGGAAAAAAAACCCCAAAACATGTGAAGCTGCAGCCAAACAACGGAGTCCGTTTTAGTATCGATGTTAGCGTCTTTCTGCAGTGGGATGTGGGAGGGAGGGAGAGAAAAGTTCAGGTGCCTTCCTGTGTTTCACGTGGTTGAGAAGAAGAAGGCACCGAATGGAGAGTGGGGCCCTGAGCTGTGTTGGAGGTATTGCTCTGGGCTCAATGGGATGAGTGGGATGGGAGCTCCCACTGGAAGCTGCCTCTGTGCTGTTTCAAATGCTGATGTTTTTTTTTAATTTTCAAGGCTGTCTGCGTGTGCTGTTAGTGTGCCAGACCCCAGCCTCTGGTAAATGTGAGATGCCACCGTGATACTGCTAAACCTCATCCCAGGTGGCATCAATAGATGCCCTTTCTTGCACAGTTTCCAGTGCTTTTCTAAACGTGAAGCTCACACATCCTGGTGTAGCTGTTTTGAAAGAAGGGGCAATTTTGGATTTTCCTCTTTCGTTACTCTTTAGTAATTAACTTTTTTAGAGTTAACTACTTTGGGAGTTGAAGGGAGAGAGCTGTCCCAGTCTGTGATCACTTGCCACAGCAGAACTCTGGTGCTGACCAACCATGCAGCATTCCCTATAATCCTTACAGGGAAGGGGTCCCTGCTTACTGCTGTGTCTCATCAAGCCTCAGTTGCTGTGCAGAGCCAGGAGCCTCTCATGTTCTCAGCATGGTGCTGCAGCTCCTTGGCATACCGTGAGGTCTGTATGAGAGTGATATGGAGCTGGAGGGAGGTGGTGGTGCTCAAAGTGAACTGCCCGATGCCTTAAATGGTGACAAGTGATAATAGTGAAACCGTGCACCATGTGGGAGAGTTGAGTGTTGCCAGCCTTTCCCACTGGGAGGTGTTTGGTCCTGGCTCTGGAGGTGTATTCCCACCCTTGGGAAGATCCTTCCAGGCTGGAAGGAGCACTGCTCAGGTGTGAGCTGGGGAAGAGGAGCAGTGCTGGAAGCTCTGCATGCTTTGGACTTTCCTTCTTCAGCCATCTGAGGAGGTTCAACATAATAACCTCCTCACTGCCCTGCTGCAGAGCCTTTGGTGTTGAACGTGTTTGGGTTCCTGGGAGCTGTTACAAAGCTGAATATTATAGACTCTCTGTCTCTGCCCAAGATTTCTGCATCATAGAATTGTAGAATCATCCGGGTTGGAAAGGACCTCTGAGATCATCAAGTCCAACCCTTGATCCACTGCCACTGTGGTACCAGACCATGGCACTGAGTTTCACATTCAGTCTCTTCTTAAAAAACCTTCAGGGACAGAGAATCCACCCCCTCCCTGAGCAGCCCATTCCAATGTCTGATCACCCTCTCTGGAAAGAATTTCTTCCTAACATCCAACCTAAACCTCCCCTGGCAGAGCTTAAGTCCATGCCCTCTTGTCTTACTGATATCTGCCTGGGAGAAGAGACCAACCCCCCCCTGGCTCCAACCTCCTTTCAGGGAGTTGTAGAAAGTGATGAGGTCTCCTCTGAGCCTCCTCTTCTCCAGACTGAACTCCCCAGCTCCCTCAGCCCTTCCTCACAGGACTTGTGCTGGATCCCTTCACAGCCTCCTTGCTCTTCTCTGGACCTGCTCCAGGACCTCAATCTCCTTCCTGAACTGAGGGGCCCAGAACTGGACACAGGACTCGAGGTGTGGCCTCACCAGCACTGAGTACAGGGGCAGAATCCCTTCCCTGAACCTGCTGGCCACGCTGTTCCTGATCCAGACCAGGATGCCATTGGCCTTCTTGGCCACCTGGGCACACTGCTGGCTCATGCTCAGCTTCTTGTCAATCCAGACTCCCAGGTCCCTTTCTGCCTGGCTGCTCTCAGCCACTCTGTGCCCAGCCTGGAGCTCCCCATGGGGTTGTTGTGGCCAAAGTGCAGGACCCGGCACTTGGCCGTGTTGAACCTCATCCCATTGGAATCAGCCCAACTCTCCAGTCTGTCCTGGTCCCTCACATTTCCGCTGTGTCTCTACAGAGGCTTCCAGAGTTAAAATGTTGCAGGGTTGCACCTCTGGCAAAGTTTTCCCAAATGGTCTCACAAAACCGGCAAGTTTGTTTGCTGTGTGTTTCTGCATCAACATTCTTGTGGGCACACTGATACCTGCTGACAGCTTCTGTGTTTCAGATCATGAGGTGATACGTGGGATAATTTATTTTTTAATTTTCTTTTTTTTCAGGATAGATGCAGCCAGAGTAAAACTGTAGGTCATAAATCCAGTTGTTTTGGTGGTCCTTAGCTTCCCCTTCTGTTTCACTAGTCTCCTGGCAGAGAAAGTGATGAATATTCTTGTTCGTATAGAGAAACACTAAAGGTGATCAAATATAGTGTCAATTGACCTTCCTTTGTTTTACTGGCTGTAATCCAATGAACTGTTGCAGAAACAGTTGTTTTGAAGGAGGTGATGAGCCCTGAGACCAGTGTAAGAATTGCTGGGACCATTCTGTCTGCTTCATAACACAGCAAATTACCTGCTTTTGGTTTAGATGAGTCTGTAAATCATACATGTAATTAAATCAAATAGCTGCATACTTATTTTCCTGTAAGTGCCTGCTGCACTACCCTTCAATAAATTGCTAATTTTCCTTATTGGAAATCTTTTCAGCTTTTAAATTATTGTGGACTTTCAACACATTATAAATTTATTATAATAAATAATATTTATTTATTTCACTTCTTTTCTACTTTTATGGCTTCTGAGGTCTGCTGGGTTGTGGCAAGTGTCAGAAATGAGTTTGGATTCTTAATAAGGGCAGTTGAAGTGGGCAAAGAAACCTGGTTCTGATGGAGTGCCCTGAGTTGGGCTGAAGTTCACTTCAATGTAGATGAAGTAATGCATGACAAAAACCAGCTCTGTAAGGAACTGTAATGCCAGGTGGTGACCACTTTCATGGGCATATGATGGAATGGTAGAAAGATGTAGCCTTCCTTTATTTACATAGCAAAAAAACCCTAAGTTTTCTTAGGAAAACTCATGGTGTGTCCAAGGCAACTCTTGCTGTAAGATGCACCTGCATTGCTGTAACATTGCAATTCTGACAGTCTGTCCAAAACTGTTCTGTGATGTGAAAAGCATCAGCTGTTTGGGAATGTTCAGATTTCATTAAACTTGGTGGGGTTTGTAAGGTAACTTGCTCTTAAAATACATAACTGAATTATTTGTTCTTGTTTTTTAGGCTCCTGGAGGAATTGCAACACCCCTTGTTTATGGCCAACTTCTAGCTTTATACCTGCTGTATAATGACATGTAAGTGAGTTGTACTCATATTTAACTTGAGTTATTGAATTTGTCACTATTGAGTTGAGCTGTAGTTGCCAAAATATTAGGAACTGGTTGTGTGACTAACAAAATGCATGTTTGCCATGCTGTGTATAAAAAAATCAGAACTGAAAATCATGGAATTAAGTATATTTCAGGAAATATATCTCAGGAAATTATTCTCCTTTGTTTGCATTTTCCCACCCTTTTGAACTGTGTGGAAACAGATTGGCTTTAGGAAGAAATATCCTTAAATAGTGAAATTGGCTCCTTTGGAAAATGTTGAACTGAAATGAGTGATTGTTGATGATGTATTCAGGCAGAATTTCTGTCAGTGCTGTGTTTATCAGGCAAAAGTGAGCACTGGTGTGGGGATTCAAAAGTTTGAGTGTGTTCTTGGATTGTTGGTGTATGTTATAGGACAAATTCCCTGGACACTGATCACAAGTATTGGGTTTACTGCAGATCACCTTGGTGCAAGTTATTTTGAAATTTTAGAGCTGTGCATTAATGAAAAGCAGTGAGTCTCTCTGTTCTGAGTTTTAAATCTTTCTGAGAATTTGTAACCATTTCAGCTTGAGTTCTGCACTCTGAAGATCAATGAGTAAATATTTCAGTATGCCTCAATCTCCAGAATATGTGTGATGAAGCTGGGCTGTAAAGAACTTGAAAAAATAGTCTAAATCTTTGCCATGCCAAGTGGGGCGTGGACAGAAAGTATTTTTCTACTGTTAATAAATAAAATAAGAATACTTTTTAATTTTAATCCTTTAAAATGTTTATGCTTTGTAATATACACAGTATATTAAAACAGCAGGACATTATAAATAATATATAAAGTAGTAATATATAAATTATGCAGCAGTGTAATTTATAAATGCATGTACTGGGGTGCTTTGCTCAAAAGTTTTTCTGCTAGAAGTGTGTGGTCACAGTTTGGAGACCACTGATTTAAATGACTGCTGACATGAGGAAAAGTCACAGTTTGTCCACGTGTTCCTCAAAGATGCAGCTGTTTGAAAAACAAAAACTGCATCTTGGAAATGCTGCCTTGGGTAGAACAATTAAAAATCTTTCCTGAACTGGTGTGAAATGAGCTGGTTAATGAACTATTTGTTATATTATGGCAGTCCTGTTATCTACTTGAGAATAACTTTGGTTTTCTACTTCAGCAGACATAGAGGGAATATTTTAAAGCACTGAGACTGTTAATTACAGCACCTCAACAAACCTTTTGGTGTCTCCTTGTAGCAAATACTGGTTTATTGAGGAATTTTTTTTTTTTCAGGAATAACGCCCGATATCTTTGGAAAAGAATCCCACCTGCTATCAAATCTGTAAGTGCTTTCTAAAATACCATTTGATACTAAAACCATTTTGTATAACCTTGCAGATTGTGACTTTTCCCCCAGAAGATTCTGTTCAAGTAGCATTTGGGCTGAGTTCTGTGCTGTAAACTGCTTGCCCAGCAGATGGCATGTTGGTTCTAGGCATCTCCTCGTTGCTCATCTGTTACCTCTTCTCAAATCATCTTGTGCAATAGAGTCCAGTACATCTGGGTACTTTTTGGTAGAAAGCCTCATGATAAAGGGTAGTCAGCTGGAGGAAAGCAATGAATTGGTTTTAAATCTCTGATTCTGGGATGGGGCCCCATTCCATGTGAGGGTATAAAGTACCTTGTTCAGTGACAAGTGACTTCAGGAGAGATGCACCTTGGAAGTGATTAACTTCCAGAAAGCAGGTTGGTTTTTTGTTTTTTTTTTGCCCTGCATTTGGATCAGAGGTTCATGTTGAGGATGTAATAGCAGAAATACTGCCAGACTTTGCTGTTAGCTTTTTAATTTGAGATTCACAAGGAAACAAGTGTTCTGTAGTCTGGTCTTAAGAAATCTCATGGTCAAATGGGACCTGTCAGATGGTTCTGAAAGAACATTGTCAAGAAAAGAAGTAATTACATCAGCTGAGTCAACAGTCATCTGGGCCTAATTTTACTTGGACTTTCTCTGAAACTTGGTGCATTTCTAGCATGGTAAATATTCTGTGAATGACCAGTGTGGGGTTTTTTGGTTGTAACTTGCATTTCATGTGAAGTGCATTCTTGGTGGAGGAAACCTGGAACATTAATTTTTTCAGGAAGTTCACATCTTAAAGCACAGTGGTTTTTAAAGTGTATGTGTTGATTAATCTTTTGCTAATTAAGTCAGGCTATACTTAGTATGAGTCCTAACTTCAGAAACAAATTGGTTCTCCTTATAACTAAAAACATTACTTTATTACTCAGTTTGGTGTCTGGTTGCTGTTCTGTCAGGCTGCTCTGGGGTCCAGTTAACCAAAAACCAATAAAGATATCCCCTTAAACCTGCCAGGGGAGAACAGGTATGGTGGGTATGGCACCACAGTTTGTGTCACCTCTTGTTAAGGCTGCAAGACCAAATTTCAAGTGCAAAATTGCCTTTGCTGAAGAGACAAATGGTTCTTTAAGTGGAAATGAAGCTGTGCCTGTCCTTGTCCCTCTCCAATTAGCAGCCTGAGCATAGGCTGTCATCCTGTATTGGGTTAGCTGCTGTGTCAGCCTGGGTTGGTGTAACCAACAGGTGAGCAGACTGTACCTATGGGGGTGATAAGCCCTGGCAGAGGATGGATCAGGGAGCCTGCAGCAGTGACACCTGCTAGAACAAGGTTTCCTGGTGCTTGTCTCCTCATCTCCACAGGAATTATGATATATTCTGTCAAGGGGAGAAGGAGTGGGGTGGAAATGGGTTTATGCAGAATTACCTCTTTATAAAGAATACACCATTCTGGATTAACTGTTCTGGGTTTTTTTGTCACAACAGGCAAATGCTGAACTTGGTGCAATTTGGTCAGTGGGACAAAGAATCTGGCAGAGAGACTTCCCAGGAATCTACACAACAATCAGTGCACACCAGTGGTCTGAGACTATTCACCCAATCATGGAAGCACTTAGAGGTGCAAACTGAACTTCTGTTGGGTAGCATGGCATGACACACTGCTTCTTTCTCTGTGTGTAGAGAAATGATTGAAAAATCAGAAGTGGTCAGGAAGATTGTCACCAATTTTTGTAGGTTTTACCTAAAGGATTTTAGGTATTGGGTGTAAAAAAACTCCTTACGAAAACTTGTAGAAAACTTCATTGTTTTTATTGGCTTTGTGTATGCAATTGTGTGTTCTGTCATTGCAAATGACAGCTGTGATAGCAAAATAAACCATTAGTTACTCAGATTTATCAGCCTTTTAACCAGTAATGTGGGAAACTCAGCTTTGGTATTTTATAAGCTCGTTGCATTTAGAAGATTTTTCTTTTGTGTGGCTCTAGACAGATGTTTTAGTTGGGACTGTGCAGCAGTGACATGCAAAATGTTGTTCCTAGAGGGCAGTACAGACTGCTAAAAAGCCTTCCAAAGGTATCTTGCAAAAACAAGTTCTCTGTAGCTTTAGAAAAAATTATTTGCAGATGCCTAATCAAAACAAATGTGGTTTATAAAAGACTGAATAATTTGTCCAATTGCTTTTGAAATATGCATTTTTCAGATCCTGGCCTATTTGACAGACAAGCTTATTGCAAACAGACAATGTCACGTAAAGCAGAGTTTCCTGAGCTTCTTCATGTGTTGGTGGTAGTAACCAAGATACTGCAAACTGTAGTTGAGAAGTTAAAACCCTTCAGAGAACATTTTGTCCTGGCATAGAGCAAGCTGTTGTCTTGCTGCTGATTCACTTCAGTGAATTGTGGGAAGGGAGAGGGAACTTCTAAAGTGCTGGTTCTACTGGTGGCAGTAGTTTTCCTAATGTGTTAGAACTGGAAAAACTGTCAAGATTTCCTAGATAGGGAGTCTGCTTACAGTGTTTATCTCTTCTTAGATGCAACTAGGAGACGAGCCTTTGGACTGGTGTCTCAGGCATATACCTCAATAGTTGCTGATGATTTTGCAGCCTTTGTTGGGCTTCCTGTAGAAGAAGCTGTGAAAGGTACTTTGCATTTATTCACTGAATAGTTTCTCTACAGATGACTGTGAGATGAGAGCTTTAAGTGATGGTAAATAATGTCTTGGTTCTAGATAAGTACTTGATTTTATTATTTGCCACTAGTTACCAATGGTTATCCTTCCCCTCTATCTGAGGAAGTGTTAAAACAAATCCCCAGTGAGGGAAGACTGAAGGTAGTGAGTTAACCTACTTTTTGGGTGCTGTTACTCCTTTCATCAGCTTGTAAGTCAAAATGTCTAAATGTTTTCAAGGAGTATGTCTTAGTTGTGTCATAAATGAGTGTACTGAGTGCACTGAGATGCTTTTCTGCTGTTCTTAATATGCTTCTTTATTTTGTATTTCCAAAAATCATATCAGAAACTTGTTCTCACAAATGTAAAAATGCTGTTTCAGATATATTAGAACAGGGCTGGCAAGCAGACTTTTCAACTCGTATGGTAATGCCGAAGAAGCCAGGTAGGTGGAGCTGTTACTTCATTTGACATTATTTTTAGCATTTTCTAGTAATTAGGTGTTAGTTTTTAATTAAAATTTTGCACAGTATTCTTTCAAATACTTTTGTGGGAGTTTATGTGGCTCTAAAACATGAACTGTTTATAAAATGTAGCAAGCACAAAGTAGTGGGCTTGGTTTGGGGCTACAAGTAGTTTGGATTAAATTACATCCTCAAATTAACTTCTTTAAACAAAAGTAGACAGGATATACTTTGATTTCTCCTGCTTGTCTGCTGCTGTCTCTGACACAGTGGAACATAAGTTGAATGACCTCAAATGACATCTTAATCTAATAAAGAAGAGTAAAAATATACCATTTTCAACCTGAGATTTTTTTCATAAAAAGTTCTTTGGGAAGGCATATATTGGATTTTGTGTTCTGAGGAGCTCAAGTTATTGGTATAATTTCCTTTGATTTTTAAAACTTACTGGATCTTTTCTTCGGTGTCATGATGCTGATAACAAAGTATCTGTTCCTGCAAATCTCAGGCTACAAAAATGCTTGAAGTTTTTTGCTAAAGCATTATTTGTGACTGCAGATATAAATGATAAGCTCTGAAGGCAGAGGTGAAATGGCTGCTCTTAAATTTCATGGTGCAGCTCAGGAAGCAGCCAAGTCGTAGCATATCTTAAAGGGCAACATCTGTTAGGCTAAGAAAAAACTTATCTAGTGTTTGTATAGGCAGAACTTATAGGTGTACAGAGCCCAGAACATTATATGTGTCAGGCAAGGTGTTAAAATTTATTCCTGAGGGCACACAAGCTACCAGCATCCTTAGCTTTTGCATGGGATCTGTTTTTTCATAAACTGGCTGCAAAGTGTACAGAGTTTACAAGTACTGGGAGTTAGCTGTATATGATTTTCTTCCAGAAGTGAGTGCAAGGATTATTTTAGAGACAACAGAAAGAAGCAGGAGGCTGTAATTTGTTTCGAAGCTGTGTGTCTAACCAGCTGAGCCTCGGGTATTCTGCTTTTTAGTTATGAAGTAAAATAAGTAAATTAGCAGGCTTAATTTTAATTACCTTTCTATCCAGTTTTGGCTTGATCTATAGAACTGTTTCATATTGTTCCACCTGGGCTAACTTCCATTGTGTGTTTTTCTTCAGGTGCACTGGAAGCTTCCTTGAACAGATTTATTCCTTCATCAGGTATTTGCTGTTTATGTGTAATCTGCTGTCGTGTTTCTAAAATTTTCATTATTAATATAATCATAATTTCACCAGCACCACAAAATGGAAACTATTTCCTAGGCAAATGAGTGTAGTCATTCCTTCCTTTACAAAAGCCAAACCCAAACAGAGTCCAGTGGGGTGCTATGTAAGTATTTGTCTCCCTCTCTCTTCCCTTCCTGTCATTTTTAAGGAGTGTCTGAGATATCTGCTTCCATTGCTGAAGAAGGGAGTATATCTGAAAGCAGATGTAGGCAGCCTCTGTTAAACAAAAAAGGATGTTAGTCAAAACTTGAATTACGTTCTTCACAAAGCAACTCTTGAGTAGGTTTTGTTGCTTTTATGGTGTGGGACTTCTAAAGTCTTCCCTTGTAGAAGAAAGCAGTCAGATGATTTTTCTGGGAGCCCAACTCCAGGCTGAGGTGCAGTAAGTTATGTAGTGCTGATTCTTAGTGTTGCCTTCATTGTTCACAGAATAGTGTGAGCAGAGGTGAATTGCAGCCTTGCTCTTTCTAATACAATTGCAAAAAGTATCTTAAATTTACAGGTTTAATTCCAAGTCAATTTCAAGAGCTGAAATCTTGCTTTTTTGAAACATTCTTGTGATTATCAGCCTTCTCTGCCACATTCTTTTAGCTCTAAGCCACATGCCTGCTTCAAAACTTAGTCTAACTCTTCATTTTTGATGTTTAAGTCCTAACTTGCCTCCCTGGCTGTAGTCTTGCAATTTATTGTTAAACTGTCATCTAAGCTTAGCTGGTATTTACATAAGTATCTGCACATGCACTGCATTCTCCTGCTACTCATAGAGTGCATTGTGTGATCTGGTTGTCAGAGAACCCCGCAGATCTATTTGATATCTTCCATGTGATAACTTCTTAAGGAAAGGAACAGCTGAAGAGCAACAGATTTATTTTTTTTTTTTGCCATGTAGAAATAGTGACAGTTTTCCAAAAAGCCAAAAGTGTCCTGAGCTGCATCAAAAGAAGCACAGACAGGTGGTTGAGGGAGGTGATTTTCCCCCTCTTTTCTGTTCTTGTGAGACTTCACCTGGAGTACTGTGTCCCCAACATATGAAGGACATAGAGCTCCTGGAGCTACTAAAATGATCAGAGGGCTGGAGCACACACCCCCCCCCTGTGAAGACAGGCTGAGGAAATTGGGGGTCAGCCTAGAGAAGAGGAGGCTCTGAAGTGACCTTTTGGTGACTTTCCAGTATCTGAAGGGGACCTACGAGAAAGCTGGGGTAGGGCTTTTTACAGGAGTGTGTAGTGAGAGGAGAAGGGGAAATGGTTCCAAGAACTCGGGGAGGGAAGATTTAGGTTAGATATGAGGAAAAAATTCTTTAATGGTGAGACACTGGAACAGGTTGCCCAAGGACGTTGCGACTGTCCCCTCCTTGGAAGTGTTCAAGGCCAGGTTGGATGGGGCCCTGAGCAACCTGGTCTGGTGGGAGGTGTCCCTGCCCATGCAGGGAGGTTGGAAGTGGATGTTCTATAAGGTTCCTTCTAGGCCTAGCCAGTCTTATCTTTCTGATTATTCGTTCCTCCAGTATATGCAAAACAAAATGATACCTGGAGATTAGTGACAACTGGAACTTGTTGGAGCTATCTTTGCTGTTAGTAACCCTGTGACTACTTAATGCTGCAGATAACTGAAAACTAAAGTTGCAGATAGGAAATAAGATATGCCCACATATGACTGTTCAACAAGCTGATGCATTTAATTTTTTCCCTTCCTGTTGTGACTGATGGTGTTGCAGATGGATGTGCTTTCTTAATTTCATTAATGATGCATTTGTTTTATCTCTGTAGAACGTGCTCCAGTTCCACCAATTCCAAATGAACAGCAGTTGGCCAGATTGACTGACTATGTGGCTTTCCTTGAAAATTGATGACCCTGCTCCTGTATGCAGAACAACTTGGGAATCCTGTGTACTGACAGTTTTAGAAATCTATGATTTTATTTTATTTCATTTCATATCTGTTAAATGTTGCAGTGTCCACTACTCAAATGTGTGAAGTATACCATGTGTGTTAGCCCAATTACTGTTTTGCCCAAAGCCAAGAGCAACTGAAACAATCCTTTAACTCCTGTATTTATTTAGTAGCTACACTGCAGTATTACACAGTGAGATTTTATTGACTCAGCAGAAAGAGGCAGAGATTTTTTTGAGGTATATGAGAAATGGAGAAGAAAATGAGTAATGAATCAGGTTAAGTGTGTTGAGGAATTTTTACTAGCAGGTTATGTGGCTCTGTGGTGAGTATTGCAGTGCTTCTTACAGATTAATTGCATGTTGAATTAAAGTATAAAGAGTGAAAGACTGCCCTACCCTTATCTGCAGAGAGAAAATCTTTTGATGAGTAACTTAAATAAGAAAACAATTTACCATAACTCTCTTGCAAGTATATTAGTTGCTTGTTTATAAATGATCTTTGTTCTAGTTGGTCTTTCTGTATTGTTAAACCTTCTTGTTTTGATGTGACAAACTTCACATCAGACAATTTTTTACAGCAGAATAATTAGTCATTTAACAAGGCAAATCTTCACTTTGAGGAAGAATTTTTAATTTTGGAAGGTTTTATTTGAGTGACATAGGACACCAGTGATTTTGCTGGTAACCATACACCTTATTGATGCCTGTAGAGACCACTTGGGATGGGGCTGTTGTTTTATGCTGCAATGTCAGTTTGAGGAATGCATTTACTATATCAGAGCACTATGTTAATCTTGGAGTTGAGAGTGGTTTTTAGAAGCAGAAAGATGTATTCCCAGGCTGCTTATTTGTGCTGTGCTGGTTAAAAGGCAATGGGAAAACAGTGCTTTAAAGGGCAGTGCATGCCTTCATTTGCATCTCCCCCCTTTTCAACATCAGTTGTTTCATCAAAGCTGGCAAGTGTGCTGTATGTTGTGATTGTTTTTTCCAGTGTGCACTACCTACTGTACATTCTCTTGTTGGGGGTGTGTTAGCAGGGAGGAATTAGAAACTGTGCACTGCTGCTTTGAGAGCTCCCTTTATATGTAAACACTTACTCAAAATTATTTATTTGAAACCCACCAAAGTCTTGGTTTTCCACATTTATCTTCAGTGATATTAAAGAACATGTTTACACTGACCTTGTGTGCTTGTTTGGTTTTTGGTTTTTTTTTTTAATTTTTCTCAAAACAGTTCTGGTTTGGCTAGTTTTTTTAATGAACTGTTTCTTGATCTCACTTGGATAGGGCTAGTTAAAGGTTGGTGCAATACATTATGCTTGGGTATTTTGAACAGCTTTGTGGGCAGCAATTGTATGGTATTGTATTAAAAAACACTGATACCCTTCAGATGGCTTTTAAAATACTCGGAGGTTTAAAGTACTTGAAGAGCTAAGTGAAAATTTCTCCACGCTGATCTGAAGAACTTAATCAGTGTTGAGCATAGCACATATTACATTAATTTATGGTAGCTTCCTGCACTGTGAAAACTGACAGCCTGCTGCTTACCTTAGCTGGTGCTTTTCCCTTCAGTCTACCAATTTGTGTAGTTAGGGAGAAATCTATTGTAAGTAAAGCAGACCACTGAATCACCAGTTTTGATGATTCTTTGTAAGAGAAGCTTTGAAGCTGTTTACAAAGCCTAAGGATGCTTCCTCAAATAGTCTTTTACTAATGAAAATGCTGCTTGATTCCTCACTCATTTTTGGGTCTTTTTAGGATATACATGAGTAGGTGAGGAGCAGTCTGATTTTAAGACTAGGTAAAGGAGATAGATGTACTGAATAAAATAGGTGTATTACAGCCACATGTAATGCTTTGCTTCATGTCTGGGAAAGGGAACAAGTTGCTTTAGTGATGTTGGTTTGAATTATCACTGGAATAGATCTTAATCTACACCCAATGGTACAGCTTAATACAAATAGCTTTGAGCTATGTTAACTCTCTTGAGACCTTTAATTGACTTGTATTGAGCTAATGAAGTCAAATTTTTACTTTTCCAGCATATTCTTAAAAATTGTGAAGGATATTACCCTGCAGCAGACTATCAGCTGGTTCACAGGACCTGTAAATAGGAAATTTACCTCAAGTGGCAAGTCTGTTGTCGTTCTTTGGAGACTGTAACATTGTCATTAACTGATCTTGTTCCCAAACTACTGTACCATGCATCCTCAAAATGGGAGCCTTCTGCAAGTACTGTGAAATAATGTGGTTCTGTTTAAAAATATTGGATCAGGAAGTTTGGAGTTCCAGCAGGTCACTAATGAAATGGGCAGCTGGGTTTAATGGCTGACATGGAGCTCTGCCATATCAGCAAAGGGGGAGTAGGTAGAAAGACAGATGTTGTTTAATTAGATGAAGACTGATCCAGTCTCTGAAATGTCAGAGGTAAATCTGTCCATAGAGCTGCAGTGAAGCTAGCAAGCTAAGATGAGATTGAGAGGAAAGGTAGGGCAATTCAGATCTCTAGAAAGCAGAGTAGTTTCTGTGCAGTAGATGTTCTTAGGCTTGCTCTAACTCATAGTAGGCTCTTCAGTTGAGTGTGCTTTAATACTATGGAAAAGTATAAATACCTTTGTGAGATGTGATACTACAAAAACCAAAATCAGACACATTTGTAGAAAAAGTTTTTTGACTTGGGCCCGTCCTGTTTTAAAATACTGCAGGCTCAAAAGGGATCAATAAAAAAAAAAAAAAGCAACTTTGGAGTGGAAATGGTAGCCCAGTTGTTTCAGTTTACACTTGACAGCTCTGGCAAGCCTAGCATAGCTTTGTAATTCCCTGCCTGGAGCCCTGTCTCTGAAAACCATGTGTGAACTATTTCCTAAAGTGAGATCTTTTGGTACTGTAAAACTTACCTGGGCTGCTCCAGCCCTGTGCTTTCAACTCTCTCAACAGTTCTAGATACTGTCATGTCTGCAGTGCTGGAAGTGCTGGTGTGGATGGACCTTTTGAGTTAAAGCCATTAACAATTCAGCTGGGAGCAGAGGTTCATAAAGGACTTGAAAAAAGCTTAAGTTTAGTGTTTCCCCATTTTCATTTGCATTACATGTGTAACTGAACATTGTTTCTCTGCATTTTATTAGCATCTCCCAGTTAGGTCAGTGATATTAATTTAGCTGCAGTTTTATTCTCTGTAGAGAAAGATGTTTCAGCTCAAAGTTGGTTAAAAAAAGGAGAATCTGTCAGGAAGAGTATGCCTCCCTGCTGAAGATCCTCATGGAAACATTCCATAGAGTTCAGTAACAAAGCCCAGCAGGTTTTCTGGTTTCTGATCAGAGCTGTCAGTAACTCTGTTAAGAAAATGAGAGCAGAATTCATGTGTAGAAACACCTCACCAGGAATTGCAGGATAACAGTACTGATGTGCCTATAATGCATTTTGATTGATCCTCCTGCAGATACCATGCAGCTGGTTTTCCTTGTTATAGTGATCTGGATTTGTTGTGGAACCCATGGGATGTTTTTCTACATTGCTGATCTGTAAAGTGTGTGCAGAAATGGGACAGTCCAGTTTCTGAGTTTTTGAGAAGCTCCTTTTCAGGGTGAAAAGGGCATCAGCTCAGCCTGGTGCTGATCATTACTCTGCTGGCCTGATCTTCTTCAGGTCCTGGCTACAGTATTAGCAGATACATGATAAAAACTACAGTGCTTTGTATACACCTCATTAGCTTCTTTCCTCTCACCATGAATTCCTTTCAGGACTTCCAGAATGACTGCTGCCTGAGTTCTGCTTGAGGGAAGGAGAGAGCTGATGGTACTGTCATTAAGTCCATATTCCAGCAGCCTCCTATATGTGTAATTAGTATCTGTGTATGGCAATAGTGGAAACCTGGATGTAGATGTTGGGTGGGTGGTTTGTTCTGCCTGTGTCCTAACCTGCTGGAGCTGGCTGGCTTTGTGGTTTCACCTGTGGACACATTAAAACAACAAAAACAGCAACAAAAAACTCCAGCCTTTTGCCTCTGCCTGGTGTCAAATGGAATATGGTTTTGCAGCTGAGTCTCAATGGAGCTGTGTGGCACAACTTGATGAAAATGGAGTCAAAAGAACATGGTAAGAATTAGCAATCAGGATGCTTACAATCAATTCTAAAGCAGTGCAGTAAATGTGGGTATCTTTCTCTTGAACATGATCTCATGTAATAAAAGTCTGAGATGAAGATTTTTAGAAGTAAGAACCTAGTAGTAGGAATTCTATTATTCTAATTTTAGAAGTAGAAATCCAAGTTGCTTCTTCCATGTCAGACTTCTGTTAAGCTAGTATAAGTGATAGAACAAATAGTCCTGAATCATAGCTAGTATTTTGCTAGTCATTTTACTTTGTTTTACATTCCTTTCCTGTCCTGGTTGAGGTAGTTTTAGATTTAGTTAGAATAAGCATGTAGGATTGTTATATAATAATACAGATGATGATGATGATGATGATTATTATTATTATATTATACAGAGACAGTCTCACTGCATAACTTTGTCCTCCAGCAATCCAAGGGACCTGTATATAGTTCAAATATTTTATATAGTTCCAGCTCAAATGTTGCATTTCCAGCCTGGCAGTGCAGGGCAGCTGGTACGATGTAAATGAAGTATTCAGCTTACTCTGCCCTTAAAAGAGCTAATATTTGGACATAACTGAGCCATGTTTACAGACTGGTTAGCTGCTTTAATACTAACTGTAGAAAGAACTTGAAGGCAATGGTAGTCACTGCCTAAAACTCTTAATTTGTTTTTCAGTGCCACTTGGGACAGATGTTACCTGGAGAACTACTGTCACAACATGATGAGGTTTCACATGTGGTTGGAGACATCAGGCTGAATTCTCTATATGGATATTCAGGTTTGGAAAGGGTTTGAGGAAAAAAGAAATGATTTAAAAACATAATACAGAAGGAACTATGGAAGCAAGATGCCTGCAAGGTTTAGATGCAAACTAGAGATGTCAAACTAATGTTAGATAAGCTGAGGTAAAATGTGCCTTACTGCAAGTAGAAGTCTAACACTCCTCCAGTGTCCCTATGGGATAGCTGGAGATGGGTTTTGGGGAAAAGGTTGGCACATGAAGCAGAAAGCTTGTACAGACAAGGAGAGTAGAAAAGCCTGTAAAACGTGAAAGATCAAATGTAAACAGGAAACAGCATTTTGGAAAGGGTGAGATGTCAGCTGGGGAATTGGTAGAAATTGTCCTTGACAGTGGGGAAAGTGGCAGATGCTGAATGTTTTTTCATCATCTTTGCTGCAGATTCCCAGCCCAACATGTTCTTTGCAGGGTTTGCTCACTCTTCCTTGCTCAGTTTACAGTAAATATGGAGGAAACAAATGTGCAATTAAGATACCAGAAAGCTGCCAAACCCACAATATTTCTCAGAATCCTGAAGGAACCCATGATAGCAATCTAGAATGTTGCAGGCAAATTGTCTGACTTCCTGTCACAAACTTACTGTGCTGGAGGCCTGAGGGGGTGTTGGTGCCCAAGTAAAGGGAGAGTTTGGAAATGGCAAACTGTCAGGCATTTGCTAGGAATAAATATTAGTGGTAAAGGTGATGAATCACTGAATGATTGATGGTGGAGGTGATGAAGAGCTCGGAAAGAAGCACTATGGCTTCTGTTAAAATATCTTGCTGCACTGGCTGGGACTCTTATCAGTGTGTCTTTAGGGATTTGGATAAAAGGCATTGGGATTTGATGCCCCACACCAAATGCTGAGGAAATAATATTGCTGCAGGATCACAGGAAAGCTCCTTGAAGGCTTGAGTAGGGCTTACAGGTTACTCTTGTAAGAAAAATGAATCAGCTCTTGGGCATGAAGAGTAAATGCTGGGACCACTGCAAAAATATTTTTTTTATAATATCCCAGAGAAGGAGATGTGCGACAATCTCCCAGTTTGTTGATGGTGGAAAGCTCTTTCAGGTAGTCTGGAAGGATCTCCCAAAACTGACTGGATGAACAAAGTGGTAGAAGTTGATTTTCAGTGCACTGTAGGTGAAGGTAGGGCAGTGCAGTCATGCACAAAAATAATCTTCAAGTGTCTTTACATGGTGCTTAACTTGAAACTGGCATTTGGAAGTCTGGGAGGAGACTGAAGAGTCTCTACCAAGAGCTCCAAAATCGCTTTTCAATGTGTGAGAGTGAAAAAAGCCAATATTGATAAAAAATATCCAGGGGGTTCTCGTTAAGGAGAATCTTAAGCATCTCAGGATGAGTATAGGGATCTAGTTAGCTCATGCAGAAAAAAAAAATTAGGCAAAAGCCCATCTGGAGCTCAGTTTACCATCTGTGGTTACTGCAGATGGAGGTAGAGACAGCATATCACACCTGGAGGAGCTGTGAGAAAGGAAAGAATCCTTGAGAGGAGCCAGGCTTAAATTTCACCTCCAGTGGCCACCATGCTGCCACCTGTAGCTGTTGGGCTACAGTCACCTTCATTCTGACCCAGTGGAGTATTTCCTAACTTTGAGTCCTTTTCTCACAGGTAGTATGGTCATTTTCTCATTGCTTACTATCTTTACACTTTACCTGGATAACATAGATGTCTGAATTTTTCAGTATAATTCTAAAAGAACTGATGCTTTAATATAAGTTGTGAACTTGTAATGTCCTTGGGGATATTGTTTATAATGAAGGGTTCAAGATATCCTGTAAGATCTGAGAACTTCCTTTGTTTCTAAGCTAAATTGAGGTTATTTTCTGAATTTTAGACATGCATCATCTTGTTCTGTGTCCAAGCAGTGGATGAAAAGCTTAGCTAACAACATTCAGCCCCAAAGGATATGAATGCTTCCTGCTTTACATGGCACATCTTAGCTCAGCATTTTGCCTCCCACAGTCCTCACAGGTTCATGGCCCTTTAATATCTGGTGAGTAAAGCTCAGGATTAGTAAATACTGCCAAGAGGGCCTGCAAGAGGAATTCTTCTTTCATGGTAAAATATGAGCTGATTTGATTACAAGCAAAATGTTTTAATTATGAGGGAAGACCCTCCTTCTATTAGCAGTTTGGATCAATGCTGAAAGTCTTGTCTTGATTTAAATTTCCAGCCCAGTCTCATTATTGCAGACTGTTGTGTGATTTCAAGTACAGTCAGTGTGAGAACCTTTTGTATGCTTCTTCAGATATTTGGAAAGGAAAATTTAGGTCAAATGGAATTACTTGGATATCATCCAGAAGTCTGGAGTGTCTCTGTGAAGTCCTAGCATTGGGGAAAACTCTGTGACCACAGGAAATTATTTACTCTTTTAACATGCAAGGTTTTGAGCTGTATGTCAGGGGTTACTGTGACTTCCTTTCTCTTGCTTACCCCCACTCCTCTTTTCTTTTTTTTACTGTTTGTGCCCTAGGGATGGACCATCTTGTATGCATAGAGTATCCAGTGTCTAGCATAATGTAGTTGACTCTTGGGCTGCTTAGGTTCCAATTAACATTTTATAAGGGAATGTGGGAGTGGGGAGAATTGTCAGCTATGCCAAAATTTTTGATCTTTTCCCCTGCTTCTCAGTGACTCATCCAAACAATGCGTTGCATGTTCAGTTGTTACTTGATTTTGCAATAGTTTATTTCCATTGGACAACCTTCTTAAATGTTAATCATCTGAGAAGGGGTTATCTAGACTAATTTTCATGTGTTTTGGCTTCCTGTCCGGGTCTCAGGTGATTTAAGAATTTAGCAGAGCACAGCTGAAGTGTTAATTCATTGAAATGAGATTTTTTGGAGGGGGTTCTGGAGGCTGAGCACACATTTGGAAACAGTTTTACCTCTGTGATGTACAAAGGCTGGCTTGGAGATTGCAGGAGGAATGGCCTGAGGGGCTGATAGATGATGCATAATTTTGAAACTAGAGTTTCAAATGTTCTGAAGTTGCCTGAAGTCAGATTAAGGGAGGATGTGATTGTGTTCTTTCAGAACATTGAGGAGGAACTTGTTTCTCCTTCAGCAAGAATAGAATTTTCATTACAGCCTTAAACATGGGCCACAAAAGCTTCCAAGACCCCTAACAGTACTAGAAGTGAGTGAAAGTTGAAGGACTCTGATTTGGAGAATAAATCTTGGAGGGCTGTGAACAGGAATAAGCTTATTGGCAGATGGTTTTGTTCTGTATTTCAGTCCAGATAAATTGTTGCTACCTAGAGAGGGAGAGATGCATTCATCTTATGTGCTTACTGCATGGTTTAGTTTTCACCAAGGTTTAGTTAGTGATTTTTAGCTGCTTTAAGGTGTGTATCATCCCTGACATTGCCTAACTAGCATGTTGACTCCAACTTGAAGTTTGAAAGACACTGAAATCAGCCAACCAGCAAGGCAGAGGAGGATGACAGGAAAGATCTGACCTGGGAAAATGGGGATTTGCTTTCCTGATCTCTGGAAGGTGTAGTGAAATGAGGCAGTGAGGCAACCAGGTGCCACTGATTACCAGGCAGTGGGCATGAGCTTGTGTTAAGCCCACCTGTGCCTGATTAGGGCAGGCCCCAACTGTGCATGAGCAGGATTAGGGGGCCAATAAAAGGTGAGGCTGAAGCACAGGCTCAGCTCAGTCCTGAGCAAGCCAGCAGAGAGGTCAGTTGAATCCAGAGCAGTAGCACCAAGCCAGGCTGACCAGTCCTGAGGGCAACAGGCTCAGAGCACTGTTTGTGCACTTCTGCTGGGACATCTGTTGGACCTTGGAGCGCCGTGCCCTAAGAGAGATTCGTCTTGCAACAGGAAGGTGAGAGGTCTAGGCTGAATTTTGGCTCAGTTGAGGCAGCACCTGTAGTGATAATGGGATCACACCACTGTATCCCTAAAACTATTGTTTAGAAGATCATCCTGTAAATTTGGTTTTCTCAAGTACTGGCTCATACTGGATGTTTCTAAGTGTAGCCTTTGCAGATGTTAATCCATGTGATTGTGGAAGTAAGAATGTACACTCATTACTTATTTTCCCCTTCCTTCTAATAATTGAAGCTGGGCTGGTTGTTTTGGGGGTTTTTTGGTTGGTTTTTTGTTTTATTTTGTTTTTTTCCATCAAGTTTAGTACTTTTCCCTGCTTAGTGTATGAGCAGGACACAGGAGCAGGTTCTGTTGTGGACAGGAAGCAGCAGGTGTTAGGGAGTGTTGTTCTCCCTTTTTGAAACTCTTTCATGACAGAACATGAAAGATTATTATGATAGTGTAAGCACCACAGCTGACCCTTTTCTAATCTTGTTAGCTCCCAGATGTGTAGGCAGGGATGGAAAGGATGTGCAGAAGAGGTGGGAATTGCAAGCTGTGAAGAATTTTTTTTTTTTTAGAGCAACTCCAGTGTATAAGAGCCAAGTCAGCATGATTAGAATCAGAAGAAATCTCACAGTGTTCATTATTTCCATCTGGATGCTGCTAAAAGAGAGAAGTTATGGTGCAGTTGGTGAACCTGAAAAGGAAAAATATGATGATTCTGTATGCTCATGGACAGGGAGGGAGTGAATTTAATCTGTTGTCTCATTCCAAATACTGACTGCTCCCTCAAGCAGCTGTTTTGGGGGCTTAGTGGAGAACAGGTACCCAGATACTTGTATAGGAAAGTGATTTCTGAGCCCTCAACTGGATATTGGTGAGCTTATCACAAGGACTTGACTTGCTCTTCCCTGGGAGAGAAATAATTGGACTCTGAGTCCTTGTCCATACTGCACTCTGTGCATTCACACTGCAGGAAGAGATGTTGGTGTAGAAGCAAACCATGCCCACCTTTAGGAAACAGAGGGATATCTGTCTCAAATGAAATCTGGAAGCATGTTGTAAAGTAGAAAAAAGACCAACCAGCAAATCAGTGGATTATAGTGTGGTTCTGAGAATTCAGTTAATTTATAGAAACAAGAGCAACATAGTTCTGTCTAGAGATTTTTTTCCTATGGGTTAACACAGGGAAATGTCATTTGCTCAGATTCTTCCTGTTCTTCTGCAGATGGTAAATTAGGGTCCTGTGAGAATTTGTTATATGCTTGGTGAAAGATCAATGGAGTTAATATGCAGTTTTAATTGCTTTGGAGAGCAGCTTCGTGTTCTTGTCTTATTCAGAGTTAGCAAGCTGAACACCTGTTTTTTTCTTGAGAAATGGGAAAGATTGGTGTTCTTAGATCTCTGTGCTCACATGACCTTTACTTCCACTTTGAGACATCCCTTAGTATTTTCTTGGAGATCTGGTTGTCACCATGTTGATGGTTGGTGAGCATAGAAGTATTTCAGTGTTTCTGAAGTCAAAATTACTTACCATGTAGTGCAAGCATGGAGGTTATATTTGAGAGGTTTGAAACCCTGTTTGTGAGTAACTGATTCACATAGAGCATTAGGGATTTTTATTCCTAGGTATGCTGCACAATGTAAGTTTTCATTTCTTCTCTACTCTTAGCTAAAGCTGGAAATACTGTGCAGTGATAGCAGTCAGGAGGATATTTGAACTGAGCAAATGTCTGGGGGAGGAATGGAAGTTTTCCCTTTTGGTGTCTTAGATCCATGTTAAGTTTAAATCTTTTGGCAAAAGGCTGAAAAAGAACAATATGTTTCTGCAGTTTCCTAGGGCTGTCTCGACTCGAAGGCAAGAGCTCTCTTTAAAAAACATTTCCTGTTCAGTGAAGAGTTTCATCCAGTTCCCACTGTAGTCATAAGTCTTCTAAATTTAGGTCAAGTTGATTCATATTAAGATATGTCATTTTAACAGTGTGGAGGAGGTTAGTAGAATTAACTAAGTAGCCCTTCGAAACACAGGCCCTGTGGGCTCTGTTGTGGCAAGTAAAATGGATTTTTTTTTTTTCCAGTGCCTGCAAAGATAAGCAGTAATATGCACTCTGAAATATTGCTTTTCATTGTTGGCATTTTCTTTTCATTAGAAATGATAAATTATCAGATTCTCAATACTTGGCTTAGTCCATTGGGAAATTAAAAATTTCCCTGTTTTTTGTTGTTGGTGGTTTGTTGGTTTTGTTTTTTTTTCATGGAAGGGTATATATTGTTACCACAGTGCTCTTTTTTATAAGCAACTTGATGGCTTTGCTTCAGGAAAAAGTATTTCAGGGTGAGTTGAATGATGCTGCTATGTGACAGTGCTCCAGAGCTGACAAGCTAGGAGGGACTCCAGTAAAGCTGACAGAAGTTCTTTCCCTTTTAGGAAATTCTCACTGTAATTTGTACTTACCAGTTTTTCAGGTCTCCAGTATCTGAAGAGCTTTAAATGAAGCCATATCTGATTCTACACTGGAACATACTTTTTTGCAGCATTTGCATAAATGTCCTTGTGCTCTCAAGAAGAAGCCACTTAGAATTTCTGTTTCTGATTATTTGAAATTTATCCACCATCCATGGTTAATACTTGGAATACCAGACTTTAGGAAAATCCCTGCAGTAGCTGATTGGTATGAAGAGGGGGGAGAAAGCCTCTGGAAGGGTTGTAGGATGTCTGGTGAATTCTTTTGAGGCTGTTTCCCTGTTAGCAGTATCCCCAGAGGTGGTCTTGAGGACCAGCTAATAATGTACATACCTGAGTGTGCATTTGTCCCTTCTTCATCCAGCAGCACTGAAAACCATCCTTTTGCATTTCCAGCATTTGCCTTCAAGCTTTAACTCATCTGCCACTAGGTGCTAAAGTGTGCAGAGCTGCCCAACACTTGTCTTGCAGGGTGCCTGTGGACTCCCTGGGGGGAGCAGCTGGAGGGTGAGTAGAGCTCCAGCCAGGGTGCTCTGACTCCAATGTCATCCTCAGCTGTTCCCTAGGTTGCTCTGGCTGTATCTTGTGGCCAGAAAGACCATTTTGGTGGGAGTGCAGCATGCCTGGCAAGGGGTTGTATTTCACTGAATTATCAGAGTTGGAAGGGACCTCTAGAGATCACCCAGTCCAACTCTCCCACTAAAGCAGGATCATTCAGGGCACATTACACAGGACTGTATCCAGGTGGGTTTTGAGAAGGAGACTCCACAACCTCCCTGGGCAGCCTGTTCCAGTCCCTTGTCACTCTTACAGTAAAGATTTTTTTTCTCTTTAGATGGAACTTTCTATGTTCCAGCAGAGAACTACTGACAAGATTCTGGCTCCATCTTCCTTGCATTCACCCTTTAGATACTTGCAGACATTGGTAAGGTCTCCCTTCAGCCTTCTCTTTTCCAGGCTAAGGAGTCCCAGCTCTCCAGAGAATCAGCCACCCATCCCAGCTTTCTATTGTCAGTGAACTTGTTGAGGATAAATTCTGTTCCCCAGGTCATTGATGAACATGTTGAACAATAAGGGATAGAGTATTGACCTCTGAGGATGCTGATTTAAAGAGTTCAAAGAAGAAGGTTTTTCTGGGCACTCAGGAGTACTGGAAGGTGCTGAGTGGGTTACATGGGTTACAATGCTGGATGGGTGGGCATCCCCATCTCCCTACATGACCAAGGTTACTTTGAGTTTTGCAGTGCCACCCTGGTAAAGACAAGGAGTGACAGTGGCATCAGTCCTTGCTGGGCAGCCTGTCTACAAGCAAGTTGTGTATGCTGAGGTCTTCAGAAAGTGAGGCAGAGCAGATAAGGATCTGCACAAGAGGAGTAAAGTAGATTGAATAGTTTCTAATGCCCAGTTTCTTCCAATGTCATTGCAAATACTGGCAATGAGTCATTTTGAAAGCTTTGTCATTTTTTCTGGTGAAGAGTTCCAGACTTTTGCAAGATGTGTGCAGTTAGTAACATGGGTTTTCTCCAGAGTGTTTTCAAGTAATCTAGGTAACTATAAACACAAGTCAAGAACTCTTAGCTCAAAGCTTTTGTTAAAAAAACCCCAAACAAACAAAACCCAAAACAGACTCCATTCACACAGCCAAAGTATGTGTCCTCATTTATGCATGGATATAATTCATATCCTATTCTTCCTAGACAGGAATTAAGGAATATACATGTATATTCTGGACTTTTCCAAGGCTTTTTAGACAGTACCCCACACCCTCCTCCTGGAGAAACTGATTTGTCATGGCTTTGACAAGTGGTCTCTGCAGTGGGTGGGGAACTGGCTGGGAAAATGCACCCAGAGGGTGATAGTAAATAGTTTATCCTCCAGCTGGTGATGGGTCACAAGTGGAGTCCTCCAGGGATTGATATTGGGCCCGATGCTTTTAAGCAACTGGGATGTTGGGATCAAGAGCACACTGAAGCTTGCTTGTGACACCAAGATGAGTGAAGAGGTTGCCACCCCAAAATGGAGAGCCACCCTCCAGGATGACTTAGACTGGAGAAGTGGACTAACAGGAACTTTATGAAATTCAGTGTAGAGAAGTGTAAAGTCTTGCACCTGGGAACACGTAGCCCAGGAGTGCAGCTCAGACTGGGATCCCCTTGGCTTAGAGAGCAGCCTTGGGGAAAGGGACTTGGGGGTCTTGGTGGACAACAGGCTCAACATGAGCAAAGAGTGTGCAGCAGCTGCAAAGAAAGCCAACAGGATGCTGGGCTGCATCAGCAAGAGCATCACCAGCAGAGATGAAGTCAGCAACCTGCTGTACCTGGTACTTGTCAGACCACATCTGGAGTATTGTGATCAGTTTTGGTTCCCACTGTAAAAAAAGGATGTGGATAGACTGGAGAGGGTTCAGGTCCAGAGAAGAGCCACAACAATGATCAGAGGACTGGAGCACCTGCTGTATGAGAGGCTGAGAAGAGTGGGCTTGTTCAGCCTTGAGAAGAAAAGGCTTAGGGGAGAACTTACTACAGTTTTCCAGTATTTAAAGGGGGGCTACAAAGTAGGTGGAGACTCCCTATTTACAAGGAGTCCCATGGAAAAGACGAGGGGCAGTGGGCACAAGTTGCTCCTGGTGAGATTTTGATTGAACACAAGGAAAATTTTTCACTAAGAGGGCAGTCAGATAATGGAATGGTCTCCCAGAGGAAGTGGTGGATTCCCCCACTCTGGAAAGTTTTACATCCCAGCTTGACAGGGTGCTGAGACAGATATAAGCAATAAATTAGAAGGGTTGCACCAGATGATGATCCTTGAGGTCCCTTCCAACCTGACATTCAGTGATTCTGGGATGTGTTTGGGTACACAGCATCAACACTAGAAAAAACAATCCAATGGGTTTTTATGCTATGATGTTTGTAATGGATGTGCTTTATTGTGCCTTTTTGGGAAGAGAATAGGAATTGGCAGTTGGCTTCACCATTTATATTCTGAGACCTGATCAGTCTCAATAGGAGCAATACACCTTTGAGAGTTTGTGAGACAAAAGATTGAGTCCCCTTCCCTCTGAACCCCTTGGGAAATCTCCCACTGACTTCAGAGAGGATGAATATTCCTACCTTAAGCCTAGCAGAACATCTAGAGAACACATCTGGCCACATGGCAAGAGGAGAACCATGGAGAGGCACTTTGCAGGCTCTGCTTGGGAGCCACTGAGACTGCCTAGAGCATAGAAAACAGGGAAAGGGGGAAGGAAAGATAGGGATGGACACATTTAACCTTTGATTCAAATATATTTGATTTTCAGTGTTTTTCATATGAGGGAGAGGGTGTTGCTGCTTTCCCCTTTGAATCTAAATTTTAGGCACCTAGCACAGAACTTATGCTCTACCAAATGAGTAAAATTCCCAGATATAGGCATGAAGAATATTCTGGGAGAGGCTGAACTCCAGGAATATTAGTGTATCCAGAGTCTGATCAATTTAACAGCACACCACAAGATCACTTTCTTCCCTATTTTACCATATCCAACACAGTGGGAAGTTTTTCCCAGTAATAGTCCTCCTGGGCAGCAGTCCTGCAGTGGGAGGGGTGACTTAAAATGAAAACCTCAACTCCAAGGAGAGTCTTTCTACTCAGAGTTATTAGAGGTCTCTCTTTGTATGTAAAAGATGCCACTGGCAAATCCTCTTAGCTTCTTGTCCCTGCAGCATTTGTTGATAGGATTTGACATGTTGCTCTGACATCCTTCAACTTTTTTTGGCTGTTTGTGTTCTCCTGTATTTGTGGGCAGAGCTGATATCAGCTCCTGCCACTGCAATGTTTGTATTATTGTGTATGAGTGGTCAGATCTATAACAGCAAAACCAGTCAGTGGGAAGAATAACTGGGGAAGTTAGGACTCGGCACATTTAAGGCATTAGTTTTTGTAATTTTGCCTGGAAAATCACTTACTGATGTAGCCCAATTAACTAAAATTCATTAAGTTGTTGCTGTAGAAAAGGGTAAAGAGATTGGGACTTTGAGGATGAGCTATGACAGTAGTATATCCACAGCTTAAATATGTGACATATTGGTGTCTGTAGAGCCCAATACCATGCTGGGGATTAATTGGTGGTGAGAAGAGCTATGCTAAGTTCTGGTGGACAATGCAAACCAGAATGGTTCTGTCAGCTATTTTAAAGCTTTGTTGAGTTATGCAAGAAGGAAAGCCTGTCTCTAGTTTCCTCTGGCTCTCTCTTGGGCTCGTTTGTTCTTCAAGTGGTGGTTGATGCTGCAAGGATGGCAAGGAGAGAGCAGTCTTCCTGTGGCATCTCTCTGCCTTGCACCCCTCCTGCTCTGGGACACCACTGCTGGCACAAACCCTGCCCTGAAGAGGTTAAAGAAATGGCTGTGTTGGATAAATTGCAGGATGGAGCTAGTAGGAAATTGAGTGGTGTGTGGTGCCAAACCCGTGATGTGTGTGCTCTTTCCATTGGGAACACTGAGTCATAAAATGAAATAAAAAGCTGTTACATTTCTACATAATGAAAAAACGAGCCCCAGTCTAGCCTCTTATGCACTTGCACAATCTCTGTCCTATAACAGCTTTCTCTGTTATAGGTTATGAAACCTTGCTCCCCTTGGTAGAAATTCAGTTTATTTCAGCTGAAAAGAATTGGGTGTCACCTTGGATGGGCCTTCTCCCTCAGCCCGAGTCAGGGCCAGGCACTAGTCTTGTGACTTTCTAAATCCAACCAGTGTTACTTATTTGCTGTTATTTTAATCCTGCTGAGAAGAGCTTGGTAATGTCTCCATTTCGTTGTCTTGTCAGCTGGTAGTATTGCTGATCAGCTCTCCAAGGTATACTTGGTAGAAACTAGAGAAGGAAGCACTTCTAGGAGCTGTGGTTTCTGATTTTCCTCTTTTTGGGTGCAGAGCAAGAGTGTAACATACCAACAGGAGAAGTAGTATCAGAAAATTAGGAGGAAGGAAGTTCAGGAGGAGATGTGACTGCCCTCACTTTCTGTGGTCAGTATAAGGTGCCCCAGCTATGCTCCTGGTTTAATTGGTCAATTACAAAGGGATTTTGATACGGTTTTAGGTCTGCATTTATAAGTAGGTAAAGCATATATATAAGTAGGTAAAGCAGAAAACCATCTAATCATTGCAGTTATAAATTGAGATGCACAGTTAAATTATAGTTTATATTACTGTGATCATGGTCTCAAACCGAGACTTCTGCAAATGCCTCTGTGTTACCACAAACATGAACAGATGCAGAATGATTCAAATTGTCTGTCAGAGTTTTAGCTGCCTTTGGTAAAATTGGGATGGTAAAAGGTAACCAGGCAATCTGAGAAGAGCAAGAAAGAAATGTTTTGTTTTGTGAGCACCCAGACACAGCTGAAGGAACTGCTGCTGCCTGTACCCACCATCACAGCTGAGAGCTGGGTGAGTTGTCCTGTACCCTGCCCAAAACCTGGTGTGGGTCATGCAGTCTGTGCATGGATGCTCAGCTCTTTTGGGTTTGCTGTTGCAGAGGGAAGTTGTCAAGCCATGGTAGCTTGATTGACCACTAACTGCATCCATGCTTTTCTGTTCAGTACTCTGAATAAAACGTTGAAATTATCATTGCATGGGAATTTCTGGAGGCAGAGTGATTTCCTGCTCACAACGTGAATAGAGCTAAAAGCCAGGAACTCTGTTAAAATCCCTTTGTTATTAGCAGAGTGCACTGTGGCCTTTGGCATTCCCTAAGTCTGCTTCTCTGTCTGCAAACTGAAGGTAATTATGGTACCTACCATTTGCAGGAATGTGGAGGATGACTCGAGATGTATGCAGCCTCTTCAAAAATATATAAAGTGATACATCTGTTGAGTATTAATGATTTGCTAAATTTATTGAGCACTTTGGGATTGTTAAATGAAAGATCTTGCATAAATGGCACTTATTTATTGTTATTACCAGAGAAAGGGTAGTACAAAAGTAGCAGCTACATGGGAATCCATGAGACAAACATCTGGTGCACATGCCAACATCTGCTATCACTTAAAATTCAACCCACTTGCAATGTGAGGGACTCTAACTTAGAGACACACATGGAGTAGATTTGTGATCACTGAGTTGTTGCAGTCATTTGTTCAGGCTGTTCATATGCTGAATATATTCTTTACACCTTCACCTGTGGGACATACTCTGCCCTGGCAGGATTGTCACAGGGATTGCATGTCATTGCTTATCACAAGGCAGCTTTAAACCTTATTTTTTCCCTCCTCACAGAAGTGAACAGAAACGTTCACTAATGTTTTTCATTCATGACATCAAACATGGGCAGGACAGTATTTTGAAGTTTTCCAAGGCAGGTAATGAAGCTTTCTAAGATCCCTAACAACTCCTTCAAAAGTGAGTTTCAGCCTGTGGAAAAAATTCCTTCGTGTGTGTTGTTTGGCCCTGGGTGCAGCAACTGCTTTGCTTCTGGAATGGTGGGAAGGTTGGAAGAAGCTGAAGGGAAACTGGTAACCTTGCAGCACCAGGGACCTCAAGACAAGGGATAAAACCTGCTGCTGCTAAAGTTGGTGCCTGATTACTGTGGCAGTCCTAATAGGCCCATTTCAAGGCTACTATCATTTTATTGACATGCTTGCTTTATTCTAGCCCTTTCTGTGGGGTAGGAACAGCAGAAGGGAGTAGGGAAGGGTAAAAGGTTTTATTTCAGTGGCCCTATTTGTGTACACATCTCAGGGAAGTGATAAACTATCAGCTGGCTTCTGACCTTCAGCAAAGCTGGGGTTGGGTGATGAGCAGCAGGTAGTGTAAATGACTGCTGGAGAGGATTTGTATGGAGACTAAAGAGAAATAAATTCTTCCCAAAATGGATCACTTAGATGTTTTGAGAGTGTATTCAGCTAAAAGTGAAGCCCCTGATTTGTGAAAGAAGGTGCCACTGCTCTTTTTAACCTCCGAGTTAAACGTAGTCCTAGGGTATGGGGATTTTTGTACTGTATAGGACCAGGAGCTTTAGAAATATTAGGATATCAGGCATATGAAGAGGTCTTCTAGGACACATTAGATCCAACCTGAAGTTTAGTTTTGTGTTGGGTTGAGGAGGAGCTTGCATCTGAGAGATCTGCCATGGACTTAATCACAAGAGGATTTGAAAGGCCCCTCTCTAATCTCTCAATAGGTGAAATTCCCTAGGATGCTTCATATAGATCTATCTGCTTTAGTCTTTCTAGCAATAGTCTTAATGATATTTTAACTTTTTTATACATAGATACTTTGTTTTTCAGCAAAACCTTTTGTAAGTGATTGAGAGGAAAGAACAACTGCTAAAATCTTACAGGTTCTTTTCTATGAGATTTTTATTCTGGCTTCAGCAGCTTTACTACAAATAGAGGCAGAAAAATAGAAGCCATGAGTAATATAAGTACTTTTGCTTGTTTTTTCCCTGCTCTTATGACACTTTTGTTGGTTTTTCCACCCTGCATAGGTGGAGATGAATGTTTCCTCCTACCCATGAATCAATACCAGTAAAGGCTTGGGGTTGCTCAGCACTCTTGCATTAGTAATATTTTGATTAAGAGTAATGCCAGTCACAAGTGCTCTGTGCTCAGGACACATCTGTGATGGCTTTTGTGTTTGATTTCCTGGGATACCAGAAGGAAGATTGCCTCAGTAGTTCCTGGCTCCATGGCTTGGATGAGTGACACCATTCCCTTTTGTGTGGCAAGGGCTGTGCAGCCACACTTCACTCTGTAAAACAGACAACCTTGCAGGAGTAACGTATGTGAAAGATTAATTGGTTCTCTGATAATTTCATGGTGGCAGGAGCTATAATTTCCCTAAATGAATATGTGGGTTCTGGTTTTGACCATGAGGTCATGGCTTTCCTGTTTGCATGTTGGTCTCTAAGACTGTGGTAGGGAAAAATGTTGATTTAGGCATGGAAAGTTAAGTCTTTTTGCCAGTGGCTCAGGAGAATGGGACTTAATATTTGTGCATCAATGTGAACTCATATTTTGCTGATATCTTGTTCTGTTACAGAGCAGTAGATATAAATTCCCTTCCAAAGGCAAGCAAGAAAACATTGAACCTACGACTTGTCACTATTTGACTACATTTTGTGAACTGACTAAATATCAAACTGTGCTAAGTAGTGCATATAATAAATCAATTCTAACTCAAACTGCTTAATTTCACTGCTTCATGATGTTCTACTCTGTTACTAATGTTTAATGTGATCGTTTCCTCAGTAAGGAGCTATTTTGTGTTTTGGTGGGGTTTTTTTAAGTTTCCCCTTAGGAACAATTGAAGCTGACTCCTGATACTTTGACAGTTTTATCCTTTTCTAATCAGACAAGATCTTAAGTGTTGCTGGTCCCTAGTAGTTTAGAAGCAATAAATCAATACCTCAAAGACTGAAAAATTAAAGCAAAGTTCCTTTTTCTGCATCTTCTGTTTTTAAATCTTTTATGGCTTGTTAGTTCCCATTCCCAAAGCCTTACTGCATTATAACTGCTAAACTGTTATTTTCTCACAAAATCCCTGCCAGAGCAGAATATTGAATAAAATGCTAGATACTGCAAAAGTTGGCAACACTGCATGGGGTGCTGCTGGCTTCTTGTTTCCTCTGCCAGTTCTGAATGTTGGTGTTGAATATTGCTCAGTCTGATTAAAACATTGGCGTGCTTGTCCTTCTGTTGTCTGCAGAAGAGGAAAGCATCTGGGCTGAAGTTCAGGCAGATTGCAGTTTCTCTGATGTGGTCTTTCCAGCATTTAGTGTTTGGGCTGTACATGGAGCACACTGAGCCCCCCCCTTGCACATCCATTCCCGAGGAGGGGAACTAAGGTCAGGACAAGCACCCGTGTGCTTGGGAAAGATCATTTCCAGATTTATGCTGAGGGCGTGTACAGCTGTGGTGGTTCATGATGTGGGGGAGAAACAGATCCTGTGCTGCTGCAGCTTAGTTTGCACATTTGTTTTATAGTGGTTGTGTTCTCTCAGACCCAGTTACTGCTGAATTTGCTCCTCAGGACTATTCAGCAGCTCTATATAGGGGATTTGATTTGGAAGTGAAGAGAAAGCCTAATCTTCCTGCATTTTACACCCTCTAGGATCAAGGGCTGGGCTGACTTTTCTATCATCCTTTGCAATAGTTGAAGGAAATGTTTTGTTCCTGGTGATGTTCCATCACAGTTGCTCTGAGGAGACGCTCCGGCTGACACGCAGCTCAAGCCTTGGCACTTGCTCCAGAAAAGCTTCTGCCAAATGCTTCACCACTGAGTTACTGCTCCTGACCACCAACTGCTTGCTCTTTGCAAAGTGGGGAGCTGCTGGGGAAAGGAGATATTTGGTGAATCACAACTCCCACGCCTTCGCATACCCACTGATTCCCAGCCAAAATACTTCCACCCTTATTCACACCAGGTACCACCTTTACTCCAGAATCTTTTCCAGCCATCCTGTTGGCTATCATGCATAAAGGAGAGGAGAAACTCTGGTGCTTCAGTGAAGACAGATAACTGACCTGTAGCAATTAATGTGTCTGCATCAGACATCTGAGTTACCTTAGTGCCTTCTATTTCTGCTGCAAGATGCTGTCACCTTTTTGTGACAGCAGAAAGAGGATTGAGTTACCCAAGAGTTTTGCTGTTAGGAATACCTTGCAGCTTGACAGGAAGCAATATCAGTTTAAGTGGATGATTTGAGAAGCTTTCTTGGCTCTTCTGACTTTCAGTGGGACAGTTCTAATCCTTTATCCTTGTTTTGTGTATGTGATAGTAAGTCAGAAAGAACAATTCCTCTGGGTTGTTCTGTAGTAACAGGAATTTGTTGCAGTGTGGCCTGTTTTAAGCACCTTAAAGCATGTGCTGACTGGCATAAGACACTCTCAAATGGCTTGGTTTTAAGATTCATGTGTTTTGATGCCAGACAAAACCAGTCAATCATTTGTCTGAACTCTTAGACACTAGAAAAATTGTACTTGGTGAAACACTGTATTGGATTTGTACTTCTGATCTCATTAAAAACTGTTGGTGGTTTTTGGTTTGGTTTTTTTTTTTTTAGAGATAGGACAGGTCTGAGAGGAAAGTGCTTTCTGGGTCTGCACAGAGCTAACTGTCAGAACTGGAACTGTTAGAGTGCAGGAAGCAAGACAGGTAACTTTTTGGGTGCTGTTTGTACCATGGAGATTTGAGGGAACACTACAAGGTCTAGGGTGGAAGCAACGTGTGGAGACCAAGGCTAGAGCCACTGAGCCTGAAGCTACGAAAGCGGATCTGAACCCTTCTGCAAGGCTAGATGTGGAGCATCATCTGGCACAGTGTCATGTCAGAACATGTCACCAGTCTGAATCCATGTATTTTACGGGATGGAAGCTTGGCCTCAGAAAATGGGGAGCATCAAGTTCAATATTCTTCATGACCATTTAAGCACACTGTGTTGGGAAAAGGGAGGTGGGTGGTGTTACTGACACAGAGCATTTGAAGGACTTAGGTGTGAGGGGCAGCTAACACCTGAAATTGTGTTAGCAGAGCCTGGAAAAGAAAAGGTTTTTCATTTTTTGCTGGTGGGGAAAAAAACCCCTATTGTTGCAACATTAATTGTGAAGGTATAGGTCTCGATAGCCCTTCTACCATATGTGGAAAGAGTGGTAAGAGTTGGCAGGTAACCCCACAGTCCATTTCTTCCTTTACCCCCATCTATAAATTGAGGATGGTCATTTTGATAAGCTTCTTAGAGGAAATGGAAGGATATTTGTCCTATACTTTTAGAATGGGTGGGCATTAACTGGCCAAATTCCATTTAGCATATCTGGTCCTCAAAGAAGGCCAAATCTGCTGCATAAGTCTTGTTTTGCTATGAATAGAGCCACCTTAGCTGGGTTGGTGTCACTGCAGGCTGGTAGAAGTGACAGCAGCTGGAGGATGCTTTGAGGAAGCAGTGCCAGGCAGGAGTTTGTCACTAAGTGACTGATACTATTCCCTCCACCCTGCTCTTCTCCCTCAACCCAGAGCTTTCCATGGAAACTTTAGCCACACTGGCTGAGGTTTCAGGCTCAGAATCATTCTTGCACTTCTGCTTGTGTTCTTGTCTTTAATAAAACACAACAGTGAGCCAACCACTGTGAGCTTGCTGATTAGTGTGGCTGCTGTTTGCTTTATGGTCATGTCTCCTGGTCTCTCTCCAAGGGTGTTCAGGTTACAGAAAGGAGGTGACTCAGCTTTATCAACATCTTCCCTGCCTTGCTGTGTTTTCTGCCTCTTAACCATGCACAGAGCTTGGGCAAACTGGGAGGGGAGCTCAATGCCTGTGGTGAGCTGGGTTGAACCTTGGCCCTGGTGAGAAGTGCAGCCTTTTCTCCCTGACTCAGAGATAAACCATTGACAAGCTTGGCATTGAGGATTAGGAACTTTTTTTGGAAATAAATTTGGCATTTGGCATTTGTCATTATATAGAAAACAGCAAGAATCAAGATGCTTGTTGTGATCAGGACTGAGATGGAGAATTTCAGGATGTGCTTCTGACTTTCCCAATCAGAGTAGCATTTTATTTTGCACACATTTGTATTTAATGTGGTAGACTACACAGGTTTTTAAAAAGTTGGTTCAGCCAGTCAGGTCTTCAAGAATCTGCAGAAGTTCACACTTGGTATTTGTGGCAGAGCTAGAAATAAAACACGTCTCCAGAGACTTGTTTGTCATCCTGGTAAGGCAGTTCCTGAAGTGCTTTGCTTTCTTTGTGTCACCTGAAAAAAAGGCTGGACTGGAGTGTCTGCATGGAGAGTTATTCCCTTTGCAGGGAACAAGGGGAGATTCGCTCCTTCCAGTGGCAATGAGAATTGCATCTGTGTTAATGTCCATAAACTGCAAGAGATTAAGCTAAACACTATATACAGATTCGAAATGTAATTTGGCCCAGAATCTAAGATGCAGGGAAGAAAGGAGCCAAGGAAGCAGCCTGGAACATAAAGCAAGTCCTTTTATTGGGTGCAAGGTGTAAGGCCATTACTTACTGCCATTACAGTGGAGGTTTTGACTCTGTCCTACAATGGTTTCCGGAGGCTTCATGGGAACGGAGAACTCAAAAGACTATTGGGAATACTGTGGAAAATCTCTAAGTCAAACTAGGCACTTCTTAGCCCTTGATTCTCCAACCCTGGAGATATTTAAAAAGAGACTGGATGTGGCACTCAGTGCCATGGTCTGGTAACTGCAGAGGTAGTGGATCAAGGGTTGGACTTGATGATCTCTGAGGTCCCTTCCAACCCAGCCAATTCTATGATTCTATGATTCTGAACCAGGCCTGCTCCCCAAGCTGAATGTGCTTCACTGCTCCAGGCAAATCCTGCAGCTTAGGCACTTGGATTGGAAAGCAGGAGGCACTCTATTTATCTGGGAGACAGAGGGACAAACACACCTAGTACACACTGCTAGGTTTTTTTTAATCTTCACTGTGTCTGGGTGGGTGTTGCATTAAAAGGGAGTCAAGTAATTAGGCAGAAAAGAAACCTTGGAATCCAGCTAACCCTCAGATATTAGAGGAACTGGGGGCAGCTGGGCTTAGATTCTGAGTGGTGGCCAATTTATCTTTAGTAGACCAGAAAACAAAGGTCTGGATGTACAACTAACACCACACTGTCCATCCAGTCGTGCTCAATAGGAACAGTTGTGGCTACACACTGGAGTTGAGTTGTGCTCAGTAAGATTCCTCTCTACCAGATTAATCAATAGTGTGATTTATTAAAGCAATAGTATACAAGTTCTTTAGGTTGCCAGTGATTAATTTACTGTCTTCATAGAATGTACAAAATACCTAAGTTATGGGTAATACAGTAATAAAGTCAAAAACTGGGTGAAGGGGAAGGAAGTGACTCTATAGAGATTTCACCAGGGCACACAACCTGGCCTAAACAAGAATTATTCCCAGGAGGGGAGCACTGTCAGGCCAGAACTGTGCACTGGGGTGATCCTGCAGAGATTTACACCATTAAAGAGACTCCACAGAGATTGATGCTATTCCTGGGGAGGCACTTGATCCAGTTGAGTGTTCAAATCTTACCCAAGGGCATCCTGGTGTGGGGGAAGAAGGGCTCAGCCCATCAACTGGTCCCAGAAGTCAGGGGTATCTCTGCAAAGGTATCTTCCTTCACACCCTTTCTCCTTTTGGCTATTTCTATGCTATTTTATCTGTAGAGGTGGAGCTTGAGTGACTCTAATGAAACACATCCTTATTATGAATAGTGCAAAGTTCTCTCACTTTGCATTTAAAGGCATAGAAAAAATTCAGAGCACAGGCTCAGTGAGGGGTGGTTGCAGTGAGGTGGGTAGGAGTAGGAGTGGTTTTGTGTTACAAGGAGATTACAATGAGCCAAGTTCACCTTAAGGACAGCATTCTATCTCCAGGTGGCAGGTTGTTGGCCCAGGGTACCAAAAGCTGGTTTTGTTGCCATGGAGTGTGGCTGCAGTGTCTCCACTCTGCCCTCCATCTAATTTCTCCTGGAGTCAGCACATTGAGTACCCCTCACAATGCCAGCATCTGAGGTAGTCATGGTACACTGACCACATTCCACCTGCTGCTATCTTTCCTTAAAATGCAAATATGATTTTAATTTTTAATTCACCTCTAGGAATTACTACTGCTAAGCAACAGCAGGGAAGAAGTCTTTTTAATATGAATTTAAAAAGGGTGTGCTGTGTTTCTTGTGTTTCTTTTTCCTTTTGGAAAAGAATGTTCTACTGAAGGGGTAGAAATCACACCTCTAAGAAAAAAATGAGAAAAATGTTATTGGGGCTGTTGAAGACATGAAAAAATTCTTAACTTTCAGTTCACCTTCAACAGCTGAACTTGGGGAAAAAAATCTCTAGAAGAAAGAAACATTGTTTTAAATGAAGCTGTTTCGGGCTCTAAACTTGGAACTTCTTCCTTGAAAAATGTTGCAATGAAACATCTTGAGAAATTTGAAATTTAGGATTCATCTGAAATAATTCTTCCTTATGAATGTTTTAATTTTTAATGAGGTCTCTATTTTCACCAATGTTATAATGAAATATTCCTAAACAACTCTTAAGCTCCTAAAAACGTCTTCCCTGCATTCAAACCAACTGTTTTTCAGAGAAAGTTTTGAAGGGAGAAGACATGCCAGTCAAGGTATGTTTGCATTAGGAAGCACTAAATCCATTATAATCCACTCGATCATTCTGATTAGCTGGGTGATATTATGCTTGAGACTGCAGACACCAGAGTGTTGAAGGCTCAGTGCTTTGTGGTTTTATTCCTGTTTTTCAGTTCCTGGCTATGAACATCCTAGAGATTGCTGATGTCCTTCAAACACTCTTGGATTGCAGAGCTTGACCAAACTTTCCCATGAGGCACCCTCAGGTATCCCAAGGTACTTGAGACCAGTGTGGGGTAGGTTTCAAAATAGGCTTTTTTCTCTGTGTAGGGACAGATCCTGTCTGTCTGCCTGCAGTCCTTAGACAAGTGTGATGTGATGCTGTCCCTGTGGAACTCCTGGCTTGCTGAAATGCTGCAAATGTCCCTGCTGATTTCTGTGCACCCAGGGTTTCAGCTGCAGCAGCTGTGCCTGACTTTTTTATTGAATCCAATTCTTTTGGGGGCTCTGTTAAAACCACAGCCACAAGGAAGACATCTGGCCCCGTGCCTCCTCAGTGACATCATGGACTGGTTCTTTAAAGGCTGCTACGTGCACAGGAAAGAATGTGATCTTGTAGAAACAGGACAGCCACATGCAGTTATGGTTAACTTCTGTGTTCTGCTTCCCAGTGAATATATGTTATTCATCTGAGACCCATCCCTCCTGTTTTCTCTTGCCAAGGGTTTTCAGCAGACTTCATGGTTGCATGAAACCAGCACTAATTAGGAACTCTTTTAACCAGTTCCTTCATTATTTTTCTGTGAGACATTGATTTTATCTTCTTCTGTCACTAGGCATGCAAGCAGAGAGAGTGGGATTCCACAGGGTGGTGCTGGGGATGGTGGGACTGTAGTTCATAAAGTTTTTGAACATACCATGCTGCTTTCATCAGTTCTCCCAGACTGCCAGCAGTCAAGGCAGAAGCATGAACCTGTGTGACACAAAATACACTGTGACACTTGGCTGGCCAGACAGTTACAGAGGTGACTGAAACATCAGGAATATCAGCTGGGGAAAGGGTGGCACTCAGCTCTTAAACTGGTAAGTGAGGAATCCCAGGTGTATCTGTGGTGTAGCTGTCACTGTCATTGCAGAGACTGCTCTCTGCAGAGCTGGGGTTGCTCTTAAGTCAGGGTATCCAGTTTGCTGCTGCCACAGGCAGCTATGCCCGGGCTGTCTCTTCATGAAGTTACCTTGGATGCCCTGGTTTTTGTATCCAGAAGATGGGATACAGCTAGGCTTTGGCTTTCACTGAAGCAGCAACATCCTGAGCACTTTTACAGGCACTTTGCAGTTCAGACCAAGTCTGATTTGCATTAGGTATCACGGTCTGAAGTCAAATGCATGCAGTGATAATGCTGAGCAATAACCCTTGCTGGAGCCCTGGACTGCACTAGAAGTCACTCTTGTTCTGTACAGAGGTTGTTCAAGTAACTAATTGTTAATAATGAAATATGTCACCATTAAAGGTGCCACTAAACCTAGCTCCATAACACATCTACTTATGGAGGTGTTTCTTGTCTGCCTTCCCCATGCATCACAGGGTTTGTGAGAAATTAATTGCCAGGCCTCCCACTCAGATCTTTCCTGAGAATATTAATCTGGGTTCCTGATGCTCTTCTCCAGAATCCTTCTAGGTAGTCAAGCCACAAGAACAGGAGGAACTTCAGGAATGGGTTGAAAGTCTTACAGCTTCCAACCTTGTTTGCTCCACGAAGTTTCTGCTGTGGGTTTGCAAAATCAGAGAGAGTCCAAACACCAAGCTGACTGGTGTGTAAGATGCAGTTCATTACCTTCAGCTCATCACGCTGAGGCCAGTGGGATCCAGGTAGAAAGGCATAATTTCCCTCTGTATCCAAACTAGGATGTGATGCAAGGAGCTTCAGGGATGATTCCTGGAAGCACTGTGTGCCACTGTTTTTACTGGTGTAATCACTTCGAAATTGTTTCTATTTATTAGTTTATCTGCCTCTAAAAGAGGTACTGTATTTCCTGGCTGAACAAGGAACTTTGGCTCTCAAGGAAATAAAGAGAATTTATGACTGCTGGAGGAAGGAGCACTCTTGAAAACTACAAAAATGCCTTGAGGCTTTGCAGGGAGGCAATTAGGAAGTCCAAAGCCCACCTAGAAATTAATCTGGCTTGCATGGTTAAGGATAAGAAATGTTTTAATAAATATATTAACAATAAAAGAAAGACCCCCAGGTGGCCCCCCTATCACCTGGTAGTTCAAGGCCTGGCTGACTGGAGAGATACCAGAAGATGGGAAAACTGAAAGTTACTTCCCAGTATGAATTTACAGTTGGTTTATTGCTTAAGAGTGGATACGGATGTAGATAAGAATAAATAAAAAGGGTTGAAGTTCCAGTCTGGTACTCAGGTGGTTGACATATGTTTTTCAGAGTAGTTCCAGAAAAATTAGGTTTGAAAAGTGGGTGAAAAACTTTTTCTCTGTCTTGGTGAGCTCCCATGCTGACAGGAGTGCTGGGATTTCAAAGAATGAGGCACTTCTTTCCTTTTTGTGCACCAAACTGAATGCTAGAGCCTCAACAACAAGCCTTGCTTTAATTAGGTCTGCTTCAAACAGCAGATACACACGTGCTATAAAGAATTATGGGCTGTTGCTGCCAAGGATGCCATGAGATGACTGAGTGAAAGGGAACATTTACAACAAAACCTATGATTAAAGAGATTATTAATGAAAGGCCTTCAACAAAATAAACAACAAAATGCTGGAGTTTATTATTTTGTAAAGTCTTTTTTTTTCCTGTATAGAAACTTCATTAGAAGATAATTACCAGGCACTTCCTCCAAAAGAAGTGGCTGAAGAAGCAGTTAGGATTATATAGATCAGTTCTTTGGGACATGAAGGTTACACAACAGCTTGTGTCATGTGTCTGTCCACCCCTGCCATTTTGCACAGATGTATGAACTTCACATCTGCTCTAATTAGCCTCAGGCCTGATGAGCTGTGGAGTGGGAATTCAGGATTAGGGGGGATGGAGAAATATTTTGTTTTGGTTAGCTATGGAAAATGATTGCAGGGCTGTAAAATACAGTTTGACACTTGGGGTTTCATGTAGCAAATGGGGGTTGATAGCTGGGAGATGGGGGAACTGATCTGTTTTCTTGGGTTTTGCATCAGGTAGACAAGAGTTTGCCTGTCATGTTGTCTTTGCTTGCATTACTAGATGTACTGAGGTGATAAGGCAAGAACAGTGGTTTATTGCTTGGTCTTGTTACTGAGAGCTCATTGCTTCTTGGCAGAAGAGCAGCAGAGTGTGTCCTTCCCCAGCAGCTCCAGTTTCAAAGCAATTGGTGCTGTTTACAGAGTGATCAGCAGATCGGCAGCACCTGGGCTGTGTGCCCAAAAGAGCTCTTCCTACTGTGGGCTGGGTAAATCAGTGCCTGAGGAGCAGGTGTTCCCCCCTTTATTCCATCTTTGCAATCAAAGAGCTGAGAGGACAGCTCTGCTAAATGGCTGAAGAGCTTCCTTCCTGTGAGGAGCCAGCTGTGGCTCCAGGATGGCTAAACAGATGAAAAATGCTTGTAAGAAAGAGGAGGAAAGAGAAGCTCTAAGAAAGGAACTGATTTCTCTATAAGCCCTTAGGCAATGTGGAGAAGGGAGCCACATCAGTAGGAGTCTAACTTGCTTTACATTTACAGCTGCTCCTGACCCTACACACCTTGTCCCTGTTGCAGTACTCAATTCCCAGTATATGTTACCTCTTTTGAAACCAAGCAGGGCTGATGAACCAAGCTCAAAGACACTTTTGCCTACCGTAGCATCCAGCTTACCTGCAGTAGGTTATGTTTTTGCTGAGGAAAAGAAGAGCTCTTGCTGTGTAATCCTGTCTAAGGATGAGGGGATGCTCTCTCCCACCCCAGTGTGCTGTTGGCAGGGTGAGGGAAGAGTATTCCTGAGCTGGAGACTGACTGGGGCTTTCCAGGGAAACTTGGAGTGGTTTGGATGCTTGGGGGCTTGAAGGGGTACCCGAAGGAGAAAACCAGGAGCTGATCAGTGTGGAGAAGAGGGGAGGGCAAGGCCAAAATCCCTGGGTTGGAAGAGGCAGCCTGTACTCCACCAATGGACCTCACTCGTGCAGCAAAGGGAGTCAGCATCCTGCAGCTCTCCAGTGTTGCTTCTGATATAACTCTGGTCAGAAGCTCAAACAGCTGGGAGCAAAATGGATGATGCAGAGGAAACATCTTCAGAGTTGGAAGTAATAAAAGGCTTGGCATCTTCTACAGCAAATACTTCAGGGAACAAGGAGGGGGGAAGAAAGTCCAGCTGGATTAGGTGTGTGCAGCTGGGAGTGGACACCCTGCCAGGTTGCTGTCACTGCAAAGGAAAGCAAGGGAATGTGTTTAAAGGAATTTCACATGATGCAATTCCATCCTGCTTGAGTTTAGGGGGGCAAAGGCCTTGCTGATGTCTGCCTTGCATCCGATGCAGATAGCCCCACAGGGCCACATGCTGCTTGCTCTCTGCCTGTGCAATCCAGCTGTGGTTTTTCCAGATAAAAACCTCTGGCCTAAGGAAAGGAGCTGAGCTGCTCTGATGAATGAAGCACCCATCTCGTGGGTGGCACTGGACAGCTTAAGTGGGAACTTGAGAAAGTGAATAAATTGGATGTGCTCTCAGCTCTCTTCCTGTCATCTCTGTAACCTGGCAGCATCCCATGGGGCCTAACTCAATGCATGGATCTCTCAGCACTTGTCAGCACCCAAATCCTCTGTCTTCTGAGCTCTGCAGCCCCGACCAGTGCTGAAACACCCCAACCTCCTCAGTGTTGCTGAACTGGCATTCAGAGGAGCACTGTTCACCAGTGCAATATTTAGACATTTAGACCAGTCTTTGGCAACTGAATACCAAACTGAGATCATCTTCATATCCTCCTGCTCAGGAGATGCCTCACATCAGAAGCATGGGCTCATTGCAATAGTTTTCATGTTGCATCGTTGTGATTTGCATCTGGTGTGGCATGTGCCCAACAGACCAGCGTTTAAGGATCTGGGCTCAGCTGCAGCAGCAGATCTTCATTGTATTCAATTGATAATCTGGCCAATTTGGAGAGAAATAAGTCGTATTATGAAAATAAACAGAGGATAAACACTTTCCACCAGAGTAAAGACAGATGGAAGGTTTTGACCCGTTCTTGTAGCAATGTCTCACTCCTGCCTGAAGATAGTTAGTTTAGAAGAATAACCTTCATTAAGGGCTTAGACTATTAAAAACATCTGCTTTCCCATGTATCCTGAAAGGCTGCAATATCTGAAAACAGAGGACATGTATCATGCTTGTCCTACCCACCATAAAACTTGGTCTCTGCAGTTTAAATTGTGGGATTTTAATTACGGTGTGGATGAATTACTCAGTCCTATGTAATGCACTTTTGGTTATGGTGCTGTGAGAGCTTTTCCTTGGCTGGAACTGGGCCAGCTGACCATATTTACAGTGTGTGTCCAAACATCAAATGCATCTGAATAAGTAAAGTAATCACTTCCAGACTAAATACGTTTCAGATTTGTTTAAAATACTGAATAAGCTTTGTTACTGGGAGATGTCTCTTCTTACATCAAGCTACTGTGATGCATCACTGCTGATGCCAATCTTTTTTGTGTTTGGGCCTAAAAACATTGAGTCCCCTGAGCTCCAGCAAAATCTTACTTTGATTGTGGTAACTCTTGGCTGAGGGGCAATCTGTGTTATGTCTGAGCATCTCTAAGTATTAATTGCTATGTCTTCAGTGGCCCCTCTGCTGCCAGAAGTCGCAGTAGGAAAAATGGATTGTGAACAGATAACAATCTTCATTTGTGTAGCTTGGAAGGACTTGGGAGAAGCTGGTGACAGGGCTAGAGGAAAGCAGAAGTTTGGTGTGAGTTGAGTTCACTACAAGACCCTTAAATGTTTAGCACAACAGTTTGCTGGGGGGGGGGAGGGAAAACTGGAAGCAGAGATGCTCCAGATCTCAGCTGTCCTGGGAGACCAAGCAGAACCCTTGTAATGTGTGACTTCTGTCCCTTCCTTCTGATACAGTTTCACAATAATAATTCCTTTAGACTTTCTTCTGTCTGGATGTTTAGTCCTGGCATTATCCTGGCTTCACACTCTTCACATGGTTGTGCTTTCTGTACATTTTTACTCAATTCTCTAAAGCACTGAACTTGGAATCTCAGCATTTGTATTATGTTTTGGAGGCAGAGCAGTCAGCCACAAGACCTTCAGCTGAACAGCACAGATTTTACATCCCTTCAGGTGCTGCTCTGATTGTGTCTCATGCTGGTACATCTGGAACCAAAGGCAATGAAGATGTCCAGTGCCTGCAGGGTCTCTTGCAAGGGGTCCCACAGCAAGAGGACAGTGCAGACCCTGGCCAGGAAGTGTAATGAGTGGCTAAAGCTCCCCTCACATTACAGAATAGTGATACAACAGTATGGTTCTGCTGCCTATATACCTGCTTTTTTTTTGCAGATTTCACTGTCTTCTTCCTGCCTACATGTCTGCAGTTGTGGAAACAGTTTATAATTCATCTGCGGTCCTTAAAGTTTCCCTGGCTCTCTGCTTCTCTGGAGTGAAGGGTACTATTAAATAGAGCCTCCCACCAAATTCCAGTGGCTATGGTCACAGACCATAGTCCCAAACCAGCCCTGACTCAGACACAGATGACTCTAATATGCTTCTTCCCTGGCCTTGCACAAGCAATGGAGATGCTGAATAAGAGCAGAGCAAGTAACAAGTCTGGTTCCTGATCTAAAAAAGAGGACTCAGAGTCACCAGGGACCATGCAAAATTAATGCTCAGCTTTCACATGGCCAGAGGTGAAGCCCAGTGAAGGAGCTGAACACAGATGCTGTGAAGGTCTGGGGCAGTGTGAGAGGAGATGTTGCCATCATGAAGCTTTTCTTTGAGGTTAACAAGGCATTTAAGCGCATACCCATCAGAAGACAAGAGGTCTTGGTCCCAGTGTCACTGTTTATGTTTAAGGGTAGACATAATTTTCAGCATCCTACTGGAGCAATGCTTTGGATGAGAGTCAAAGGAGGAAATCCTGATCAAGCACATTCCCACCTAGAGATACACTTTTCTTACTAGACTTCCTAAGTTCTTTAGAACTGAACCATGCCTTGCTTTAAAATAATTTATCTTGAATAGCAATGTAGTTGCTCATTTCAGCCTGCTCCTGGAATGTTTGTGCTTGCTGTAATTATTTTTGGGCATGCAAAAGTGTCTTTTTTTTTTCTCTCTCTCTCTCTGTACCAAAATAGTAAATGACACATGATGCTTTTTATTCAAACTCACTTGAATGAAGATGGAGTTTGTGGCCTAAATGTTTCTGGCTTCTCTGAACAGCTTCTTATCAGCATGTCTAGTGAGAAAAATACTTCTTTATCTACTAAGAAATGTCTATTCTGCTTTTTTGGACCATGAAGTTTTGAAAATTAAAACAACAAAAAAAAAACCCTGCTCTGTTTATATTCCAATCAAGATTTTCTTTAAGAAGATACCTTTCTCAGAGTTTTAATTTTGTTAAAAACAGATTTGTTATGTTTATGAAATTATGAAAGCATCTGAATATAGTATGGAGATACCCTTCCAGTATCTGAAGGGAGCCTGCAAGGAGGAGGAGAGGGACTGCTTACAAAGGACAGTAGTGATAGGATGAGGGGCAATGGTTTTAAATTAGAGTAGATTTAGACTGGATGTTAGGGACAAGTTCTTTACTATGAGGGTGCTGGAACAATGGAACAGGTTGCCCAGGGAAGTATTTGAGGCTCCATCTCTGGAGATATTCAAGTTGAGGCTCAACCAAGGCTCTGAGCAGCCTGACCTAGTTGAGGAGGAGTTGCACAAGGTGATCTTTTGGGGTGCCTTTAACCCAAACCATTCTACGATGCTATTAATTGATAAGAATCAAACTGATATTACTGAATTTGTGTGCTGTTGATCTTGTGTTGCTTTTAGGGATTTTAAAGTGGACAAGTTAATACTATGCACATTCCAGTACTCAATTGCTATGTCCACAATTGATTCACAGCCTCAGAGAGAAACATGTTCAGTGTGCACTTAACATTGTGGCCAAGTTCTTGTCCTTTCTTAAGTATCACTGAGCAAAGAAACAGTACATGTACATGGCCCTGTGGTTGCAATGCATCACTCATGCTGGCCTTCATTAGCACCAATGATCTTTGCCTGAAACTGAAGTCAGGTAATCATAGAATCATAGAATAGAATCATAGAATTGGCTGGGTTGGAAGGGACCTCAGAGATCATCAAGTCCAACCCTTGATCCACTACCACTGCAGTTACCAGACCATGGCACTGAGTGCCACATCCAGGCTCTTTTTAAATATCTCCAGGGATGGAGAATCCACTACTTCCCTGGGCAGCCCATTCCAATGCCTGATCACCCTCTCCATAAAGAATTTATTTCTAATATCCAACCTAAACCTCCCTTGGCACAACTTGAGACCGTGCCCTCTTGTCTTGCTGAGAGTTGCCTGGGAAAAGAGACCAACCCCCCCCCTGGCTACCCCCTCCTTTCATGGAGTTGTAGAGAGTGATGAGGTCTCCCCTGAGCTGCCTCTTCTCCAGGCTGAACACCCCCAGTTCCCTCAGCCTCTCCTCATAGGGTCTGTGCTCGAGTCCCTTCACCAACCCAGTTGCCCTCCTTTGGACCTGCTCCAGGACCTCAGTCTCCTTCCTAAACTGGGGGGCCCAGAACTGGACACAGTACTCGAGGTGTGGCCTCACCAGCGCTGAGTACAGGGGCAGAATCTCTTCCTTGGACCTGCTGGCCACGCTGTTCCTGATACAGGCCAGGATGCCATTGGCCTTCTTGGCCACCTGGGCACACTGCTGGCTCATGTTCAGCTTCCTGTCAATCCAGTGACTGGAGGAGAATTCCCAGTGTTTTAATCCAGGCTTGGGAGGTTGCTGGGCTGTGCCAGGGAAGGGAGGCCAGAGCAAAGGCTGCTGCTACCTGCAAAGCTGATCTGGGGGGATGGCTTGAATCTGAGCTGAGAACAGGTCGGAAATGGGCAGATGAGTGCCCAGCAGCAGCCTTGTGGATGGCCTGGAGAAAACAGCTGAAAGCAAATGAACATTGTGTTTGTGTTGTCTCCAAGGTCACCTCCTTATCTGTGATTTATGTAGCTCATCAATAAGCTTACCTCCTGGGAATTAAAGATGGGAAATGCTTCTGGAAAAACAGAAGATGTGCTGGATGAGGATAGTGTTAGCCTTCTGGCCTGGCAGGTTCATATAGAGATTTTTCCATGAAGACAAGAAATTTATTCTAATATTTGGAGAGAGATATTCCTTGGAAAAATCTTTATTCACATGCCATGTACATGATGTCCTGTTGCTATGATCTCCAAAGAAACAAACAGTTTCCTCCTCAGAAATCTCCAGCTCTCTTCAGCAATCTCTTTGCCCTAAAAGCTCTGTCTGTCTGCTTCCTTTTCCTTTGGGCTGGTACCGGGTTAGGCAGGGGACGGTCCGGGTCTACCTCGGAGATGGGCAGACCTGCCAAAGAGCACAGATTCCAAAAAAAAAAAGCCACGTGGCACAGCATACCAAAAAAGCAGACAAAAAGGGATGTGTATGCTGACTCAAGAGCCACGGGGTGAAATGTCGTGGTCACGGCAGTAAATTGAAAAAAAAATAAAAATAATTGTCTCTTGAATCAGTAAAACACCGACACTGCCTCTCTGTTTGCCCTCTTTAAAATGTATCCAGGTCATTTCCATCCACAGACCCCCCCTCCTATGGCAGGACTATGAGATGCTCATTGATACAGAGTTGCCAGCCAGGTAATGCAATAATGCAAATTGGTGTCAAATACAAGAATTAGGGAATTCCAAGAGGGCCCACAGGTGCCAATTTGCAACCTCTGGCAATGATTGAGGAGAAGAAGACATTTTTTTTTAGTGTAAAAATTCAGAGGAAAAAGGAGAAAAATCAGGGGGGACACAGAGCAGGAGCATCAAAGGAAGCATCACACCTTTGGCTTCAGAGAGACAGCAACCCAGGTGGCAGGGATTCTCTAGGGACTTTGGAGGGTGAAAGGAACCATCATCTGTTCCTTTCCCTTTCCCCTTCCCTTTCCCCTTCCCTTTCCCCATCAGCTTCTCCCAAGGGTGATTCATTTGTTTTAAAACCTGTTTTCCTGCATTTTCTCCCAGGATTAACTCCTTCTTAAAACCCCTTGCCAGCATGGTGTTCCTTTTCCCTTAAATAAAGCATTGTAATTCATGTAAATCCTAAAGGTTGGTTACTTTTGTAATTTGTAGGGTGAATATGCTCAGTGGCTAATATTTCCTCAGAAACAAAATAAAAAATAATAATAATTATGGACTGTGACACAGGAGTACCTCCCTCTTCTTCCTTTAGGCTTTCTCCTTTGCTTAGATACTTGGATGACCTTTGCTTAGGTCTGTGATTGTCTGTGGGTCTTGGAGTCCACCACTACCAACCTTCAAAGTAATTGTGTCTTTATAATATTTTGGAAGGATGGAGATTTAGCTCTGGAGTAACACAAGAAGACACTTGTACTGGTTTTCCTTTTGCATTTGAGTCTTTGGACTGTGTAGAGTGCTTTTACTTGTCATCAAATGGTAGATTTTTTTTTACCCCTTGTGAGCTTCAATGTAAGATGAAAAGAAAGGCACAGAGAGGGATAATTGGATTAAAATCAATGTTTGGTTGAGGTAATGTGATGTTTTCTTCTATCCTTAGTCTCTGAGACTATAACTGAAGGACATGCAGTGTCTGTTGTCAAGGCTGTGGTGGAAAGGAGGGAAGTGTGGAGGATCAGAATGTCTCTGGAGAGAGCCCATCCTGTAGCAGAGTGGGATAATCTGGTGGGAGCAGAGTGGATCAGAGCACTGTTACTGCATGAACCATGTTACATTACACTCTTGCAGACCATGCCCATTCATTTCAGCTCAGTTCTTGGTGCTGACAATAGTGAGAAATTTTGTGCCAGCCACATATCCCTGGGGATTTCTTGGCTGTTTGTGTGATACAGAACTACAGAATTACCGTGGTTGGAAAACACCTTCAAGATCATGGAGTCGAACTCATTAACCTCATTAAAAATGAACTCATTAAAATCCCAAGTAGAGAGCCTACATGAACCCATTTGTTCCAGCACACAACACGGGAGCAGAGCGCTCTTGTGAAGTTGTCTGAATGTTTCTGCCTCTTTTTATCATTTAAAACAAATTTTAAAAAATCTGAACAAAAGTTGATGAGCCTTAGGTGAATTCACAGAGGTGAGTGTGTAATCTGGAGTAAATGAAACCCAGCCTTGAAGTATTAGGAACTGTGAATGACCTCTGCTCTAAAGCAGAGACTGTGATGTCCGATGGGAAGCAAGTTTCTGCTGAAACAGCATCCCTGGCCCTCAGGTCTCTGTCAGGTTAGATACAGTATTTGGGTCACTGGTGTCTACAGTGTTCAGTGGGTTATTCACCAGTTCAGGGGTGAGCATCTACAACCTGTGATCTAATCTCTCCCCTGAGCTCATCCCAGGCTGACTTTAATGCCTATGGTTGTCTTCTCTATTGACTTGACAGCAGTGGGGTATGATGCTCGCTGTCCTTGCTGCTGGCTGGCCCATGCCATTAGGCACACTGGACTGGGCCCCATTCTGAGGAAGACTGGACTTAATTTTACTGCTTCTAGGGCCTGGTCCTTGAGCCCCTACTAGAAAATAGTGCAGCCCCTCAAAAAGCAGTATTACAGCTTTCTCCTGCAGCTGATTAAAAATAAATCCTCAATTATCACCTGGCTTGGCAAAACACTGAAGCTTGAGTGAAAAGTCCAATGATGTCAACTTTTATTGAAGTTCTCCACCTCCTGGCTGTACCAGTAATGGCTCCAGTTGTCTGAGCTGCTGCTCCCAGTCTGCGTGGATGTGTGTTCCAGGCTCTGAGTGTCTGTGCAGTAAAAATAGCCCCATTTTAAATCTATTGGAAATATTAAGGGCTTAATTGGCACCTACTTTAGAGCCTTTTTCAGCCAGAACTACAGAGACAGAAAGAATTAGGCTGCTGTTCTCTGCTCCTGCACCACCCAGCCATAAAGAGGGCTAAAGCAACTTGATGGCTACTGGGTTTTTAGTGGTCCCTCTGGCAGGAGAAGATGGGAGGAAATGCAGCTACTTCAATACTCCCTTGTTCCAGTCCTGTGTGTGCCTGTCCCCAGCAGCCCCCTGGGCTATGTGAGGGTGGTGTAGGAGATGGCTTTATGTGAGAGGGAAAGTCAGATTTATTTCTGACTCACGTCGCACATTACTCAAGACTAGATTGTTGACTCATGCCCATGTGATATCGTTTAAAAAATGCTCAGTATTGCCAGTGAACAAAAATAACTGCTGTAACTTCCTTCTAGTCAAGAGAATTAACTGTTCTTTAGCTGACATTTGCTTTTGTGGCAGAAGCAGCATTGTGTTCCAAGGGTCCTCACATATGTATGTATGATGCTGGAAACATGCTCATCTGGTTTTCTTTGGGATTGTAGGGATGGAAACGGATATATGAAGGTAGCAGAAGGGACAGAGAGTCTTCAGCCCTGTTGCCTGTTGGTTACATTCATTTCTGTGAAAAGGACCTGCAGAAATTAAAGGGGAAGGGACACAAAAAGGAGCCCAGTTCCTTCTTTTCCCTGGTAGATTCTTGTGAAGGTCCTTCCCTTCTTCTCCTCATCCCAGCCTGTCTCAGGAGTTCTTTTTGCTAAATAGAAACTTCTGTTTCCTGTCTCCCTTGAGGCATTGGCTTTTGCTGTCAGTTTTCAATTAAAAAAATTTAAAAAAAGAATCACTCTGGGGAAAGCTGGAAGCTGGAAAGCTGCTGGGACCCAATTGCCTATCAGCAGCTGAGATGCATTTCTTGGCTTTTCTCTTCTTGAAATCACAGTGTACAAACCTGAACATCATTATACACACAGTGTGAGAGACCAAGCACCTCTCATAGGCTGAGTGCATGAAATCCTGAGGCAAATGCTTATTGCAAACTTGAGGGCATGAAGGAGGTGGGAGGGAAAACTATCAGTTCAAAAAGCTTTGCCTCTTGGGCTCAGGAGCAGGGAAAGAAGTACAGAATTCTGATTAAGGTCACAGCTGAAATTAACTTCATATTTAACACAGAAGTGGAGGAGAAAGCTGAAAAACTAGGAGAGCATCTACTTGAAAACTGGGGAGCCAAATATCTTTTTCCAAAGAGAAAGATGCAGGATTTTCTTTGTATAAGGTCACACTTACTGACAAGATCTTCATTTTTCCTTTCCACATCTGGGATAGAGAAACTGAGACAAAGGTTCCAGGCACCCTGCTTGAAATGTAACCTAATGGGAAGAATGTCATGTTCCACAGGCTGGAAATGTGGAGGTTCATGTTGGATCTCACCAGGATGAAGTAAAGGTAACTAAATATCTGGTGCAGTTACACAACTTTATTGGACAGGCACAGAACTGGTAGGGATTAAAACTGGAGTTGTTACAGGCAAACAGTAACTACTAAACCTAGTCTTTTACAGAAAGAGAAAAAGAAAGAGGTAGATAACAGAAAATTATTGGTCCTTGATCCAGCGTTGGGACAGCAGACTGGAGGAGGGTTGGTGCTGGTGAAAACTCCCCCCACCAAAGCCCACCATCATCAGCTGCTTTTTTAGGCCTGAACCATTAATTTCATGAAAATGAGTAATTGTGGCTGAGATATATCTGACTGAACAACTGGAGCAGACCTCCACCCACTTTGCTCCTCAATCTCTACAATATTTTTATAATTATCTCCATAGGTGCCAGGTAGTCCTTTAGGAATGCCAACAAGCTTTTGTTAGAGGGCTTACAATGGTGTTGTGACACCACTCCCTGTGGAGCAGTCCCATAAAATTATAGCTGTAGAAGAGAAAAGAGAGAGGAAGAAAGGGAAATAAGGTGAAGTAGTGAACCAACCACATGAAGTTTGCACCTCCAGAGCAAGGAATTGTTTCTTCTCAGCAAAGTCAGCACTTTCCAGCTTTGCGGCCTCTCCTCTTATCAAGGAACTGTCTCTTCTGAAGTCCATCAGATGGTCTGAGACAAATGCATAGGACATCCTGCCTATTATAGATATGTAGCAGGCAGATGGAGAAAGTTGGCTGTGACACAGGCCTCCCATGGACACCTGGCCCTGGGGCTGCTCTGGGCTGGCTTGGTTGTGTGAAACCAGAGCATCAGCCATGGATGGGAGAATGTGAAGGCAGCTCTGAACTCCTCCTCATGGCTACTTCAGTTCCTTTTCCTGGCCAAATCAGAACACGACAGCCACCATCTCCTGTGGAAAGGTTGCTACCAGCTGCTCTGCAGAGAGGGTGCCCCCTCAGGCTCAGGGTAGTGGCAATGGGACCCTGACTGGGCTGTCATAAACAAGGTAAGCAGCACGAAATGGTGTTTTGCCTCTGGAACAGTTTTTCTATACCATGATAATAATATCCCTCTCAGAAATAATCCTGGAAGAGTTTGTTGTTCTCCTAAAGGAGGATGGGGGCAGAGAACATGACATTCATATGAAGTAATACCCTTGTTGAGCCCAACCATTTGTGGGGTATGGAGAAGCTTGTTGAAAGTGCTGCTTGTCTCACTAGATGCATTTAACAAAACTTAGTCTGCTACTCTCCAGGTTAACACTGCCTATGCTGGACTGTGCTCTTTCTGTGTAACGAGGAAGCTTATCCTGGACTTGAAAAAACCCCTTTCATGATTTAGATAAATTCCATTTTAATAAAAATGCATTTTCTTTTTCTGACAGAAGAAGATTTTTCATGACATAAGTGGTAGAAAACTGCATCCAAAAGCACAGAGCAGGAAAGCACATCACAAGAATGTAGAAACATTGAAAGGTTTGGGTTAGAAGGGACCTTAAAGATCATCCAGTTCCAACCCCCCTGCATGGGCAGGGACACCTCCCACCAGACCAGGTTGCTCAGAGCCCCATCCAACCTGGCCTTGAACACTTCCAGGGATGGGGCAGCCACAGCTTCCTTGAGCAACCTGTTCCAGTGTCTCACCATTAAAGAATTTCTTCCTAATGTCTAACCTAAATCTTCCCTCCTCAAGTTTGAAACCATTTCCCCTTTTCCTCTCACTACACGCTCCTGTAAAAAGCCCAACTCCAGCTTTCTTGTAGGCCCCCTTCAGCTAGTGGAAGGCTGCCATAAGTTGCCTTCTTTTCTCTAGGCTGAACAACCCCAATTTCTTCAGCCTGTCTTCATAGGGGAGTTGAAAAGTAGTCATCAAGGGTTAGAATAGTCTCTTGGAGAGGGGGCTGAAACAGCAAAAAAGCTGCTGTATTTGTGACATGTTGTAATGATGTGCTAATAGCCGAGACATGTCTGTAATGACTAATTGGTTTAAAAAAAAACAACAAAAACTAAGCAGAGACTTGAGCCAGGATTCTATTTGGGCTGAAAGGGCATTTACAGTTTTCCAGCAAGGCAGACATTAGGATCACACCCAGCAGATCTGGGAAATTACAGCCACGCTTCAAAAAAGCCCAGAAAGCCTAACTCTACCCTTCCTCCAAAAACTTATGATACATATAGACAAGGAGGAGCAAAAGAAATATAGCTGCCATTGGAAAAGGGAAAGAGTGTGTTGGCCAAGTCAGGCAGGAGGCCTGTGACAGAGCCAGGAGCTGAAATCACCTCTCCTGAGGACAATCTTCATGGCATTGCTAAAGGCAGGCTCCCCACTAATCAAAAGCTGATGTCCCCCACTGCTCCTTGTGCAAGGTCCCTGGACTCCACAGGACCCAGACTTGTTATCTTTTGTGCTTATCTGCTCTCAGTTGGTTTTCTGAGTTGACCATGCCAGGAAAACATCACCAGTGAAAGGCTGTGGGAGAAGGTTCCCTAAAATAAAGCAGACAGATCACACAAAAAAACCCCACAACCACAAAATATGAAACCAACACCAAAGGCCACCTCTGAGGTTCCTTTGAACCCAAAGCTCTGGAGATGTTTAATGCCATGATGGAGGACTTGGCATGAAAGGTGAGGAGGAGAGGGAGAGCAGGAATTAACCCTGCATCAGGTGGCAAGCAAAGACCCCTCTATAGGGCAGAGGGGATCTGTCAGGATCTGCTCTGCATTGCCTGGGGTAAGTCAGAGAAAGCTCAGCCCTGATTGCTGGCAGAAGGGATTGAGTTAACCAAACGCAGAATTCACCTCTCTGCTCTTCTGCTCCTCCTTTTTAGGAAATCCTCAGCTTTGAAGAAGGGAGCTGGTGACAGAAACAAATGTTACCCTAATTGTTCCAGGGGCTCCTGGTACAGGCTGCCTGCATGCTGGAAACCCTGCAGCAGAGGAAGAGTGGGCAGGGTGAGCCAGCACTGCTGTGTTTGCTGGTGGTGAGAAGCGGGGATGAGAAGCACCTGAGATGTCATCATCATCAGCAGCAGGGCCCATAGGGTCCCCTTCCTGCCATCTCCACTGTGCTGAGTAGGAGAGGTGGGCTCCAGGCCCCTGTACAAGCAAACAGGGTTTGATGTGTTGGTAAGAGACTGCACTCACTGGCTGGGGAGAGCAAGAGGCAGAAGGAAGAATGTGAGAAGGACTGGTTTAAATGGGAACATTTTCAGAGGAGCTGACCCAGTCCATCCTGCCCCAAGGTACTCACTTTGTGGACAGATGCTTTCCAGTGGGAACGTGGTCCTTGCCTAATTGCATTTGCCCAATCCCTAAGCCTTTAGGTCAGTGGGAGGAATCCCAGGCAGTCAGCAGGCTTGGGAAAAAGGCCTAAATGACAGAGAAAATTCAACTGTCTCTAATTGCTCTTTGACTCATGCCTGTGGGTATTCTCCTCTCTGCAGCTGTTGGGAGAGCTGGGGATGGCTACTAGGAGATGATTGAATACATGTGACATCCCTGAGGTAAAAGAGCTCTATGGTGAGGCTTTAGAATGTTACAACAATCCCAACAACCAGCAACTCTGACAGGCACTGCTGGCCTGCAGAACCATATCTGCAGTAGCCAATGCTGGCTCTGTTGTGAAATTCCTTGAATTATTTGGCCAGTGATAGCACCCACCACCCCCGGTGTTATGTGAGCAAGGCCAAAGGAGTGGTCTGCCCTGCTTGCAAAAGAAAGGAGAAATAGGAGTGAAGGCACTGTTACAAGTTTGAAATTCAGAAAGAAACAGGAAGATTTGTCAAATGTGGGTGCTGAAGACCAAGCTCCTCTAGCCACTTTTGGGTGCCTTGTCAAACAGGGCTGGCTTTTTAAGGAGGGTTTTAGCAAAGTGAAAAGGGGTTCATATGCTCCAGAAGTTAGGACTGCAGATGACTCCATCCTTGTTGGTTGGGATGTCTCTTAGTGGTGCTTAAGCCTTGAGCTACCATCAGGCTGAAACTAAGGAAGCCACCTGGCAGCACTGCTGACTCCTTCCTTCCAACTCTGCTTCTGAGAGGGTCAGAGTCAGGGCAAGTGAAAACTCCAGGGGAAACTTTGCGTGTTGATAGCTGCAGTGGAGCTGCAGTGGAGTGGAGGGAGGCCAAAAAAAAGTCTGAAACCCCACAATGATGATAATAATCCCCAAAGCCCTCATAGCAAGTCTCATCTCACCCCACCCTTTATTTTCTTATCCAGCAGGAAAATGTTTCCCGAGCATTGCTGGCACCCTTAGCAGGACAGATCCCATCCAGGAGTGGTGCTGGGGGTCAGTCAGAGAGAGAGTGTGAGAGGCTGGGATGGGAAGCTGCATTTCTTTCAGGTCAGTGAGTTCAGATCATTGCTCTGCCAGAGGTTTTTTTCCACGTGCTCTTAAGCTTGCCTTTTAAACCCTGCTGCATCATCCCTCCAACAATTAAATGGAATAGTCCTTTTCTTTTTAGCTGTTTGCATTGTGGGCTCTTTAAGGCATGGGCTATTCCTTCTTATGCTTTTGTACATCTCTTAGCACCCCTGGCCTTGGCTGCAGCTTCCTCTGTGTTGTCCCTTTTAAGGCACACTCAGGATCAGCCAGTTCTTCCCCTTTAGGTTTCCTATAGCAGCTGCACCAGCAGTTGCATGCTTCCCTGAAGACAGCCTTTAACTCTAAGTTGTCCATGATTTCAAGTGTGAAAGCACAGCATGAGTTGTAGCAGTCAAAGCATGAAGCAAGCCTGAACTTCTCACAAATGCGTTGCCTGCTCTGGAGGGGAGCACAGCAGTTTCTCCAATGGATGTCTAACCAGTGTGTGTGAGTTGCTTGCACATCACAAACTATCTGGGTCCTCTGAGGACCCTGAAGGAGATCCCTGAACCTTGGAACAGGCTGTTTATGCACTGAGCAGCTGGGTCCCTCAGGACCACATGGGGCTCTGAACAGGTCTTGCAAATTTTGCCTTCTTTTATTTTTTTTTTTTTTAAAAGCAGGGCAAGACCATCTGTTATGCGCTGAGGTCATTCATATTCTCCAGGATTGCCAACAAATAGAAAATACCTATGGGGCTTACAATGTGTAGAGCAAACAAAGAAAACAGACTGGAGTGTAGTATTTTATGGAATCCTACAGAGGAGTGGCTCCCAGCAGTTTTGCCTTAGGAAGCTGCACAGCTGTTTCTAGGTTCTGAGTGCTTGCAGAGATGATCTACATGACAAAGGCAAAACAAAGTAGTCTCCCTCCCCTCTTCCTCAGCCTGCAGGGTGCCTTACAGCTCCCTGCTCAGACTGGGGACAGGACTGCCACCACCTGCAGCCAAGCATCTCCCAGGAGTTACCTTGTCACCCAAAACACCAAGTCCTCTAGATAAGAGATGGGTTTGGCTTTTCTTTTGCCAAAGAAAATCCTGCTGAAGGAATCCTTTCATGGCTTTGCCCTGGATTTCATTTGCTTTCTGCAAACATGACCCAAAGCCAGTAGGATGACTCTGTTATGGAATACTTGAGCCATCCCTTTGAGGACAGTTTCAGAGGTTGGGAAGAGCTTGACTTTCAGGCAGGAAGCAGGGCCCTACCAGGAGCACATGGATCACCCCTGAAGCCTGAACAAAGTGCTTGGATGGAACAAGACCACCGAGTGGCTGCTGCCAGGATGTACAAAGGAGCGGCAGCTTGGTTACATCTGCCTTGAGGAAGCTCTCTGGGACAGGCAGGGTCAGGCTGTGCTCTTGCATCAGAGATGGAGGAGACTCCTGGAGGACCTTATCCCTCTCTACAAGGACCTGAAGGGAGGGTGTAGTCAGGTGGGGGTCGGGCTCTCCCAGGCAGTGAGTGACAGGATGAGAGGGCATGGCCTGAAGCTGTGCCAGGGGAGGTTTAGGTTGGATATCAGAGAGCACTTCCTCATGAAGAGGGTGATCAGGAACTGGAATGGACTGCTCCAGGGAGTCACCATCCCTGGAGGTGTTTAAGGAAAGGCTGGATGTGGCACACAGTGCCATGGTCCAGCTGATGTGGTGGTGTTAGGTCACAGGCTGGATCTGATGGTCTCAGAGGTCTTTTCCAGCCTCAATAAGCCTGTGATTCTGTGAAACAAAGACTGCAGTTCCTGCCACTTTGAAGATTTGCTTCTAGTCCCACATCAGGAATTAAAGGGTGCATTACTCAATAAATGCACAACATTGTGCATGATTCAGTACAGATTTGCACACGGGGTTATTGGAGACAGATTGTCCTGAGTTGTGATTTGTTTGGGTTTACAGATTTCAGAGTGTTCTAGTTGCCTTTTAAACACTACTCCTTTATTCAGGCAAATCTGCCTTCGGCTTTCCCAGTTTAAATTGTAGATTCCCATGGAAATTCAGGAGTCTGGGGACATTTCAGGCTGATATTTATATTTTGTGATATCTTGGCTTTGTCCAGCAGTGTTTGATGCTGCATGCAAAACAAATGATGAATTCTTAGGAAAGGTTTGCCTGTCATTTTGTTTGCCAGATGAGAAATATAGCCCAGCTTCCATCCTGTCATCGTGTTGCCATTCCCCAGGCTTACAATAAACAGTATTCATAAGATAGTATTCAGCTTTCCAGGACTCTTAAATTCATTTCTCACCTACCAAATGCTTGGGTCTGGCCAGCTCCATTCTTTGTGGGGTTTTTTAGCATCCTATGAGCTTTCTAGGAAAGAAAAAAGTTTCTTGTTACAAGGTTCTGCAACTAAATATAGGCTACTCAAAACAAATCAGATGAGGCAGGATACTCTTACTAGAACTTGAGAGAAACAAGAGGTCAAGTGACGTGGGTAAATAGATCCTTCATTCTCTCTAGAGCTCCTATTCAAAGCCAAGAAGAATTTATCCTGATAAAAAGACTATAACTTTGGAGATTACTCTTTGAACTGGAAAGAACTGATTTATGCTAGTGGATTGCATAAAGACATTTACCTCCATCTTATTCCCATCTTTCCAGTGCTCTCAGATGTATTCAGGAACAACTCTTCTTCTTTTTAAAATACCTTTTCCATCAAAAGAAATAACCCCAAATAAGTATATTTAAATCTTTAGTATTCTCTAGACTTTTGACAGCATTTTAGTGCCTCAATAGCAGAATAATTTGTAACATGGGATGAATTGTCATTGTTTATATTTGTCATATTATAAAAACTTACAATGGACAGTTCTTGCAGTAACACAAAATCTCTCCTTTGGGCAGTAGGAAAATTCAGTGAATTTAAATGTAAAATAATTTGAGCTTGTGAAAACTGGTTCTTCCTATAGTCTGCCTGCTTTCCCCTGACATCCCCCTCCTGAGAGAGGATGCAGGTATGTGAGAGTGTGTGGCACCTGTGGTTTCATATAGAGGTGAATCTCATTCCTAGACTTTTTTGTTGTTGTTGTTTCTTAGGTTTGTGTATCACTGATGAACGGAGTCCAAAGTATTAATTCTTTGAAGAGGTGCTGGTGATTTGCAAAGGATTACACACTGGATAGAAGCTGGCCAGAGCTATCTTTACCTAAGGAATTCTATTTCTAAAATACGCTGAATTTTTGTTGCTTTTTTCCCACGGAGAAAAATGCATCATATTACTTTACTTTTCCACATGGCCCGGTGTGTTTAGCTGGCTTTCCGTGCACATGTCTGTCCTGATTGCCTTCCTTGCTATACTTCTGATCACCTTGCAGAATCTCACGCAGGTGATTTCTATCAAGTGTCCCAAGACTGCACCTGATCATGTCCAGGATAAGACACAAATTAAGCTCACCCCACGCACCAGGTAAATTGTCCTGTATCCCTTGAAGAGTACTGCTTGCTGCCGAGAAGATAACGTGTCCCAGCATTGCTTGCCAAAGAGCGGCCGGCGGAGAGGCAGAAGAGCCCATGTGGTGGGGAATTACAGGATGGGGGGTTTAATACCGGTAATGGTGTCTCAAGTGCAGACATTAGAATCCTATTGGTGCCCTGTTGCTTATGGGGTAGGCCTTATTGCAACTATCCTGGACATTATTACTGTGCTTATTGGGGCTGTGAATAGTTGGCTGACTACTCTAATATCCTCTCTGTTAGGTCCTGTCATTATGTTATGGCCCTTCGACATTCTTGCAACAAAACAATGAAAATTGAAAGAGGGGAATTGTGAAAAATAAGGGTTTAACATTGTGGTTTATTGTTTTGTTGGGTGTATCTTTCAATTTAATAATGTTCGCTTGGGCTGTTTGTTGAGGTAGCATGTTGTATCCTGTTGTTGTAAATAAGGGTTTAAAATTGTGGTTTATTGTTTTGTTGGGTGTATCTTTCAATTTAATAATGTTCGCTTGGGCTGTTTGTTGAGATAGCATGTTGTATCCTGTTGTTTTGGGGTGTATGTTTAAGCGCACTTATAAGGAAGAAAAGCCAGAAAAACAGGAGGAGGCGCCGACCGCAGGGGCCCGCCAAACAGGGACGTCACCTGACCATTCCCCTCAGCAGCAGAACAAAGCCCATGAAGCAAGAACCAGTGCTGGGAGAGCCCACAAAACGAAAACCAATGATAAACTGATAGGAGACTAAGAGGAAGGGGTTTATGAAAAGTATAAAAGAACCAGTTTTACCTTATCAAACTTGCAAGCCAGTGGTGGGGCTACGGCTCCCCGGCTGCCCAGCGCGCTGCAGCATGCTGCTTTACTTATATCTCTCTCAAAACGTTTTACTGCTGAAACATCGAGTCAGTGTTTTTAGCTGGCTTTCCACCTACCCATTCACATCACAGAGATAATGCCAGCATGCAAAATACTCCCTGTCCTGTAGAAAACTTGTGCTCCAGACATTTTATATGGGAGTCACACATGTGAGGTTCTTATCTAGAGGATAAGAGGAGGATCTGCTGCCTGCCTTTGGGTTGTCTGCTCTGTATATTTGGTGGTTGGTAGGACTTGACCCACTGGGATGGTTTCCTTTCTTCTGCAAGATTTTCACCAGCTGTATCTCTGTTCCAGTTCCAGTTTCAGATCAGTGCCACCAAGATCCATGTCTGAGTGGATGAGGAGAACTGCACGAGGGAACCACCTGAACCCTACAGCAGTCACCTACCTACCCCACTCCCTCTTAATGCAGCATCTTGTGAGAAGCTGTTTCCTGATGCTCTTACACCCTTGTTCTCACCAGGATGGAAACACAGAGGTAACAGAGATGACTGTGGCTGAAAATTTTTATTTCCCATGGCCCAACTGGTCCTGTGGTTGTCTCTCCACCTCTTGTCATTCAATAGCCTTGAGCTGCTTCTCAGTGGGGGGACTGCCAGTGATTATGGAGAGATGGACTTATCTCTTGGCAGAGATGTTTTCATGAAGTTTTCATTTGGTAATGCTGCTCCCTGGCACTTTCTGCTTCCTCCAAAATGTCCAGTAGTTTTTCAGGTCTCCAGCACCATTATCTAGAAAAGGGAGAACTTTAGCAAAAAAAAAAACAAACAACCCCATAACTCACCAAATCTGCTTTTGTCTCGAAGTCTTTAATAAAATTGAAATAGGTTGGCAAGGGCATTGTGTCAGTCTGGCAAAATACATCCTGTGTGCAAGCTTCTGGATACCCTGAAGCCTCAATCCCACCATTTCCATGTAACCTGAACTGGTAATTTCTGCCAAGGGAGACTGAACTGAGAGAAGCCTGTGGGATAAAGAGGATTATTACTATTATTATGGATTCAAGGATAAAGAGGAGCATACTGGAAAACCTGAGCTGGCCTCAGCCCCTTGAATGTCCAGTGAATACTTGCTGATGGGAAGATAGTGTGTGGGATATAGTGTGTGGGATATACTCTGTGGAGACTCTCTCTTTCCTCTCCTTTGGCTCTGTGCCTTTTTCCTAGGGATTTTCTTGGCTATCATCCTGGTGACATTGTTGTCTCATTCCGCCCTCAGCTAACAGACATGATCATCAGACTCCCAGAGCAAAAATCTTGCCCTGGTTTGGCTCCAGACCCAACTGGTCACTGTTCCCAGCCCCTACACAGATTTCTGTGCCCAGAGGTGCCTGCAGCTCTTTCAGTCTTAGGAGTATCCCTATGGACCAGTTACATTCCCAGGTCTGAGGGGCTTCCCTTTCCTCTGGATGACTCATGGCCAACACAGACGGAAGCCCTCTCTTCCAGAAGGCTCCAAAGGCATTGGACATGTTGCAAAAAAAAAAAGGCAAAAGTCATTTGGAAATGGCTGTTTTGTTGGGATAAAATGTAAAAAATGTAAATGTAAAAAAAAATTGCAAATGTACAAATACAGATCCCTCCCACCTATTTTTGGACAGACTGGTTCACCCTGCGTGGCTGCTTCTTTCTCTTTCCATTACCTACAGATTCCTGCATGCCTAGCTTAGGTGGGCATTTAATTTCTAGGATCTTTGCAGGACTCTCTATCATCTTAATTTCTTTTTTAAGGAGTTTGGTGAACTTTCTTAGCAAGTCACAAGAAAGTGTGTCAAAAGAGTGTTCAGCAATACTGTACCATAGCCTCATCTCAGTCTAGCACTATGCCCAGAGATGAAAAGAGCATTAGGAGCTTGCCCAGGCTCTTCTGAATTTCCTGATCATAGTAGGAGAGGATGAAAATAAAACATCCTGGGGCATCAAATATCCCTGGTCCCAGTCTGAGGGGGGAGCACTGTCAAGGCTTCCTGGGTACCTCTGTGGCTTGCTGGTAGTGCAAGAATAAAGCATATTAAAAAAATTACTGGTTTAAGTATATATATATATATATATATATATATATATATATAAATGGTGCTTCCAAATTTTGATTAATGTTGTGTCTATCTGAAGGCAGAGTTTGGATCTAAAGATCAGCTCTCTGCAATGCTGAGTGAGAGGAGGCTAATTTTAACAAAGACACTTTTTCCGTAATTTTTTCATATTCTGGTGACTTCACATCTCTGTTTATTTAAAGTACAGCCCTCAGCACATCATGAAATTAATACCTCTCTCTGGGAAACAAAACACGTTTTAGGAAAAAAGAGAAGACATGAACAAAAAAGAAGGCAGTGTTTGAAGAAGTTCAGAAAGCCTTAGATTCCTCCAGGGTCCCCAGCTGTGCTGTACATTGTCCCAGCTGAATGCCAGATATTTCCTCTCTGCACATTAATGCATTCAAGGAGGAACCAAGTGGCTGTTCTGAGTGTGTTTTCGGCCAAGCGTGTATGTCCTATCTCTAAGCAGCCCTGATATTTAAGATGACAGTCCTTTATTCTTTCCTTCTTAGAGGCCTCTCTGCAGCTCGTAAAGGCTACTTGCCCATCAGTGTGTAAAAGTCATAGGCAAATCTTCATCTCCTTCATGGTCTCAAAACCATTTTCTGCCCCTATACTCAGCCCTGGTAAGGCCACACCTTGAGTACTGTGTTCAGTTCTGGGCCCCTCAGTTCAAGAAGGATATTGAGGTCCTCGAACAGGTCCAAAGGAGGGCAACTGGGCTGGTGAAGGGACTCGACCACAGATCCTATGAGGAGAGGCTGAGGGAGCTGGGGCTGTTCAGCCTGAAGAAGAGGAGGCTCAGGGGAGACCTCATCACTCTCTACAACTCCCTGAAAGGAGGATGGAGCCAGGTGGGGGTTGGTCTCTTTTCCCAGGCAACTCTCAGTAAGACAAGAGGGCATGGTCTTAAATTGTGCTGGGGGAAGTTCAGATTGGATATTAGAAAGAATTTTTTCACAGAAAGGGTGATCAGACATTGGAACGGGCTGCCTGGGGAGGTGGTGGACTCTTTGTCCCTGGAGACATTTAAAAAGCAACTCGATATGGCACTCGGTGCCATAGTCTAGTGACTGTGGCGGTAGTAGATCAAGGGTTGGACTCAATGATCTCTGAGGTCCCTTCCAACCCAGCCTATTCTATGATTCTATGAAAACTTCTGCTGGAGCTTTTCTTGTGATGTAGCAGTCTTCCCTTGTGTGTTGGGGGGAAGAGCATCATCATGTGGGCTCATCACATTGTGTGTCCTGTTGCTGCCACTCTCCTAGAAGTGACACCCTGTTGGGTGGCCAAGCACCGATGGTGTTTGGGCAGCCCTGGTAATTAATCCAGTGTGGTAGGAGAGCTCTGCCAGATTTCTTGCCCCACAACGTTGGTTTATTCATTTAATGTTAGCTGGGGCCCAGCTGTTTGCATGAAGCCAGGTTTTGGTGGGTCATGTCTGCAAGAAGAAACCCTTGTCACAGTGCCCCTTCCTTTGCATCCTTGGTGAAACTCTGCATACGGTTGTGGCCACAGAGAAGAGCAGAGCTGTGTGCTGCTGCACCCTTGGTCAGGGAAGCTGCATGTGGGCTCTGCAAGGTGACAACTTCTGTCCAGCCATGCAGCATTGCAAAGCAAAGCAGAAGTGGAATAAATTGAATATATGGCAAAAATTATCTGGTTGCCTCCTTGATGAAGTGAAGACCTAGAGGGTTGGGCTGACCTGGACTGGTCATACACATGGTTTTCCTGGTTCATATTTCTTTGAGTTTGGAGCTGCTGCAGCTGCCATTCAGACACAGCCCTACCCTGGTGTTCTTTGCTGTCCCTCACCCTCCAGAGGGATGGGGAGTTTGTGAGCTTGTTGAGGGACCATTCTTCTGTACACTGTGTCTTGTGGTTGCTTGCTTAAATGTTATGTTGTGAAGCTCAGAACAAAGCCATGTCACTTAGAAACATAGAATCACAGAATCATTTTGGTTGGAAAAGACCTTTGGGATCATCCAGTACAAGTGTTAGCCCAGAACTTCCAAGGCCACCACTAAAGGTGGTGGGTAAGGTAAGGTAAGGTAAGGTAAGGTAAGGTAAGGTAAGGTAAGGTAAGGCAAGGCAAGGAAACAGCAGCAGGGGTGTCAGGATCAACAAGGAGCACGTGACTGCTTTCACACACAGTTGTTCCACTTATTTTAAGATCAGAGATCTGGTCCCAGGAAAAAAAAATCAGTGGAGTCATTCCTGCCCATCCAACCCTGATTACTGAAGTTAGTCTATGAGTTAACATGTTTCCAGGTGTTGATAGATATGCACACACATCTATAAAGTCAGAGGGGCCCTTCAGCAGAAAAAAGGGGCAAAGTCTTGCCCTGATTCATACCATGAACATTTGCAGCCATGATAGGTGTGGAGCTGGAGGGTGGAGGATTGAGGTGCAGTGTTAGGAGGTCTGAATTTCAGCTGGATTTCAGTAGACACTGCTTCAGGTGGAGTCAGCAGCCAAACTGGAGCTTGGCTTTCACTGCTTTAAAAACAAGGGGAGTATTTTGTGTGGGGTTTTTTGGTTTTGTTTTTGGTGTTGTTTTTTTTATTATTATTCCTTATTATGTCTTTCAGAAACTGGAAAAATTACATTGAAAGCCACAGCAGTCACTAAGATTGTGGACCTGCCTGCTTTTGGCATAGAATCTTCAGGTCCAAGGTCTGCCCTGAGGCTCCAGCTCACAAGACTGGACTTGCAGAATAACTCCTGGGGAAGGACTCACAGGGAAACTTCAGTATCAAAATTCTAAGGACCCCAGAATAAGAGAAACCAAGATGACAACCAATTTTTCTTTAAAAAACATGGCTTCTAAGGTAATATCAGAATTTTCCTGAGGTTTGACTCTTTTTTTTTTTGAAGGGCTGCAGGAGGCAGAGAAGTTCTCCAGCACTGGCTGAAGCAGGGAGGGAGGATCACCCCATGCCATCGAGGCAGAGCTCAGCTCTTGATGATACAAACTTCTCAAAGTCCTTACCTGTGGATTTTACTTTTTTGTCCACTGGCCTGAAAGCTTAAGTTTTTTTGGAATCAGATGTTCCTTTTATTTAACTGAGAAAAAGGTGGAGTGGTTAATGAATGCTCTCTTGCCTGGTATAGATTCCTAGGGCAGTATCTCTGTAGCTTGTCAGCTCTGAGCTGGGATTCAGTCCAATGACTTCGAATGTGGTTGTTTTAATTTCTGTCCTTGGCCCAGGAGAAAGATAGAGCATGACTAAACTTTTCTGGCTTTGGTTCCAATGCAGTCATGTGAGAGCTTTGGGGGCTAAAGGAAATGCTGAAGAACCTTATTGGAAATGGAAGAGCTTTTTGCACATCACGCTGCAGATGAAAACGAGCAACTTTGGGCAAAATGGAGGGAAAAGATGGTTCTCTTCAGCAGGCCAGAAACCATCCAGCACTTTCCAGTAATGGCAAATGCAAAGGGAAAATGCAAAGAGCATTTGCAACCTTTCTGCTGGGGTGGCCTAGAAACCTCTGCCCTGATCCCCCAGCCCTGGCTGGCCCATCATGAGAGGGTGGGAGCCCCAAGGGATGCAGCAAGGTGGTTGTTTAAGGACTGTTGCAGAGAGGTTACATGGGCTCAGGGAAATGCCTGCTGGTTTTAAGCTGCTCAGGTCATCTGGGTGTTCTCTTAGAGCTGCTTGGTCAACAAACCCTGCAATCTGAGTTCTGCAGGAACTGCCAGGCCAGGAGCTCCCAGATGTGTCACAGCAGTGCAGGCATGGGAGGCTTCAGCAGCAACCTGGAAACGAAGAAAGGGCTGGAACTGACAGTGAAATCATGGGGATAACAAAGTAGATATCCCACTTCTGCTAGTGGCTGTAGGGATAGCTGATCAAGACACTATATAGATATATAAATTTTAAAAGTACAGCACTTACACTCCAGTCACGAACCCCAGAGGCACTGGCAGTAGTCACCCTCCCTTTGAGCAATTAACACGGGCATGGCTCAAAGCTGTCAGTAATGCTGGATTCTTCTTTGTGCTCTTGCTAATAATGCTGATTTTTGCCCTGGGTGTAATTTCACTTGCTGTATGTGTTCCCTTTTCTGTCCCAGGAGGGAAAGGGGGTGTTGCTCTTTGGTGGGAAGCACTGGAGCAGCCCAAGGCCAGTGCAGAAACCTACCTGCAGGACAAGGAGCCAAAAACCTGCAGCAGGTCAGTGCTTGGACCCAGGTGATGGACCTAACAAAATAAAGAATTTTAAATGCCCTGCTGTTTTTCTCCCTGGTGCTGCACACAGGTCAGCCTGAGAGAAGCAGAGCCACTGTCCCTTGGGCACATCGAGAGGGATGCTGGGGAATGCCAGAGCAGTAAGGTGACTGTGTCCTCATTTGCACCCTGATGGCCTTCCTAGGACTCAGGACTCCTGACCTCCTCTAGAGTCCTTTTCAAGGTAAGAGGGGGAACATGTGGTGCATGTTCACAGTCCTTGGAACCAGCCCAACACCTGCTGTCACTCCTCTCTGCCTTTTCAAGTTTTCCTTCAAACCAGTGTAAGGCCTGTAAAAATGCTGCCCTGGGGGTTTCATGTTAAACAAGGTCACACCTCTGCATCTTCCAGGGGCTTGGCTCCAGCTGAGCTCAGCACAGGTGGCAACAAATGCTGCCCAGCTTTGTTGAAAGAAAGGGAAAAAGGGGAAAATGAGGGGCCAAGCTTCACCTCATTTCCTCTTAATCCAGGGAGCTGGTCCTAAGGGGCCCAGTAAATCCATGTCATCCCACTCCTAGCTCATCCCCTGCCTCCCTGCTTAACTTATTCTCTGCTCCCAATACCTTAAAGGATGGAGGCTGAGGTGGGGGAATGTTTCTTGCCTTGCTTATCTGGTCACCACACCACCAGCAGCACTGTGGTCCTGCTGTGTCCGTAGCCAAATCTCACTACCTACCTCATGCACTGTGGTTTTCCCTTTTGGTGTCTGCATGGCTGTCAGTCATTTAAAGGAGTTATACAGCTGTCTGATAGTACCACAATCCAGCCCTGTCACCTCTCCCATCTCACTGACAGAGGGCAGGCTTTTTGTTAGTCCTGGGGCCCTGCCAGCCACCAGCCTGGCTGTCTCCGTGCCCACTTGGGGCAGCAAATAGTCCCTACTCTTGTTTGAAGCTGTTTTGACTGGAACCTGGGCAGTACTTCCATGATTACTGAGACAGACTGGGGCAGTGGGCTAACAGGGACTTGATGAAGTTCAGTGTAGAGAAGTGCAAGGTCTTGCACTTGGGAACAGGAGTGAAGTTCAGACTGAGATCCACTTGGCTAGAGAGCAGCCTTGTGGAAAGGGACATTAGGGCTTAGAAATCCTCCTTTTTGCTCTTTTCTTCCTCTTGTTGTCCCCTCTCTGGGCACAAGAGCCTGATCCTCCACCTTTGGCATGAGCAAGGGTTGCAGTGTCCCATGCTAGCAGGAAAGAAAAGGGAACCCCAAAGCACCCCACATAAGCACTGGCATTATTGTCTCCACTTGCTCAGACAAACTGTTAAAAGCCTTAATTCAGAGGCATCTCAAGGGAGAAGTTTTCAGCCAGCATATAAATCAAAAGTTCACCTGACTTTTTAGCCTCCCATTTGTACCAGTGTTTTAATTCTGTTGGATTTGGCACCCTGTGTTCATTTTCAAAATATTGAAAGACTGAATTAAATAATAAAATATTTTCCTTTGCAGACTTCATTCCCTGGTTTGTGGCCATATTCATACTGGGATAGGAGACCAGTTGCTTCTTTCAGCAAGAAAAGCACACAGCAAACAGTGAGCTAGCTTCTAGGTGATCAGCCATCCTCACTGGTACACGTTTTCTCATTCCTTGTGTGCCTAGAGAAGAATGTGCCCCAAATTTAGGGTCCCCAGTCCCAGCAGAGGGATGTGGACCACAGAGCCAGCTGCAGCATCTGAGGCATTAAATGTGGGTTGGGCCCAGGGTGTACGTCCAAGGAGTGAACTCTCCAAAGCATATAGAAAACTGACTTCTGCTTCATGTCATTTTTTATTTTTAATGGACCACTGTAGTATTTTTAATCCCCTGTAGTATTTTCACCCCATAACAGAGCTGTTTCTGAGCACAGAGGAGGTTCCTTTGTCCATTGTTCAAGGGCTCCTCTGTCACAGCAGTGAGGTGCCACATCACTGTCCCCAGCAGGGGCACAGGGAGTTCCTGCGTTACACCCATCCCCATCCCCCCCTCTGACAGCACACCCAGCCCACTCCAGCCAACCACCTCAGTGATCCACACCACCTCTCTGGGGTATTAAACTTTTATCCTGGTGAGTTTCCCCTTGCCAATATGACATCAGGCTCTTGCCCACAGAAATTAATTTCCTTTTATCGTTGCTGCTACTGATGATTGTGTCAGTGAAGATGAAGGTGTAGCTGCTGGACATACAAGAAAGCGGGATGATTAAAAGAAAATGATAAAAAGAGGCATCAGGAGGGAAACTTTGGCTCTCACATGATATTTTGAGTCAAAGCCTGATGTGTTTCAGCAAACCTAATCAGCCCTGTCTTAGTAGGTGCCCTGTGAATGTGGAGCCGAGCAGCACCTGTGTGGCTCCTCCTCTGGGGATTTTAATGAATTTTAGAGAACTTTCCTGAACCGTAGCACCTTGTTACACACTTGGTGACATTACAGCTGGGCTCAGTAAGCCTGAGTCTATCCCAAAAAGCAGAGAATGCAACCCCAGTTTTGCAGTGCTATGGCACAGGCTCTTTTGTACTGGTAGGAAGGGATGTGTGCATCGAGAGTGGTATTTAGGCATACAGTATTTAGGCTTTCACAGGGGTTTTCTTTTGCTTTTAATTTTTAGACTTGCTTTCTCCTGTCCAGAAGGTTAGAGGAAGGAGGATTGAGGATTTCAGCTTTGAATCAGTTCAGAAGTAGGACAGGGTCCTTTTTTCCAGGGCAGCCCAGCAGCGTGTGGTTACCTGCCAGCTTCACGCCCCAAGCGGCTGCCAGGAAAATCGGGCTGCTCTGCCTGCTTTTAATTTGCTGTAAAATGTTCTCCTGGACGTCTCTTTTGAAAAATGACAGGGAAAACAGCCAAATAAGAAAGCCTTTGAGGACATGTTTGCAGCCTGGCAGTCAACTCTGTGCCTCTGAGAGGTGGAGGAAGGGTTTTGGACAAGCAAAGGGTTTTGCCTTTTCTTTTAATGTGGCAAAGTCCTCAGGAAATCAGGGAGGGTAAAGTTAAAGTGAAATTCGAAGTTTTTCTCATGTTAGGAGATTAAGGTGTTACTAGAAAGCCCTGAGTTTCTTTAAACCCAACTTGAACAGTTGGTTGTTGTTTCAAGAAGATGTTTGGCCATCCCTGTAAAACACGAGCAGCCATGGTAAAGCTTTCTGCAGAAAACTGTGTAAATGAGTTAAAGGAAAAAGATACTACTTGGAGGAAAATATTTGAAATTCTGCCTTGGATCAGCTGATAGCAACCCCTGAGTTTCTGGAAATGATCAAAGCCAAGGGCTCAGAGTGCTCAATGAGTTATTGTCTTATTTTTACCTTTTTCTGAGGATTAGCCACGTTGGTAGGGCTGCAGTGTGTGTGCAGTGTGGGACTCTATCAAAGCTCAGTTAGTGCTTAATGACCAGCATGGTAGGAGCACACTGTGAGTTAAAAAAAAAAAAACGACCACATGTAATTATTGCAAATAGCTTCCCAAAAGCAGCTTCTGTCCAGGAAAAGAGACTTCTGGATAAAACGAATGGTAGCCATTGAACCACTTGGAGCTCCAACAGCCTCATATGTTTTTCTCTTTTCAAAGAGAAGTAACTTAGGGCTGCCTTGGAGAAAGGTGCATCTCGTGGGTGTCCTTGGGGTGCTGGATAGGGAGGGTCATGATTTAGGGGGGTCTGAATCCATCTGGGTCTGCATTGGCTGCACCTGAGCTGTAAGAAGTTTTCATCCCTCCCAAGCACTCATCTGTTTCCCAGCATTTTGACACCTAAAAGCTTCCCCAGAGGCCAAGAGCCCTACAAAGACCAGACACTGACTGTGCAGAAAACAGTCTAGGGCTTTGCTGCTGCCCTTTCCCCTCCAAAAAGTCAGTCTGCAGAAGCTGTAAGGATGTAGTAGGGATTTGGTAGTGAGCCTCCAGCAGCATCTGCCCTTGAAAGAAAGGGTTGTAAAATATTTTTCATTTTAGACAAAGTTCCTCCTCCAACAAGACTTCACTTTCTCTGTACTGTGAGGAGATGATCATGGACTTTCAGTGCTGCCTTGTGAACCTTTGACCCTTTCCAGAGAATAACTACCTCCATTGTCTCTATACCAAGAATATACAAAGCCATCAGCTACAAACAAAAAGCCCTCAAAATGCTTTGCCACCCAAGCAAAAGCTGCTTTTGGCATGGTGGTTGCCCTCCAAAAAAAACCCAGGCCCTGGGACCTGCCTCAGCCCCTCCACTACCAGGGAGTGGAGCCTGCAGGAGGGTGCTGAGTGTGAGTACAAACCTGTTCTGCTATTATTTCAATATACTCTGAGAAAAGTAGTTGCCTTTTTGCCCAAAGAGTGTTGGGAACTCTTTGAGGTAAAGATGTGACCAGGAGGAAGCCTGGAAGCTACCCTCTCCTTCTTTGTCCAGCCCTGCATATGTTCAGCTTCCTTGAGTTGGACCTTCAGAGGCAATTCATGACCCATGGAGAATTCCCTGTTCTTTGTGCTGTCCAGCACTGGACTGAGGATTCACGCCATGGTGTTCACTGGGAAGCTGGCTGGAAGATCCTCCTTGGGCACCATGGCATCATCTTTCCAGCTCTTCCAAAGTCCACTATGGGCCACTAGTGACATTCCAAGGGCTTTAAAACTGGGAAATAACAGTGACCTCCAGAGAGAGCCTGATGTCACAGGATTTTTCAGCTTGATTTCCAGAGCAGTGGTTTGGATATGCGTCAAACTTCTGACTGCTTTTTCCAAGTGGAATTGTTGCTTGGGATTTTTTGTCTTTTTTTTTGCCTTTCTGGACTCTCCCTTCCCCCGCACTTCGACCCTCTTGTGCAATAGATGTCCCTTTGCAGATACATCTGTGAAAAATGCAGAGATTTCCTGAGAGCAGTGCAGTGGAAATTCCTGTGACTTCTGGTGTAGACAGACATGTAGGGAGATGAGGAGGAGGAGGAGGGGGCAGCAGTTTGGGAGAAGACTTCTCTGCAGAAACCAATCCTCTCAACTCATCCTCTCCAATCTGTACCTACAAAAGGGTTATTCAACACATTTGAAACCAGACTTGTAGATAGACTCGAACACTTTTGTGCTTCTGGCAGGCTGGAGACTTGCAAGTGGGTCTTGAACCTCTCCACGTTTGGATTCAGCCAGCCCTGACCATGCATACTGCTTTCTGAATTGCAGATGTTCTCCCAAGCTTCCAAACATCCAGGTGATGGAAAAAATGAATAATTTGGGTTGGAAAAGACCTTTAAGATCAACAAGTCCAACCATTAACTTCCAAGGCCACCACTACACCATGTCCCTCAGCACCACATCTACAGCGCTTTAAAATTCCTCTAGGGATGGGGACTCCCCTGATCAGCCTGTGCCAGGGCCTGAGAACCCTTTCAGGGAAGAAATACTTCCTAACATCCAATCCAAACCTTCTGAGGCCATTTCCTCTTGTTTATCACCCGTTCCTTGGGAGAAGATTCCCTTGCATGTCTGAGAAAAGCCAAAGGAGTGAAGGCATGATGGAAGCTCATTGGCAGTCCTGGCTTTTAGTGGCACTTGGCTGCCACCACTTGTGCCAGCTTCTTTCATACAAGAAACTCACCACATGCAGCTTGTCATACGCCTGGAAGAACCCCGTGGGATGCCCAGCTGGGGTTGTGCAGCACCTAGGGGTAGTGAGGAAGGCTTTGCAAACCCATCCATGGTGAGGAGCTGCCCCTATAGAGGGAAACTCCTCTGGGAAAAGGCTTGAGCCCATGGCTTTGAGAAGAGGAGCTGGGACCATGGGCACCTGGGGGCAGCACAGAATTGGGTGGAATGTGCTTGAGTCCCCTGCAGGAAAGAGTTGAGTTCATGGAAACAGGCTGTCAAAGAAAATATGGGAGAGGGGATGTTCTCCCCATCCTTACGTGACTACCAGCATTTGGCAGCCCCACAATGGAACACAGCTGTAGGGACACTGCACAGGGCTGAGCCAAGCACAGCCTCCACTTATGCAATGCGTTTGGCTCCAGATTACTAACAAAAAATGCTTTTTCATTCCCCAAAATAAAATAAAATAAATAAATAATAAAAGAGGCAGCATTCTAGCAGCTGCCTCTTGCAGTGGCAGAAGAAGAGAAATGGGAACTAGGTGCCATTTTCAGTGAGCTCCTTTCTAATCAAGAGACACCAAAAACTGAGTTCTCAAACTGGGGGCTTCGTATGGAACAGGTGAAATGGGCCAGGGACACCTTAAAGGGATTAAAACCACTACTGAATGACACCTAACTTGGGGGAAAACACCCTCTGGAGTCTTAAATGGAGACATCCCAGTGATGATCACTGCTTCCCCATGCCATGGGTTGCTGCAAGCCTATTTGGAAACTGTCCCGATCCATTTTCCCTAGGGGGAAAGTGCTAAAAATGGGAGGGAGCCCTCAAATCAGGCTCTTTAGGCTGGTTAGTCACATCCCTGAGTCTATGCAGGCAGGCTGCCCAGCTTCCCTCCTAGCCTCTCACTTTCAGTGTGAAGTTGCTTTCCATACCAAGCACTTCAGCGCTCACTGAAATCTTCCAAACAGCAGAAATGTTTCTAGCACTAATGAGGCTTTTGCACTTGGCTGCTAAACCCAGGTGATTCACCCTGTCCTGCTGGGAAGGGGGAAAAGGGGCATTTCAGGTTGCCTTGTGAGGATGTTCTGATCAGTTCTATTCCACGAAATAACCTCCCTTGGGAGTGGAATTGCAGTTCCTCTTGCAGGAAGAATTGTCACATATTTCCTGCAGCTATGGGCAACATGCAGACACCACCTCATGTGGCTACCACCAATGCTAAGGTGCCCCAGCTGCACTTAGTCTGGGTTATACCACAGTGCAACAAGTTGTTACTGTTCCCAGAGACCTTGTGGGCTTGCCCACTGCAGTTTTTCAGGGTAGCATTTGCATTTTTAAGTTCCCCTTTGGGCAATCTGCTGCTTTTAGTCCCAGATGGACACCTACAACCTGCTCTGCATCAGCTGAAGATGCTCTTCTGCACTCCTTTGGTGCAGAACTCCAGCTTCAGAGCTCTTGGAGGTGCCTCTCTTCCCTTCTCCCTTGGCTCCTTCCAACCTCCAGAAAAAATACCATTCAATAAAAGAGCTGAGCCCAGTCCCCTGCAGGGACCCAGCACCCCAAGCAGGAGCAGGGGGCCAAGCTCGATGGCTTTTCCAAAATAATTTCTGGTTTTCTAGCAGCCTTAAAAAAATGAGCTGGGGCAAAATGCAGTGCCATGAGAGCAGCAGAGCTGTGGGTTGATGGGAATTGTCAGGCTCCCTGTATTTAATCCTCCTGCTGCAAAAATGCCTCTTTTCAACCACTGATCATCTTTTGCTTAGAAAACCATGCTTGCCACAAAATTTGACAGATTTCCGGGGGAAAAAAAGTGTGAGTACTGAGGGAACATATATAACTTTCCTGTCCAAATGGCATTTGTTTAAACTTCTTGGTTGCTAGACAGTAAGCAGTAATGCTGTCATCTGAGATTTATGTGCAGCTAAACTATGCTGTAATGGCTGGAGCAGGGGAGAAGCATCAAGCAGGGCAGGGGAGCCCAAAACATGGATACACAGAGGGGCAGCCACAGCTGCCCAGTTGGTTCTAAAACTGCATATATAGCAGTCAATCTAATGCAATACACACTTTTTTTTCATTAACTTGCAATGAAACCTCACCATCTGCAGAATTAATCACTGCTAGGACTGAGACAAGTATCACAGGAAAAAATAAAGTACTGCTTTCATCCCTAGAAACTTTTATTCTGGTTTGTCAGTGCCCACCATGCTCACAACTTTACAGATTCCATTTCCAGGCTATATATATTAATTGCTTACACTCTTAAAAATTTTCTACACTTTTTTCAAGAGTGAAAGCTTATTTGGTCTTCGCCCACTAGGATATCCTAAAATTGAGATTCTTGTGTCTCAGATGAGATTCCCAGCAGCACACAGGGGTTCCTCCACCCACCTCAGCTGGGTTTGATGGAATCAAGAGTTGTATTACTTTCCTGGGTATTTCCCTGCCTAAGAGTCTCTGGGAATTTCCATTGCTTACTTCAGGCAGTGAAACCACTCCATGAGGTTTCCCTTCAGCAGGGCCTTCCAAAAGCTGTTCATCACAAGTGGCCAGAAGATGCCTCATCCCCAGAAAGAACCTGGACAAGGCAGAGGCCATCTCTGTCCCACACATTGCTTGCTCCCTGGGTGGTAAAAATTTCCAGAAGATGGGTGCCTTGGCCTCATTCCCCCTATAACTGCTCTTCCCCAGGCCCACTTTCCTGGAGACCACAGCAAAAGCCATCTCTATATGCAACTCTTCAACCATCTGCCCAGGTTCTATCTTTATAATATCAGATTTCAATAGAGTAACAGAGTGAGGTCATTACAGGGGGGCTGCACTTTTATTTCTAAAAGGTCACTGTAGCAGCAAAGGTTGAAGCAAAACATATATTTCACCAAAGCAAATTTTCCTGGCTGCTGGGACTCATTTTTCTTTAGGAGCTGACTTTGGAAGACAGCAAAGTAGCAGGCAATAGAAATGGAACGTCTTTCTCTTTGCCCTGTCTGCTCCACCATCTCTGCAACACTCGAGATAGAAGTTGGACATCTGGTTCAGATCTGCTTTAAGCAGAGAGAGAAAGGCTGCTCTTGCTCCCTCATAAATCACTCCACAGATGGAGCAAAGTCCCAGCCATTTCCCAGGGCTCTTTCCCCTCCTATGGAGACTTTCTCCATAGGTTTTGTGTTGGGAAGGGCTGCACCACCAGCGAGCTGCCTGCTGCCATTTGGGGAGCAGTGCCCGGCTGCAGGGCTGAGGCTGTGGGTGAGTGGCAAGGGCTGAGAAATTATTGTGGTCTGAAAATTGTCTCAGGCTTAAAGCCCTGGGGATGCTGGTGTCAGTGGTAGGAACACCAGCACTTGCTTGCTGTGAGCTCCTTGCAAGATGCAGCTCCCTGGCAGCCAGCACCATCCCCCCGGGGGACTTTTGGGCAAAGAGGAGCTGTAGCATGTGGGCAGAGAGCAAACAAGCACCTACATATTCTAGCACCTTCCAAATCCCCAGATCTCAACTTGCCATCTCCTTGCTACCCAGAGGTTTCCTGCTTTTAGGGTAGGGAGATGTTTTGTTCCCATAGCAGAAGCAGGAGGTTGAACTTTCTGAACCAGCAGTAGCTGCACAGAAACCTGTGGCTGAGGAAATGCCCACACCTATGTCTCAGTTATCTAAAGGTTCTTTTCTCCAGGCTCAAATACTTCAAATTTACCTGCATCTATGCTGAAGAACTTGGATATGCTCCTAATTTCCAGGAACACCTGGTACCAAACACAACCTTTCCCTGAAAATCTTGGCCTTGCACTGACCACATGTGAAGTTCGGGCATTGCTTTGATGTGGTCCTGCTGGAAAACCCACTTTAACTGAAAGGAGTTCTGCAGGTACATGTGCACATTTACATATTTAGTCTGGCTTCTTTTACTGATGTTTTAAACTTAATACTGGCTAATAAAATCTGTGAGAACCACTTTGCCTCTCCTTGTAAAGGTTTCTCAAGAAGTTATGATTAAATGCAAAGCATTAACCAAGCATCAGATGGTGGTGCTATCCTAAATTTAAGGGTCTGGCTGCAATGGTCTGCAACATGCTGTAGTCTTCATTTGTGTGTTACCATATGTATTGAAAATGTCTGTGTTCTGGTGGTGAACCCTGTGATGTTTCACTACCAGACTCGTAGCTCACTTGCATCAAAGAGCAGCCTGTTCATCCAAGCCCCTCCAGGTTTCAATGACAGCGAGATTTGGGACTGGCTATTGCTTTCTGGGAACAGGTTAGACAAACCTTTGCAGGGCTCATGTAGGTCAGGTAGACCCTGTCTGGGACACCCACAGAAAGTCCAAGAGAGTCTTGGATTTAATGCTTTATCTTCAAGTATCAGTGCTAGTTCTGTTCCAGACAGCAAAGCCACCAGACTTTATTTTACCAGTGGCCCTTCTCACAAAGTATTTCACACTAAGGTTGCCACAACCTTACATCCCCTCCTGGCAGCCATCAGAAGATGTAGATGGGATGTCTGCGTAAGAAGTGATGCTTAGAGGACTGTGTCCTCTGGATGACAGCACATACATCTATAACTTCCGTCTTGAGTTCATAAATCCAGTGTCTGTATTTCTTTTAGGATGCTGTTAAGAAATGGTTTCACAAGGGGGTGGGAATTCTTTAGCCAGAGCTGATTTGGCTGGAAAAAAGAATAAACCACATTAGGAGGGAAACCTCCTCCACTAACAGGGTGGGGCTTGGCAACTGGAGGAATGCCAGCTGGACCCATAGCACCAAGGTGCTAATAATTGGTGGTGGGAGATGGCAAAGGCCACCCCAAAAGCAGCAGGGCACAATGTCAGGGCTGCCCATCAGCAGCCAGGAGTGGAGCATACTGCTCGAGGCTCTACTGGCCCATGCTGAGCTATTTTTATTCCTGGTCTGGTCCCGCAGCAACTCAGGCAGATGCTCTCCCAGCTGCAGATGACTTCCATGTGTAACCACTTGTGGCTGCTGGCTGGGGGCCCAGCCATAACGTGCTTCCTTAAAAGGCCTGGGAGAAGCAACTCCAACACCCACGGCCCCAGTGATGGGAGGGGATCGGGGGCCCCTCCCCAAGCCACCCGCTCCACCCAGCAGGCTCTGAAAACACCAGCTGTGCCTTCGGATCCAGAGAGCTGCACGGGCCCTCAAAAGCAGCTTTCCCAAGAAATGGAGGCAACCCTGGAATTGGGAAAATCCCTCCCATGCTGCAGAGGGGTGGGAGGCCAGAGGGAAGAATGATGTGTGGGTCACACCAACCCGACTGTAACTTTTATATGGTGTGAGAGAGGAAAAAAAGGGGACTTTGATCTGCCCCCATACACAGTGAAGTGCAGGGCAGGCAGACAGCAGAACATGGACAGTGCAAGATCTAACTATGTAGTGAAATGAGGCAATCAGGTTTTGCTAATTACAAGGTGGGAGGTGTGAGCTGAGCTTGCATTTGGAAGCTCACCTTTTATTGGCCCCCCAATCCTGCTCATGCGCAGCTGGGGTCAGCCCTAGTTGGGCACAGGTGGGCTTAACACAAGCTCACACCTCCCACCTCATAATTAGCCACACCTGATTGCCTCATTTCACTACATAACTATGATAATAAATTTTTAAGAAGTCAGCCATGCCCTCCTTTTTAATGAAGCCCTTGAAATGTACTTGAGAGGGTGCCATATAACCAGCACAGCTTCTCAAGTGAAGCTGCCCAGGCTTGGTTCAGTCCCAACCAAGCAGTGTCCCTGCCATCTCCAGCCCAGGGGAGTTGTCTTGGCACTGATGGGCATTCTGAAGAGCTGGGTGAAAGAGACACACAAAAATCACTGGGAGCTGGATGGGACCTCCAAGTGCCTTGATCCAACAGTCTGCCCAAAGTGTGGCAGCTGAGGACAGGTCACTCTGCACCATGTACAGCTGAGTTAAAATTTCTCTAGGATGGAGATTTCACTGCCAGCTCCCAAGACATCCTAGTTTCCACCTTTTTTCCAAGCTGGAAAACTCCAGGTTACCAGAAGCATCTCAGTGATGTTCCCCTAAATATCCTACTACATCCATTCTCCCCTTAAGGACCCCAATGGGATTTCCTTCCAAGTAAGTACTTTCCAGACCCTGGAAAATGACTGCACTAATGCCCACTATGGCTTAGAGAAAAAACATGAGTTTCTCAAAACCTCCATTAGATTTTATTTAAAAGATCTTTTTATAGACTTCCTCACATGGAATCCACAATAAAAATAAAATCCCCTCCCACCCACCACTGCCCCTTCCCAGATTTCTTTAATTTGTATTTTATAAAACATACAACATCAGAGGAATGCCAGGGACATCCTACACCACAATTTAAAAATTTGTTAACCGAGGCCTTGGTCCCAGCAGTGCATTTGCACTGTAAAGTTATGCTCAGTTATGAGAACAACAAAAGCAAGCATGTAACAGCTGCAGTGACATTATTAGAGGGGTTTTTTTGTCTCATTTTCATGCTGCCTTGGATAGGCAGACTGCCGGAATTGGAATGAAAGGGCACTTTGGAGATGTGTTGGGAGACAATGACAGCTGCACTTAGGTAAATATTAGGTAATGTTGAAGCTATACAATAAAACCTGGACACACGTAGCACTCAGTCCACAAACAGTTTAGCACCATGTTGATAGGTCATGCAGCAAAACACTTTCTTCAAGGTTTGCTTGGAAATTAAAAGCATGAAATAGTACAGTGCAAGGTCATCTAATACCCTTAGCTTCTATAGGGGTAAGGTGGCAACGGTGGATGCTCCTGGCTATCTCAGAGGTATATGTTGTCAGGGTGCTGGCTCTATGTTCCTATCATCGTCACCATGCCAGGCTTGATGTTACCTGAAAGGGATTGATGGAGAAAGAGAAAATAAAAGAGGTTATGCCATGCATGGGAAGCCATGAAGTTTATCAAAGGAGGATAAACGGAGTTCATTGCAATGGAGTCCGAGCCCCAGAAGCAAGCACACAACAGCCATGCCCCTGGCTGGGAGTGCCAGGGAATTGGCCAGCCCCTCTCCCACCAGGTGGGTGCTGCTTACCAGGGACACAAACTTTTTCACATTCTTTCTGTGTGTTAAATCTGTTCTCGTTGCCTCCACAGCCACCGTACCAGAACCGGGCGCAGCTCTTGGTCTTGGGATCATAGTACCATTTCAGCATAAATTCCCTGCAGGTCCCCTCATCTTTTTGCAGCTGGCAGATATCTGTGACTGTGAATAAAAGCAGGAGCAAGAAGTCAGCAGTCTCACTCCTGGCTGCAGCATGGCCTCTCTGAATGTATTTGCATGGCAAAGTGATGCCCGTGAGCAGGACTGGCATGCACTGGCATGCAAGGTGTGAAAAGGCAACCACAGCAGAGACTTTGCAAGTCTCCTATGACTGAGTCCAATCTCTTTGTTTGTAGTGAGAAGTCTGTCTTTGGAAATAGCACCCATCCACAAACCCTCATGCACATTGCTGCAGAGAGGTGCTGAGATGGCAGAAGAGCACTGCAGGTCAGTGGTTGTCTCCAGATCCCCTATATTTGCAGGAAAGGAGTTAGTAGGTCTCAGAATTGTGAGAGGACTGGGTGGGCTGCAAGGGAAAAAGTATTGGTGCCATCATTTTCCCTTTAAAAACCCTGGCTTCCTCTTGAAAAAGAAACCTTAGATGTGAAGATACTCCCAGACCTGCCACACACTGCCCCCTGGCATCCTGCATCCCTTGCTTGGTCAGCAGGCAACAAAATAACAAAATATTTGGATGGGCTAAAATGGAATTGCCAGATCAAATTTTAAAAATCAAGTGAAATCCCCTGCTATTAACAACCTGTTCACCATCAAGTCACAAAAAAGGCACCCCTTGCACACAGGGATGCAGAGGCAGCTCATGCCAGCTCTGCCCCCCACACAATTATCATCATTCATTGCTGTTTGTCCTGTTTGTTACCGTAGCCCTGAGTCAGGCAGATCCCAAAATTTTCTGGTATCAACCTCATTGCTGCCATTTAACAGTGGTACAGCTTCAAGCTGCTGGTGTCCAGCCTTGGGCATGAATAAAGACTGTAAGTAATCAGTCAAACAATGAAATCAGTAACACAACCAGCAGTGAAAAAATGAGTGGGGTCAAGGGGGAGTCACACAGACAAAGCATGGAGTTCCTCTTTGCTAGAGAGGTATTTGCAATGGGGAGCCTTTTAGTAAATTAAGAAAAAAATGTCTTTTACCTTCTTTTTTTAAATTAATTTTTTTCCAAAAGCAAAGCTAAACTAATGTATACAAAGTACACTGCTGGGGAAAATCAGGGCTTGAAGTTATCTTCTGATAATCCTATCTTAGGATCACACCTTTGTGAACCTTAGGTGCCAGAAATGGAGCTACTTAAAGGACTAACAGCCCCAAGTCTTCTGCAGTCCTCTTGTAACCACTTGGGACCCCCAGGAATAGCTCTTTGGTGACAGCAAAGATGCTTGAACTGGCTGTGAGCCTCCGAAACTCACATGGAGTCAGGATTTTCCAAAGTAGAGAGCTCAATGCTGGTAAAAAATAATATTGTATTCACTTTTCTATAATTCTGCCTGCTCCAAGCAATAAGAAAAAGCAATTAGTAACAAATTGGAAGGGGCTGAGAGATCTTAACCAGGTTTCATCCTACCAGAACCAGAGGCCCAACAAACCAGAGCCCCATTCATACTTACAAATTAATACAGGAAAGAATATAGAGGTACAGGGTAAATATGTATTAAGGTGAACTTGCACCAGGTTTGTTTGGGACCTGATGAAAGGAAAAGTATATTAAACCCTTCTAAAGTTTTTTTAAGGTTTCATGGGAAGAAGGGCACAGAGGATTATCTGTGAAATCCTCATTAGAAAGCAGAAAACAGACCCCAGGCAATAAGAGAGCCCCAGCAGGATTCACTTTGCAGGAAGTTGTGGCCGGTGCTGGAGGCTCCCAGAGCCCAGAACTGCTGCAACCGAACTGGGATGCTCCCAGGATGGACATAAAAATGCCCAAATCAGTGCCACCAACCTTGGTCCTCAGCCACAGGTGTGCAGAGCAGACCCTGCCAAACATGTCAACCTTTTTCTGCCCTCTTGCTTTAATTGTATTTTTTCCCTTCTTCTGGGTGCAGGAGTCCCCCTATGTCCTAAGCCACTGAACAGCTACTGCCAAAGCCCCTCTGTGGGCACAGAGCTCAGTCTCAAGTGGTCCAAGTGGTTATGATGGACACTGCAGGGTTAGCTGGAGCCATCAGGTTCCTGTTTAGATAGGAGGAGTTGGAGGAAGGAGGAGGAGGAGCCATGGGAGGAGCCATGTCTGAAAGGGATGCTTCTGCCCATCACCTTGCTCTAAATGCAGCGTTTCAAAGAAGATTTTCTTTTTAAACCTCCAGTTTTCCTTGGGTTTTGAAATTAATATTGACCTTCCATTTCAGCTTTGCTTTTGGGCTCCTACAGCCAAAAGCTTCCCCAGGCCTTTGGCAGGCTCTTTGCCTTTTTATATTCAGATATTGTTATTTTTTTCAAAGTCCATCTCCCTTCTTCCCTGCCTTCCAAAAGACTGGAGACCAGCAGATAGGAATTTAAGAATGCCTGAGACCTGTACAGCACTTTAGGAATCCAACCATTCATCAAAACATTCAGTTGGTGGTACAGTCATTATAGAATACAATTTTTTTTTCTGCAGAATGGGTGCCAGGCAGCCCAGCTTTCCTCCTTTCATCCTCTTTGAGAGTGGAAGCAGCCTTCAGCACCAGCAGAGGATAGTTCAGCCATCCCTTCAGAGGCAGATCTGGCTTCAGGAAAAAGTTATATGACTGTGTAGTTTGCCCTAGCATCCACCCCACGGTGGTCTGTGCTGCTATCCACTTTCAGAGCACCTTTCAACACCATCTAGTAACTCCTCTGGCTGAAACAGTGGATGGCATTTTAACTGAAACCACCTCCCCTACCAAATACCTCAAGCCCAAAACACAGCAAATGAACTAAAACTTAACCAGAAATTTCAAAGAATGAATGAAGAACAAGAACTAGGGAGCTAAAATGTGATGTAAGCTGGCTCTGGCAGGTTCAAAACATGGAGACAGCCACCATAAAGCAAGTTTTTAATTCATCCCACAGAGAAAATGTGCCTGGGTTGCCTCAGCTATGCTCATCACAGAATTGCAGAATGTTTTAGGTTGGAAGAGACCTCCAACATCATCCAGTCCAACCTTTGACTAACACCATAAGCTAACTACTAAACCATGTCCTTAAGGACTAGGTCCAAATGTCTATTAAATACTTCCAGGGATGATGACTCCACCACTGTCCTGGGTAGGACATTCCAATGCCTGACAGCCCTCTCAGTGAAAAAATGTTTCCTAACATCTTCCCTAAACCTCCCCTGGTGCAGCTGACATCCTCTGCTCCTATCCATGAAGGAGAAGAGGCTGCTCCACTGCTAGTGAGAAGAATTTCCAAGTCAAATTTACGGAGCCTAAAAATACACCTGGCGAAAATCAAATGGGTGGGAGAGGTCCTTAGCCTGCCCTTTCAAACCCTGTTATACCCCTACAGGGATTAAAATACTTCCATTAGTTTCAAAAGCTTGCTTTACTCTGAGGTTTCCTTCCCAACTCTGCAAAGAGCCCTGGAACACCACTAGAAGGAGAGGCCTGGCAAGGTTTCCCTGGAATCAAGATCCTGTCCCAGCCCTTTGCTGAACCAGCACAGATGATTGCAAAGCTCCACTTCCTTCCCAGGTCCTGAAGAGGTTTGCAAATACAAGCCCTTAATCTCAGAAACATTTTGAGGACAGTAGGTCATAGTCTTTTTTCTTTTCTTCCCCTCTTCAATCAAATAAAATTTTGATTTTTATCTTTCTTTGCACACAAGATCCAAACCCTGTGGAGTCATTTTCCATCAAATGTTTTGGTTAGAGGCATCTCAGCAAAGGCACACTGCTGAGCAGTGGAAATAGTCAGTCAGCAAGAACAGAAACTACTTTGGGAGCATGCTGTGCTCCAGTTCAGCAACTCCACAGTCCCCATGAAATGCAAAGTGTGATTTTGCCATACAGCTGTGCTGTGCACTCAGGTTCTGCAACCACAACATGTCCTGGTGTGACAACTTGCATGCAAGGTGACTTGGTCATGCAAAGCAGATGGTAGGAGCAATGTCAAGGAGCAAACAAAAACCACATCTATACTACTGGTGGCCTCATACTGGACAAGCCTGGATGCAAGATGTGAAACGGCCATTGTGAAATAACAGATTTGCTTTGGTTGGTGATTATTATTTTATTCTGGGTGTTACCTGATGATAATCTTTTCTCAAGGGGTGGCTGCTGCATGGCTTTCTCAGCTGCTGCTGAAGGAAAAAGTGTGTGGGTTTGGATTTAAAATGATGTTTTCTCTCTGATCCAAACATTATTTGACAGTAAAATACAAAAGGATTAATTCCCCAATGGTACTTACATGGTTTTAAGCATTTGCTAAGGCATTCAGCTTCAGCCTCAAATCTATTGGCATTACCACCACAGCCACCATACCAACCCTGGCTGCAGATCTTGTTTTTGTAGTCAAAGAACCACACAATCTGATAGTCCTTGCACTGCATGCCCATGTCAAAGTCCAGCAAGCAAGGGTCTGGCCAATCTGCATGGCAAAAGGTGCAAAGGTTAAGGGACTCTGAAAGGGTTAAAAGCTGAAAAAGCAAAGAGATTGAAAATAAAAAGGAAAAAAAAAGGCTGGTAAAGGTCTGGTGGCATTGCCTTGCCATGTGATTCCCTTGCTGAATGCGAACTGTCACGAGCCTCCAGCTTGCCTCTCCCCAATGTTGATTTCATTGCACATCCAAGCCCAAGTCCCTCAGCCCAGTGGTGGCAGCCCCTTCCACCTTGCTGGTACAAGAAGGATCAGGCCCTCACACAGCTTCCCCCACCAGTTTTCAAATTCATTTGTCCTGGCGGCAACTTCGGATCATTCAGTGTGTTTATTTTCTCTCTCAAGGCAAGCTGCAGCTGGTAGACTTTAAGGCTTGATGAGGATTTAAACATCTGTTCCTTCCCTTCCCAGAAATGATAGTTTGGGTCCAAATGCCAGAGGTTTTATTAGCAAAGACAGGCTGTCCATGGTAGCAACTGCTTTGCTGCAGAGTTTGTGTCTTTCTCCAAGGTCCATCAGATTTACACGTGGGTCTCTCCTGTTGTACAGAGAACTAGAGAAGACTCAACTAAACAACTCATCCCATCCCACCCCCCCTGCCCTGATTACTGTCTTTAGGCTTGAAAAACTTCAGGTTAGCATCTCTTGAGAATGTTTCCCCCTAATTGTCAGCTGCCATAAATCCTGGGGCAGGGACATTTGCTGACAAGAGGAGCTGAGACTGAGAGGTCTGCCTTGAAGCAGAGAGTGATCACACAAGCACATCCATTTTCCCTTGGGCAGATGGACCTACAAGAACCTAAACACTTTGGCACACAAGGAATTAAACAAAGCCATAGGGCTGCATGTCCCCTGGTGGGGACAAGCCAAGTGAAGTCTTCAGAGGGGACACGAGAGCCAGGGAGGGGGACTAAATGAGTGGGAATGCATAGGAAGGGTGGGATGATAAGATACGCAGCAAGGCAGATGTTAGACGGCCCTTACCAATCCCCTTGGCTGCAGCAGGTCCAGGTGGTGCCACCAGCCATGCTCATCCCTTTCAGTGTGAGCACCCAGACCCTGACAGCAGTTTTGCAACTCTTGCTGGCTGAGTGCACTGAGCAGCAGCAGCAGCTCCCCATGCTCCAGAGGAAGAAAATGAGCCAGAGTGCAAGCAAAATGCTTAAAGAAAATCATGGGAGTCATGATCTGGGGATGAATTTTGGAGACCAGGTCCATAGCTGGTTCCTGCAACAGAGGGCTATGCTACTTCATGAAAGTAATGAGATGGCACATACATATATATGCGTATATATATATATATATATATACACACAGAGATAATGGGTTATTAACACTGGGTAATGGGATTAACCACACACAGAGTAGGATCTGACAGCATTTCACTACACACACTGCTGGTGGTAGACAGACAGGGAAGGGCAGATGGATTAAACTGGAGGGAGGCTGCTAATTATCCAGATTTATGCATATGTTTGACACTAATTGCCCTGCCATCCCTGGCTGTTGGTCAAACCCTTCCTGAGAGTCATTACCTATTCTCTGCCCCAAATCAGGAGCAAGGGCACAAACAATCATGAGGTGATGTTCTACATCTACACCTCCCTCTACTTGTGCCAGAGTAGAGGCTATCCCTGGAGACCAACCAGTGCTTGGGCCTTGGCTCATGTCCCACCCTTGCAATGGAAAGGAGTCTGCTTTGAGTCCCCCATGAAGATCATAGCAACTTCAGGGGACTCCAGATCCAGCATGGGGGCAGAGACCCCAGTACTGGGCTCAGACCTGCATGACCAAGGATGCCACGGCAGGGGGGTTGGAGCTGGATGATCTTTAAGGTCCCTTCTGACCCAAACCACTTGGTTATTTCACAATGTGGGTCACGATGTTGGCTCTGCAAAGCAAAGGACTCACAGATCTTCTAATCCTAATGGAGCTGTGAGAAAGGTTTGGTTTGGTACCAGGTAGGGGAAGACTGGTGCAAACACCAAGCTCTCAGTGGGGGTCCTGGAAGTGTCCCCAGCCCAGCACTCCCACCGTGGCTCATACTCACTGCTCTCAGGCCCTTCCAGTGGCTCAGCACTGAGCATCATGTTGGCCAGGGACACCTTGGGCTGCGCCGGAGTCTCTGTGGAGAAGAAGCAGTGGGGTCAGGCAAGGGGAAGGGGATCTGCAGCAGTGCTCTGCCTACATCAAAAGTTTTGGTGATGTTTACATGTGATCTGTACACTTGGATCCCCAAAGGACTAAACTCTCTGTTTAATATCCTCTTTGTGGTTTTTTGTTTGTTTGTTTTGTTTCAATTTATATTTTTTTTTTATAAAACAGTATGTGAACCAGGTAGGTAACTGTGTAAATGGTGATTGGAAAAGCAGCTTTTCTTGTATATTTTGCAGGTCAGGCAGGACTGAATTTACTCAGTGTTAACCTAGCTTGACTTTTATTATTAATTTGACTCTTATTATTAATTATAGCAATGCTGGCTGAACCCCACCAAGACCCATTGTGCAAAGCCTCCTGCATGAACAATAAGACAGCCACCCCTGGATCTGGCTTTAGTTCTCCCACAATCTGTATTGATTTAACACCACTGAAGTGTCAACTTGCTTCTGCCAAAGAAACACATTTGCAGAATTTCATAAATGGGCCCTGCTGCTGGGCAAGAGGATGACAGACATGCAGTGACACAACTGAGCTTTGCCAATGGGATCATTGGTAACAACTGATTCCCCACCCCTTATGTGCTTTATTCCTTTTTTTTTTTTTTGGTCTATTTTACAAAAAAAAAAAAAAAAAAAAAAGTTTGTTTCTTTCCCCTTAGAAGTACTCACTTGTGCTGAATGACCCTGCATAGGTTACTTTGGGTTGGGATTTCTGGTAGCCAGTAATGACAACAAGGTATTTCTGTCCACTTCTGAGTCCTCGGATGAGAAGCTCAGTGCCAGTCAGGTTTTGCTTCTGCACCAGAGAGTGGTCGTGTGCCAAGGTGATCGTGACATCAAAAACAAAGTTGTTGTGTGACTCGGGGCTGGCCCAGTGCAGCCGGGCACTGTTCTCGGTGACATCTGTGATCTGAATGTCGTGGGCCTTTGCTGCAATGCAAAAATCAGGACAGGCATTTAGCCAGGACTTTTTAAGAGGGAAGATCTCAAGGAAGAAGTATCTCAATGCTGTAGGATCTCCTTTCCAGTCCACAGAATATCAATTTGTCTGCAGACAGTTATGGCATGGAAAAACCAGGCTGTGACTTTGCCATCTCAGATGCCCAATCCAGCACACTGCTGCAAGGCTATTTTTCATAGCCTAGATGATAGACTAAGTGGTTTATTTATTTTCTAGTAATCTGCTGCAATCAAGCAAATCAAAGCAATTTTAAAAATAATATTTACATAGCCTACAATACGATTCCCAGCAGAATTTCCCCAACAACTATAGATGTGTCCAGCCAGATCCTTCTCTAGGGTGCAATGGATTCACTAAACTGTTGCCAACCCTCAAGAAAGAGATCCAGCATGAACTTGGACAAGTGAAAGAAGCTCTCCTGCTATGGCAGAGCATTGGATGAGACCTTTATAAACACTGCTTGGAAGCAACAGTAGAACTAAAAAGAGTCAGAAATATTTGCTCCCAAAGACCTGATGAAATCACTGACTTTGCAAAGCTGACTGCTTTTATTTATTGCTTTTTATTTATTATTTACATGGACAGATGCATTCATTGACCAAGCATCCTCAGGCTTTTACATGTGATCTTTTTTACTTGCTTAGCTAGCACAGAGCTGCCTGCACTCCCTTGCAAAAACACGTGGGAAAGCTCCTTTACTTGAACCGTGCTCACATGAAACACCTTTAATGTTCCCAGAGAGACCTCAGCACAGATTCAGGGGTAATTATTGATATTAAATGATGGAGACAACCCTTTTGTATGAAGCACCATAGATAGAAGAACTCAGCCAAGGGGTATTTCTGCAAAGGAAATACAGAAGGCAAATGAGCCACACCAGGAAGTGCTCTGCAGTTGTACTACTGGGCTTGGTGGCATCTGCTGATGTATTGTCCCACGTTTAGATGCCCTGCTTGTGTTTTGCCTAAAGGCAGCCTGCCCTACACCCAGTTTTGCACCAAATTCTCAATGTAGAATTGGCAAAGCCTCAATCTCCCCCGGTGCAGATTTCCAGTTTTGCACCTAGAAGCTTGTTTCTGCAAGCACAAAGCTTGGCCACTTAGTTACATTTCCCAGAAGTATAATCCTCTCAGGGAGGAAGGAAAGCCATGACCCACTGTGTCACAGACAAGAGAAGCAAGAGGGAAATCCTTTCACTTACCACCTTGTCTTTTCCTGCCTCCTGCCACCGTCGCCACGGTGCTGTTGCTGGCACGGCCGACGGTTTTGGCATGGGCACCAGTGCTTGCTGCACGCTGGGTGGTGGCATTAACCTGGATGAGAGTGCTGGCTGAGGTCTGGTTGGTGTCTCTGGTCTGGGCTGTGGTGCTTGAGATGGTGGTTCTGGCACGTTCTGTGCTGATGCTCTCAACAGGCTTGATGCTCACGCTGACTGTTGTGCTGGTACCTAGGGTTTGGCTCACGGTCGTGTTGGGAGCCATGTACCTGTCAAAGCACAAGCAGATGATATGTGGGTTTTTCCCCTCCCAATATAAGAATAATTTTGGAAGTGGAGAGGAGCTATTATAGAAACCATTGGGCTGAGCCCCCCTGAGGTCAATAGACTTTGCTGGGTTTAGGTATGCCCTCAGCCAAGCAGTGAGAAGTGCTGTTTACTCCTGCCCATCACCTGGGGCACAATCTGTGCACCAACTTTACACACTCTGGAGGGAGTTCAGCAGTCTGATCTCAAAGGGATCAACATTCTAAAGACAGGATAGGTCTGGGCCAGCAATGAGGTACTTTTGGTGGCACAAGTTTTCACTTCTCTTCAGAAAATATTAAGATGTATTCTATGATGGATCCTGAATCACCTAGTCCAGGGCAACCCAGCCTCTCAAAGTAGTTCATTGAGTGGAAAACCCCATACTAATTAGAATTTCTGGAATTCCTGACCTGAATGGTGAAAGTACCATATACCTCCTTCATATCCTTTATACATACATCAATATGAAATAGAATACAATTTTAAAATTATATGTACACTTGACTACCCTTCTCTAGTAGATATATCTGTTGCTCTTTTGACAAAGTACTAAAGGAACTAGGAAAATTATGATAATCCTGATTGTTAGCATTGAAGTTGCCTTTTTCTTTATTTTTTCCAAACAGGGACTGGGCAGTGAAGGCTTCTCCCTGAGACAGGCTGTAAGCAAAGCTCGTTCTCTCACAGGCAAAACACTACTTACACTACTTTTTGCCCATCCTGCCTGGGGCTCTGGCTCTTGGCTTGCTGATCACTCTGGAGCCTCTCGCACTGTTTCCTTATCTCTGGAGACAGGTAGAAAGCAAACTCACCTAGAGACAGCGAGAGCCTGGCATTAGACACTGGTGTTGCAGATGGTGGTTACTTACCAACAACACATCACATACATTTCTTCTTGAGCTAAATAAACCTCTTCTTGCTTGCTCTGATCAAAGGTTTGGAGTATCTCTTGATGGTGTTGTGGTTACTGCATTATCCTGGGATGGGAGATTTGTTATTCCAATTTACAAACATGAGAGCCATAACTACAGGACCAGAGGACTGTATGTCTTAGCCTGACACATATAAACAGCTTTCTTCTAACAAGGCATTTCTAACCACATAGTTCATGTTTTTTTTCAAGAGTTAGAAGTTTCCAGGACCCCTGGAGTAAGAGGCAAATGGAAAAAGCAAACAGAAAACCTAAACATTTATTTCCAGGGAAAGATATGCTCATTTGCTCCCTGTTTAGTCCAAGACATGCCTGAATCATGGGTTTATTAGCCAAGTAGACTAATTTTCAGGATTTTTAAATAAAATTAGTTTTCCTAGAAAAGGCCCACTTTTTGTCCTTTTTATCCCGGTCTGTTTAGGATCTCTGGCAGCTGGCTCCAGCTGGAGACCCAGCCTGAAGTCTCCAGCTAAGCTAAGATGCAGATTTTCAAGGCACAATCTGCACATCCCAAACACTGGCATTGGCAGTGGCATTGTTTAACTCTGAGCAAAGAATCCCATTCATCTGTTTTTTCAATCTGCATACAGCAACTGCAGATCTCAGCCTGAGCCATCCAAATGCCTGCTAAACCTGATGCTTCTGCTGAAGTTGGGAGGAAAGAGTTGCTGGGTGTTGAGAGACCCCAGGAGTTCTGGCAGGCTGCAGAGGGCCAAGAGCCCCAGCAGGACCAGGGATGGGCTGGTGAGGCTAAGGAGAGCAAAACCCAGACATATTCAACCAGGCAGAGCTATGAGCTGCAGCAAAACTGACCAGACAGTACAGAACATATAGAGATTGCCATTCATCAGCCCCACTGCCCGAAGAAGTGGTCAGGCTACAGCCTACCCAGCTAACAAAGCAAGTAGACCAAACCTGGCAGGTTAACCCCTCTGAGATCACATCACCTCTTCCATAATATATATGAATCTGCAAGATGCTATACTTACTTCTGATAAAAGATGGCAGCAGTCTCCCAAAGCGTAGCAAGGGGTCTTCATTAAACTCTCCTGGTTTATCGACCACTTTGAAGAACACATCATTTGGCTCACTAGCTAGGCTATAGATATTCTTGGCATTCACTTTCCTGCCAATGCTGAAGATAACAAAGAAGTACCCTTTGCATTTTGCATCCATAACAACCTTCTGCAGGTGCTCCAGTTCCTGTTTATTCACTTTTCCAGTCATCATCAGAACTATGACTTTTAGATCCCGAGGGCTTGGTGCACGTTCAAAAATATGAGTTATTGTGTGTTCAATTGCACTTCCCATGGCTCTTGTGCCATGGAGCTGGGTCATTTGGTTGTGAAGGTAATTAATTATCTTCTCTTTGGATCCATAATCAGTTAGTGAAAATTCAGTTTTCACTGGTGGGAAGCTTGCGTTGGTTTCATATTCATAAGGAGCTTGCTGCAGAACTGCTACTCTTGCATGGTGCTGAGATACCTTTGGCTCAGAGCTTATTTCCAGGTTATTCACGAGGTGGGAAATGTACTTCTTCATCTCACTGAACTGCAGAGGGGTGGTGGACTCTGAGCTATCCATGATGAAGGCAATGTCAGTGTCTACATCTGTTGGCGCTGCCCTTCTGTCTCTAAATGCAGGTCTCTGACTCCCAAGACCACAGGTGGGATCAGGGTCACACACATCTAGGAAAGAAATACAGTGGGTTTCACCTGGAGAAACTGAAGACGACTCTTCCTTGTCACTGTGAAAATCTTGTGTCATATGAAATATTACTATCAAGACATGAACTCGCTCATTACTTGATACCAAAGAAATTTCATCCCAAAACACATTTTGTTAGCATTTTTATGTATTCCTTAGTCCAAAGGGATACTTCAAGTGCTCTGTCATAAATGGCAGAAGGCCTTACTTCAAAGTTCTTGGCTACCATTATTTGGGCTGTACAAATGAGAACAAGCCAAAAATGAAGTTTCTCATTACAATGTAGAGAATGCCCATAATAAACAGCCAGTCTCATTCACAATTCCAGAATCTTCTGCACAGCCTAAAAATATGAATTCTTTGTCTCCAGCAGGAGAAGGGCTGACTCCCAATTGAGCTTCCCTTCCACATCACTGACAACCAACTGCTGTACAATCGGAAGGATTTGGCACTGTCTAGAAGAGAAATTGTATGCTTTACCCAGACAAATGTGACAAGTCAAGAGCCTCCTGATAGTTTCATTCAGCTGACTGCCACTGGCTGGAAGAACAATTGCAAGCCCAACCACTGTGTTGTTGATCTGGTGAGGTGCAAAGAGAAAAATATGGTGTTAGTCACGCTGCCTTCTGTCATTTTCAGCTCAGAGAAGGAGAGGGCAATCCACAACTCTGGAAAAGGGATTCTCTATTCAGCATGCTGCATTTGTTGGATCCCCTTTGGAGGAGCCTACTGCCCCTAACATCAGTTAGTAGAACTGAGATGCAAAATCCAACAAAAGCGTCAAGCACTTGAACCAGTGCTCAGCTGCCTAATCTGGGGCGCCTTTTTTTTTTTTTTTTTTTTTTTTTTTGCTTTAAAGTTCTGTATTTCCACTCTCTCTGTACCTTCCCACCCTTTGCCTTTCTGTCTCAATCAGACCTTTCTCACTAGGGGGACAGTCTTCTTCTGCACCATGCTACACCTGGCATCCCTGGAAACTTGTTTTGGGAAACAAATGCCTTATCATAAACTCAACTGGAGTTTCACAGCATGTACCATGTTTCAGATTTCTCTCCTAACACACATGCTGGATGAGTACTCAGAGTACTTGAAAGGTCTATGAAAGTCAAACACCACCTATAGGAGCCAATGGCATCACTCTTCCCAGCAAACCAGACTAAGATCACGAGCAGGAAAGGAAAGAATTGTAAAGAACTCCAACCTCCAGGGCTCGGGTGAGAACTGGATCCTGCCTGCTGGTGAGGAACACAGGAGTGACTCCGGCATCATAGAGCTTCAGCACAGCATTGTTGAGCTGTGAGGAAGCTCTCGTTTCCCCATTGCTGAAAAAGACAGCCACCTTCCTCATAAGGAAGCCACTTCGGGCACGCTTGAAGGTATTCCTGGCCACAAAGGACATGGCGGTCTCCAGGCTGCGTGGCTTTGTGGTCAGGGTTGCCTGGAAATTTTGGATCTGCTGGAGGAGGCTTGACTTCTTCTTGGCATCAGCAAAACGTATCTCAGTGGTGACCTCATTGTTGTAGGTGACGAGGGCCACCCGGGCACCCCGAGGGCAATTGCTTTCAGCGATGGTTAAGTTGTTGACCACTCTTAGCACGGTTTGCTTCATCCTGTTGAAAACCTCCCTCACGACACCAGAGGAGGTGTCAATAGCAAAAGCCAGCTCGGTTGGAAAGACAGGACACTCCTTGGGACCTGCCAGAAATATGCATTGAGAACAAACAGTGCCCCAAGGAGTTGTCAAGGTGCGAGGAGCACGTCCTCAAAAGGGATAAGTCATTCAGACCATGTCCATGAGGAGAGAAACCATTCTGGCACATGGTCCCACTGGGGATTAAAGAACAGAAGGTGACTTACCATAGCAGCAAACTGTGATAAGATGGAAAAAAAAGCAGCTTGGTCAGTGCCATTCATATATGTTGATGGACATACAAGGGTAGTGACAGGGAATCAGCAAAGCACTGATGTACTCACGGCATTTGTCCTTGATGTTCCGCACAAGCGCACATTGCTTCAGAAAATAAAACAAAGGGGGAGAGAAAGGGGAAAAAAAGAGGTATGTGATGTGAAACAGCCAATAAAAGAGTTTTTCAAAGCAAGAGACAATACTTACATCTCTGGATTCTCCTTTATCGCCTTTGAGCCCCTGTTTAAAAAATAAAATAAAACTAAGTGCAATGTTTATTTGCAGAGTGCCCCATGAACCCAACTGGAATGACTATTTAACCACGGGTTGTGCACAAGCTAAGGGGAAACCTCCTTGGTTTTATAGTTGTATTTCCAGCAAAAGGAAAAAATGTTTTGCTCTGTGAGGAGTAAACCCAGCTGAAACCAAACAAAAGGGTTAGTTAGGATGGTCCATGTTCATGTGAAAAGCAAGCCAAGTCATCTTGGCCTTTCTAGGGTGCTCTGTGCTAGTAAAATTTGGTCATGGACCATATCCTCTGTGGACTGATAAATGCTAAAGAGCTGAGAACTTCCTAGAGGGAGTTTTAAGTGGCATATTGCCATAGGGAACTTATCCTAGTGCTTGATAAGAGCCTGTGTTTTGCCTTTTTCCTTCTTGTTGTGTATTGTGGTTTGAGCACAGGTTATCATTTATCAATGGTAAGCAGCTAGTTAGGGATTTACAATGACGCATTCCAGACAAATGAAGAGGACTTTTCCCAGGTTGAAATTAGTAGAAGATGGAGGTGGGCATATTTTTCAACCCCTAACACATTTTTCAGTGAGGCAATAAGGACGCTTTCTGGGTGGAAGTCAGAGGCTCCATCAGCAACACAGTGAACACTTACAGATGGTCCAGGGTATCCAACCTCTCCTTTCTGACCAGGTGTCCCAGGATCTCCTGCATTTCCCTAGAAAGAGAGAACGAATCAATCTTCTCCACAACCATCTGCAGGAGGACTGACATGAGCATGGGTCAGCACTTAGTGGGAAAAGATGAGCACACCTATCATGCCATTCATGGAGAGGGGAAAAACTCTGTCCCACTTACTCTGCGACCCCTGTTCCCTACAGGGCCGGGGCCTCCAGCAACACCACGGTCACCAGGTCCACCCTGGGTGAGGAAAGACACACAATGTAGCTCTTAATCTGCACAGAACAATAGGTTATGACTACATTGCTTGGAAAATGAATGCATAGCTCATGGCTGCACCATACCTTGGGCCCTGGGTATCCAATGAAGCCACGTTCTCCCTGAAACAACATAAGGTTTTATTTGAGTATAGGGTATTAGAAGATGAACCTGATACTGCAGGCAGATCTATAGCAACTTAAAGGATTAAATGATATAGAGAAAAGAGGGACTGCAAATTAATTTTGCAATTTTTTTCCTCATATAAATAACAAAAATCATACATCTACTCTCTTTAAGGTCTGATTACTCCTCTAAGGCTAATTTCAACTGTAAAGAAGCTGTCAGAGATGCTTGTATGGAGCTTTCATGGAGCTTTCTGGCTAAAAGGTACAAAAACATTCTGTCTCCTCCTCAGAGAAGCTGGTTTCCATAGACAATACCAAGACATAGGCAGAGGGGGAAGGTCTGAAAAGTCTTACCTGATTTTCTCCCCAGGGTACACATAGGGTGGATTCCTGTTCCTGTACAAAGCCTCTCTGACTTCACCCAGGCCCCTCACCCATCTGCATTTGAGACCTTGGCAACTTTCTAGTCCTTGATAACTCACATTGGCCATGCTGAGCATACCCCTACCTTTCTGCCCTTAGGACCTGGGCCACCAATTCCATCTCGTCCATCATCACCCTAAAATTGGAAAGACACATTCATTAATATGCAGCCACAGCTGAATAGCTTAAACTTCACGGGTCCAGTGACACCAATAGAAAGAATCCACTGGGAGGCCACAGGCTCTTGAGAAATCCTCCTATAGATGAAATTATCAAAAACTGGTGCTAAAACTACAAATCTAGTTTAAGACTTGCTTAGCATAGACACACAGTATGTGTATACAGGTGGAAGTGAGCAATGAGAAGCAGGTTAGGAAGAGATGCCCCAAGTCAGCCAAGGCCAAACTCACCATTTCTCCTCGTGGTCCCTGCTGTCCATTTGGCCCTTTGGGTCCTGGATTTCCAGGCTCACCCTGAAAACAGGAGCATCTGTTAAAGTATGTGCTGAAATTCCAGGTAACACTGAGCCCTTCCCACTCCATCACCACTGGTTTCTTTACTTAGACCAACCTGCAGTGCTCCTTGCAGCAAAAAGTCATGGCTGGATCTACATGGTCAGCAACACTACAAAAGTGCTTGGTGTTTAGTGGCACCTTTAGTGATTTTGTAGTGAAAGAAGGCAACCAGGTGCCAGTAATTGCCAGGTAGTGAGCGTGAGCTTGTGTTAAGCCCACCTGTGCCTGATTAGGGCGGGCCCTCACTGCGCATGAGCAGGACCAGGGGGCCAATAAAAGGGCTTAACACAAGCTCACACCCACTACCTGGCAATCAGTGGCACCTGGTTGCCTTATTTCACTACATGATTTCAAGAAACTCAGCTTTTTTAACATGGGAGAGCTTTCTTGGACACGGGAGACCAGGCAGCTCTCACTAAAGGATGGTGCTATTGGTGTTTGCTTTTTATAAGCACTGCAAAAAAACTTAGCTCCTAGGTTCTGATTTTGTCAGCGCAAATGGGCAATGAAGAAGCCATGAAAATGAAACTGTGTGAGTGAATCTGCAGAGATAAAAATATGTGTAAGGGTCTGGAGAAATTCAGCACAGTCACTTTTCCATGTGGGCATCAGCTGAGAGTCTGCCCTGAAAAATTACTTGAGAATCTAATTTACTCAAGTACTTTTGCTTCTTTGTTCAACAAAATGGTAACCAAATGAAACAACCAGAGCACAGACTTTGCTTTACTCCACCCTGTGCAATCTAGTGAAGATGAACTAATTTCACTCCAAGATGTTCATCTCCAGTATTTTTTTAAGCTCACTCTTATCTGGAAGCCTTTTATTGCAGTTGTAATTGCTGATGCCCCTTGCCTGTGAAGACATACCTTTTGTCCCAAAGGACCAATCCTGCCCCTCTCTCCTGGGGTTCCTGGTGGTCCACCACCCGCCTGGAACAGAAACAGGGAGAGAGGTATGTTGGCAACATGTCAGTAAAAATGTTTGCCAGAAACTAGGGGATGGGTGACTGTGAAATCACGTGCTACCAAGGCTGGTGCCTTTCAAACCACCTTACAGAATCCACAAGTCTAATTCATGGTTGGGGAGAGCTGAAGAACCAGGTCAGCTGAATTCAAATATCATCAGCAACCTATACTGTCTCCAGAGAAATCCCCTGGGAAAGGTGTAAGTAGGAAGGGAAAAGTCTTGCTCAGGATGGGGAAATATGTGTCTGGCTTTATGGCCATGAGTTTTGCTGGGGTATGCAGATGAGGGGAGAAAGCCATGCATGGGGGGCTCCCAGTAAGAATATGAGATAGTCATGCTCTGGCCTCAGAGACTGAGGCATCATGGAGGATGCCCTGCCAGTCATTCAGGGTTCTTCTTTAAATCTGAGACAATGCAAAATATAATGGACCAAACACTGGAGTCCTGATGCCTCTGTGCATGCTTCTAACTCCTTCTCTTTTTTAACTCCTGATCAAGTAATCTTTAGCATAAGTTGGGAAGAGGATTGTACTGAAAGAGTGAGTTGTAAGAGAGTAAAAATAGTTCGAGTCCTAGAGATGGCAACAAGAGGATACAGTAGCACTGTTGGGTCAATGACTGAGAAGCAGCAGAAGGGTTTACCCTGGGTCCAGGAACACCCTGCTCTCCTCTTATGCCTGGTGTGCCGAGCTGGCCAGGTGGACCCTGTGTGGGGAGAAAAAGAGACTCTGTCAAAGCATAAGCACATAAACACACCAGTGCTACAAGAGATCGTAAGGGTAGAAAGGCTACAGTGCCTGAGAGATGGTTTTCAAACATGTCACACCTTGGGTGGTATGAATGCAATGGTAGGCTTGATGTCCTGGGCAAGGACAGCCAGGCCACGGCGCACCCAAAAATAACCACGTCCTGACAGTCCTCACTCCTGGGACTCTTTGAGAGAGCAATTGTGATGACACAACAGCATCATGAAAGAAGACCTTTACTTTTGCCTTCTCAGGCCCATAAGCTCACTGACCTGTGGCCCTCTCATGCCTTGTTCTCCTGCTGGTCCCTCTTGACCAAGAGCGCCCTTGGTACCCTTGAAATGCAAAATAGGACAACATAGGTTAGCATGGGGGCACGTGGTCAGTACCAGGTGTGGGAAAGGAGATCTCAGGGCATGGGACACTGCTTTACTGCTGCATAAAGAGTGGGGAAGAACAGTTATGTTATTGCAGAACATTATTATAGCAGAGAATGAGCACCAAACTGGTGGGGTAATTTGCATCCTGCAATCAACAGGGACCAATCTCCTTTATGCTTTGGCCCCATTACACTTCTCCAGCAGTCCACAGAGATGAAGCAACTGAGCAAGGAATGCTGCAGAGAACAGGCAGCCCCAGGCATGTGGATGGATGAGACCAGGAAAGAGCTTACAGGGAGATGAGCCTGTGGAGGGAAATGGAAATTTGGAGGAGAGAGGAGGCAGAGAGAAAGAGCAAAGCCCATGTGTCTGTTCTCTTTGCACATTCCTCTGGATGCTGTGGCTGCCTGGCCAGCATCATAGCAGGAGCCCCAGCTGTCAAATACATCAACACTTACTTTTGGTCCTATTGGTCCCCTTCGTCCTGTCATACCCTGTGAAAAAAAGAAACAATGAGACTTGTTATGCAAGTATGCAAGGACTCATTTCTCTATTGCTTTTATATCCATGTATCACTGTTTCTCGTAGTCCAAAATTACATTTGAATAGTTTAATTTTCTCTACTTGGGAGAGAGAGAGAAAGAAAGACACATGGTTAGCTCTCTGAAATCAAACTGACATGTTTTCTCCTTCCTTGCATAACCCAACTCCCCACAACATAGGTGGACAGTTGCCTCACATATGCAGGAGCATGCCACAGCCTCTGGGCCTCATTCCCTGAGGGGGAGCAGCAGGGAAGGCACCCCCAGATTTCCCTGCAACACCAGCTCCCATTTGGTTTTGCCTTTTAAAAACCAGCAGCCAAATGAAGATGGATATGCCAGATTAGATCAGGTGTAGCTCCACTGATCTGATCACTGAGTTACTTCCATGGGAATAAATTTAGGATCAGATCTTTAAAGTCTACACAAGGCAGAAAGCCATCAGGCATTTTTTCTGTTGAGTTTCTTTTGCTTTGTTTCTTTTGTGTTGAACTCCTGGTGTTTGTGAAACAAAGCACATGGCAAGGTAGGAGGGGAAAAGTTATTGTCAATCTAAGCTCAGGTTCCACTGACTGTAAGAGTGGCAGCTCACCTTCCTCCCGACTCCACCGTCCTGGCCATCCACCCCCACTGGTCCTGGTTCTCCCTAAAGGAAAAGCAAATCTCTGGTGAGAGGCCTGAGATGGGCAGGCACTAGGAAAATAAGTTCATTTCTCACAGAATGGATCCTTTTGCCCTCTCACAAAAGTTACTCAATATTCCCACATTAGTGGAAATCCTAACGACTCATGGAGACTTTCCATCAAGTTTCTCAGATAACATAAGGTGACATTTCCAGTCTTTGGAAATGCCTTCTGACATTTTAAGGCATATTTAAGACACAGTCTGAGCTGATAAAAAACAAATGGCTTTGGAAATTTTCCAAGGAGAGTGAGGGCTTTTTTCCCAAAGGTTTCAAGTGAACCAAGACATTCAGATTTGGTATCATCTTAACTGTTTTTGGCTTTTGCATTATGACCCACAAGAACATACGAAGTTAATTTCCAAGTACAAAGTTGTTTTCAGTGACAATATCCCAAAAGGCATTGTAGGATAATAAAAATATTTTTTAAAAAACACTTCTAACACAAAACATCTTCTAAACTGATATATTCCTACAGGAAGTTTTGGTTGCAAAACAAAAGCATTTTCTAGAGGAAAAATATTTTATCTGACAAAGCACGATATGTTTAAGAAACTTTCACTTTTTTGGCAGCATCCTTTTTTCATACTTTTTTCTGTTGCATCCTATTTTAAACCCATCCAAAAACAACAAAAGAAAAAAAAAAAGACACTTTACCATTGGCCCAATTTCACCCTTTTGGCCTCTGGATCCCCGCTGAGTATTATCAGCTCCCGAATCTCCCTGAAAGCAAGAGAGCAATGAGAAACATCTAAGTGAGACTTGTAAGTCAGACATGCAAAACAGCTCTGAACCAACATTTTGGTTTTTTCTTTTTTCACAGAATTAGATGAAGAATTATGGGTGTTTTCAGACAGACACAGGTTTTTAACTGAGAAATTATTATTTTAAAGGGAAGGAGGGGAATTTTAATATAATGGAACACTGATTGGCAGGTTGGTATCAAGAGACACGTTACCCACATGTTACCTCTAAGTCCTTGCTCTATCACTGAACATGCCACTGTCAAGCTGCATTTAGTAAGCATGAGTACCTGCTTGCTTATGATCCCCAGAACTGGTGGAAGTGGGTGAAAAATCAAGAAGATGTCTTAGCTATATTTACCGGGTCCCCACGGAGCCCACGGTCACCTCGTTCTCCTCGTTCACCTTTAACTCCTTTATCACCCTGTGAAGAGACAGAGAATTAGGAAGAGCAGTCCTTGCCTGCTGAAAGCATCTCTACTGCTGCACACCTCTGCCTGGGTCTTCAGCCTCAAGGGGAACATGGTGACTTTGCTACCTCCCATGGTTCAAAGATACCTATTCCCCATGCCTTAGTCCTGCCACAAATGTGAAAAAAGCCTACCCTCCTGCCAGAGTATCCCTTCTCTCCAGAGGAGCCAGGCAGGCCCTTGTCTCCCTAAAAAATAAAAATATTTTAGAATATTTTTCAATTTCAAGGTGCTTCTTAGATACTTCACTGAAGCATCTCATCACAAAGAGAGAAGCAATCAGTATGACCGACCTCTTCTCCATCAATGCCATCCAGACCCATTTCTCCCAGTTCACCCTGCAGAAGAGAAGTGAGGGGCAAATGTTCACTGGGGCTACTGATACATCCATACACACACTTACCATCGTGGCATGAGGAAATAACTCCATACCTTCTCTCCTGGGAATCCCCGAGAGCCCTAGACAGATCAGAAAAGGGAGTTACTCTGGTTTTGACTAATTCATCTCCATGGGAAGTAGTGGGGAAGAGGAGCTGTGCTTGGTGGCAGACCCAGAGCCAGAACCAGGGGAGGACAGACCAGACAGGGCTTGCTGCACCAGGGTTTGACTGTTCCTTTTTTCTCTGATGTTAATCTTCTTCAGTTTTGAGAAGGAAGCTGATATCATGTCAAGATAAAATATGTGCATCATGGGATTTAGCCAGCTGATCCAGTGAAATAGCCTACTCCTTAGCCACAACTCTTTCTCCACTGACTTTCTTTCCTCCCTGCACCCACTTTTAAATGACTTCCAGATTCATTCTCAGTGCCTTTGTCCAAGGCCAGACAGCTTTCTGAAGAGCCTCAGTAGCTCAGCTGCAACTGATGGGCTTGGTTCATGCACTCCTCTGCTCCCTGCCAGATGTTCCTGTGGCCAAAGCAGATGGTAGGAAACATCTTCTCAGTACCACAGAGTATGCCCCGTAAATAATATGTTTCACCACCTTCTCTGGCTTGTGGCACAGCTGCTGTCCTGAACCATTTGCTCCAGGTTCCTCTTTAAAGCAGTGTCCATAGCTCACTTTTCTCCCTCCTACACAACAGCAGATTTCCATCCACATGCCCTGGCCCAAGACATGCACGCACCACTTCTTAGTGTGAAGGAAAAAATCCATCTCTTCTCACATCTTCCCCCTGGAGCCAGATTGCAGAAAATAAATCAGCCTTGTCTGCAGATTGAGCCTGGGTCACTGAGCTGCCCTTTTGCTCCTCATAGCAACACTAAAGCTGTGACGCCTGCTGAATGCCTTGGTGCTTGGCCAGGGGGACACCATCACTTCACTGTGTTTGGCAGCTGTTTTCTGAGATCCTAAAGCAGCAGGAGTTGTCCCCAGTGGACTCCCACCAGCTGGACTCTGGGTCTGCTCTGTGCAGGCTTCTTCCACACATACCTTAGTTCCTCTGTGCCCAGGGCATCCCTGGAAACCTTGTGTCCCATTCATCCCCGGTGGTCCACGCTCACCCTGTTGCATGGAGGAGAAAATGGTTTGGGTTTGCCAGGGTTTGGTTTGCCAAGTGGTTTGCCTTTGTCAAGGTTTGCCTGCTAAGCATGTTGCTTCAACTAGCTGCATACACTGAGGCCTTGAGCAACCTTGTCTCGGTGAGAGACATCCCTGCCCATGGCAGGGAGTTTGGAGTAGATGGTCTCTGGCTGGGATCCCTTCCAACCTAAGCCATTCTATGATTCCATGCATCAGTAAGTGCAGGAGGTGGCTTGGAAGTGCAGAAGAAAACAGAGCTTTCAGGTTTTGAAAGACCAACCCCTGGCCACACCACCATGTCCTGCCCACAGCCTCCCCATGCAGAGACCAACTGAAAGGCTTTGTCACTGAGAGAGAAACATCCTTTCCAAACTCTCATCTATGAAAGAGCTTTATAAAACTTCTTCAAAAATAAAATTACAAGATGAAATACTCAGCCCTGTCTAATTCCATCCTGACCTTACAGCCCCAGGAAAACTTTGCATTGCATGCAACATCTGAGAGCAGCCTTTGGTCCCTGGCCTGTGGGAAAAGCAATGAGCACTGCCACCCCCCTGGCCTCAGCTTCACCTCTGTGTGTGATGCATGAGGAGTTGTTTATTCCACGGGTGATGTGAGACAGATGAAGTAAGTGTCTGGATTAAACTTTGCTACTAAGAAGTCAGAGGACTCGTGTTGTCTTTCCCTCTGATGGAGAGAAACACCCCTTCTTGATACCATTCTTGGACTAACTCAAATCTTTCAGCTGCATTTGGTACAGATAACTCTGGCACAGCCTGCAGCTTTAACAAAGTTGGGGATTTTATTACGTTCAAAAGCACCCTGCACTGTTTGGGACCAGCTACTATCATTCCCACCTTGGAGGAATAGCACAGAGCTGGCTCACATCAAATAACAGGATTAATTCTCCCTGCCATGCCTTCTACAGCTCTCATGGAACTCCTTACTGACCTTCTCCCAGGAGCAGCTGGGAACAGCCATCAGTGGAATCACAAATTTCTGCTTGCTTTCTCATCTAATCCCCACTTATATTTCCAATATTTGTTGAAAAAGCCTCCAAATGCTTGGCTACTATGAGGTCCCTAATTTGAGCAGTACCAAGAGAGGGGGCAGTCACTTACCGGTCCTCCTTCATCACCAGGATAACCTCCATAGCCAAGATCACCTGTGGCACCCTAGAAGACAACAGAGAGGATTCTGCATCGCTTTCATAGTTCTGGGATCTCCCTCTAAATTAATATTCTAGATTTACTTAGATATGGACAAAGCAACTGTTTGGTCATCCTTGTATACAAGTTAGTGACAGAATCTCTCCCTTTGACAGCCCTAAATAGTTTCACAAGACACTTCAGCACTCCCTTCCATCCCCTTTGGTTGTGAAATAGTGAAGAAGAGCAGCTCTCAACCACTGTGCATGGTCCAGGGCCAGTTTTAAAATGGGGAGTAAGAGGAGATGATGTCCCCATTAGCATTATTCCTTACAACATATGCAGCCTGCATGTCACCCACCCATCACCACTGTGGGGAACACTCACCTTGAACAGGAACCTTTTATCCTCAGGTGAAGTGACCTACCTTTGGTCCTATGGGGCCAGGCACACCTCTGTCTCCTCCCTGCCCTGAGCACTTGCATGGGACCTTGCAGCACGTCCTCTCTGCAATGTTGTCCTGTAGAAAAACACATGACCCAAATTGGAAGTTAGGAACCTGGCAGAGCCTAAACCCCATAATTCCTGCAAGCCCTTGAGTCTGTGCAATTGCTTCTGGGCCAAGTATAACGTTGGGCTGGCAATATTTTGGGATTGTTCTGCCTTGAATCACCCACGACAGCAGGAGAAAGAGGTGTGTGTTGGCAGACTGTTTAGGTTGCATGGTTAGGAAGGAGCAGTTAACATTATCTTTTGCACATCAGAGGCAACTGTGTGGGGCAGAATTTGTAGAGCGCATTTAGTAGGAAATCTGTCCCCAGAGTGATGCCTGATGAGAGGAATCTCATCTCCAGAGAAAAAAATCCAGGTTGTGAAGCAGGCTGTGCCAAAGTCACTGCAATGAGTAGCTCACCAGCAGCCTGCAGGCTGAGAACAATTTGCAAAAACACAGGAAAAAAAAAAAAAAAGTAAAGAAAAGAAAAAAGAGATACAGAGTCAGAAAAATCACAGCTTGGTTTTGCATCATCCAAGGGAAAGAAAAAAAAAATCACTTTCTTTGCCAAGTAAATTGTTGGCTGCAAATGTTTCCTGCTAGCTTTGCACATTTCCATGTTGAAAGGATTTTCCTAGGCAGCCGAATTACTTGGGGATGGGCTGAAGACTAGCTTTCATCCCAAATACCAAGGTTCACTCTCAAGTGGCTCCACTTTCATTTGCAGAGAAGGGCCCAGCAAAGTTACCACAAGGATCAGTGGTTAAGCCAAATTTTATTGAGTCTACTGGAAAAGGAGCTTAAGGATGCTGGTAGCAGATGTGAAGTTGGGAGGAACTAGACATAGCAAATTAACTCTAGGAACTCAAGAGTGACTACATACAAAGGAGGGAACTAAATTTACTAAGAAGAAAGGTTACTCTTTCATCTGGAAAAGGCATGTCTGAAATACAGGCAGGGAATCAACATGGGGAAAAAAACCTAGAAAGCAATGCTTGTTCAAGAAATTCAGCCATGGTTCATCCCTGCAGGAGATCCAGCTGTCAGCTTTCCTCTAGCATTACAAGGCAGCACTGCCTGTGCCCAGTTACTTACAAGCTGCTCTGCCAGCTCAAAATCCAAGTCCAGCAGATTAATTCTCAGTGGCCTGTTGTAGGTGAACCCACGACCAAACTCCAGCTGCATCACTTTGTCAAAATTGCTCACTCGGTCCAGACCAACAAAGATGAGAGCATTGACACCTGAGAGGGAAGGAAGCAGAAGGGGCTGTGTAATGGGATGTTTGAGGGGTTCTGCACACCCTCTCCTGTATTGGTCATTATCTGCCCCTCTGATGGCAAACAGAGCTTATTCAAGAGAGAACAAGCATCTTCAAGCACAATCAGTGCAAGGTACCCACATGCCTACCTGCTATCAGGCCACTAAATATCACAGCAAGGCGATGTAGAACAGCAAATGCATATAGTAACTATAAAATCCTTATTCATAAGAATCCAAAGCTGGTGGATTCATAAGAGATGGTTGTAATATGGTCCACATGTTAAGATGTACTATTACCACTGCCTCGAAGAATAAAAAATTACCTTCTGTATGCAAAGCAGATGAAGCAGCCTCCAACTGATCTAATGAGTCATCTGCACCATCAGTAAAATGGATTACGACCTGGAAGAGAATCAATTTTATGTCAGGACCCAGAATACTCCAGGTGTAAAACAATCAATGTGCAAGCTGAAAGGCCTTCTTTCAAGGGACGTCTCATCTGAGATGAGATGGGGGAATTGCTATGCCCTTTCTAGGCCACAAACTGTTGGATTTCCATGCTAGATCTTGGTACACCGTACCATACAGGTGTTTGTTCCTGAAGCACAAACAGGGAAAATCTGGGAAGCAATAGTTCACAGCCAAGCAGTGTCCGTGGGCACCAGCTGCAATGAATGTATTTATTTAATGAATAAATTTATTTAATTAATTTCTCATGAATTTACAGTTGCTTGCCAATACTAGGATCCAAAGTCATTTTTCCTGGCCAACATCGTGTCAAAGTGGCTTTGGTCTTGATTTACCTTGGTGCTGCCTGAGGGCAGGGATCTGAATTTGTTCAGGTAGGACTTCAGTGTCTCCGCTGTGAGAACATAGGGCCCGCGGGTGCGCATGCCTTGGAACCTCTCAAAGAACTCAGGCTGGTACTTGGAGAAGTCCAGTCCCTCCACGGGTCCCCCCCGAGTCTGGGCCATGATGGCCACCCTGACATTGGGTGCCTGGTTGCCAGTGCAGCTGATCTTCTGCATTTGCATTATTCTGTTCAGCACAGACTCAACTCTGGACTCCAGAGCTCTCTGGGAATTAAATATATTTTGACCAGCTCCAACATCTGTGACATCAAAACCAAGGATCACATCTATGTCACAATCTGAAAGGGAAATGCAGAAAGAGAAGACCATCACTGTTCAGCACAAAGGAAAAAAAATTCCTAGTTATTCTCTTAGTTGCTAGAGATGAGACTCTGCACTGATCACTGCCACAGTTTTATACACAGAAAGCCTTGGGTTTTCTTTCATCACAGGCATAAAAATCTGAGAAAATCTGCATGTTGTTTTTTTTGTTATTTTTGTTCAATTGTTGCTTAGCATTTGGAAGAACTGATTAAACTGAATCCAATAGAAATCTGTGTTTTCATCAGGCAGCCAAAACTTCTTTCTCTCCTCTGCATGAAAACCTGTTGCAATGCTGTGCAATTACCTTCTACTTGTGCTTGAAAAATCATCCTCCAGTCCTGGGGACATAGAGGCAAAAAACAGATAACTGATGTCAAGTCCTGAAAGATGTAGCTAGGGTTTCTATGGGATAACTGGGAATTAGGGCAGAAAAAAGCACTGAAGTTGCTCAGCTCACACCTACAAGGCAATACATGGTTTGCATTTCTGCAGAGCCACCCTATAGCCCCCGAGTTGCCTGTTGGGTCTAGAGCACAGGAGACCAGGCTGCTGGCCACCTTTTGTCTGGATGTAATATCTCCTCTGCCCACACAGGCTTTCAAGCAGGGAGATGTTTGAAATGTCTTTGCTATTCATCACACTGGTGCTGCACTCAGGAACCACTAAGGGTAATGACCAGCAGTGGTTTGCTTTGCCCTGTACCCAGTTTGTTTTCATCTCAGCTGGAGCTGTTGCTCAGCTCAGAGCAGCTTTTGCTCTCCTTCAGCTTCTGCAGAGCTTTGGGAGATGCCTCTGCTCAACATCCAGAGGGCTGAGCCATGATCAGTTGTGAGTAGTTATGAGAGTAGGATTTGCCATATTGTAGTAAGTTAAACCAGCTGCAGGGAGTCTGCTCTGACGGCAATACCTTGCTCACTCACCCCAGCTACCCTTGCTTAGCTGCTGAAGTAGCCAAATCTTGGGATCTTTTCTTACGGCAATTTTACCTTAAAATGCAAGCACTCTCACCCTAGCTTTTTCTGATATACCTGACATGAGACCTTGGATGACCTGGCAGGAGAAATACTGATACTCATCACATCATGTGTGCCAGGGACTGAACAGCCATGGAGTCCAACTGGTTTGTTATAAATGCATCAGGCTTAACAAGGACCATCACTTTGGATGGTTGGCCTGCCACCACGCTACTGGCTTCAAGTGCCTACACATCTGGAGGGTGAGGTAGGTAGACTTAGTCCAAAGGCAGCTAATTAAAGCCCCCCTATTGATGTGGTAGCACAAGGTCAGTGATTTAGTGTCTGCTTGTCATATCTGAAATTCTTCCACCACATTGTCACCTCTGTAGCAATGAGGTGACACAGGCACACATCAACAGGCAGCTCTCATACCAAGGGCTTGCAGCCTTCCATGTGCTTATGGAGGAGTTCTAAGCCCATGCTGCACCTCAGGCTATGGACAACAAAAGCAGGCTGGACAAGTCCATCAGAACCCACTGGTCATATGATGAAAAGATCACACTTACCTCTTGTAATGTCTGTCGTTCCTGGGCACAGTTTCTCCTCCATAGCAGCTTCAAGTGTAACCAGGACCTGCTCATTCAGCTCAGACAGCTCCTGGGCCGTGGATGCTCTGAAACTTGTGGCACTTTCACTGGCCAGCCTGCTGACTTCCTTCAAGTCAATGTTTTTCACACCAACTGCAAACACCTTGACCCCTTTCTGTGCAATTTCTGAGGAGGCACTTGGCCCATCATCTGCAGATTTCCCACCTGTGACGATGAAGGCAATCTGGGGCACCCTCTGGTCAATTCGGCTGCCGGACTCCTTCACAAAGTGTTTTGCCTGGATGTGTTTGATGGCTGCACCAGTGTTGGCCACTAGACCACCTTTGTAGATGACTTTATTAATAGCATCTAAAATCTGAGGTTTGGTGGAATAATCCTTGAGGAAAAACTCATCAGTGACATCGGAGTTGTACTGGGCCAGTCCTACCTGGATAGAGTCGCCATCCCTATAAATGGCATCCACCACAGAGTAGACAAACTGGAGAACTTCTTGGAAGTTATCCCTCCCCAAATTGATGGAGCCATCCAGCAAAAACACAATGTCAGCCTGCTTTTTACCTCCTGAAAAGATTACAAAGAAAACACAGTTGTTAATAATTGTTTGTGGTGTCTCTAATATTAAAAATGTTTAGTGTATTGTGAAGTGGCTTTGTGTTTCCCCTCCTTTCTATCTTTTTAGTTTGTTCTGTGGCATGATTCTACATCTGTACAAGAATAAATGTTTTATAAAATGTATTTATTATACTTGACACAACATTATTTGTTTTTGTTACAGGTACCCTCATTTCAAATTTAATTTTTTCTTATGCTCAACTAGCTCTTCAAAGTCTTCTTTAAAGAAATGTGAGTAAACAGTTGGGAATAAAAAGGTGTTATTATGTTGAGCATAAGATAGAATCATTTCCACATAATTCAAATTCTATCTGTGCTCTGTCCAGAAAAGCCTCTAGGGTGAACAGCAGACTTACCAGGCCCTAAAAATCCAGGGGTTTCAGTTGTAGGTATTGGAAGCTCTTCAAGAATACTCTGCACCTTCTTTTCCAAAGATGGGAGTGCCGTGAAGTCCTGGACCACAAGCACACGCTCGGGATCATTGGTGATGATCTGCAGCTGGCTCCTGTCCACATTCCTGGCTCCAACACCCAGGGGTTTAATGCTGGTTGAAGTGATCACATTAGCAGGCCTGTTCACATCATCCTGGGACCGGTCTCCTAGGATGACAACTAGGTGCTGGGGCACTCCATCTTCTATCCTGCTTCCTGCAGACTTGATGAAGTAGTTCTTCACCACGTAGTCTAGGGCTTTGCCAGCATTCATAGGGGACCCCCCTCTATGCCTCAAGCGGCGGATGGCTTGAAGGACAGCATTTTTGGACTTGTGGGTCTTCAGGTAAAACTCCGGGAAGACATTGTTGCTGAACTGCACTACCCCGATTCGCACTTTGCTTGGCCCGACTTCCAGCTGCTGAACAATCCTGCTGATGAAATCCCGGATGTGAGCGAGTCCATCGGGCCTAACACTGTCAGAGCTGTCAATGAGGAAGACTATGTCCTTTTCATCACCAGAAATATCTGCAGGGAAGCAAGGAGAGAGGAAATCACTTGTGCGTCAAGACTTTGCCTAAGCTTTTCTGGAGGATTTCTGTTCTCTCTGCTCTCACATGGTGTAAAGCTGTGCAGTATTTTATTTGTATATTTTAGCCAACTTTAGGCATGGTGCTGCAGGGAGCCTCTCCAATAAGGCTCATGTGCAACTGTGCATGCATGTGATAACATTCTACCTAACACTCAAATCATGCGTTATTCAGGGCCTTATCTCTTCTATTCATTAATGCCCTTTGGATTTCTTAGTGTTCCCGGCTTCAAGTTGCCCCAGATTTCTGTGTCATTCCTAGAGAGCTGATAAATGGGAATAAGTGGTCATTTGACTTGAAAATCAAAATATGTAATATATTTAGGTACTTGACTTGCAAATCAAAGTAATAATGTATTTAGGTACTTGGGTATAATTTCTACATATCTTGAAGTTTTAAGAGAAAACTTTACATGTTCTACACCTTTGCTTTTAGTTAAAGAAAACCTCAATTTAGAGATGGAAAGTTATTTACATATTTGGGCAGCATTCTCTTGAATAGCAACCTAGAAGCAGCCCGTGTTGACAGTGCCTTACCTATGGGGGTTTGCACATCTCCCAGCAGACGTCTGATTTGGTCCCCAGTCAGGGTTTCAATTGGAGTCAGCAATTTTTGCTCAAGGCTGGGCAGCTCCTGGAAACTGGAGACTTGGAATACATAATCAGGACTAAGGGAAATCTGCACCATCTCCTCGGGATCCATGCTCTTTGCTACCACCAAGGGTGCCACACCTACTTGCTTGACTTGGAGTGAGGGGTTCTCTAAGTCATCATCAGACTTGCGGGAGGAGAGGATGATCAAAAACTGAGGGACCCCCTCCTCGATGCGGCTCCCGGAGGGCCGAGTGAAGATGGTTTTTGCCACAAAATCAAGGGCCTCCCCCATGTTCACCTGCTGACCACCCTGTGGCCGCAGCCGCCTCACGGCATTCTGCACCTCATCCTTGGTGGAGTGGGCATTAAGCAGGAACTCCACGTGGGGATGCTCACTGAACTGGACCACTGAAATCCGGGTGGTGTCAAAGCCCACGTCCAGGTTGTCCACTATCCTCTCAATGAGATCACGGACCAGGTAGAACTCCTGGGCGGCATAGCGGGAGCCATCAACCATGAACACAACATCCCTCTTCACACCTCCTGCAGGAAAAAAGGCAGCAATCAGAAGACACATCAGGCATTGCTTATGTAGAGCAGCTAAGCTCACCATCTACATTAGTGACCCTGGCCTTTGGCCATGGGGAAGTTATTCATCCATTTGTTCCCTGGGATATCTCCTGGAAGCCCCAGCAGGCAGCAGAGACAAGACCAGTTTTCTAGGCACATCCCCAGGCAGTGCAAGAACAACAGCTTCCAGAGCAAAGGAAGCAAGAGGGAGCAGGAGAAACCTGGAATAATAATTCCTCATGGATCTTTCCCCATAAGGAAATGTATTCTGGTGATGCTCCTTACTCAGGGCAGGTTGTCAGGCAGCTTGGGATTGTTTTATGCTCTGTACCACCCCATCTTTATTTGGCTTTGTCCTATAAGACAGCTTCTATCTTATTATTCTCTCAGCTTCTGTCTTTCCAGGATGACTTTTTTCTTCCCAGTCAAGCCTTTTTTGCAGTGGTAATTCAGGTCAGAACGTTAATTTTCACACTGAATATCACACTGATAAATGAGGATAGAGGAAAGCAGGCTTGCTCTGAAGGGAAGGAATAGAGAGAGATAGATGGTGAAATTCAAAGGGCCTGATCTGGAGTGCATACCCTTCATGCCAGGTATGCACTGCCTGTATTTCCAAAAAAGACCAGAAATGGAAGATCTGATCCTTTTCCTGATACCTGCTTCCAAGTTTCCTATCCCCAGGGTGAAGAGTGAGGGTGACAAATACAAGACACATCAGCAGGTCTTACATTTAGCAGAAAGCTGACCTTGATTTATAGTGGTGTGAAGGTGTCCCTGTCTCATTAAATGACTCAATTCCATTCCAGGAGGAATAGCATGGACTCAAAATTTATCAATTTGAAATAAGATTAATCATTCACTTTGTGGGTCTTCCATGTGGATACAACATGGACCACCTCAAGGGACTGGGCTTAAAGGTGGCTCAGCTGAATTATAGAGCTCCTGCCAACCCTAAGTACATCAAAAAAATACATCAGCAGAGAAACCAAGATGAACCTGGAGTCTTAGCTGTGACCATTCTTGCTTTTCTTAGTTTGTGCTAGAACCATGATGTAACTAAACATCATTTTTTTGGCTTTCAGTGCAGACACAAATATCTTCTCACCTGGGCTGGGTGATGCAAAAACCAGATCAGGGGCAAGTGACTGTATCTCTTTCTTGGTCAGCTGGATGACTCTGTTTGAGATGACCTGCTGCACCGTGTCCAGCTCGCTGAAATCAGGCACAGAGATAGCAAATTCTGGGAGGAAGGAAATTGTCTGCAGCTCTGTAAGGTCAGCATTTCCAATCCCAACACCAAAGGGTACCGTGCCACTCGTCTTCAGGACCACTGAGGGCCTCCTCACATCATCCTGGGACCGGTCAGCAGTCAGCAGAATCAGGAACTGAGGGACATTCTCTGCTATCCTGCTGCCACTTGACACTGTGAAAACATTCTTGATGAGATAGTCGAGGGCTGCTCCAGTGTTCAGAGGAGACCCTCCCATAACCTTCAGCTCCTGGATGGCACTGATGAGATCTGCTTTGTCTTCATGGGTGTCGAGTAAGAACTCAGGTTGTATGACATTGCTGTACTGAGCAACAGCCACACGGACCTTGTCACGACCAATATCCAGGCTTTCAACAACTCTTTGGACAAAGGTCTTCAGTAGAGGGAAACCACTTCTGACGCCATCTGAACCATCAAGTAGAAACACCACGTCCTTCTTCTCACTTCTCTCAGCTACAGTTTGAGACAAGTAAGGGAAGTAAGTGAGATTGTCTTTTGCAGTGATTATTATCCACCTAATACATTGAACCAAAGGAATACAAAATCCTGAGAAAGGGACAGCAAGCTGTCAGGATGAGTGGTTTGGTTCCTTTGTGATCAGATGCAGTCCCTGGTGAAGAGGCAGATGGGCAGAATTCAGTGGAAACCACAGTGCAACATGTGCCATGCCTTAACCACTGAACCACAGAGTCATAGACCCATAAGAAAGAGGGAGTCAAGGGACTCTGGGTGCCATCTCCTACCTGAGGCTGGGAGAAGCCATCCACTACCCAGGGCATGGGAAGCTGGAACATGGCTTTGCAATATGTAACAAGAGTCTGGGGCATTGGGTATTTTTTGCTCTCAGAGAAAACTGAGTTTCTGCAGGAAATGTCATTCTGCAAAGAGGGTGCTCACAAGGTGCTGGTGAAGAGAGAGAGAAAATCTTTTCTGAAGCATCACTAAACTCAGAAATAAACAATGCTGCACATGCTCAGACAAAATAAATATTTGCTGGCCCAGACATCCAACTGAAAATGCTGAAATGCTTTTCTAAAATGCTAGACACTGATGTTCTGGTTTTGCTGTTTTACTAACTTCAACCACAAAACAGTGCTCATTGTAACCAAATACTCTTTCTTTAAAAAAACAAAACTCTAAAATGCCAAGGATCAGAGAACTGTCCTTGTGTTCTCCTATTGAGTAACAGAACTGCAAAGCTTTGTCTCAGTCATGCAGAAAACATTCCTGCCACTCAAACACAGCAACTGATGAATGGTATCCCTAAAATTGCTGTTGGCTTTTTTATAACAGGGCCAAGTGGGACAAGCAGGTACATGATCTGTCCCTCTGAAGAAATCTGAAATATCTGCTTTTGAATGTTGGACACAGAAAGAGTTAACAAGAACAGCTGAAGCCTTAATGCAGATTTCAGATCAAGTTTATTATTTAGGAGGAATGTTGGAAACTTGTTTAGTTGATGCATAGGGCCAGAATATCAATAAAGCTTGTAGAGCAATAGAGGTAGGAAAAGGGAGTAGACATTGCCTGGTGTATCCCAGTTTCATACACTCCCTCTGAATTTCAGGGCCAGGGAAAAAGAGTACTAACAAAAGTGACTGGGTAGCAGATACAGAAGAAAAAATATGGGTACTCTTATGAGGTGGCTCTCTTCTAGCCAGGAATATTAGGAAAATTAGGTGGATGCAGCTATTGGTGAAGAGTTAGCACCGCTATTTGCAATACTTGGGGACCAAAGGGATTTAAAGTGATCTTGACAAGACAGCAAAAGTTTGAAAAGGGAGGATGCAATTCAAGAGCAAGAGTTGCTGTTGGTCTGTGTTGAGGCAGAACATGTACCAGTGCAGGAAGGGCAACAAACCCACATGGAAAGAATGAGGTAAGAGATGACCAGGGGATACCAGGGGATTGTTTTGCTCTGTCCATTTGAAGCAGGGTGATGCTGGACACACAAGGGTGAAAATGTAGAAAGCCTGCAAGATCAACAAGTGACCTGGTGACACAAGGATCAGGACAAGATGTACATGGAAAGCTTAAAGCAATTGAAGGGCTGTAACACAAACCAGAAGTATCTAGCATCTGTATCCTGGAGCTGAAATAGATGGGAAAGGCTTAAACCATGACTATGAAGGCAGAGCTTTGTCACTGAGGGAAACTGCCTATGGATGAGCCTAAAAGCAACTGAACAGATCGATCATGGAGGCTGGGCAAATCTCCACTGGAGTGTTTTCAGCCCAGACCACACCAATGTCAGCTGTTTCTGGACATGAAGATCCTGTTGGACACTAGGGTAGGTAGCAGATGGCACCCTCAGTTCCCTTCCAACCCTGTATGTTTTTTTTTAGTTTCTGTGATTCTAAGTCCATCTGCCCAGGACTTTTACAGAGAGATGACATGGATATCATTACATTTTTCCTTGTCCCCACCTGCTCTTGGGAGACAGGTTAATTCTCAAATTAAGGATGCATCAGGAAATCACACAGCTGGACACGGACTATTTACAATAAAGGAGTGTCAATTTATAATTGTGGCTGTGTGATTCTTTTTATAATTTTTAAAATTATACAATACAAATATATATACAATATAAACAATGGAGCAAGGGTGAATCCAGCCTGTTACAGTGCTGCTTACTCCCTGCCACTCCTCCAGAAAAGGGAAGATGGAAGAGGAATTGAGACAAATACTTCTATCCCTTTCCCAGTACTGCACATCAATTTATGCAAGATCTTTTTTCCTATGTTTTACACATTAGTAATAGTACCTACTGCAGCTCTTGCAGCCAGACATATGACTTTTTCCTCACTCATCTTTAAAATTCAGTTTGGACCTTAATGCTTTGCTGGATCAGTGTCTGACTAGAGGTAAATCCAAGTACAAGAGTAGTTTCTACATAATAATTTTAAACATCACCAGACACAATTGCCCCAGTTACCAAATTGAGGGAGGGCATGTAGGTGCTGTCTTTCAGCCTGTTGGGAAGCCTGGGGGTTCCTGTACCTGTTGGCTGAAGCTGGATAGTTTTCAACAGGTTGACTATGTTTGGCTGAAGCTCTGAAATCCGAGAGAGGGAGTCGACGTTCAGGATGAACTGCGGGGCATAAACTATCCTCTCGAGCTCCACAGGGTCAGCATTTCTGGCTTTGATAGCAAAGGTCACAACTCCAGCCTCCTTCAGAGCATCTGATGGTTGTTCCACATCATCAGATGATCTCCCAGCAGCAAGGAGGACTAAAAACTGAGGAACTCCTTCTTCGAGCCTGCTTCCAGCTTCCTTCACAAACAGCCTCCTTATAGCTTCATCTAGCGCAGCTCCGATGTTCAGTTGCTTCCCTGTTTTTATTTTCATCCTTTTCACTTTCAGTAGGATGTCTTGCTTAGATGGGAGTTCAGCAAAGTCAAATTCAACTTGGACAGTGTCACTGAATTGAGCCACAGCTACTCTCGTGGCATCGGGACCCACGTTCAGGTCAGAAATTACTCTGTGTAAAAAGTCCCGGACAGCAGGAAAGGTACCCAAGAGGTTGGCTGAGCCATCAATCAGGAATAAAATATCTTTCTTGCTTTCTAGAACAAATTCACAAATGGAAAGAAGGGAAAAAAGACATATGAAGGCGTTTTTCTTCTTAAACATCACCCTAGAAATTTCTTTGCAAATTAGCTGCGTTTCAATATGCAAAGCAAGTAATTTTCATTTGCCAAACTACTTAGGCCATAGGACTGAAAGTAGCTTTGATTTGTTTATCTGAGAAGGAAAGGGAAGCAAGGACAAATCTCGACTAAGACTCAATAAACTGAGGCACCATACAGTTGTATTATACATTGTATCACATCAGATTAGTCATATCATAAACTGGCTGTTTCAGACTAGGCCAGTGATGTTTGTGTTCTAGCACTGTGCCAATAATACAGGAATAAGTAAAACAGCAATGGAAGTTTCTTTCTATTTAAAAGCTTAGTAGATAACAAACAGATGTTAGTTCATACATACACAAAGCATTTTCTGTATTCTCTTAGAGTACTTCTCCCAGCTGCAACACGAGGCATCTAAATCCATAGGTAAATTAGGATTTTGAAAGGAGAAAAATCCTTTTACCTGTTTCTGTTTGATGCCCTTTAAATCTCACTGAATACCTAAGGCAAAACCAAGCACCCATATTTTTGTGTCTTAACATCTTTGATATTCATCTTTATGATCTCCTTTCCATAACAAGAAATCCTGGTTGGTTTTATGGCTTCGTATACACTTAGCTACAATAAGAGAATTATTGAGCAAATACCTGTTTAAAAATGTCTAAACTTGCCAAAAGCTTTGCAGTTTAATGTGGGAGGATATACTCTGAAAACCTGGAGTTAAATTCAGCCTGATAACAGCACTTTAGAAGAGTGGCCCTGCCACTATTAAGCCACCTGTACCTGGCTAGACCTTTGCTCCTTTATGCTCTTTGGCATAACTTCAACATTTCCACACTTTCCACAGCACTTCTTGTGCCCAAAAGTGCATGTTCAGAGGTTGTGACATGGCAACTGATTTGGAACACCTGAGCTAGTCACTGGTGTGCACAGACTCACTCAGATCCTCCTTCAGTCCTGACCTGTCAAAAGTGCTGTCTTTGAAATGTGCTAGCAATGACCTGACCAAAATTAAGAGCTGATTTTGCCAAGTCATGTATTTAAGGTTAAGTACAGCCCTAACTGCTTCGATGACTTAGGGTCTCGGGCAGATGTGAAGGTGTACATTTGGAACAAACAGTCAAGAGAAACAAAATTAACTTAATGCAGTCAACATGAAGAAAGATAGGTATTACCTGTTGGGCTGAGTGGAACCTCTTCCACACCTCCACTAACATATGTTGTTATAGGCTTATTTAATTCTTGGGGTAAAGCTGCCAGAGCACTGAAATCATCCATAAAATAAACCATTCTTGGATTAAAGGCAATCTGTTCAAGTTCTGCCTTATCCGCACTCCTAACTCCAACAGCAAAAGTCAGCACTCCGGCACGAGCTAATTCATTGGAAACTTGCAAGAAGGGATCTGCAGACCTCCCTGCTGTGACCAGGACTAGGACCTGCGGCACTTGTTCATTTATCCTGCTCCCACCGGCTTCCGTGAAGTGATTGGAAAGCACAAAGTTCAGTGCGGAGCCGGTGTTCAGCACCGACCCCCCCTTGGGCCTCAGCTGCCCCATGTGGTGGATTATGTCTGATCTGGTTTGGTAGGAGTATAGAAAGAACTCGGTTTTAGGAGTGTCACTAAATTGCACTAAGCCAACTCGGATTTTGTCAGTGCCGACATCAAAGCTGTTAACTAGGGTGGCAACAAAGTCCCGCACATAGGGGAAGTTGGCATTTCCAACGCTGAGTGATCCATCCAAAAGAAAGATGATATCCCTTTTGGTTACTTGAACTGCAGTGGAGCAGAGAAAATAACATGAAACATCACAGAAAACAAAAGTAGATTTTTTAATTTTTTTTTTTTTCATGTGTGCACGCAGCATGTGCCATACACACATGTAAACATTGTTAGGAGAAAGGGGGAAGAAAAAGAGAAGAGCATGATCAGCACAAATGTAACAAGGACCTTGCTGGAAATAACTGGGTTGGGCAGGGCACTTTTCTGCCTCTAACTGAAAAGTCTTTTAAAGGTCAGATTGATCAATAGGGCTCAGATTCTTTCACAGCAGATGTTTTCTATGGCTTCTAGTGCCAGAGTTGCATCGTCTGGGCCACATCCTCAGCTGGCAAAAGGCAGCTTCACTGGGTTTGGTGGAACACCACTTAATTATGCCTGCAGGCATCTTGCTGCTCTGCAAGTCACCACGCATCTACTTGTGACTTTCCAACAGACCTTTAGGGACACTTTCTGCTTTCTGGCACCCAAAGTGTGTACTGATACCCTGGGCTATCACCCCATTATTAAGCAATCCCCCATTCCACAGGGGTGATCCCATGCATCCTCAGATGTAGAGGAACTTTCCATGACTGTCCTGCAGCCTGGAGTGAGGCCCCACTTGCTTGGGAAAACACTTCTGCCAAGTAACCAGTTTGGTTGGTATTTTGAGTGGGTATTAAAAATAGTTTTTAATAGGCTTATAAAAGCTGATCCAGATGAGGTTACAGTGGCTGCCTGAGACACTTGCCTTTGTGATATCTGTATTTGAGGTGGAAAAATGCATTTTTATGTCAGATATTCATTTTGCAGGCTGCTGAAGAGGGTATACATTTCCCACTTCTGGTATAACCAGCCAGTTCTCAGTTCCTTTTTTGAGGTTAAATCCTTTCCAGGCTGTCTACCAGCATCTGAGTCCTGCAACATCTCCCCAAAGACACTACAGTATCAGCTCCCTGTACTTTCTGCTCTAAACATGTCATGCCCAGATGACAGACCAAAATGCCAAAACTTTAAATAATATCTCAGAGAGCTGATGAGTGGGCTCATCCAATGCATCCTCTGGATGTCTTCCTCCAAATAAGTTATTAAAAATATATATTTATGCCCATTGCTAATTCTGTTCAATAACTTTCAACTTAAAGCATTTACCTATGAATACATGGCTATATTAATCCATCTTTCCAGCTTGCCTTACCCCTGCAAGCTTGCTGTTCTATATATAAAATATATAAATACTGAAATATTAAAATCAAAAGGGAGAAAAGGACTCTTTTAAGTCCAGGCATTCCTTTCCAGTTTTACAGACTGTTTTGGCTTTCTGTGGTTCTAACTTTTCCCAGAAAAGTGCCATTCAAGACCCATTGTGAGACAATCTCTAGCTGAAATGTAACAGAATGCCCAGTGTCAAAGCCACTTATGTTACATTAGTAACATAAACCAGCCATTTTCTGGAGTAGGATAGGCTTACTAGCTTACTTTATATCTGAATAGATGTGAGTACAGTAGAGCAAAAGGAGTGGGGCAAAAAAAAAAAAAGCAGGTACATGAACGAACTTAAAAGAACAAGGCAGTTTAGAAACATTTTTAATTTACTCTGAAATATAAAAATGTCAGGCTTGGTGTATAGCCATGCAAAACTGTATTAGCTGGAAACACATTTTGAAAAATAAAGATTATTAAGTGGTAAGTCCTGTGATATTAATCTTAATTAAGGATAAGTATTGGCAAATTATTTTAAAATGTCTGCTCTTTATTTTGAGGATCCTTTAAAAAAACTCAGCTTCTTTTGTGCTTTAGTTTACAATATTAAATTACTTGGAGAAACTAGAAAAAATGTGGAGAAGGTTTGACACCCACATAAACCAGTGGGAGTCTCACTGGGAGCTGGAAAAAGCCCTATTTTTCCAAAGTTCATATGCCAGGGGACAGAAATGTAAGGCTCAGATATGATCTAGCACAGCAACAATTCAACCTCAAGCATCTCTTCTGGGAAGAAATCCTGAGAAATTGGGTACAAAATTACTATGTAGCTGGAACACATCCTGAAATGCAAGGGAAACTGCCTTAGAAGACATGACAAGTGATCGGATTGATTGCAAAGTCTATTGGTGTCAATGGCAAGACCTGGTAAAAAGAATCCATCTGCTTCACAGGGCTTTGGACCATCTTCTAGAAAGGTTAAAATAAAACCAACACTGCAATAGTCTCATGATAGGACTTGATAAGAAAACCCTGTTCTTAAAGGGTGCCTTTCAGTCCCAGTGTCTAATCTAGCTTTCTCTGAACATCTCCATGAACCAACTTGCTTATTTTCTTTACACTCAGAGGAAACTTCAAAGCTTTCTTGAGCAAATATTCACTACTGGTGATTTTCAAAGTGGGGAAGAGACTGTAATAGTGTGTTTTGTTCATAGGTTACACAAACTCTAAGTGAGAGAAAAAGACTCCACTAAATGATTTCAGTACCTAACTAGTAGAGCACTTCTTTCACATTTGGGCCTTTAAGTGCTGGAGAAAAACATTGAATGGGACTAAAATCTCCAGGAAGGAAGGACAAAGCTGTAACATCAAGCACACTACAAAATTCACTGATCTGTCCACACACATTTTGCAAATCAAAGAGAAAACACTTAGCTATGCTGACACACGTGCTTGATGCTTTTCCCTTGTTATCTCTTCATGTCATAGAATAAGAGCTGGCAAACATACAAACCATATCTCCTTAATTAGAAAAAGATAATTAATTACCTGGTGGTGTTTCTTGGATAATCATTCCTCCAGAGAGGGTCCGGATAGGTGACAGCACTTCAGAAAGAATGGCTTGCATGAACTGGAGGCGGAAGTCATTAGGATTGAATACAAAATCTCTCTCATGGGCTATTTCCTGAAGTTCTGCCATGTCAGCATTTTTTGACCCAATGGCAAGGGTCACGATCCGGTTCCTTTTCATCTCTGCTGCTGCTTCGTCAATGGCATCCCTGGACTTACCACCAGTGATGAGCACCAGCATTGGGAGAACTCCTTCCTCCATCCTGTAACCAGCAGCGTTGGTGAAGAAGTTGTTTCTCACGAAGTCGAGAGCTGAGCCGGTGTTGAGTGTCGTACCACCCATGAGTTTCATTCTCTTCACATTCGCCATCACATCCTTTTTGCTCTGGTGGGTGTTAAAATAAAACTCTGGCTTCACCGTGTCAGCATACTGTGCCACTGCAACTTGGATCAGGTCAGGCCCAACCTCCAGCTTTTGGACAATTTTGGAAACGAAATCACGGATTGCGTTAAAGGGGCCAGTCCCCAGAGCAGTTGAGCCATCTATCAGGAAGACTATATCCTTTTTGTTCACTTCAATAACTGCAAGTAACACATGAACATAGCATTCATTAGGTGAAGCCTTCACCCCACTCTGTGCATCAATTCTACAGCAACAGGTAGTCAACATTTAGGACTTCTTGTTTGTTTGAAGTGCTGCTACTCTTGATACCTCGAAAAAGATCTTGCTTTCAAACAGGATTAATTTTTAGGTTTTAGCAGATGGCTAATTAGAAATTCAATCAAATGTTTCCCCTTTCTAAAACACAAAAGAGTTTCAAGAATTGCATTGTTTATAACATTTAACACTGAAATTCACATATGTGTCAAAACAAGAAAGACAGGTAAACAACCAGGAGAAATCTTGGCACTCAGCTGGCATGTGAGATAAAATAAGCAGGTGATGCTCCCTGCCTCTGCAGAGGAGCCACCTGAATGGTGCCAGAGAGTGGTTTGGTCTCAGAAGAATTTGATTCCCAAGAGCAATGACACAAGAACAGTCCCTGCTTACTCAACACACTTGGACTTTGGGTCTTCACATCCTACATCTTATTCCTTATCTAACAAAAACTATAATTTTTCTTGGTATAGCTAAGGCAGTCATGAAAGAGTTGAATTATATTATGGTCACCACATCTTTAACAAAACAGGTCCTCTAGGTTGTAATCTCTGAAACTTCATGATTGATAATTGCAGAGGACACAGAAAGAGCACAGTTAGCTTTCGAGTTTCCTGGCTGAAGGAAGACAGTTCAGGAAAAAAAACCAAATAAAGAACTGTTGTGTGGCATTAGAACCAAATCACCATCATACTTAATGCAGCAAATTTAGATTTAACAAGAGCTGTAGCATTATAATAAAAGCATTATAGGTGATCATTATGGGAGATAATCTTAACACCATCTTTTAGACAACACTCATTTATTCTTTAAAGCAGTGAGCCATGGCCAATATTGTGAAGAATCCCATTCACACCATCACCTCCCTGGTTTCATGACATTGAAGTGAAAAGGAAACCTGTGTTGCTCCCAGGGTTCACTGGAGAATTATACATCAATATGTTATGCTGTCAGAGTTCTTAAACTGCCCACCCACATAAGAGCTCCTGAGATGGGATCAGGATCCAAGGCAGTAGATCCATCACCTCCCCAGATTGCTGCTACACCCAGCTCACAGCCTAGGGAAGGGGAGAGCCAGAATTATTGGTGTCTCACACCCTTCAGGAGCAAATGGTAGCAAACACTCACTTGTCCTGCTCCGGTGGAAAGGGGCAGTCCCTGAGCTAATCTGAGTCTTCATGCATGAAGACTATTTACTTTGGATTTGAGCAAAGAACAAAGCCTTGGCTGCAGTCCTCCTTGGCCAGACACCAGCTGGCCCTGGAAAGCAGTGCTCCCAAAGGCTGGTCTCCATCAAGTTTCTCATTAGGGGTAAGTGACAGGAGACTGAGTTACCCCAAGGAGTAAATCACTCCTGTAGATGACATCTAGATCTCAGCTGTCTCCTCTACACTTGGACCCCAAGAGATCTGCCTCCAACAGAACGTGTGAACCTTTGCAAAAACCTTTGGCAGTGTCTTGCTAGAAATTGATTAAGGACCAGTTGTCAAAATTTGAAGCTTCAAATAACCTGTTGTGGGGCTGTTGGGCACAAAATTATGAGAACCTGCATGAAGCAAATGTGGTGGTACCCTCTCCAAGACACAACCTTACATGAGCTGCCAATGTCTTGCAGCTGACTGTCCAGGCTATCAAAACAGAGTTACTCACAAAGCAACAAGGAGTTGTTTAAATTCTCCCCTTGCCAGAGCTGTGAGATTTCCAGCACTTATCCACACAACCAAGTTTTTTTCCTCATCAGTTATTTGGAGAAGGAAAGGACTGAAACCAAGAAACTTTCCAAAGGGATAACAAGGGCTGAAATCTCTGGTTTTTATCACCCAGAACAGATGTCCAATGTACCTTCGTAGCTTGTCTGCAGCTAGATACCCAAAAATGGAGACCCTAGAAACTTTTGACTTTATATAGAGGTTTGTGGGAAACACTGAACGGGCTTTGCAGACGAGGGAGTTTGGGAAGAAATAGCTCCCTCTTCTATTCATCCCTCATGTAGCTCTCAAACCCTGCTGTACGTTTCCTTGGAGAAGAGTAATGCAAGAACCAAACCAAAACCACAGGAAGCCACAGCCCATGGTGCTAATTTCATGGACACAATTAAAGCAAAAGCATTTAAGCAAGGCTGTACACAACTCATAGGGTTTGATTGCCAAGAGGGCCAATGGTATCTAGGATGCATCAGGAAAAATGTGTCCAGCAGATCTGGGGAGGTTCTTCTCTCCCTCTGCTCTGCCCTGGTGAGACCACACCTGGAATACTGTATCTTTTGGGCTCTCCAGTTCACTAGAGAAAGGGATCCAGTGGAGAGAGTTTAATGGGGAGCTATGAGGATGATTAAGGGACTTGAACATCTCTCCTATGAAGAAAGAGAGAACTGGGGCTGTTAGAGAAAAGAAGGCTGAGAGGGGATCTTATTAATGTCTATAAAAATCTGAGGGGTGGGTGTCAAGAGGATGAGGCCAAACTCTTTTCAGCAGTGCTTAGTAACAGGACAAGGAATAATGGATTTAAACTAGAACAAAGAAAGTTTCACCTCAATATGAGGAGAAACTTCTTTACTGCGAGGTGGATGGAGCACTGGAACAGGCTGCCCAGAAAAGTTGTGGAGTCTCCTTCTCTGGAAACTTTCAGAACCTGCCTGGATATGTTCCTGTGTGCCTACCCTAGGTTATACCTCTTTAGTTGAAGAGGGCTGGAGCAGCTCTCCTCTGAAGACAGACAGAGAGAGTTGGGGGTTATTCAGTCTGGAGAGAGAAGGCTCTGAGGAGACCTTATAGAGGTCTTCCAGCATCTGAAGGGGCTACAGGAAAGCTGGGGAGGGACTTTTTAGGCTGACAGGTAGTGATAGGACATGGGGGAATGGGTTCAAACTAGAGGTGGGTAGATTTAGATTGGATATTAGGAAGTTCTTCATCATGAGGGTGGTGAGACACTGGCACAGGTTGCCCAGAGAGGTGGTGGAAGCCCCATCCTTGGAAGTTTTTCAGGCCAGGCTGGATGGGGCTCTGAGCAACCTGATCCAGTGGGAGGTGTCCCTGCCCATGGCAGGGGGGTTGGAACTATATGAACTTAAAGATCCCTTCCAACCCTGAAAATTCTATGATTCTATTGAAAATTCTATCATGTCATGGTCAGTGTGCCCAAGACAAACTCTGCTCACTACACCTTCCATCAGCCCTTCCCTGTTCATAAACAGTAGGGCTAGCAGGGTACTACCCCAGGTAGGCTCACTTACCAGGTGTAACAGGAAGTTGTCATCCATACATTCCAGAAACTCCCTGGACTGCCCCCTTTCTGCTGTGTTATACTTCCAGCAGACATCTGCTGAGTTGAAGTCCCCCACAAGAACAAGGGCCAGTGAACATGAGATATCTCTGAGTTGTTGGAAAAATGTCTGCTCAGTGTCTTTATCCTGGGCAGGTGGTCTGTAGCAGGCTCCCACTAGGATATCTGCCTCACTGGCCTTCCCTTTTACCCATAAACATTCTACTTTGTTGTGCCTAACATTGTGTTCCAGGCAGCCAAAACACTCCTGAACATATAACACAACCCCACTACCCCTCTTCCTTTGCCTATCCCTTCTAAAGAGCCTGTAGCCATCCACTCCAGCCATGCGAATCATCCCACCTCGTTTCTGTGATGGCAATTACATCATGCACAACAGCTGCACAACAGTTTCTAACTCCTCCTAATCATTCCCCATGTGATGAGCATTGGCATATATGCAATTGAGCTGTGGTACAGCTATTGCCTTCAATACCTGAACACCATGCTGAGGCTTGTCCTTGACAGTCCTGAGTTCATCCCCTCCCCCTCTGATTCTAGTTAAAAGCCCTCCCTCTGAGGATCCTTATCCCATGCTGGGATAGCTGTACTCCATCTCTTGCCAGCAGACTTGGTGAGGTATAAACCAATCCATGGTCAAAGAAGCCAGACTTTTGTCAGTGGCACCAGCCCTGGAGCCAGGTATTAATCTCTGAGATTCTCCAGTTTCTTCCTTCATCACTTCCCGCACCTTGCAGGATGGAAGACAAGATTACTTGGGCTCCTGAATCCCTGATTAACCTCCCCAGCACCCTGAAGGAATTCTTGATTTCCCTTAGAGTTTTTGTAGCAATTTCCTCACTACCCACCCAAAAGATGGGTAATGCGTAGTAGTCAGGGGGGTGTGCTAGGTTAGACACCTACTGGGGTGACACCTCAACTCAGCGAGGCATCCTTCCCTCTGGGTCAGGTCTGGTCAGCAAACAGGGCCCTCCATTCCTCTGAGGAGGGAGTCACCAATGACAACTGCTCTTCCCTTTTTATTAACAGAAGATGCTGTCATGTGAGCAGGCCAACTCACCTGGGGCTGCTCCTCCATTCCAGATGGCCTATAATCTACCTTGCCAAGTTGTGGCACCCTTTCAGCAATGTCACGGATCTTTGCACCTGGGAGGCAGCAAACTTCACATGATTCTTTGTGAGGTTGGCAGGTGGGTGTCTCAGTGCCCTTTAACAGACTCCCCCTCTACAATCACCTGTTGCTCCTTTTTGTGATAACCTAGGAGTGTTTCTGGTAGAGCTTCACTACATTGTACATGTTCATGACTGTCTTGAGACTCTAAAGCATTATATCTGTTGTTGATACTGAGACTAGGGAGTGGGGGACTGCATTTGGTCTTGCTTTTGTGGGTAACCAGGGTCCAAGGTGTCTCATTGTCAGTGGTGTTTTGTAAAGTGTGAGGAATTTTGATCTGTTTTTCTATATCCACCTCAGCTCCTCTAATGCTGTGTAGGTTTTCTGTTTCTTGTTGCTCAGCCACCTGAAACAACACATCCTGATGGCAGTAGGATAGGAAACTTTTGCTTCCTGTGGAGTCTCCAACTCCTGCAGTTGCCTCAGGGATGTTAGGGTGTGGCTCCTCCATACCATCTCCCTCTCACACCCCTCAGCCTTTCTACTTCCTCTTTAAGCTCTGTAACCACATTCATCTGATCACAGCCTCACACAGGCAGTCTCTCTGCCTCCCCCACCATGAACAACAAGCTCAATCACTCACTGCAGCTGGAGACCTGGACACCTGTGTGGCACCTCCATTTGGGTCACCACATTCCTCCTGGCAGCAGCTTTCACGAGAGTGGAAACCATTATTCTCCTGGGAGAGTTACAACCACTGGTTAAGGCAGCCTCTGGAGCCAGGAAGCGCCGCGCTCCCTCAGGGATGCTCTGGTACGCGATGGAGCTGGGCCTCAGCCACTCTGACCCACGCAGGGTCAGAGCCATCCCCGATTGCTCAGGAGCTGTCTCTTCCCACTCAGGGCAAGGTTCCCTCTCCCTCTCCCTGCATATTTTTTTTTTTTTTTTTCCTGGATGCCTCAGCAGAGATCTTGTCCCCCATCACCATCCTCCATGGATCCCTCTGCTTGGGTGACTGCCAGGCTGATGCTAGCTGCACAGGTTGGTGCTACTGGTAGTGATTACTGTCTATAGCTGAGCTGGCATTTCAACTGATTTATAATGTGAGCTTACATGATGTAAGTGTTTATAAAACCGACAGTGCTGCATCTACCTCAAAGTGCGTAGACACCACAATGAGGTTATATGAGCTTTTTTATACTCTGTTCACGTTCTTTAAAACTCACGTCATGCCAGATATGTACAAAAAGAACTTCAAAATTTTCCAAAAATCACCCACTGGCCAAAAGAGTTTCTGCACGTTAGCCTCAGGACTATGTGTCTTCTCCATAATCAAACCAGAAAGATGCATTGCAAAATTAAAAAAAAAAAAAATAAAAAAAAATTAAACCTTTTTAAAGCGTGCAAAAGGTCATTCATTCATCGATTCATCCAAATGCAAGTCTAGAAAGGCATACATACCTTCAGTCACAATGGTTGGGGCCTCTAACAAAATGAGCCTTTGGGCCACTCCAACAATGTTGGGCAGTATTAATTCTCGAAGAGCATCGAGGTTACGGGTATCCAGGGCAGTAAACGCGAAGTTTCCATCAGTAGCAATCTGCTGCAGCTCTGCACTGTCAGCATTCAGGACCCCAATGCTAAATGAAAATATACTAGCTTGCTTCACCGCTAACAAGCCCTGCCGTATATCATCACTAGACTCTCCACCACTTATCAGCACTAAAATTTGAGGCACCGCTTCCTCTATCCTGCTGCCTCCCGCCTGGGTGAAGAGGTTCTCCACCACAAACTCCAGTGCTGCACCAATGTTTGCTTCCTCGCCACCGTGGAAGCTGAGTGCCCTCACGGCATCCAGAACATCCCCTTTGGTGGAGTAGCTGTTCAAAGGGAACTCGGTTCTGGGCTGGTCGCTATACTGCACCACCCCAATGTGTATCTGCTGAGCTCCAACTCTGAGGCTTTCGATCAAATTAACAAGGAAGTCACGTATGGCTTGGAAATTGACACTTCCGATGTTGTTTGATCCATCAATAAGGAAAATAAGGTCAGCAGACTCTTGAGCTTTAAAAAAAGAAATGCAAAATGTGAAAGCATTAAAATGGGTGATTACATGCTGCTCTACAGTGTTCTGATGTTTCTTGGCAAACTGGTAAGAGACACGAAAATGAGAAAACAAAACACATGTTCACTGAGCAGGTGATGTTTGCCTCTCGGTTCTGCATTCTGATTGAATATGAGTTTGACATAGACACAACCTGAGCTATTGGCCCATAAAGAGAAAACTCATTAAGATGTAATTTTTGGAATCCAAATCCATTCCATCAGTGGCCAGTACTATCCAAGTATTTAGACAGAGCCAAGAGAACTAGGTGGATTTTATTTTTAGGAAGATTTTCTCATTACCTTTTAATCTTTTTTTTTTTTTTTTTTTTTTTTTTTTTTTTTTTTTTAAAGAAAGGAAAAAGACATTTACTAGATGCAGGGAAAGTTTCAGCCTCTCTGGTGCAATTCTTCTCATTTGCTGGTTAAAAATGGTGGCTGAATATATTGGCTTCTCCCACCATGAATGATTATTATTTGTAATGTTCTTGTTAGAAACAATTGGAAATGCTTTGGTTATTATTCTTGCTCTGTAACTCTGTTACCAACTGTCCAGAATACACAAAATGGTATTTCTGCAGCAAGCTGACCAGCACAATTGTCAATCTGTGCCACATATAGATTGTTTTTCAGTTATTATTTTGCACCAAGATGCACTTGATTATTGATAAAGGGATCTGGTCTGTATTTTTCATATGGACTCTGGATATTCAATCAGGGAATGCAGAATCATGTTAAAATAGGGTGATGAAGTCAGTACGACACAATTATCCAACTCTGTTTGTTGTACCCAGATGATCACAAGTATCTGCTGAGAATATACACACACCAAACAAAACTTTTATATGGCATTAACATGATTGCTGAGCAGAAGCATTTTTGCTGTGAAACTTACCAAAGCAGACCCAAAATGCCCTGATGTCTGCTCTTAGTCCTTTTGCTCAAGTAGTTTTACCTTCCATGTGACCAAGAACTGTATGCATGCAAAAAGGGGGGGGAGAAGACCCCGAAGTATGCTGAGATGTTTCCATGCTATTACTCTCCAATCTTGTTACCAAGTCAACTTTCAGACTGTTTGCAAATGAACAAGCAATATTTGGAAATCCCACCCAGCTCCCACCTTCTGAAAGTTGAAGGCAAAACCAGTAGCAAAACTGGCATGTAGTGGAGCAACACCGGGAATAAACCTGTGGTCTTTGCTATTAACAAGTAGTGCCAATTTTTTAATTTTTTTTTTTTTTTTGAGAGGACAGGTTTTTTTCTAGTAAATGTTTTCATACATCACAATGCCACAAAGATATTCAAATAACTCTGCAATTGTACTGACAAAAGAGAAAGTCTTCAGCGAGGGCATCATCACTTCTCTCAGCCAACTCAATAGCCAGTGTAGGCTTGAAGAACATCAGCGTGGTTCAAAATTGCAAAGGGCTCCAGGATTTATTTTTCCATCATTAAGTAAAAATTTAGGGGTCCTTAGGGTTGTCTTTACTGTGCCATTTTCAGTTGGAATGTACATGTTCTGCTTCATCATACAAATGAAATCTCAAAGCAGTTATACCCAGAGCTGCTTTAGATACCCTGGACATCTTTTTTTAGGAATGAGATTTCAGACACCAGTGAGTGTCATCACAGCAGCCTGGGAGGCTCCCACAGGAGAGAAAGCAGATAGGAAACAGATGTGTTGGATAATTTGTCTTCACTGTAATAAACCTTGTATTTCAGTGCACATTTATGAACAAGCTGGTGCTGGAGAACAAATAAAAGCATGCTTGTTACACAACTAAGCAAGGAGGGTTAGATGAGACAGACAGATAAGGTTTAACAAATACATCAGGGCAAACTTGGGGCTGACTTTCATACTTAATGCTGGTCAGCCCTGGAGACTGCCACAGACCAACAGCTTTGGTACTATGTACTCTGTATACTATGGGATTGAGGGGTTTTTTTACATTTTTACTTTATTTTAGGGCTCATTTCTAGCCTAGCAGCCATGGCATTCTTAAACATTTTAATGTTACATGGAGTTATCAGATGAATTAATGACTTCTTATACTTCTATGCAGTTCTTTGTATCATTCAAGCATTTGCATACTATTATCATCTGATGCTTAGGACCTGTAACATGTTTTCCCATGTTTAATGATACTCTCTAGGTCACCCATGCAAGTCACACAGGCAAAACAATAATAGAATTGGCTTAAATTCATGTTATGGGTGGGGAAGGAAATGATTGCAAAAAATGTCTTTGAGTAGAAATGAACTTGGAATTCCCTGATATGCATGAAGCAGGAATTTGCTGTAAAAGGTTTTAAAGAAATGTCTGTGACTCCAGATGTTTATGTACTATGGGGTAAAGTGGTGGCATGCCCCAGAGGAGAACAGCCAGTCACCAAAGCACAACTTCCCAATTGATTTCCACAGGGAAGCACTGGGGTCATGCATGGTGAAGATGCTGAACAGCTGTTGCAGTGCTGTCAGCAGGTGGGGCATGACATTGATTTTCCACATATATTTACATAATGTTCTTAGAATTGATGAACATTATGTCACCTTTCTGAGGCAGCTGCTTTTCCTCCCTGTGGCTTTCACATGATCTGGATATTTGCCCTGTCAAGAACCTTGCACAATAAAAAACACATGTGAGCACAGCCTTTTGTTGTTGCTCGGTGTCATGCAGTGATGGAGAGAACCCAGTGGTGCTGGCGTGAAGGTTAATCTGACAAGACAACACAGGGGGATTAATATTTCCCTGCCTCATTACGCTGCCATTGCCTTACGTCATCCAACCAGATAGTGACCTTCAGATGGAGTCTCAGGAATACAAAAAGAAAGGTTTGATCTCTGAGGCTTCTGTTTTGAAACACAACAAAACTGCTCAGATGGCCCTTTCCACACTGAGGAGAAATTTCGCAGAGGAGGGATTCCAGGAGTTTCTTATTTATCTCAGGACAAACTGGATCTCCAGCTTGTGGCCAGAACAGATCCACCGAAGCCAAGGCAGTTTGCAAAGAAGTTTCAGTTGTAGAAAGGGTCCAGCACTCCAGCAGGTGGAAGCCATTGGCTTGTAAAGGCATTGGAATGGCATCACAAAATAAAGTTCTCCAATCACACACCTTCTCCAGGCAGATGAGGACAGAGGCTAAGGGCCATCTCAGGGAAGGGGTTTTATCAAGTTCTCCACCAAACTGCTTTTTCTGTCTTCATCCAAGCAAGTGACTTTTTTGAGCAGCACATTGCCTATCCCACCCACTAGCTGCAAGCTCAGACTCCACAGCCAGCAGCAACTTTCTTGGTCTCCACAGTATTTTGGGCAGGGGTTCAAGGAGTCCCCATCAAGGCTGGTGTGTTCATCCCCTATTTTCCTTCCTCAGGACTGATTGGGATGGGGCAATTTAATAATTTTGCAGAGCTCCCTTTGTTTGCATTTCCATGCCATAAACACAAGGGTGGTCACAAGGGGCTGCTGCCCATTCAAGGGCTACCGTGCTACCCTCCAGCACAGCCAGCAGGGATAACAACTTGGTCTGCAAGCAACTGCATTCTCAATAGCTACAAACACAGGGCTGCACACTTCAGGCCTTTGTTTTCAAACCTCTGAATGCCCATCTCAGTCTTGCCCCTACAAAGGCTTAAACCAGGGCAATGCCAGCAGATACCATGGTGATGGGAGCCATCAACAGTCAGCCAGTACCTGTGATGTCTTTAACAAGTCCTTTGGCATCAGCCTTTTCTGAAGTCATGGATGAATGGACACTCACCTCTAAATCTGACTGTAGAGAGCAGTAAAATTCTCTAGGTTGAAAAATTTGTATTGGAGGGGTTGCAAAGTATTTCATTTACCTCCCCTTCCACTGCATCCTGCATGCCAACCACAAGCGTGTTTACATGGGCAGGTTTAAGGACAGATGATGGCAGAGCCTCATCATCCTGGGACAGTCCATCTGATAACACTATAATGACCTGGGGGACACCTTCTTCGGCTCTGCTTCCAGCAGCTTTAGTAAGATGGTTCTCAATTAGGTTCTCTAATACCTTTCCATCCTTGATGCCGCCCCCCATGTAAGGCATGTTGGCAATATGGGACAGGACATCTCAGGTAGAGGGGTAGGTATTTAACTGGAGCTCTTTGTAGGGGTTTCTGCTGAGCTGGACCAAGGCAAAGTGAAAATTGTTCCCTCTCACATCAGAGGTTTTTACAACATCATACAGAAACTCTTGAACAAGTTGGGAAAGTTCCTTCCCCGTGCTCCAAGAGGAATCCACTAGAAAAACTCTATCAGCCATGGGAACCATTTTGACGGCTTTAAAAGCATAGATGGGGGTTTAGGATTTTCTATCAGTCAGCACAAGCGTGCTGCCTCCTCCTCACCCAAATGACTGACTGCCTCTTTTGCAAGGTAAAAGTGAAGTGGAGCTTCCCCTTATCAGCTGTAGCACAGTGAGAGGCATTGGAGGAAAACCAGGCAGCCATCAGTGCCCTGACACTGCACACACTGGGGGACAGAAGAGGATGGCATGTGACCTACCCTTCCTGAGGAGGGAGAGGCAAGATGCTTCTCCCATCCTGAACCCTCAGCTTTAGACTGGGTTAGACACCACCCTGAGCCAGACAAAGATACCTACAGCTTCACGTGTGAATTTAGCCTTGCTCAACTTCTAGCTGTCCATGGTTTCCTGTACATTTTTTGGAGACTCCGGGTTTTCCTGGCTCTGTGGCAGTGCTGGAGAAAGGAAGAGCTGCCCTGTGTTCTGGCATAAGTTTTTCATATTATTCTTGCTGCTAATACCCCCTGCTCCTCGTGACACCACCTCTAGTACTAACGGCATCTGTCCCTCCTCTTAAAAGAACCAAACTGTTCTGTAGGTCAGTGGCAGTGCTGCTCTCACTGCAAAAAGCCCTCCTACACATGCAAGGAGGGAAAAGCAACTCTCTCCAGGAGAAAAACCGATCAGAGCCACCCTGAGTGCATATCCCACAACCCTGTCCCCTGCAGAGCATCCCCTCAAAGGCACGCCACCACCCAGCAACATGCTCAGGGAGGTATCATGCACATTGGCCAAGGTCTGGGTCCAAAAGGACCCCCATCCAAGTGGGAGCTGAGGAGTAGAAGGTAAACCACAATCTACCATCAACATGCACGTTAAAAACCACATAGTGCAAACCAAGGGCATGTTTATATGACGATGAAGTAGGGTAAAGCAGTCTGATCTTACCTGCTTGCTGCTGGGCACGAAGTGAGCAAAAGCCTGAGAGTAGGAAGCAAAACATGGCTGCAAAAGGCAAATGTCTGGGTTTCCTCATTTTGGTCTTTTATCTGAGTTTTCCCTTTATTCTCTTTGTTTCAAAGCACCCAATGGGAGACCTAATGAAAGAAGAGAAGAACAGTGAGAAACAGCAGCAGTGCTGCCCAGGCTCAGATGAGCCATAAGATAGAAAAGCCAAATCATGTGGTTTTGCATGCTTTTGTGTCATTTTGGTGGGAAAAACTTAATTTCAGCATTGGCCAGATTCTGGATCGTAGCAAAAATTTCTTTGGAAGAGGAATCATCACTCACATATTTGGCATTTAACACCCCTCAGGCCCCTCTCCCCCCGTCTCCTCTTGTGGACTCGGATGGCTTTGTCCTTGCCTATACTGCCCCAAGTAATACCTAATACCTAGGGAAATGCCAAGGTTTCTGCCACTAACCCTCAAAATATATGGTGGTGTCTCACCTGTCCTACATGGATGACCATCTGAAGGATCCTGGCCAACACATTCTCTCCTGCTGTTGCCCTTTCTAACTTATTTTTTAAAAGCACCAGAGTAATAATTGCCCTGGAAGTCCCTCTTTGCCTCAGCTCATCTTTTCTGTTGTTCCAAACATATAAATGGAAATTTAACTACTTCAGCCCCAAGTGAGGCCCATAGTCTCTATGTACAGTAAAAAGCCCTTGGATTCCTCAAGCTCACAGCCCTGGCAGTGGAAGCGCTTGTGCCAGCTGACAAGGCTGCCTTTGGAAAGGCACCAAGAATAATATTTTACAAGTTGTAGCCAAAAATATGATTTATGCATGTTTCTTATCTGTGATCCACCTGGCAAGCCTTCTGAACCAAAATTTCCTTCAAGAAAGCTGTGTATCTGTTGCCATAGAGATGGCTAATTTATTTTTTAATCTTCATTTCCAAGAGTACAGAGGAGAAACCATTAAATCTTGCTTAATGGAGAAAATATCCTCCCAAAAGGGAGTGCATTCCCCAAAAGGAGCAGTTATTCAAATCAGCCAAAAGTGATTCAAATACATCAAGCTATTAACTGGGCCATCAGAAAAATAAATATTTTTTTAAATCTATTTTCTTATTACTATCCTGCCCAACTCCATAAATTCAGAGAGGTATGACCAGCACAAGAGCCAAAGAGAGGTAGAGAGAAGACAAATCTGCTCTTTAAGGAAAGCTGTGGTTGTTACAGAGATGTCCATGGTTGGCTGATCCAGAAGAAGAACCAAGTGTCAGAAAACAGGGAAAACTTAGAAATAAACACCAGAAAAGCTGATCCCTCTTCCACTGAAGAGACATTCCTCAGGGCTAGGAGAGTGGGACACACATGGATGGGAAAGCTGAGCTCTGCTTGCCCAGGGCTGAAGGGTTTGCCTTGGGTTTGTCCTCTGAGCACACAAATGAGGTGTCAGTCCCAGACCTGAGGTTTGGAAGAAGCATTGAGCTTGAGACAGCCCCACCAGAGCATCTCTCCTCTGGGCAAAAGAGGAAGAGCTGCAAGTTTTTTGAGATGGGCTTTCCTTGCAGCATCCCCTGGGAATAAAAATGTTGTCAGAAATGAATGAAAAATGTGAAATAAAATGCAGGCCACAGAAAAACCAGTCTGTTACTAGAATGTACACCATAAATTTGCTAGCATTTATTTTCCAAAACATAGAAGTTATGTAATCATTCTGTTTATTAGCTGCTGGAGCCCCATCCCTCTGAAGTCACAACAGCTGGGAGTGAACACAGCATCAAGGTAAACCAGTCAAACTTAATTTCTTGCCAGCAAATAAATGACAGCACCAAAGCAAACATTCCATTTGTGTATTTTTGTTTGTTTCAATGTTATGCAGCTGCAGAGTACCTTATGGGGCTGTTCAGAGCCATGAAATACAGCAGAAAAGCAAATTACCCCAGTACTACAAAGTGGCAGGCAAAGTACTGCAGTGGCAGACAACTGGACTTGACATTGTATGGGTTTTCCAGACTCAGTGGTGGATCTACATCAGCTTTGGATTGGAAGACCTGGAAGAACCACCTTGCCCATGTTCCAACAAGGAGTCTGGAAGAGAATCAAGGCTGAGCACACCTCTGTTAGGTCACTTGGGTCACAGTTCAGCCCCAGAGCCTTGCAGCAGAGAAACCATGGCCTGGATTTGATGTACCTCTATCCTTGCAAACCCAAATGGCTCCAAGTCATGAGTCAGCCCTTAGGGAACCATAACATAAGCCTGGATATCATGGTGTACTGAAAGACAGCCTCACCTTTGGTTTATTTGCCCTGGACAGCTGGGAAATACACTGCCTTTTTCAAGATCTTTTTGGTCATCTGCTTTTCTGGCTTTACCTTTATGAGGCCTCTGGATCTATCTCCATCTTTCTCTGGGACATCCATCATGGTATTTTTAGTTATATGAAAGCAGAAGGACTTGTTAGAATCACGGGGTTTTTTTGGTTGGGGGGGAAGGGCTTTTGTTACCCCTGAGTCTGGAGAACCCTGGAGCCACCGCTCCAACCTAAAAATCAGAGAGGCTGAGATGAGCCCCGAGAGGAAAGCAGCAGCCTAAGCAGAAAAGGTGGCTGGTGTCTGTGTGAGACAGAACATCATCATGCCTGCAAATGTTCAGAAATGAGGAGAATTCAACACTAACTCTTGTTCCTATCTTTTTTATAGCCCCTTGTTAGCTCAGGAGGAGGAGCTGGATGCCCACAGGAAGGGGTGGCCCAGAAGAAAAGAAGGGAGGACAGCAGTAATAAACAAGAACTCAGCTGAGGTCTGGTTGCTCTGAGCAGAGAGTGGCTGCATGGTGAGGTGAGCTCCTGGCATGGCAGAAACCTGCTCTGATCCATGCCTGATGCTTCTCTGTGTCCCAAACCACCACTGCCCAGAGCAGCTGGAGGTGGCACAAGCTTGCAGGGGGTGGAGGGTAACACTGGGGATGGTTGTCAACTTAGACTAATTCACTTTAATTCTTAATTATGGCAAGTATCTGTTTTGCAACTTTATCCTCCTGGATTGTTGTAATTTTCAATATTGCACTTTCAGTAAGGTAATTTTGTCCTGGATTATCTTTTTTATTTTTTTAATAACCACTGAAAGCTGGAAAAATATGCTGGAAAAACTGGCTACTGAGTGCCTTTATAAAAGGAAGGCATTTGCCTGAATTGTTAAGAATTAGCACGAGACCCTGGGGGACAGACTCTTAATAATTCATGTGCTAAAAGAGTAACTCATGTAGTCTTCAATAACCTGAAGTTCTTATCTCTGTCTAGAGATGATATTGTGTGGTGACCTCTTCATACTTCAGTATCTCCTGCATTTCATGAGAAGATATTAGTAACAACATCTGTTACTAATAATATTTTCAATAGACAATAATTTCTATTACTAACGCAATGAAGTGATTTCCTTAAATATTTTCCCCAGGAGCTATTTTTTTGCATATTGCATACTTCTCTGGGCATAAAGTTTGACATTTCACATATTTTTTTTATTTCAGTGGATGTTCCAAATCCACTTTCTAAGCAATCAGTTGGTTGTGTGTGTTTTTCCACTAGAGTATAGTTGAAATAAAATCTGTAAAAGTGCAAAGCAGATGAGTAGACTTTTGAAAGCACAACATAAAAGGCAGGAAAAATTATTGCAGCTGTTATATATCACTCTGATTCATCACATATGCCTGTCAGCTGGACTGGCTGGCTTTGAGAAGGAGGGAAAGTATCAAAGGCTTTGTTATGAGTAAAAATGTGATATGTGTCATGTGTAAGTGGGGATGGGTGCTATGGCAAGAAGAGGGAATAATTAATTTTGTTGTAAAATACCTCTTTAAATCTGAACTTCCAGCTGGGCAGTGCTTCAGACACTGATGTCACCTATTGCACTGGACTGTAAGAGAAACCAGAGGGGTTTTCTATACTAGTGTTTTGCAGTTGCCTGATGCTTTTCTTCAAGGCTAAAGGACTGAGTGGAGCAGAACTGACTCTTGGGGTGGGATAACCATGAAATCTGGGATTAGGGATTTATTAGTGAGATCTGTTCAGCTGTCAGTAAGAGAGTGTAAGACATTGCTGCTGCAGGGAAGTGAGCAGCCTCTGGGAAAGGACAGAGAACCCAAAGCATGGCAGGCAGAGCCATGACTTGCATGTGTTTCTGGGGACAAGTGACCTGGGTTCAGGCTTGGCCTTAGAAAGCTTGTGCAGACATACTAGGGGTACTTTGGGATGCCTCACCACTCCAGACCATGGTTCCTGTGGTCCAATTTTCCTGCCCAGCTCCAGGGGTAGTCCCCCTAAATAGCTTGAACAGAAGATTGTGAAGCAACTGTGACCCTAAATTCCATTCATACGTGGGGTGGGTCATCTTGTACTGGGAGAAAGATGTTGGTTTGCACCTAGGTTCCAAGAGGTTTTCTGCAAGGGGTACAGACAGGACAAGAGGAAGGGCAGAGCATCATTCTGTAGATGGTATGGGAGATGAGGTGCAGTGAGCATCTTCCAACTGCTCTAAAACTCTGCTCTGTGGGGATGACAGGATCAAAACCAAGGACACTCTGTCTTCATTTGCACTTGCCCTGCAGAGATCTCCCTGTGTCTCATCATCATCCTCCTTCCCAACCAAATTGCTCAGCCTGAAACCCCCTTGACTTGGCTGCTCTCTGCTATATGCATGTCCCAGCAGCGAAGCCACAAGGCTGCAGTAATACTTGCCAGCAGTTTGAAAGTGGATACCAGACACCCAGAACAACTATGTGCAGCCCCAGCAGTGGGATTTACATCCAGTTTTGGCTGTGGAGGAGAGGAGGAGGAGAAACAGGGAGGAGAAACAGCTCCCAAAATCACTGTGTGGTGCCAGGCGGGCACAGACTGCCCTCTGGAGCTAATGTGTGCTCCTTGGCTGGATGAATCCCCCCTTATATTTCTCTGCACTGCTGAAAGCTCTGAGCTTGGCAAAATATTAGCCAGAGGTCACTTCCAGAAGTGATTTGGGCACCTGTGAGGCTAAATACCAGGAATTTTTTCTCTGTAAAACAGCTCAGTTTCTTTTAGAAAAGATTGTGTCCCAAGCATCTAGACACCTGACACTCTTCATGATATGGCACCAAATCTTATGCAGCCTTCAGGGGAAAATGAGGGTAATTCTAGAGACTTGGGATGAGACACATCATTGCTCCAAGACATTGAGTGGAGCTGTGTCAGTTTGCACAAGCTCTTTTGAGGGGTTTCCATTAACATTGCTGCCATCTGGCACTGGTGGCACTGGGAAGGTGAGGGCTGTTGGGCTGAGGGCTGCTCCTGAACACATTTCTTCCTGCAAAGGTAGATCTGAGCTTTAATAGCAAAGAAGCCTAAAACAGTGGAAAATCTTCCTGCTTTTTCAAGCCACTTGAGCCCTGCTTTTGAAAACAAGCATTCATAGAGCAACAGAGTTGTGTTACACTTCTATCCTACCTGGGCATGTTCCCCAGGAGCTAGAATTTAGTATAAATAACACATCCATTTCAGTCTTTATAATCATGATGTTGGCTTAAAATCTGGATGTTTTCTTCATCTGAAGACTGAGACTAAAATAAAATAGTTAATAAGAGGAAAGGGAATATTTGCTCTAAAAAAAGAGGAAACTCCATCAAAGATCAATTACTCTTTTTGTATACTAACCTAAGCCTCCCAGTGCCTCTCCACCCAAACAAATTGGCTCCTTAAGGTTGAAAACCAATAACTTTAGAAGGTGGAAAAATTGATGGGCCCATGAAGCCGTAAGGTTGGCTGTGATTCCCATCAGGAAGCAGGGATGCAATGCCACCTGCAGCCAGCCCTGCTATCCTGCACACCCAGCATGGGGCAGGTTTGTCTCCTTGCTGCAAATCAAATGCATCCAGGCTGAGAAAATACAGTCCAAGGCTTGCAAGGCTGTGCAGTTACCAGAGTTTGCACAGTTGGAAGGAATAAGATGTTCCTTTCCCTCCTGTTCCCGGACAGGCACGTAGCAAAAGTTAGAGGAGGAACAACACTTTTTCTCTACATGTGGGAATACAGCAGGAGCTGACTGAGATCACCCTGAAACCAGGGGAAGTTAATGCATTGAATAGACAGTTGTAAAGACATTTGAAAACTGGACAGACTGCTGAAAAATGGAAAATGAATGAATGAATGAATGAATGAATGACAAGTGGTGGCAGCAAATTGTGTGCTGCCCTGTGCTCATGTCCTGGAAACAGCATTTCAGCCCTGGTCATGGTCAACCTCTCTGCAAAGACCAGGGTGGCATCTTAGTGTAAGGTCAGGGATGGAAAGTCCATTTTCCTGAGCTCTGAGAGCTGTGTAGGTATATCTCTGATACTACTAAATCAAGAAATGGCACCAGAGATATGTAGGGTTGCATCTGTGCTCTGCCACTGCTTTCCTACATGACCTTGGAGAAGTCCTCCTTCTCCCTGATACAACCTCTGGATGGAGGCATGTCCCTGGCCTCCACAAAGTCCTTAGACTGGACAGCTGTGCCCCAGAAGCAGCACTACAAAAACATAGTAATGATCCAACCATAAATACTGACTACTTCTTCTTTAAACCAGTAAATAGAATCACAGAATGGTTTGGGTTGGAAGGGACCTTAAAGATCATCCAGTTCCAACTCCCCTGCATGGGCAGGGACATCTCCCACCAGACCAGGTTGCTCAGGACCCCATCCAACCTGGCCTTAAACACGTCTTCCTTGGGCAACCTGTTCCAGTGTCTTACCACTCTCACAGGAAAGAATTTCTTCCTAATGTCTAATCTAAATCTCCCTTCTTCAAGTTTGAAACCATTTCCCCTTGTCCTCTCACTACACGCCCATGTAAAAAGCCCAACCTCAGCTTTCTTGTAGGCCCCCTTCAGATATTGGAAAGTAATAGGGTAAAGCCAGACTTTTGAAAAATGCAAGATTCCTCCCCTGAGACCAAACATGAATCATTGCAGCAACCAGAAATGAGACAAAGTTTCCCCCTCAACCCACTGGAACCAGAGCGGCTTTGGCTACCTCTGCTCCAGCCAGTTTTGGCCTCCGTGCCTGGTCAGGAAACCAATTTGGCCACAAACATTACCCTCTACAGGCTCTGTTTGGGAAGGAAGGGCTTTGCTGAGCCAAAAGGGACAGTGGTAGAGTGTCTCCATGATTAGTCATAGCCTCCCCCGTGGCAAGAGCCACCCTGGGGAGCTGAAGATGACTGGGTCTAGGGGGGGAAAGGGCTGGGAAAGGCAGGAGGCAGCGGGGATGGGGGCTGTGGAGAGGGGAGTGGCTTCATGCAAGGCTGGAGAGACATTTCCAAGAAAAGGTCTGACATTTGGCCAGTTTTCCTCTCTGGATGACCACAGGAGGATGAGGATTCTCCCTGGCACCACAACGGTGCTGGCCCACCCTGGATCAGTGGGGATGTGCCCAGCAGCAGGACCTGTCTGGGATGGACAAGCATTTCCAGACAGTTCATCCCAGCTCTCCTTGAGGCTGGAAGCTGGAGGGGTGCTGTCAAACAAGCCCCAGCCCCTGAGGAGCAGGACGGGACAGTGAGACACCCCTTTAGCAAGACCCCTTGCAGGGTCCCATTCTTGCACCCACTCCTTGTGCAGCTCCCCAAACCACTAAATGCCCTCTTTGGGGCACCCACTCCACCACTTCCCCAGACATTCCATTCTCATCCCACAAGGCTGCAAGGCACCAAAGGCAAACGCTGTTACTCAAGAGCAGGGGGAAAAAAGCCCTGCTTGGTTCTTTTGAATGAATTTCATTCCCCTGCACCAGTGGGGCCAAGAGCATCCCAGTGCTTCAGCTCGGGATGGCAGCTCCTGCAGCAAGCAACCCAGCTGCATCGCTCCGTGCTTCCAAATGTGCTGTAAACCTGGGATGCGTTTTATCCAAAATGCCTTGAAAATTCCCCAAACACCCAACCGAGGAAGGGAAACACAGCGCAACATCTGCTGAGCCTCGGCTCAGGGCTCCCGCGTGGAAAGCGACACTTACCCCTGAGTGAACCCCCGAAAGAAACTCCTTATTCTGGGATTTTCCACTCCGGAGTCCCTCTCACCCTTTCTGCATGGTGTGGAGCCGCTGCTCAGCCCTCAGGGTTCGGAGGCAGAGGATTTGTGAGTGAGCTGGAGGTGCGCTGGTCCTTGTGGAGCAGCTGCCGCGGGTCTGAGCGAGGTCGGAGGAGGCGGCGGCCACGGCAGTGCCGGGGGGCCGGGCGATCAGGAGTCGCAAATGGGATCCAGATGGTTGGTCCTGGCTCTCCCAGGGCTGAGATCAGAGCTGCTCATCACATAAAAGTCCTGGCCTCCCCTCACCCCACGCTCCAGGGGATGCCTCCAAGCTGTGTGGCTTCCCCTTCCCTCGCTGGCCCCACTGTCTCAAAAGAAAAAAAAAACCTCCTTCCTATTATCAATGAGAAAAATACTCTGAAAAAAAAAATAAAAGAAAAAAAACCCGAAAAGAAGTCCCTGCCCCTGATTTAACGATTCCTTTTGGTCAGAGAGGGCTGGGCTTGGAAGTTTGCAGGAGCCAGGACGTGCCAAGGATTGTACTAATTTATGTAGGGCTCCAGCAAAGAGCTTTTTGGATATGCTCAAGGCTGCAGAAAGCTCGGCTGCTCTCCCTGCACAGTTCCTAGCATCAGCCAAGGGGGAGAGAGTCTCTTCTAAACTCAGTTCCCTATCTACATGTAACAGGATTTGGGGGTTTTTTTATGTGCCCAGCTGGGGGGGATTATGTTATAGCATAACTTCCAAGTGAAAGTTAGTCTGTTAGGGTAAGGACAAATATCTTAGTGGAAAATTTAATGTAAAATTTTGAAAGCCCTGGCATGATTTTTAATTTTTTTTTTAAAAACCTGTGCACTGTGAAGAAAAAAACCCTTAACTGTGTATTAGGCAGAATTGGGGGGGCTGATTTTATTCCTCTGCCTTGAGCAATACATATCACTGGTCAAAGCTAAACATTTCAGTCTGGACTGGGTTGTGTTTTGTCAGAAATTACAGAAACATTAATTCTTATCTCTTGCCTTATCTCTTGCCTTTGACTACTTTTGACCAAGTAGTCAAATTCCCTTTGGTTCAAATGGGGATTTATTATGTTTGCTCTAGGTTTGGTGCTATTTGAAAGACTAGCCACATGAAGAAATATCTGGAATGCTTCAGGGAAGTGCTGAGCTCTTCAACTGATGCAGTAGCACGTTTTAGAAATGGTGCTTGGCTTGATGCTTGCAGAGCCTGAGCGCTGACCTCGCAGAGGGATCCAGCACAAGCACCCCCAGACACAGGCCCAAAAGCAAACAGGGTGTCCCCCTCCTCAAATCTGGAGAGCTGGAGCTCAAAGCCAGGGTGTTCCCAAATAATAAATTTCCTTGGCAAAAGGATGCTGCAGTTCCTTGCTGGGTGTTGGCAGGCAGCTGAGCTGGGGATGGATGAAACCAGGCCCACTGGGAAGTAATGGAAAACACTTGACAGTGGACAAGGTGGGTGAGGGAAGCTGCTAAAAGATAAAATACAATGGAGTTAGTTGCACTTTGATGACAGAAGTGTCCAAACCAAACTATTTTCTTGTATAAATTTCCCATTGTCAGGGGAAGTGCCCAATTGGAATGGTGGAGAGGCACCAGGACAATCCCATAAAGCAGCAGGACATGGCCATGGGCACCCTCAGCCTCTTGCCAGCCTACTACTGACCAGACAGGTTGCAGACCATATGCTGCCCTGCATCTTCTCCTGCCTTTCAGGCTCTCACCTCTCCTGCACATCTCAGCCCTGCTGTCACCTGTATGATGAACTCAGAATTATGTCCACAGAGTGGGGTCCAGCAATTCGGTTTGCTGCCACCAGTAGAAACCAGTATGGTTGGTCATGTGAGCTCAATAGCAACTGGGATGTGTATTGTGTTCAGATATTCAGAGTTTTCTGTGTGGCAGCGAAGGAACATGGGAAAACAGTGTTAAATGACTGCCAAAACCAAAATAATAAAACACAGGAAAGCTCCAGCCACCTCAGAACAGTTGGAGATAAATAATATAACAATTTTGGCAAAACACATATGACCTGTTCTGTGTGCCTATTGCATCTTGAAGGAGAACACATTTAACTTGGAGGTTAGAATGTAATCTTTTCACAGAGTAGAATTTGTCTTAATATGGTCTTAATATTGAAGTGACTTTTACTAAGTGCTCCAATAATTAAAAGAGACCCCAAGAGGGCTTAAATTCCCATATGAATGCCTTTAAGAACTAAGTTGAAAGTTTTTTCTTTCTAAAAAGGGGCTTTGTACATGGCACAGAGTGGGAGAGCAGCCAGGCAGGATGCTGAGTGTGTTTTGGGGTGGGGTTATGGTTTTTTTACCCCCTTCCACTCACAGTCCTTTCCAGACCTTCATTTAACAGTTCCCTGTATATTTGCATTGGTGACACCCTGTAAATCAGTCTGCAAACTCCATGGGAGCCATGTGGAGAACCTGGACACATCCCACTGCAACATCCCAGAGAGTAGCAAAAGCCCTAGGGAAGGGGTGAGATCTGCAGGGACAGACTTATTTCTGTCCCCAGGCACCAAACAAACCCTCTCTGATAATTAATACAAGACTGAATCACATCACATTGGTAATTTCTAGAAACAGATGGGACTAAGTTTAGCAGGATTCCCTCCCTGGTGTCTTAATAACTAGACATGATTAATGCTAAGTGACTCATAGGAATTCTCTTTATACTCACAGAAAAAAAGCTTTGTGTGCTCCTCGTCTGAATGCAAGAAGGACCTTGATGTCCTCATGTTCCTGGAATAAAGGTCTTGGCTTGGGGCTTTTAAACCAAATTCAGTGAAGTGGCCAGAGTGGTGTAACTTCTTCATGTAATTTTGTGTAATCTCTTCTGTATGTAGATGCACTTCAGCTGGGCCATTTCTACCCCCAGTTTAAGAAATACTCTGTGGGGTTCCCCAGTGTGATTCCCACAAGCATTCTGCAGCCAGCTCTGGGTCCTGTGCATGTGAGGACACCCAGGAGCATCCTACATTGGCTCCATCCTTGAGCACCATCTGCTGGCTTTTCTCCCAGGGACTGCTCAGGCATCCACCAAATGCAAGGTCACCATCTTCCCCTCAAATAAAATCTGGTCCTGCAAGACAGTGACACCGTTTACTCTGAAATTAGGGGGTACCCCCAAAACTGATGGTTGTTGCACTCTTTCTCCATGGCCAGCCTGTTCTTCTGTGCAGTGAGGTCTGGCCATGGCTCTCATGCTCCTGTTTCAAAGCTCACAAGCTCTTTCTCCTGCTTGTAAAGCAAAGCAGAGAGCTGCTCTGTTGAAGCAAGGGTGGGGTACAGCAGAAAAAGAAAATTTTCATTTTCCTCACGATAGATGGTTTTCATTAGTTCAAAAGGCTTTGCCATTGCTTTCGTCCAAATCCATCCCCACTACCAGCAGCCCAGTTAGGAAGTGGTCAAGGAAATATTTTCTGAAGCTTTTATTCATTCTGCTTTTCTCCTCCATTTGTCTCTCTGGCTCTGCACAAATGTCTCTCAGTGTATTTGTGTTGCTTTCAATATCACCCTTGAGCTGGGATCAGCCAGGAGGAAAAGGCAGGAGCCTCTCTAGAGCATGAAGGGCGAGTGGGGAGAAAGGGAGCTAGGCAGGGCAGGGTCATATTTAAAGCCACACTGCTCTACCTCTCCCATCTTGTAGCCCTGGCAAAGTAATTAAATTTACCCTCCAAATTACCCTCTCATCCTTGAGGACGAAGTTTTGACAGCAAATTCCAGGCAGGCTGCACTAGGAGGGGGCTTGGGAAAGCTGTAGGGATGCTCTGAGCATCCCAGCAACCTGGGTTTAAGTGCAGTCCAGGGCAGACTTCCAAATTGGCACCAGAGGAGGGAAGTTTGTGGCCCAGCACAGGTCAGTAGGTTTGGGTATTGGTGTGTTCCCAGGGCTCCTTGGGATAGTGTTGGGAACTCTGCCCTGTCTCAGCTCCTTAGCTGTCAGGGCTTTGCCTCCCTGGCTGATGTGAAGGGCCAAAAGTGGGAATCAGTTCAACTGCTGCAAGGGAAAGACCTTGGGAGGCTGGGAAAAGCAGCAGTAGGAAAAACCTTAAGAATAAATAAAAAATTTCAGCATCTTTGAGAGAACTGGGAGAAAAGCCCTCCAGGGAGGAGAAATGGTCTAGAGCCAATTAAAAAGGTGTTTCCTTCCTTTCTTCCCTTTTCCTAAGTGTTACCATGTAATACCAAAGGTGCAAGAAAAGCTTTACCTAGTCAGGCATGGTAGAAGTTATTCTTATTAGTTTAATTATTTATTCATACATATTATTATTAGAGTTACTGAAATGCACTGCATTGTGTCTCTTCTTTTTTTTTCTTTTTTTTTCTTTTTTTTCCCCAAATCAGAGCTTTCAAAAATCTCCACATATACTAGGAAACATTTTTCTTTTTATAAACCACTGATCTCTTAAAAGGATGCCTGTTAAGCTATAACATTTCTGAGGCTAATGGTGTTAATAAATCACAGCAACAGGATAGCCCCAGAAGAAGCAATAAAAGCAAAGCTACACCAGGGCCACATATATTATTGTCACAGCTTAGCACTGTGTATATATATTCTTAATCTATGGTCTGTAGGAGATATTTGAACTCAAAGGCACTTGAAGCCCTGACCACCTTCATCCTGCAGAAAGCCTTCCAGCTGGAAGGGCTTTTCAGCACCTGTGATGACAAGGAACAAACTATTGTAAAAAATGTAAATAATGCAAATATTTTCCCCTCTAACACAACATGCAGCTTGTGGGCCAGTGTGAACCATGATGCTCAACTTCTAGGAGCTGAGCTCTTGTTCTGTGTAAAAGATAAAGCAGAGAGATACACGAGATGTGTTTCAGCCAGTGCTGACATAGTCAGACATTGCTTTGGGTTACTCCAGGTTGCTTCTGTTTTCTTGCATTAGATACTTCCAGGTGATACCTTGCACAGGGGGCTAAAAAAAAAAAAGCCAGCTTTCCAAGTCTTGGCCTCCATGTCTTGTGGCAGCTTTGAAATCCTGTGCTGCCAAAAAAAAAAAAAAAAAAAAAAGAAAAAAAGAAAAGCTGTTTGAAATGGGATGAATTTCAGTGATTCAGTAAAACTTCCCATTTGCAAATGACTTACTGACTGCTGGGGAGTGGGAAGAGGTGGCAAGAGGGATGGTTAGGGCAGAGCTACAGTCAGGGAGAAGCCACAAATACTGTCCACGTGGACAGAATGAACAGCAGACAAGCCAAAGAGGAATTATAGAGAATTATTCATCCCCATGAATGAGTGCTATGTTAGTTTGGAAGACCTGAGGGTTTGCTGTAGCCAGTTCATTGGAAACCTGTGGTCATTGTGCACCAGTGGTGAAGAGAAAAAATTGTGTGCTGTGCTCAGAGGGAAAGGAAAGCACAGGAAATTTAAAGCTCTGTGCTGATGTACATCCCAGTCCCCAAGAGGTATGTTCTTGTCAGGGTTCCATATTAAAGGAATAAGAATAGGTATTTTTATCTTGCCCACATAGGTTTTTCCATGATAGATGAAGTTTTCCATGAGCAGTTCTTGCTTGTGGGTAGGGTGAAAACAAAGCCAGGGGAGCAGCAGTGCTGGAGCCTGAAACACCCCTTGGGGATGGGGACCCACACCCCAACTTCACCAGGACTGTTGCTTCTCCTGGGGGGCACCAGGTCCTTTATCAGCCCCAGCCATGGTTTCCTGCCAGGTTGAAACATCATTGCTTTTTGGTCTTCATAGCCAATGCTTAGATGAACAGGTTTAATTCAGCTGTGAAAAGTGGGGCCACTTCCCTGAATTGAAAAGAACTGCAAATTAAGAGGAAAAAAAATCCCACATTTCGCTCAAAGAGATCACATGGAACTGAGCAGGGATGAATCCCCACTACCTTTTGTATCTCTCACGTCACTCAGCTTCTTGCTTTCTTCCCTGGGCTTTGCTCCCTCACCTTCATCCCACACCTGGTAGTCCCCCTGGTGTTTCTTGGGCCTTAAATATAGGACTTTTATTCTCTTTTCTGAAGGTCTGAGTGGCTGTAGGAGCTGGCAGGGCACCAGCAGCAAAGCGTGGGGAAAGTTGTGGTGGGAAGAGGTGGCTGCTGCTCCCCAAGGCATCCCAGATCTGCTTCAACAGAGAGAGTGACACTGTATTTCCCTGTGATAACAAAAGGTACCTTTAGTTATTGAGCATCCTCACATTGCATTCATCCTGGCATTGCTGTTGCTAAAGATACTCAGGGTAGGACATGCTTGTTTGTCCTCCATGAAGGGGTCCCTCTTGTCCCCAGCTGTGTGACACCAGGCTGCTCGTGTCAGGGAGTGCCCCTAGGATTGCACAGGGATCCAGGCTGCATAATCTTGCTCTCTTCTTTATAAACATCCTTGGTGGGGAGCTAATATAAACAGCATATCCACACTGAGGCTGTGTTGTTTGTAATTAGAGTTAAAAAAAAAATCCAGGAAATGACATGGATGTATCTATCCCTCAGGGTTTTATCTGTGATTCCTACCAAACATATGGAACAAGTTGTGCTTGAGATGTTTGTGTCTGAGAGGCATCTGGAGATGCTGAATTTCTAACAAGGTGGTAAAACTGAGTTGTTTCTCCTGTGCCCCTCAGTGCTGTGGGTGGAGCTGATGAGGAATCATTTGAGAGATGCTGAATTTTCCCTTGTAAATGGCTGGAGCTTGTTTAGAAGCCAGAAAACCAAGGAGGTTTTTTGCCCAAATCAATCTGGAGACCTACCTGAAGTGTAAGTGTGATTCTGGCTGGTCAAGGCAATTTTTAGAGCAATGTATTTCTCTGCATGAGAGCTGCATCCATCCTTTGGAGAGGTTTTTCTTTAAGCAAATACCAGTTCCTCAGCACTGGCAGGTTATTCACACACAACCAAATGCAAATTAGTAATAAAATGAAAAATAACATCAGTGCCAAATGAAGGTCTCACATGTGTGGAAAAAAGGACCAAATTAATCTGGCAAATATGCACAAATGAGCAGATGTAAGCTCCTGCTTAAAACCTGACTACAAGGGTTAAAAAAAACACAAAACCCCACACATTAGCAAATTATTTTCCTGGGGAAAAGTATGCTATTTTAGTCAAGTTTGTAGGTTTGGCAAGAGAATTTGTTGTTTGTCGAGCTTTTTGCTGAGGAAGCCAAGCTGCTTTGCAGAGCCAAAGGAGAAGTTGAGTCCTATTTGCTCTGTAGCTCAGTTTTGGGGAGCAAATATTAACTGCAGAGGCTCAGAAGGTTACAGAAACATCTTCCCTCTACTGGACAAACCCAGTGGCCTGCAAATTTAGGTATCTCTTTGGAAAACTGTCTCCTCCCTCTGTGACTGAGCTGTGCTGCAGCCCCTGGGCAGGGGATGTCCTTGCCTGTTAAAAATCAACCTATCCCATTCAGGAAGAGGTGGGGATTGCTTTGCATGGTTACTGTTGCTGTTTATCACCCTTTCCAACCACTCATGGCAGAAACCATTGGAAAAAAAGCCTTCAGCACTCCTTATAAAGCTTAAAACCAGCAGGCTTGCAAGCCTGACTGATGTGTCCACTGTCAAACGTCTCATTCATTCATTCTGCAGGAGGGACATTTATAAATCACATCATTTCCTCAGGGCAGAACAATAGCACTCTTGTCCCTAAAAAATGCCCACCCTACCTAGCAGCAAGTCACCTGTCAACCACCAGCAAGCTGGAACAGGGCTAAGACCCTATGTGAGTAACAGAGGAGGAGCCAGCCTGAAAGCCAGCAAAGCCTGATAGAGTTGTTCTGGCTCCCTGTGGTACATAAGTAATGTGGCCAGGCTGTGGTGCTGCAGCATCCTTGCTCCCTCTTCACCTCCAAATCCTGGCATCAAACACCCCCAGCTAAAGGGAGAGTGCTGGGGCAGAGAGCAGCCAGCTGTGGAGCTAACCCTGAAGCATTTTTGTAGATCTGAAGCACCAGTTGAGTAATTTGACCTCCTCCTCCTCCTCTGCAATGCAGCAGGGAGGCTTTGGTGGAGCAGGAACGTGCAGTGATGTACTGAGTACAGCATGTACATTGCTCAGGCTGACAGCAGCATGTTCTCACTAATTCCCCCATCCATCTATATGCTGAAGCAAGCAAGGCTGCCACTAACAGCCTTCTCACCATGCAACAGAAGAGCAAAAGCCTCCTCAGAAAACATCTGGTCATCCAGTCCTGCCAGCTCTCTGCTCTTCAGGTCCCTGGATCAATTTATGTGCTCAATGGGCTGCATGAAAAGCCATTGTAATTGAAATAATCCCTTGCCAAGGCTCGTGTCTCCTATCAGTGCAGGCAGGAGGGGTGTCTTGAGGGTGCTGAAGTTTCCTTTTTCCCTGGAAGGGCTGACTGGCCAGTGCCTTAACAGCAGGAGGGACATTTCTGGCAAGAAGATGCAGTAACCAGACACCTGAAAGAGTAAGTATCTCCCTGCACTACAGCATCATTCTGGCAGCTGGATAAATACCCCCCAAAAGGGAAGAAGCTTACATGGTGTTCAGGGATCACCTCTGTGTCCAAAATCTCCCAAGAGCTGCTGGCTCTTGTGATGTTCTGGGGGCTTGGGGTGAATTACGTGTCTTTAAGCTGACCCATATGGCCGTAGGGATATGAGGTCCTGTATCAAGGCATGCCTCAGAGGCAGTGGCTTCCTCCAGCTGGGCATTGGTGGAGCCCACTGGTTTGGTCCAAGGTGTTGTACAAACAGAGGGCAGGAAACAGCCTTGGTCCTCAGGGTGCAAAGACAAGACCAAAGAAGTCAATGGCACAAAGAGAAGAGCAAAACACTCCTTTTCCCCCCGAACCAAGCATTTCCACATCACAGACTGGTGGCTCACAGGCATCACAACAAAGTTGGCTATAAGGTTTTTAATGGGGAGGGAAGGGGTTGTGGTGTATTTATAGGATGATGCTGCAAGGCGGTCTAGATGTACAGAAAACAAGGGTCAGCTCTTCCTTGGTCTTTAACAGCAGGAGCAATTTTTACAAAAATGACCTGAAACACTTCACAGAAATGTCGATTTGGCATATATCCAACTAGGATGAGGAATACGAGAAAGGAAAGGAGATTTGTTTTTCCCTCATAAGAGACCAGCCCTAACCAAACTTAGCCAGTCATGGGATACCAGCTGGAATTTTCCTTCTCTACCAGAAGGAGGAACAGGGAGACAAAAAAGGCAATTGTAAACTCTTCCCAAAGGTTGGAAGAACTTTCCACAGGTAAAAACAGTAATAAGAGGGACTCACCCTTAGAGATGATATTTGTTTCTTTTCCATGGTTTAAACTTTTAGGAGGACACCTTTCCACAGACAGTACCTGGCAGGAAAGCTGTGAAAAGCTTGTTTATGAAAGAGAGTTCAGTGTCTTTAGTTATAGACAAAAATGTTATAGTGACTCCATGCCCAGTCCCAAGGTGGGGCAGTGCAGCACACAGAATGTGTCCAGGCTGAGGAGCCCAGGCTGAGCTGCTCCTGGGCATCATTTTGACAGAGAGTGGGGTTTTCTGATGTTGCAAAGGGGGTTTCCATAGAGGTCCCTTAGAAAGGAGGCCCTGGATCTGCTTGATAGGAAGAAAGTGGGCTGAGGGTGGGCTGAGCTGTTTGGTGGTGTCCAATTTTGTGCATGAACACTGTGCCCCCAGCCTCAGAGCTTGTTTTTTATAGAAAGTCAGCTTGGAAGGGACCTCAAAGATCACCTGGTCCAACCCTTCTAATATTATTGCTTATATGAGATGTCTCAGCACCCCATTGAACTTAAAACTTTCCAAAGTGGGGGAATCAACTACTTCTCCTGAGAGGCCATTCCAATGTCTGTGTGTCCTCATGGTGAACAATTTACCTCTTCTGCCCAATCAGAATCTCCCCAGGGTAGTGGATCTTCTTACCCGACTCCTTGGGTTTTCTGCTAATGGTAGTTTGCACCAGGCTGGCTGCCTTTCTTCTGATTCATCTGAGCACGGGCTAGATCGAGGTCTATGCCCGCATTCTCCACCAGACATAGCAAGATGAACCTCTTTTAGGGCATGGTGCTTCAAGGTCCAACCAGGTGCTCCAGCAGAGACTCACAAATAGTGCTCTGAGCCTATAGCCCTCAGGACTGGTCAGCCTGGCTCGGTGCTACTGCTCCACCTTCAACCAACCTCTCTGCTGGCTTGCTCAGGACTGAGCTGAGCCTGTGCTTCAAGCCTCACCTTTTATTGGCCCCCTAATCCTGCTCATGTGCAGTTGGGGCCCACCCTAACCAGGCACAGGTGGGCTTAACACAAGCTCATGCCCACTGCCTGGCAATTAGTGGCACCTGGTTGCCTCATTTCACTACACCCCAGGATCAACTTGTGTCCATTGCCCCTTGTCTTATCCATGTGACTCCTTGTAAACAGGGAGTCTCCATTTTCTTTGTAGCTGTTCTTTAAGTATTGCAACATCATAATAAGGTCTCCTCTAAGCCTTCGCTTCTCAAGGCTGAACAGACCCAGTTTTCTCAGCCTCTCCTCATATAGCAGGTGCTCCAGTCCTCTGATCATCATCGTGGCTCTTCTCTGGACCCTCTCCAGCCTCTCCACATCCTTTTTGTACAGCAGGGACCACAACTGGATGCAATACTCCACATACAGTCTGAGAAGCACTGAATAGAGCAGGATGATGACTTCTTTGTCTCTGCTGGTGATGCCCCTGGTGGAACCCAGCATCCTGCTGGCTTTCTTTGCTGCTGCAGCACACTCTTCATTGTTCCAGAGGGAAGCATCAAGATGCTGATGGCCCAGAGTTGATTTCTTTAAACAGACTAAGTGGGTGGCTTCAGCATCCAGAGCTGAAGCAAACAACCTCCATCCTCAAGGTATCATTTGGGTTGCTGGGGTTAATATACCCACCAGATAGCTATTCTCACTGCTGGAATAAGTGGGAAGGCATCGGGATGTACATCAGATTTCACTCAGGGTTAATGCACGGATCAGAATCAGTGCACTCAACTTGGAATCAGTAAAAAAACCAAAAATGCTGCTTTTGCAAAGCAACATCCTTTTTGATACTCGAAGTCCCTTTTCATGTGCTGGCTTCCCCGTGCTTGCTGCCTGTATTTTTTCTGGACTCCACAAGGTGGCACAAGGAAACTGCTCTCTCCAGAGGAGCATCCCTAGAGTTTCGGGCTCCCGAACCTGCACCTTTCAGCACTGGCCCTGCCCTAACAACTGGTTGGAAGGCTTCAGCTCTAGACTGCAGCAGAACTGGAGAAGTCCTATGTGGGGGTTATTCCTTCTTAGCTGAAGCATTATTATACTGGGTGCCCAGAGAGGACATGTGGAGCAAGGTTACATGCAGCACGATGCTTTTTGTTGTTTTGGGGAGCTTGCAAAACAAGTAAGGAAGGGGACTGGTTGTATTTGGACTCATTCATCCAGGTGGAAATATCTCCCTGTCATGATAGCTGGTCACAGGGGCCCTTCTGGTACAGAAGCCCCTGGCCCTGGGTGCACCCCTGCATGAAGTCTGAATTACACCAGAAGAAGCTACAAGAAGGTGGGCCTGGCATTGTCTGGAGCTTTGTCAGAAATGACAAAGTGAAGATGGAAAAAGATGCCCCTCTTGCTGGCAATCCAAGTACTGCAGGCAAGACAGCTGTGGCTGTCCTGCTGCTTGCTGCTTTGGTTCTTTCTCATGTCTGGAGTCATTCATGTCACGGCCTGCCAAGCCTTTTGTGTCTCAAAGACCATCCTTTTCCCCTCCAGCAAAGTATTTCTGGGTGGCAATTCTCCTCTCCAGACTGAGCCAAGTCAAGCCACCAGAAATCAGACACTTCAATTTCCCATCTCCCTTTGAAAGAAAAGACACTGATTGCCATTTTGAACCATGCCACAAATGCCTTTCCTGCACAGCTCTCACCAAGGCTGTTATTCCCAGGCAAACCAGGATTGAATAGGGGGGGACAGGACTCATATGATTCACCCAAACCACACAAAAGCAGCCAGGCTGCTGGTTTCCCCTCCAACTTGCTTGGCCTGGCTCAGTAGCTGAAGGAAAAGAAAAGAAGCTTAGATTCATTTATTACTGGGTGTTGTCTACAAGAGGGTGTTGATAAGCAGATGGCTTATCCAAGCATCTCCAGCAGCCAAGTGAGATGAGCTGTATCCTGCAGAGTCATTGATGGTTTGTGGGTTTAGAGGGTTTTGCTGGGGGATGTTTCATGCCAGGTTGCTTCTGTCTCTTGCTCAGTGCTCTGCAAGTTGCTACAAACATGTTCATCCCTATGAAGCCAAGGAATGGAGTTGCTGAGGGTTGGGTTTTTTTTTTAGTTTTTTTTTAGTGACAAGGCTTGCAGAGGCTCTAGAGAGGTGTCTGGCATTTCAGACTGTGAGGCACCTAAAACTGGCAGGAGCAAAGGCCTCCTGATTTTCCCACGTGGCAAAGGTTGTACAGTGGCCATAGGTAAGGACCTGAGCTGGGAGACCTTGGTGTAGAGCTGTTGCTGGGGTGTTAGCTGGGAGCTTTGTGTGTGATGGACAGGGGGAGGATCTCTACCACTCATCCCATGCTGCAGCAGGGTGCTGATCTCAGGTATGATCCCACAGGAGCAGGAGGGGCAGGGAGAGCCCCCCACATCTCCTGCAGCTCCCTTTGCACCTATGTCATGCACAGACATCCCTGTCCCAGACAGAAATGGGATGCAGCACAGAGCCTTAGGACCCAGTGAGTCTGCAAAGATGCTATGTTGCACTGCCATTGCATCATATATATATGTATACATATATAATATATATGTAATATTGTACAATGTGTAAATCCTTCCATGATGCAAGTGACTCTGGCTCCAGCTGGGCAAGCAGCACCCCAGTGTGGTTGCCTGCAGGGGTGAGCTGTGAGCACTGGGACAAGGAAAAAGGCTGAAGTTGGCTTCATGACTTGGAGGAACAGTGGTGAAAAGCACCACATAAGGAGCTGGACCCTAGATTGAACCCACTCATCAGACATTTGTCAGATCAGCAGGGAGCAACCCTCCAGCCTGTTGCATTCCCAGGGATGGCAGATGCCAAGACTCTGGGATGCACTTGGCCTTCCCTTCATTGCACCAAGCAGCAGTAGTAAGTCAAGGCAGCACAAGGAGTGGCAGCTTTCTGTATTCAGGGAGCTGATAATTGCCAGAAGGATGTTTTCTTCACCCTTCCCCCTCTGCAGCCTCTTTGTACTTGCAAGAACAACTCTTCCCACCCCCTGCCTGCTCTAAGCTCTGGTGAGCAGCCACTTCATCCCAGCAAGGCAATGGGAGCCAGCACCACGTTCAAAAGAGGACAGGAATAATGGTGCTCTCTGGCAGTACATGGCAGAGATGGATGTGTGGAAACTCATTAGACAGCAGATCGACCAGCGTCGCTCTCCTTAGGTGACCTTGCTGGGAGCACTTCCATGGCACTGAGGCTGCCAGCTGCCTCCCACCAGTCCTTCCCATCCCCCCAGCATAGCATCTGGTGGGGAGAAAAGCAACGTGCTATGTCTCTTCTAGCTGGAAGGTGTCTTACATCTTGAACAAGAAGGGCAATAAAACACTGGGAGAGTTTCAGGAGGGACCAGGGAGCCTTCTGGAAGCTGGAGCTCCTAAACAGAGCCTAAGGCAGATCAGTGGGCTGGAACAGGCTATAGATGAAAAGAAATCCCATGGCTGGTGCCCAAGCCAGCAAAGGCTGCTGCCACCCAAGAGCCTGAGAAGACTGGTGTTGGGATGGCTGCCAAGGCAGGCATGGCCAGGAGGTGCCCTGGTCTGGGTGGCAAGGATGAAGCAGGTCTGTTTTGAGGGCAAACCATGACAGGGAGCTTCTTCAGGCTCTCTTGCTGGTCAGTCCACACCCAAGCCACAGCAGGTGTCATGTGAAATGGTACAAATATGTGTGGTTATAGAGAAGACAGTTTTTGGTTGGACATACATGGAACCGTAGGTCACAGGGTTGAGCCAAAGGCACCGCCAATCTGCTAAAATCAGCCTATGCTGGGACATCTCCATGCTCTGCATCTTTACTTCCTTGTCCATATCTGCTCCAGAGTATTCCTACCCAAACTGTCTCCAGCCCAAGCCTTGCCTTCCTGCTTGGAGGAAAGGAGGAGCCACCTCTGAATAGGACACACCTGGGCAGATCTGGGAGTGCTGAAGCACAGCCTCACAGCAGAGCAGGTTACTGGGAGGTAAAGAGAAAAAAAGATAATTATCTGCTTCTAAGTTTGTTAGAAATAAATAGAGCAATAGTCTGAAAAGATCTCCCAGTGTGGGAATGCACCTGCAGCCAGTCAGGCACAATGAGGCAACATAGACCTAACAGATTAACTCTGAACAACTTTCAGCCTCTAGAGGGGAAAAAAAAATAAGGCCAATAGGCAGGGTGAGGGAAGTAGAGTGCCAAGGTGACTGGCCCCAGTTCCTTCTCTCTGGCTCTTCCTTTCAACCCCTCCTGTATAAAATATGCTTATTTTCTACTTAATGGCTCTAGAAGTCTTGTCTCCCTCCTGGTCAAATATTAGATGGAGCTTATCTCTGCCCCTCCACTACATGACATGATGCATATCAGGGGACTGAGAAATGCTGAGTAAAATGATAAGTAAAAATGTTAAGATTTTCATCTTAGCTCTGTGTGTGGATTTGCAGCTGTCTGGATGCTGTTTCCAACATTTGAGTACTGAAGGCAAGAGGAGAGTGACTTCATTTTCAACCTGGTGCCTGGGAGCAGCCCCTGGGGAGCAGAACCCAAGCAAGCTCTAGACCTGGTTCCTGTGCACTGCAAACACCCTGTTCAGTGAGGTAAGGGCACAGGGGTTTCCAGAGGGGAAACAGAATCATGGAATAACAGAATTATTGAGGCTGGAAAAGACCTTTGAGATCATCAGGTCCAGCCTGTGACCTAACGCCACCACATCAGCAGAACCATGGCACTGTGTGCTACATCCAGCCTTCCTTTAAACACCTCCAGGGATGGGTGACTCCACCACTTCCCTGGGCAGTCCATTCCAGTTCCTGATCACCCTCTCCATGAGGAAGTGCTCTCTGATATCCAACCTAAACCTCCCCTGGTGCAGCTTCAGGCCATCACCTCTTGTCCTGTCAAACCATACCCCCTGGCCTTGAAGAGGATGTGGTTTAGTCTGTGGGGTCTGCTTTGGGATCATCTGCCTTTCAGGGGCCTCAGGCCTTTCATAGAATCATTGAATGAATCACAGGCTCATAGAATGGTTTGGGTTGGAAGGGACCTTAAAGATCACCCAGTTCCAGCCCCCCTGCATGGGCAGGGACACCTCCCACCAGACCAAGTTGCTCAGAGCCCCATCCAACCTGGCTTTGAGCACTTCCACAACTTCTTTGAGCAGCCACAACTTCCATGGGCAGCCTGTCCCAGTGTCTCACCACCCTCACAGGAAATAATTTTTTTGTAACATCTAACCTAAATCTCCCCTCTTCAAGTTTTAAATCGCTGCCCCTTGTCCTCTTGCTACACATCATTGTGGAAAATGTTGAGCCTCCTCCTGGTACTTTGCCCTGTCCACTGTCTTGGGTGGGTTAAAAAGTCCAAGCTGGCTGTGATTGTTGTTGCATGGGCAGTGATCTGAACCTCCAGGAGGGTTTCTGGTTTGGGGTTTCCCTCCGGTGGGCATTGTCTGTTCTGTTCCCAACTAAGAAGCCTTTTCCAAGCTTTTTGACACCTGTGAATTTTCACTGACCTCCAGGGACTTACCTTTGGTGTCCTTCAGACAAGTTGGAGTCCTTTGCTGTTGTCTGTTTCATTAGGCTGCCTCCCCAACATCACATCTTAACAGGCAGGCACTAGGAAAGGCGAGATATTCAGGGTCTGCTGCTTCTTTGCAGTAATATCAGCCTCTTATCATGGCAGAGACCCCTCTGGGCTCAAGAAAACTATGAATTCAGTGATGATGCCTTCAAACAGCCTGGAGCAAGCACCCGAGACAAACATAAATTGCCTTGTTTCTCAGGCTGGCTCTCTAAACCTGTGTTTGTGTAATTTTTGATCCTGCGAGCTGTCTAAACATGAAGACTGTTCAGAGGAAGTACTCTTGGCCCAGCTGATCAACTGATTGTGGTTGGGATGTATTGAACTGTTGGTGTCTGGCATAACTCCTAAATCCATGTTAAAATAGGTTATGAACTCTACCCGGATGCAAGCTCTGACCTTGAAGTTTTTTTCTTAAATCACATCTCTCAGGCTTCACGTAGGATTCATGTGGTCGGCACAGCCCAAATAGTCCAAAACAGTCTTTGGCTGTTCCAACACTTGAATTCATGTTGGTTAGGAAGGGTTTTGCTTGTTTTTTTTCAGCTACTGTTTACTTCGGTGAATCCTATGAGCTGTTGGTGATGGCCTTTACCAAGTATTTAACTTCCTGCCCAAAGGCAAATGCTTGAATTGTATTTTTTTATCACTGAAAATGACACCTTCCCACAAGACCAAGCTCACCTAGCTCACTTGGGAAGATCCTGGTCCTGTGGAAAAACTTAATTTCTGGTGGGAACTCTATGAAGCAGCTCTGTTAGGGAACAGTCTAGGTTTCTTTTTGTATTAAGAAAGTACTCAGGGAACAGAGGCTGTGGCATTTGTCCCCTTTCAAAGGTGAGATGGCAAAAGAACAGGAACTGTTTGGTCTTGCTTGATTGGTAAAACAGGTGAGGAAAGATAAAATAATTCCTCATGCATGGGAGTATAGGGCTGAGTAATATGAAGACATACAGTGAACATGGATTTGGGTTTGGTGCATAGTCGTCTCTGTAGACAATGTGAAGATGCAGCATTTCTCCAATTGACAGGAAGCTTGTGGCATAACCATCAAACTTATTAGATTCACATTTTTAAAACTGGGTTAGAGAGGAGGAAGGAGAGGACATGTATCCTGCTGTGCCCTCATCCAGATTAAAGCTCTCACATGGTTTGGAAAAATGTCCTTGCACCCTATGAATGAGATTCCACAAACTTTGTTTTCTAGTTGTCCTCGACTGTTGTTTTCTAATTGCAAAAAATATCATAGCATTGTTGTCTATGATCATTAATGTTTCATGAATGTTTTCTTTAAGAGACACTGTTTTGTTCATTCTAAAGATGTTGTCATGCCATAACATCATTAAACAGTCATATTAATAGATGAAACCTATAAGAATCCCTCACAGATCACATACAGAAATAGCATTGTTTATACCTTCCCTGTCCTGTTTGTTGGGTTCCAGCATGATGGAGAAGATAAGAAGCCTTTATAAAACTGCCAAGAAGCTGCAGGGAGAAGGAATGCCACCCCAGCCCTCACAGATCTCATGACTCAGAGATGACTGCCAGGGGGTGAGGGGAGAGGCAGAGGCACCCATGAAATTGCCTCTCCCAGTAGCAGAGGCTTGGTCAAGACCAGAGTGTTTTCAGCTGCCTGGTTTCTTGTTGCTTTTGCTGTCTTCTTGTGAGTAAGGGCCTCGTGTTCTCTCCACCCATGGCTTGCAGGTGGGCTGGAGCTGCTGGTGGTGAATGCTCCTGGTTTGACTCCACTTGGCTTTTGGAAACTCCTGCAGCTTGGCCAGGTGTTTGGAATGACCATAGGGTCATCAGAGGAGCTGATGTAAGCTAAATCAAACCACCCCCTAAGCATAATTTCAGCATCTTATAGCACTCAGTCTGCTGGTTATTGCATGCATGGAAAGACTCAGTTTTCCCTGTGTTCAAGACCAGGCTGGGTGGGACTTTGAGCAGCCTGGTGCAGTGGAGGGTGTCCCTGATGATGGCAGGGAACATACCCTGATGATCTTTGAGGTCCCTTCCAACCTAAACAATTCTCTGATTATATGATTGATGATATGAAACAAACAGCACTGGGTTTGCATGCAGGGTGGTGGGAACCTTGTGGAGGCATCTCTGCCCTCTGCAGCACTCGGGGCAGCTGTCTGGAAAATTAGACATTGTTATACTTGGAGAATTTGTGGGTTTTTTCATTTGGTTTGGCCAAGCAGGATCCTCTGCACCTGGAGGTGCTGGGCTGACAATGAGGACCAGAGACTGAGAGCATTGCCTGGTTTCACTGGAGTTGCACTTGATTGTTTTTGAGCTCTCTGAGTTGTATCTTCATCCATCAGTTTTGTTGAACTCTGATTGCAGAGGACGGGTTTACTTCCAGTTATCAGAAAAAAACACTGTAAAATGGGCAGCTGGAGAAAGCCCAGGTCATTTGTCCTACGTATCAGTTCACAGTTATCTTACAAAAGATTTCCAAGAACCACAAAGATAAAAGTTCATGTGAATACTATTTTTAACAGCAGCCATGCTTCTAGAAGGGCTTATTTCTCTGAAAGACAGTAGCAAAAAAACTCTGCTTACGATTTGGCAAGACTGAAAATCAGAAACTGAGCCAAGGCTCCAGCTGTACCTGGCTTTGCGGGGAAGGCTTAGCCTGTAATGCTTTTTTCTCCTATTTTGCCACCCAGGTGCCTGGATCCTCAGCCTTACTGGACCTGAATTGAACCCTCCAGCTTATATGACTTGCCTCATCCTTTGCCTCTTTGCTCTAAAGTTCCACCCCATGGTCACCACAGGCACTGGTGAACTTCATACAACATCATCTGGCCCTACGTGTCATAGAGTCTGTGTGAGTGTCACTGGGGTTGATTATTTTCCTTTTCATGAGGTCATAAGATTTGGGAGCTTTTTTCATGGTTGGACGATGAGGGAAAGAACTGCAGGCAGGAGGATTTAATTCCTCTCAAAGCAGAGGGTCAGTGGAAGCTGGTGGTTATGGGTCTGTGCCATTACGAAATTCAAAAAACTGCTCTGAAAGAGGAAGAAAAGTCTGTCTTTGCTGGCATATATATACTGCTGAGCTAGGAGAATAGAGCTGTCCTGAAGAAACACAGACCAGGTGGCCAAGAAAGCCAATGGCATCCTGGCCTGTATCCGGAACAGCGTCGCCAGCAGGTCCAAGGAAGTGATTCTGCCCCTGTACTCAGCGCTGGTGAGGCCACACCTTGAGTCCTGTGTCCAGTTCTGGGCCCCTCAGTTTAGGAAAGATATCGAGGTCCTGGAGCAGGTTGCCTGGAGGCAACCAGGCTGGTGAAAGGACTCGAGCACAGACCCTATGAGGAGAGGCTGAGGGAGCTGGGGCTGTTCAGCCTGGAGAAGAGGAGGCTCAGGGGAGACCTCATCGCTGTCTACAACTACCTGAAAGGAGGTTGTAACCGGGTGGATGTTGGTCTCTTTTGCCAGAGGACTTTCAACAAGACAAGAGGGCAGGGTCTTAAGTTGTGCCAGGGGAAATTTAGGTTAGATATTAGAAAGAATTTCTTTACGGAGAGAGTGATCAAGCATTGGAATGGGCTGCCCAGGGAAGTAGTGGATTATCTGTCCCTGGAGATATTTAAAAAGCGACTGGATGTGGCACTCAGTGCCATGGTCTAGCAACCGCAACGGTGGTAAAAGGGTTGGACTTGATGATCTCTGAGGTCCCTTCCAACCCAGCCAATTCTATGATTCCCAGGTAGATACACCAGTTGAAAGCTATTCAGTGGACCCGCACTTATGGCATTTCCCATGCAATGGTTTTCTGGTTAATCCAGCACTTTTTGGGGGTATTGGTGCTGCTGAGCACTTGCATGTTTCACATTTTCATTGCTTAGCACGCCTCCAGTTTTATGCAACCTCCTTTTCCTTTTAGAGGAGAAAGTATTCAGATCCAAACAGCACAATCCTGAACGCTGGAGCTCCTGACATGATTGCACTGGAACAGGGACTTGTTGTGGTGTTAATTAGTGCCTATTGACTCCTGTTTGGATGCAGTGGGGTGCACACAGGCTCTCAAATAAGCTTATGTAAAGAGTGGCTCAACTGATGCCTGGCTTCTGCCAACAAACTAATTGCTTTTGCTGGGGCAGCATCTATGCTGGAAGAGGAGCTAAAAATCAGTTTCTGGCTTCCATCGAAGATCACATGTTCCTGATATGGAGCTCAACATGGCACAAATTTCATCCCAGTATGATTCAGAATAGTTTTCTGGTTCTGTTAATGGAGTTTCATCCGTGTCTCAAATGAGTTACTGGGGTGAATAATTCCCTGTCCCCCTGGGCCAACAGCAGGGGGGCCGGTCCTACCAGGCAGGATGGTTTCCTTTTCAGTTTAGGTACCTGTCAGGGAAGAAAGTGTGGTTAGTGTCAATATTTGCTCTGGTGAAGATGAGAAACAGGTTTCTTTTAACATGGAAAGTGGAGGGAATTCCTGCTTAGAGACACAGGGAGGGTTTTTCTGGGGCAAAGAACAGCGTTGCCAGGTGGGTTATTGTAACATTTATTCCTCCAGGTATGTGATATATTTAACATTTCTCTTAAAATCCTGCCAAACCATCTTTTCTTGCTCGCTGTGGACAAGGGGAGCCCCACGTCCTAATGAAGTTGTTTGCTACAAGCAAAGCTCACCCTGATGGAGGTGAGAGCCGGGAGCTAACACGGGACGCCGGTCCCTGGTGCTGCCACACCGCTGGGGGCAAGCCCGGTGCTGCTTTTTCTTTCTTCCAAAACTGTTGACAGGGAGGGGGAAATTGTTTTAACGAGCTCGGATGCAGAAGAGCGAGCCCTGGAGTGAGCAGCAGAGGAGCAAAGGGTTTCGTTTGATTTCGAGCACCCTGCCTAAAGCAGGCGGCTCAGCTGAAAGCAAACACCTCCTCCAGCCCCAGCCAGGCAGAGGAGGTCAGGAGCTGCTGGTAGCCCGGGGCAGATCCCGGGGGAAAGGCAGAGCTGCCGCCCGGCTCTCAGCTCTCCCCGCAGCATCCAGGCGCCGGGGCAGATCCCGAGGGGAAGGCAGAGCTGCAGAGCTGCCGCCCGGCTCCCGGCTCTCGGCTCTCCCCGCAGCATCCAGGCGCCGCGCCAGCCCTGTTCGACGCCGTCTCCAGGGACAGGCTGGCCCGGCAGAACCGCTGCCAAGAACCGGCGTGCCTGCCCCTAGCCCTGCCTCTGCCCCGGTATATGGGCAGGCGCAGAGGTGGGGCTGAGATTTCCCCCCCTATCCCGCCCCCCCTTCCCATCCTGTGAGCATCCCAGGGCACGGGAGAGGCAGTGTCCCGAGTAACAGACCAGGGTTCCTTCATCTGGAGATGGGGAGGAAGCTGGACCTCTCCAAGCTGACCGATGAAGAGGCCAAGCACGTTTGGGAAGTTGTGCAACGGGATTTTGACCTGCGGAAGAAAGAGGAGGAACGGCTGGAGTGAGTATCTGCTCTGTGGAATGGGAGGCGAGCAAACCGTGAGCCTTGGATCCTTGAGTCTCCCCTTGCATAGGGGTTGTAGGGGAAAAAAGCAACGCATCGAGGAGGAACAGCCAGGATCTGGTTGTTAAGATCAAACTTGGTGGTTAATAGTTGAAGTTATCAGACAAGGTGACACGTTTGTGCTGCAAAGGTGCAGATTGGCACTGGGACATTAGCAGCAATGCAAATCAGTGTCAGGATGGCACTTTATGGGGACAAATATGCAGCCCCTGCTCACAAAATGCCTTTGTGGGGCTTGATGCTGACACTGCCCTTCCAGGGAGACTTTTTCTCAGAGCAAAGAAGGGAATTTGGCTCCCTGGCTTTTGTGTCATGTGATGGTTCTCATGTGTTTATGAGATGAGGGCTATTCAGTGAGTCATGGGAGTCCATAGACTTCTCCAAGATCCTGGAGAAATAGCTGGGAGCTGTACTAAACCAACTGTAGTAGCCTTAAGGATGCTATACAGGCATTGTGGTGTTCTGGAAAAGTTTTAAGGGGCCACAGATTGGGAAAAGATTAAAAATCACTGAAGCAGTAAATGGATGTATCTTTTAATATCTTATAAACAGGGCATTTGACAAAAGTGCTGTTTTAAAAATGCTTAGTCAGATTAGATCAAATTTTGAACACGAGAAATTGTGGAGGGTAGGCCCCCTTATTCATTAACTATGTCAGGCATTGAACTCAATAATTTATTAACTTTATTTTGAAAACCTCCAGTGTCCCTGTTCAGGGACAGGCCATGTTCTCATTAGTATCCTGACAGGCTGGCCCCATGTTCCTGGATTTGGTCAGTGCTGTGCTCCAGCAGAGCCCTCATACCCTCCTAGCTCTGAACATTGTGAGCCTGGGCTGATGCCAGTGAAACAACAATGCTCTAGGGACCTCTTACAAGATCCAAAGGGAAAATTTAGGGGTGGGAGTCATCCTGTTTCATTCTTCTTTTGGGGTATGTGCATCTCAGCTGTGGAGATATCCCCTCAAACTCTGCCATCAGGGGTTTCCACCCAAGGCTGCATGGGAGCTTCTCCATTTACACCACTGAGTAGCCTCAGGAAGCTCTCAGTCACATATTTCTGAACCTCCTGATTATTTTTTTGGCTAAGGATACCCAGCCTGTGTGGGAGGCAGAGATAATTCTATATCATATTCAACTGCCTTCCTCTGCTGGCATCTCTGAAATGTAGGACAAGGGATCAGACAAGATTGTTTTAAAATACTATCACCCTGCAAAGGGTAGATTTCTTCCTTGTGCTGGATTTTAGCTCTGCCTTTAGGAAGGAGGTGGAGACCCATGTTGCTGTGCCCTTCAGCAAAGAAGTGGGTGAGGTGAATTACTTCCCTACATGCCATTGGTGCCAGACCAGCTTATCTGGGTCTGCTCTGATGCCTAGGAGGCTCCCAAACTTAGTGCCCTTGTATGGAAGGTACAAGATAGAAGGAAGATCTTAGGATGCTTCTACCTGGCTGTTGTCTCCCTTAAGCAGTGTTCCCTCTGTCCCTGATGCCACAGCTTTTTTAACTTTTTCTTTAATTTGTGATGTAGTCCTGCCTGTTGGAGGGCTGGCATTAACCCAGTAGTGTCTGGGAATGCTCAGATCCCTAGGGCAGAGCATGTTGCCTGCTGTGAGGCTTGGCTGCCTCTCCGCTGGCTCAGCCACTTCCCAATCTTGTCCATCAGAAGTTTCTGTAATACCTGGCATAGACCAGACCACCAGTCTGGGGGAGTCTGTCATGTTCCTGCATGCCTGCATTTTCTGCCTGTAACAATCTGGGATATGAGATGAGGTTGTGGGAGACTCTGCAGCCATTCACCCCGCTGTGTTCTGACCATCCTCACTTGCTTCTTATTCAGTTGCTTTTCTATTCAACGGGCCTGTCTCAACCTGCAAACCTTGAAGAAATATTCTCCCCCCAAGCTTGGTCATTTTCTTCCTTTTCTGCTACTTCTCTGCATTTTCTTTTTGGCAGCTGCTGTTCACCCACAACAGACAAAGGCTTCAGCTGGCCAGAAACTGCATGGCCATGTGAGGGTAATGCTTTGCCTGAGAGATTAAATAATGGCCACTTTGTGGGGGCTTTCCTTGCTTCTTTCTATAAACCTCCCTGACAGCAATCCCCTCTTTTTGAGACAGCACTCCTGGAGCTCAACTAGACCAACCCCACCATAGTCTGGCATCTCAACAACACTGATTTATTCTGTTGTGAGCAGAGCAGGGAAGGGGGTGGCTTTGTCACTGTCAGCAAGAGGAGACAAGAGGCCTGCAGTCCCTGCAGGATTTTAAACTGGTTTGGCTGAAACTTGTCCTTCCGTTGGCAGAGAGGGGAGGTGAAGAGATCCAACCAGTCTCTGAGAACCAGAAAAAGCAGAAAGATGGCATCCTGCTGCAAACAACCTGAAAGCTGGAAAGCACTGAGCCCAGCCCAAGGGGTTTCTGTTTCGGGGTTTGTTTTTAGTAGCCACGTATAAATTTACTGCTAGACATTTGCTCCAGGTCACTGGAAACATTGCTAGGATGGTGCATAGCTGCACATAAAAACTAAGTGCCCAGTTCAGTCTCCATACTGGTTTTTACACCTCTCAGATCCTCAGTTAATGTAGGTTGGTATTGCTCCAGTGTGACAGTGAACACACTATGGCATGCCAGCAATGACCTGGCAGGAAGTGTCCCCCAGAAAAAAAGAGAGCTGATCCCCAGTGTGCAAACTGATTTGGTTCAACAGAGATCAGCTCCATCCACATTCCTGTCCTTCCCACCAGCAGCCACATCCCTGCTCCCATGGACTTGACAGCGCTGTATCTCCGTGGCAGCAAGGCTCCCACTCAGCATCGGGCCACCTCCCTGAGGGCTGGGGGGCACTGGGACCATCACCAGCAGCCTTGTGGTCCTTCTGAAGCTGCCTCCAGACCTGGTTACTTGAATTTTTTTGGTCCAGGCTGACTTTTGCTCTGGAAAATGCAGTTTCCTCACCCAGCCTAGACAGAAAACAACCTTCTAGGACCCTCCCTGCAAGTCAAACATTGCCTCTCAGCCATAGCCCCAAAGGCAAACATCTGAGGTAGTGTGTGGCCTGGGTAACAAACAGAAAGCCTTTGGGTAGTGCAGCAGGACCTCCTTTTTGGCAGGCTTTTAGCTGGCCCTGCCTGTCACTGAATGTGCAGCCCTGTGCAGGTACCTCCTTGCACAGGGAACTGCTCTAACAGCTGTGCCATGATGAAGTGCCAGGAGAAGGTGCTTTGAGAAAGCACTTGTGCTGTTTGGGCTTTCACAGGACCATCATGAGCATCTCCTTCATCTGCTGAACAGCCAGGACATTGTTGCAGATCACTTCTGCTCTCGGGAAAAGTCTGCTGAATTTAGCAGTGAAGGACCAGATCAAACCCCCTTCTGATCCTTTTTAATCTCAGATTGTTTAGGTTTTAAAACCGAGAATCCCAGAAGGCCTTCAATTCACAGCTGGACTTCAGGCTCAAAGATTGTTGGGATACAGCCAGAGCCTTTGAGAAGAGTATTCTCCTGAGGTTGCTAGGATTTATGATCAATACCCTATGAAGCAAGTGGGATAGATTTTGACACAACCAAAAGTAATCTTAAATTTAACAGCAGCAGACCCTAATGTATAACAACCTGCCATGAATCTGAAGCGTATTTCTTTGTTTATCTTGTTTAACTCCTGATATGTTATTTATTAGATTTGCCCTACAGCTGTTTCCACAAGCTGTGAGACTCAGGACATTCCCTGAAAAAATCATTCCTGAAATGATTGAAGCGTGGCGGGGTTTTTCCATGTGAGAATTCACAGCAAAATGCTAACAAAACCAAGTTCCTGTGCTTTGGAATGTTTTCTGCAGGGAGCTGAAATGCAAGATCGACCAGGAAAGCAGCAAGAGAGAGTTCCTGACAAATCAGTCCCACCTCAATGAAACCCACTGTGTCCACTGCCTCCAGCCCTTCAAGTTCCTGCTGAACAGCAAGAGGCAGTGCCTGGACTGCAGCTTCTACACCTGCAAGAACTGCAGTCGCTACAACAAGAAGGAACAGGGCTGGGTCTGCGATCCCTGCCGCCTCTCCAGGTACCACTCCTGTGATGGAGGGAGAGGGGTCAGGCTCAAGAAGAGTCACCCAAACTGAGCATCACTTTATGCTGGTTAGAAAACAACCAGGGTGGTCAGAAAACAGGCTGTGTTTCTGTGGCAAGGTGGTTTCTAGGTGAAGGTCTGGTCCATGAGTGCAGCTGAGCTGGCTCACCTGTGTGTGCATTCTCTCTTTGGGCAGGATCATGAAGATTGGATCCCTGGAGTGGTATTATGAACACGTGCGATCCCGTTTCAAGAGGTTTGGAAGTGCCAAAGTACTGCAGTCCCTCTGTGGCAGGCTGCAGCCAGGGCAGGGCCTGAACTCCACGTTTCTAGGTGAGGAGGAGCACCAGGGTTTCTCCTGCTCTGCTGCATCAGGGGCTGAGGAGGTGCTGGGATGCACCAAGTGAGGAACATGAGCTGCTCTGAGTACCATGTGATTTTAAGACTGTAAAACATTTTGGGGAGGAAGCAGAGGTTCAGGGTGATGCATTCATACTGGGAGCAGCAGAGCAGATGGTCTCGGTTGATTTATTTTTTTTTCTCTGTTACAGTTTAAGGTTTTACCATAGGCTCAAGAATCATAGAATCATAGAATCGGCTGGGTTGGAAGGGACCTCTGAGTCCAACCCTTGATCCACTGCCGCTGTGGTTCCCAGACCATGGTACCGAGTGCCACATCCAGTCTCTTTTTAAATATCTCCAGGGATAGAGAATCCACTACTTCCCTGGGTAGCCCATTCCAATGTCTGATCACCCTCTCCATAAAGAAATTCTTTCTAATATCCAACCTAAACCTCCCCTGGCACAACTTGAGACCGTGCCCTCTTGTCTTGAAGAATACCTTGTGTTTTAGAATTCTCCTGTCCTGCAGTGCACAAGTATGTAATAGTTGCAGCTCTTGGTTTTCTTTCTTTCTGTCGTGGGAGAGGGCTTGTGAAATAAGCCCAAGTTTAATCTGCAGGTCCAAAACATGTGGCTGACTGGATGAAGCCAGCACTTGTTTTTTCACGGGATGTAATGATTTTTACTGCCTATCAGATGATACTCAGGCACTGACAATGCTATCTCAAAATTAATGAGTTACCTGTTACCATAGCTATGTTCTTCAGAGCTTTATAGATCTTATTTCTGAGATTGTCTGATACTGCATAAACAGACATTAAAATTTGTGGTTAATGCAGTATTGTTTACTGGGTAGCTTTGAGTTGCCATCCGCACAACTGCTGCACAGCTTTGTCTGTTGTCTCAGAAAACCAATGTGTATTTAATTCTCATCTGGACAAGCCACGGAAAAGTTTGCACAAATACCACAGCTCTGAGATGATTCAACTGGTCCAATAGTTCTTTTTTCCAGACCACTCATGGCAGAAATATCAGAGAAAGTGTGGAGATCAGTGGCATTTATGGAGCATTCAGTCTGAAAATGTATCAGACTACACAGAAAGGACAAACCAAGAGAAAAGCAAACCAAGGATGAGGCTAACAGTGCTTTAAGCTTCTTTAAACTGGGATTCTGATGTCGTTTTCAAAAGGAGATGATTTTGTTATTACTTCATTAACAGCAGTGAATTGGCTTGACCTTTGAATGAGCAAGAATCTCCTTGTGGGAGAATGTATCTCTGGTTGCAGGAGGTACAGCAGAATGATGTGAGACCATTGCATTTTGCATGGCCATCTACTACTGACTGTGCCTTCCCCCCTGCTACACTCCCAGGGACTTTGCATTAGGACTGTGGAAGTGGTGGTGACAAACTCTTGGACTTTTAAAAGTCAAGTCCTGTTTTGTTCTGTCTAAAGTGGTTGTGTTTCACGATGTCGGGAAAACAAGAACTCCAGTTAAGAAGCTCTCAGGCTTATTCTCTGTGAGGTACCCAGAGAAAAAAATGTGTTTATTTTTTTTCCACTGTTTTTCTTTTCTTTTAGGTCTTCATGACAGAGTTTACAGTCTGCCAGACATTAACAGTAAGTAAATAAAGAAAATTGCAGCATGTGATTTACAGTCCAAGAGACGTTTCCAATGGTCTTTCCTATTCAAACCATCTGGCCATGGACACTCCAGTGTAGTTTGGTGTAGTGGACCAGGGAGGAAATCTGCACTAGAGGTGGGGCTGTCATGCTCTTCTCTTGCACTGCAGTAGACCTGAGGTCTCCAAGGATAGACTGAAATACAACAGTTACATGCCAAACTTGAAGCTTGAAAGTACTTGGCATCTCAGTGCACCTACATCATATGCTTAAAGCTGGCCATATTCTCAAGGAACCCACAGAATTTGGGGCTACATGTTGCATTCCCTAGGAGCCTTTGTAGGAAAGATAAACTGTACCTTGCCACTTGATACAGGGAAGAGCATTCTGCCTACCTTGACTTGGTGTGGCTTTGTGCTGTTCCCAAAGTACCGCTGGGCTTGGCAGAGGTCTGGGTACAGAGATGTGGAGCCAGAAAGGAAAGGGTCAGGGAGAGGTGATGAAAACTGGTAAAGGTGGAAACCATCAAGAGCAGAAGCAGAACCACGACGGCTCCAGCTGAAGTGCTTTCAAGCACTTGGAAGTCACCCTGAGGGTGGGCCTTAAGGTGTAGTATGTGGTGTGTAGATGCCCTTCATCCTCCTTCAGTGGTCACTTCCATATCTCTGATGGTGTGCAGCTGGAAGTGGAAGCAAGGAGCAAAACTGAGCTTTTGCAATCTCAAGTGCTTAGAGTGGGTACCTCTCTCATCCCAAAGAGCTTCTATATCCTACAGATCTTAAACCATGTTCACTGCAAGCCAGCTGCACCTCTGGGGCTAACTTGATGTATTCCCGACCCTTTTCTGGCCTTTCTCCCTTCACTTTACTTGTGTAACCTCGTGGCCATGGCATGGCATTGATGTGGTTTAGGCCCAGATGGTAACAAAGAACCATGTAGCTGCTCACTCCCTCTCCTCCCACTTTGGGATGTCAAGAAGGAAATTCACTTAAAACCTTGTGGGTCAAGATAAGGACTAGGAAGGTTTCACTCACTAGTTACGGTCATGGGCAAAATGGGTTCAACTTGGGGAAAAATCAGTGTAATTTATCATTAATCAAATCAAAACAGGGCAAAGAGAAAATAAAACCCAGAGCTTAAATAGCTTACCCAATCCCTCCCTTCTTCCCAAGACCAAATTACTTCGTTCCCAGTATCTCAACCTCCCCCCACCCAGTGGCACAGGGGGGCAGGGAGTGGGGTTTGTCACACGTTTCTGCTGCTTCTTCCTCTTCAGGGGGAAGAATTCCTGACAGTCTTCCCCATCTCAAATGTATGGTCCTTTCTGCAGGAGAGAGTCCTTCACAAACCCCTCCAGTATGAGTCCCTCCCATGAGGTACAGCCCCTCGACAGCAAACTCCCACAGAGTCACAGTACAGTCACCTGCCCTGCTCTGGGCTCCTCTACTCCTGCAGGTCCAATTCTGCTCCACCATGGTCCTTCACAGGATGCTCCATCTCCGCGGGCTGCAGGGGGGCAGCTGCCACCCCAGCACAGCCTGCAGGGGAACCTCTGCTTGGGCACCCTCTTCCCTTCATTCCTCACCAACCTTGGTATCTGCTCCAGTATTGCTCTCACCTCTGGTATTGCCCTCTCCTCTGCCCAGAGATCTTAATAGCAACTCATTTCTTGAGAGATGTTAATTCATTTCTTGAATACGTTCACCTCAGAGGTGCATCCATTGTCCCTGATGGACTCAACATTAGCCAGAGGTGGGGCTGGATTTTTGGAGCTTTCAGCAGCTTCTCACAGGACCCAGCCCGGGGGCCCTCCACCACAATAAAACCAGCACCACATCAACCCAGGACAAGTATGCAAAAAATTAAAAGAGGAAAAAAAAAAAACTATGCAGGGCTATCTAATCTAGACCTTTTCAGCCCACCCATGAAGCATGGCCTCATCTACAGCTGCATTGGTGTGACCACCACACTTGGGGTCTGATTTCCCACAGGGTGCAGGAGCTGCCCATGCACAGTGTGCCCTTATCTTCTCTCCAGGTGAATACCACCCCACCAATGGTGGCACTGGGGATGACAGTGATGATGAAGACAGTGTTCTTTGTGGAGCTGAAGCAGAGTGCTACAGCAGAGTAAGTGTTTTGGTCTGGGGCCCTTTCTGCCTCCTTCTGTGCTGTCAGCTGCTGCTGGTCTGCTTTGGGTGGTGGTGGTGGTGCTAGTAGTGGTGATGGGGGCTTTCTGTGCCACTTAAAACCAGGGTCTTGCTCTCTGTTTTTCTCTTCTGAGATGAGCCCCTCTCCCAGTTTGCAGAGAAACAACCAAGCCAGTAAAATCACAAGTACGTGTGACACTCGGGAAGTTCCTGATAAGTACAGAAGTCCCAGCTCCTACCTATGTAAGGAGAAGACATACCTGGTAGAATAGCAAAACACATCATGATCGAGATGATTCCTGGGATTTTCTGGGACTAGGTGTATCAATTGAAATGCAGATTCAGAAGGCTGAGGGGAAGTGTATTTATCCCTGCAGCATGTATGAAATCTGCTAGTGTGTTTGAAATGCTGGGACAGTTACATACGCACTGTTACATAAACACCTGGCTACAGGTATGTGCTACATTTCACACACTTGATACTTCCATTTTTAACTGCCTCATAGTTCTAAGAGGCTTGTCTAAGATGCTCCTGTCCCAAGGCAGCTGATGACCTCCCAAATATCTGGGGAGATCTGCCCAAAGAATCATTCCTCTGAAGATCTGGATCTGTCTCAGAGCTGTAACCTGGCTTTCCATAGTCCCTTCACAAACCAGGGCACAGCATCTGCTTGTGGCCACAGTCCTAATCCAGAGATGGAGGAAATCAGGAACCCACTGTGTGCTTCCAGCATAAGCACTCACTGCCCTATATTCCCCAATTTGGGCTGCGCAGACACAGGCAAACAAAGGAGACAGGGCCCTTCCTCCCCCTTTCTTCAAGGTCAACTGTGGCTCATGGTGAATTTTCCTTTCTTGCCCTCCCTATGCTGACTGAGATGCGCAAGACAAAGCGCCTGCTGTCTGTCCATCCCTTTGATTTTGAACTGGACTCAGAGTACTCTGCACAGTCTCGCCGCCAGTCTGTGCAGCTCTCTCCAGCAGCCAGCAGCCCGGATGTTTTCCAGGTATTGGGAGAGTGCTGGGGGGTTGTTTTCCTCTCTTAATCCTCCTTCCTACCTCTGCTGCCTCCTCCTTTGGCTTGTTTTGAGAGGGGACAGTGCAAATCCTCACTCCTCATAGCCCTGCTTGTTGCCTTTTCTCCCATTTTAAGTCCTTTGCCTCGGGCTGAGTCAGGAGCAGGACATCTGACTGGAGTGAGGATGAGTGATGAGACAGCAAGAGACTTTCTGCAGACTACAGTTTTCTTGTGTTGTTCCAAGGCTATGGAAAACCCCCGTTTCCATCAAGCATTTGTAGGTTTAGTACTCAAGGGATTAAATTAATCCAGACTCCCCTCCCATCATCCTGTCTGGTTTGGGGCTAGTTTTGCTGCATGGTGGCACTGGGGATGTCACTGGCTGATAGCTTCATGGAACACATTACTCTTCTAAGATTGAGAAGATGAATCCTGCAGAGCCAGCATGACTACAGGGATGGTACCTGCAGGGTAGGGGTCCCCCTCAGTCAGAGGAAGACATGGGGAGAACAAAAACTCCATGATCACCAGCTATTTCTATATAGGAAATAGCTCCTTAGTGTCAGGAGCTCCTTACCAGGAGCAGGACCCAGCAACCCTATGACAGCAGCAACTGCAGTGAGCTGCCCTCCATTTGTCCCAGCAAAGGGACATGCCCAGCTTCCAGCCCTGGGGACTGATGCAGACTGATACCAAGCAGCTGCCCTTGGTATGTCAGAAGATCTTCCAGCCTGAGATGCTTCAGGTCAGATCAGATGCTTTTTAGGCTGCTCCAGTTTGCCTTTCCTGTTGACATTTCACTTTGAAAACATTAAACAGTGCTTTCCTTCTAATGATACTGTGATACCTTAAACTGTATTCCTGGGTATAAGTGGTACGTTCTGAGATGCATGACAAAGATTTTAAAAAGAATTGCCACTGTTCCATATCAAACTGTAAGTATTTGGAGCATTTAAGGGGATTCATTCTTTATTTAAGCCCATCCTAATGCAGCAGAATATAAATTGAGTCTAGGGAGGGCTGGCCTCTGTGTAGATCATCCGAGCTGAGTTTATCTCTTGCAGGTTATCTGAGGAGCAGAAGGTGGCTTTTGTTTAAGTGAAAGGGTATTGGCTTTTAAAAGACTTGAGCCTTTTGCAGCCTGAAGGGATGCTCTCTGGTATATATCACCACTGCCACCTGGCAGTGAGGAGCAGTATTGCGCAGATCTCATCAGCAAGATAAAGGCTTTAAAATGGATCATTAGGAGCCAGCATTTATCAAAGAACTGTGTTTATGTATTGGAGGATAAAGCCAGGAGCTGTGATGGAAGGTTGGGAGAGGCAGGGAGTCTTCACAGGCAGCTGCTCAGCAGCAATCCTCGTCTTTCAGTCCTTCTCAGATTTCCCCAACTCAGTGGAAGATGCTTCCCAGGAGTCCAGGATCACAGAAGCAGGTCTGGTCTTCCACCACTTCTTGCAGGAAGAGGGAGCAGGAGTGAGCCCTCCGGAGCAGCATTTCAGCACTGAGGTTCGGCTGACTGTCAATGCACGAAGAAGGAGCCTGGAAAGAAATGCAAAACCTGGTAAGTATCTTTATCCAGGTAGACTCACACCTGAGGAAAAGTGGCTGCATGAGCTGGACCAAAATTAAAATATCTTGAATTTTTTTAGCAACTTCAAAACCACTAAAAGGCTTGGAGGGTCAAGACAAAATAGCCACCTGCACAAGTGATTTTATGTTTTTTCACAAGAGAATCATCTGAAGCTGTTTGGTAATAATGGACTAATTTTGTCCCCAATTAATGTGTTTCTAAAAGCCAAAGGGTTGTTCTTAATGTATCCAGTCCTTTCATATCTGGAAGTCTTGTCTAGAATACAAACTGGGTACCATCAAATGACACTGCTAGAAGCCAGACTAGAAACAACAGAATATGTTTCCTCCTCAGGCAGCAACAGGAATTGAACTCCTTGCCAAAGAATGTGCAGAAATTTTAGAGTTTTAAGGGGATTTCAAGTCTGAACAAGAACTGGAGGCAAGCTAAGTAACATTTTTATAGCTGGGCAGGGTGCCCTGACAGGCTGCAGGATCTGTGGTTTCATGGGGCAGTAAATATGCCAGAAATGATGGTACAGAACTTCCCTTTTTACTACTGTTTTTCCTGATGTTCTAGCAGAGCCAGGAGGGTTATGCACTGCCTTGTGCACATGCAGCTGTAGAATATATATATATATTCTTCTGTGTCTCCAACTGCTTGGTGTTATTTTAATGTGCTTGATTTTCAGGGCCCTGGGAAACCCTGGATAAACCTTACTGTGCACTGTTTAAATCCTACACTGAGCCCCTTTGGAGAGGCACAGCAGCAGGAGGACCCCTGGCTTGTTAATTCCATTTTCTCCTGTTGTTTTTGCCTCATTTGAAATTCTCATTTAAAAAGGAGAAATTCCACTCTTTTGAATGCTCTGTCCTAGGCTAGCACCTCTCTGGCCTGAGAGAAAAGTCTTTTAGAACCTGAACAATGCACGAAGGGCAATGTCCAAACCTTTGGGCCTTAACAAATGTGAGAAGGCACTAGCAGTTTTTTATGAGGAACCTGGTTGTTTGGGGCAAGAGAGAGCAAGGATGATACTCCCTGTGCCCACCCCTATCTCATCAGTGCTGTGTGGGACCCTGCTAAGCCAGGTGCTGTGCAGCCACAGTGGATGGAGCTGCAGCCTTAACCTCAGTCTCTTGAAGAGACATCTTTTTCAGAGGACAAAAAGTGTGACTTGGACTTGAAGAACCAAGGTTTATTATTTGTTTGTCTTAAGGATGGGTCTGATGTCCAGGAAATAACTCAGGGATATGTATCTCTTGCACCTTTGTGCTGAAGCCTTCTCTCTCCAAAGGCAGCCCCTGGAACGAGCAGCCCTGTGCCCGGTACTCTGCAGATGTGGACACATCTGATGAGGACATGAAGGGAGCCCAGTTCCATGCCTACCCACCTCATCACATGAAACACCAGAATAGAGCCTCTTCCCAGGAGAACGTCAGCTCCACTGGGAATCAGGTACCAAACACCTGATGAACCTGTTGGGAGACCAACTCTGTGGTCAAGCCCCTTGTGCCATAAATGCCCCGTGTTATTTGCAAGGTGCAGGGTGATGCAGGGGAGTTCAAAGGAGAAGAGAAGCAATGGTAGTAAACCAAGGGAGTCTCCCAGCCAGGATGCACAGGGGCAGCTTGGTGGCCACATGTCCCATATGTGGATGTAAGAGGAGGCAGAGTGTATCCCAGTGGATATGCACATCTCTGTAGACTAAAGATCCCTCTCTCCTCTTCAGCTCAGGAATTGAAGAAGCTGGAGGTGTAGCCACTTTACGTTACCAGTGCAACACAACGAGCCTGTGGGATGGCCTTGGAGCTGGCTCATCCAGATATCCTGTCAGGGTTGTGTGGCACCATCAAGGTGAATGCCAAGGCCATGTTCTGCCCTCCAGGTTGTGAGGAACCTGCCAAGGTGGTCATGAAGTAAGAGCAGGGCCCAGATCTGAGAAGGTGTGTTTAAGGATCCTTCTTTCATTAATGTCAGGGAAATCACACTTTTCTGTGCACCTTTAGGATGATGCAGAAGTGCTCTGGAGCTCTGTCCTTCCTCTCCCAGGCTCTCCTTCCAGCCCTTCCACTTTTACACCCATGGCAAGGAGAAAATCTGGCACTGTGCTTTACTCTGCCCATGCTACTGTCACGGTAACAAGGCTGCCTTCATTACTGTTAATTTTCCAACCTGTCCCTTACTTACCTGCAAATTGCCTGGTTTTATGTGTTCCCAAAGCAGCTTTCATCAATTGAATATGCCAGTGCTTTATGATCAGATGGAGGTCTGGAGGGGGATGTTTAATAAGTATCAAGATCTCTTTCTTCCTTTGCAGCATGTAGTGTTCCTGCCCCAGAAGGTCTGGGTCGGGACAACCTGTCACATATCTGTCCCAAATGATGGTAACACAGGAACAGTTTAGAGAATGGTGTCTCAAAAGGGCTGCGAGCTTGTGTTATAATTGTGAAGCAAGGACTTGCAGTTCCTGATGCCACCATTGTGAATGGTAGGTGGTGAAAATGGTACAGCATCCCTCAGACCTCTTGAGCAGCAAAATGCAAGGTTGTTTTTGGCTACAGATCCATGGGGAGAGACAGCTGCCAGTCTCTGTTGGCAATGTTGCATGCCCTGGACCCCCTTTGGGTAGTGCGTGGGGGGCTCTGTAATCACAGCTGTCCCTCAGCACCATTCTTCATGTGCCTGCACAGGGACACCTCTCCTTCACCTTTTGCATGTTTTAATTAGTAAATGCCATTCCTTTTTTCAGTCGGCAGTAAATGAAAAAATCCTGGCCTGGGTGTCCCTAATGAGACCATGGCACATTAGGCATGAAATGTGCACCATGCTTTGCAGCAGGGAAATGGGGTCAGGTTCAGATTACTTCCTTCATCATCCAGGCAAGCTCTCTCTTCAGGGCAGTCCAGAATGCTTTGCAGTTTGCTCTGTTTGTCTGTTTGTTACACAGACTGCTGGGCTCATTCTAATGGTTATGAGATGTCTTCTCGCTCCTCATTTAAAACCATTTGCCCTTATGCCAACATCGTTCATTAGTTTAAATAGCTTCTCATCCTTCCTGACCTTTGTGCAGCTGATGTGTTCAGGGCTAGCAACCATCCTCCCACAGAGCCTTTTCCTTTCCCAGCAGGGAGAGACCTAGCTGTGTGCTGGACCATTACCTTCAGGATGATGCCCACGTGCATTGCTGTCACTGTTGGCCAGGGAGAGGCCAGGTCTAAGCCCAAAGAAGAGAGAAGGCAAGAGCATCCAGATTTCAGTCCTAGCCAGCTCTGCTGTACTGGCAGTGCTGGAAGAGGTTCCAAAGAGGCTGGTGTCCATCCTCTGGTCCTCACACTGGAGGAGATGGAGGGGCTGAGGCCAGCAGCAGGGCAGAGGCAGGCCAGCAAGGATTTCAGACAGCAAGCAGCAGATGGCATTCTGCTGAGTAGCAAATGGAGAGCCATGGAATGGCTCTTGAACTGCTTCTAGGCACTCCCAGGGTATGTCACACAGCCTTGCCAGGGCTCCTGGGGTATCCCAACCCCTGATGAGACTTCTCAAGGGACACCAAGGATGGCTGAGTAGGATAGGTCACCTTGGTGCTCCTCTTCTCAGGTGCTGTGCCCTTTGGCAATTCAAGATGTTGACTTGCAGGGTGTCAGGTCCAGAAGCATGTTTGTTAAACCCTGTGTTAAATCCTGTAGCCTGGCCTCAAAAGAACTGTAGACACGCAGTAGACACCTTGTTAGCACCTGAAAGTTTCAAGAATACACTTTCCAGTCCCAACACAAGGAACTTTTCCAGTAACAAAAGCAGAGGGTGTTCCTAGTCCTCTGACTTCAGGAGCTCAGGGTGCTAGAACAGAATTGAGGAAAAAACCTCAGTATTAAAAAAAAAATTTAAACCCAAGGAGGCCTGAAAAGAAGCCCTGAATTGGTAACCATGCCTTTAGTTCTTTAGAAGCCAGGTAGGGAGAGGAACAAGCCATAAGGAATAGCATCAATTCACCAAGTTTCTGCACAAAACCCATTATGCTCTACCTCAAGGAAGCTCAGTGGTTCTGTATTCCTGGAGTTTTGATGCCATGTGGCTCCTCTTCTCTACATAAAGCTCCTGTTATAGGTCTTGGCTATTTGAGAGACTGGAGGCAGCCCCTCTGCTAGAGTAACCAGTTTGTCCTCCCCAGCAGAAAGCAATAATTTGCCCTAACTGATGTTCTCCTTAAGGGCTGTGTTTTAAGTCTCTTCACTTTAAATGTTGGAATACAGAGATGAATTTTCCAGCCTCTGTCATGCAGAGAGCAGTGCAGGCTGTCCCAGACCCATATGGGGATGCACATTAAAACCTTGGACTGAGTTGGAAAGGAGAGTGAAAGCTCTTCAGGTCCTCTCTTGTAGCCCATCAACACTAAGCCCTCTGACCTCTCAAAATCTCTGCATGATGGAAACAGAGTAGTACTGGCAGTGCTCACTTTGTCACCATCTTGTCCTCTGAAGCTGGGGGCCAGTCACAGGCTTCTCATTGTCACCAGGAGTGATGCAAGAGGCAGACCTTAAACAGTGCTGAGAAACCACTTAGAGATGGATGGGATTGCTTCCTGCCTGTGGGTTCAAAGCTGCCTAAAGCAGCATTCAGTTTGGGGTAGTAATTACAGCATTCTGCCCTCCAGAGTGTCAGGTTTTTATATTCATCTTCCCTTAAACAGATGCAATCTCTCCAAGCTGTTGTGAAGACCAGCAAGCACAAAAACTAAGTGAGAGGAGGGAGATGTTCTAAAGACAAAGCCAAGCCCTCGCATCTCTTTGTTGATGCATTTACTTACTGGTTTGCTGCTGGCTCTCCTTTGAATGGGAGGCAGCCACTCAGAGCAGAAGTGATGCAGGTCGTGTTTTATCTGTGTAAAATGGGCAACATTTCCCATCATTTGCATTTCATTTATTTGGATCAAAGGAGAAATCCTTTTTTGAAAAAAAAAAAAAAAAAGGAAAAAAAAACCCCAAAACCAGTTTCTAACAGCTAAAATAGAGTGTCCTTCTATGTTTTCAGTGATTTAGCCACAAAAATTTGTCTTGTCTCTTGAGCATACAAAGCAACTTCTCTGATTTTCAGAATCTTCTTTGCTCTGTACTTCCTGCCCTCTTTTCAGCTGGAAGTCAGAGAGAAAGGAGGGACAAGTGTCTCAGCAAATTAAAGAATGAAGAAGTCAGAAAATTTCAAAGTGCATTGGGACAAACGTTGAGTTTTAGTTTTTCTATGTGGCATTTTTCATGGAAAATTCTTATCTCCTTCCCCCATCCTTTTCAGCACTGTCTTGGCAGGGTGATGATGGGGTAGTAACTGCTCAAAACACATGTTAGTAGGAAGTAAAAGCTGGTTTTGCCTTGAGTTTGGGGCAGCATGCAAACGATGGCAAGATAGATGTTCCAGCCTGGTGCTTTTTTCTGGACAAAGGACACACTGGCAGCCAGCAATGGGGTTTTATGTTCACTGCATCAAAGCTGCTGGTGCTTTGGTGGAAAATGCCACATGCTGTGTACTCAGCATGGATTTGAGTGTTCCAGATTCAAGGAGAGGCTGTGCACCTCCTGGAGCTCGTTGGGGTATCCAGGGCCATATTTTAAAGACATTCTTTTTCTTTTAACTCAGCCCACAGCGGTGCTGTCGCGTCTTTCTGCTTGCTTCCTTCTGCTGGTTGCACTGTTTTCTCACTGTTCCGGCAGTGGTGGCTGGTCTGTTCTCTACTTCTTTTTTCTCTCTCTCTCCTTTCCTCCAGATTCATGAGCTCCACAAACGCATGTCCAAAATTGAACGCATGCTGAACCGCTTGGAGGAAAAAATCCTGGTGCGCTCTGACGAGGTAACCAGGCAGAGCTGGGGCACTGTCTCTGCAGCACTCTCTCTGTGCTGATCCTTCCCCTTGTTAGCAGGGGGGTGCTCGGAAACAGCTGCCCTGCAGGGAGAAAGACGTAGCAAAAGACTCAGATTTCTAGGTTTTAATCCTCTGTCTTGCCCTTGGAGGCTCTTCGCTAGCTTTAGGGGATGGAGAGCCTTAGGAAACTTTGCATGGCAGGGCAGGAACAGAAGCAAATTTAAAATGTGCACACGTGCCTCAAAAGATGTAGTGTCTTCCTTGCCCCCTGTGCAGAAAGAAAATTTGGTATCAGTTTAATACTCTATAAAAGGCTAATTTCAGTAATATTGTTAAATGGGTGTTGGCACATCCTCTGAGTGGTGACAGCTCTTTTGGCATCATGAGAGAATGAATTGGTATATGTGGGGAAGTGACCTCCCAATTGTGAATGGGAGAGCTGAGTCAAGAAGGACCTCTAAGGCTCTTCTGGGCTGCCCTTGTCTTACCATGCCAATAAGCTTAGAAGAAAAGAACTAAATTAAGTCAAAGCTGGACAGTGGTGTAGAACCTGTAAACCTGTTGCTTAACATCGATTTGGGCTTTCTAATTTTAGACTATATATTCTCCTTTTCTTTTGTGTGACTCCATCACCAGGATCTGCTCTGGTGACCGATGGTTCAGTAGAACAGCCAGTGAAGATTACAGAGAAATTCCTTAGGCATAGGTGAAACAGTGTAATTTTTTTATTTTTTTCCGAATTTTATAAGGGGGCTGTCTATGTCTGTAACCATTCAGTGTTTCTGTCAGTAAATCTGACCAAGGGAGCAGGAGATGTGTGAGTTTGCAGGTTCCCATGCTTTGTTCCTGGGTCTAGGGTAGATTGGAGTAAAGGCAACAGGTCAGAGCTGCTGTGGGACAGGTTGAGGTTAACTAGTAAGAAAAGCTTCCTAGCAGAAGGGAGAGCAGAGCCTGAGAAGAGGTTTCCTGGGAGAAAGATTGCCTGCTGCAGATGCCATTATTCAAGGTCATTAAGAATAATTAAAAAAAAACCAACAGGTAAGACACAGATAATTTTATTTCTCTCTTAACGGAAGAGGTAGAGAGTTCAGTAACTTCTGGAGATTCCTTCCTGTGCCTGGGAGTTTACAGAATTCTTCTTCTATTAGGATTGGACCTAATAACAGGGATGGATGGAAATATGCCATCTGTCCTACAAGAATATTTGCTGCAGGTTTTGTCACTGCAAACAGAGCCTAGAGGCTCTGCAAGCTACCTCAAGGAGTTACAGTGAACGTGGCTGCTTCTCTGGGCCTGGTGGACTTTGGGTAACTTCTTTGGGTAACTGCAGACTCTTGGTTTCAGAGCCACTATGGCTCCTGATGAAAATACAGTAATTTTTGTCCCCAGTTTCCCTATGCACACCTTTATAAGGATGGGGAAAAGACAGTTTCCCATGGGATAAAACAAGCAAGCTGGGGGGATGGGAGGGGAATGGATGGGAGGTTCTTTGGATCAAGAGTTTGTGTTGCTTGGTGTAGAACTGGAGCACAACTCACTGAGCTCTGCTGCTCACCTGGGTGGTCTGGCCACTCCTTGTGAAAGTGGGTGTAGAGAAGATGTACAAAGTCCCCTTGACAAGGCCCATCATTCCTCAAGCTTTTTGGTCTTGGTGAGTGTGTCTGGAGCCAGGCATACCCCACTGTCCACCACAGGAGATTCTCACACAGCTCTCTTGTTCTCCTTCAGTCTCCAGCCCCAGGGTCTCCACTTGATCTTGATGCTGAGGAGGAGGAGTTGAAGAGAAAGATGGAGGAGTTAGCCAGAAACATCAGTGACAAAGAACTATCTTCTGAAGAAGAAGACCATGAAGAAAAGAGACCAAGGAATCCTGAGGTTAGTTCATAACATGGCCAGAGATGCCCCAAAGGTAATCTGTGTCCTCCCACCCATACTGTTCTGGGCTCCATCTGCCTTTCCTTCTACTCTTGGCAGCTTATGGTTCACACAATGATAATGTGTCCTTTGTTCTGTTCCACACCTCCACCCTGATACTTCCCAGCACTTTCTGGCTCAGCTGCCTGCTTAACCAGGGTGTTGAGGGACAGGGAATTTCCAGGGTGTTGGATCTTTTAGGATCTCCCAGTAGGCTCTTACAGTTTCATCTAAGAGTCAAAAGCAAAGTCTCTCAGAGGTCTTGAAGGCTATTGCCTGTCATGGAAAAGTATAGAACCTCCACATCTATTTAGAAGGGTATTAGGAGAAGAGCTTGGTGATGATTTCAGTCCTGGCAGCATTTGTCAGGTACCTACTCCAGCTTGAAACATCACTTCCAGACCTGTCTGTGCTCCTGAGTGAGCTGCAAAATCCCTGGTCTAATCCACTCTGTTAGGTTAGCATCTCCTGTACTGACAGCACTATGATGGCTCCTGTCCCCTACTCAGTGGTGGGTGATCCATGGGGACATGGTTCAGGGAGAGGAGGAAGGAGGACAGCATCTATGCCACCTCTTTCCCATCACCCCAGTGCAAGTCTGATTTATTCCCCTGCCCACTGGGTGTGTTTCACAACCCTGCCTTTAACATGGGTGCTGAGCAAAGAGGGACAAAGCTGGGTTGCAACAGCTCGATCAGAATGAAATCTGAGAAGTGAAGCACCATTCATCTTTTTGCATTGAGACAATACTCAGAGTTAAATATCTTCATGCAGAATTGAGTTAGAAATGCCTCTGGTGATACAGGACCACCCTTGCTCAAGGGCTATGGTAGTGTGGAATTTTTTAACAGCGACTTCCCTTATGCCAGATCCAGCCTTAGGTTCTGAGTTTATTCTCATTCAAGTCTCCTCTCCAGTCAGGAGGAAGTCTTCTAACTGGGGAACACTGTGATGAAAACAGATGTTTCTAATGGAAAATGGGAAAACACTGCTCTATCGTAAAGGCACTATAAAATGATAAATACATCAGCTGAACTGTTAGCTGGTTCTCTGAAAGTTATCTTGCCTAGAAATACATGCAGTTGTAAACACAACTGTCTGTTGCAAGTGCATATATCACCCTCATCTCCTTGGTTTCTGGGCAATTACCAGTTGAGAGAGAGAGGGATTATGAGTTTCTTCAGTTTATTTTCATATGTGCTTAGTGCCTCACCAAGCTAAAACCAGCAGCACTTACAAACATTATTGCCATCAGTGCTCCTTGAGGTGGGAAGAGGGGATGTAAGTCCCCAGTTCTGGCAGTGTGGCAATATAATAATTTCATTGGGCGTGGATTTTTTTTTCCCCACAAAATTAAGAAGCTACTTGCATCCATGTTCAGGCCTGCTGAAGTGTAAAGCAATATGATGCAATTAGGCCTTAACTGCTGAGTAACTGAATGGCCTTCAGGTGGCCAAGTGCTGCTGCTGCTGTGGCACAGCTTCCAGTGAGAAACACATCCCTTGGTAACCTCTTCTATGAGCCTTTTAAATGGCTTCTTTTGTGGCAGCCATCCTCTAGAAAGCATGGACTGAGATCAAAGCTCTCAGCCACACATTAGTCTCCACTGGAGAGCCCTTCAAGCACAGCACAAGCCCTTTAATTATCACATCTTCATCTTCCTTCCGGTCCTCAAGATCTGGTGCCCCTTTCACCTGACTCACCCTGTTTTGCACACCATGTTACAATAATGTCCTTATTTTTTCCTCCTTTCCACCCTCTGCTTTGGCTGTGCTTGTTGTTTGCAGAGGTAATAGACTCGGGCTTTGAGCAAAATCATGGCCAAAGTGCTGAAAGCCATAAACACCACAGAGAAAGCAGTGTGTGAATCATTGCACAGGGAGAGCCAGTGGGATGGTGGCTGGGTCATCCCTGCAGGTAAACTTCCCAACATGGGAGATGGCAAGGAGGTGCCTGAAGCATACCACGAGCTTGAAGAAGACCTAAGGCTCATGAGAGTTTTCTGTAAGCAGGGAGAGCAGGAATAAGAATTTAGAGGATCACTCCCCAGTTTCTTGTTTGTGGGAAAGTCAGCAGTCCAAGGATGGACACCACAGAGGAATCAAAGAGTCCAGTCTTGCCTGATGGTGGCCAGGGCTATTTTAAAAGGGAGATGGCACAGCAGCAAGTGTAGGTGCTGTGTCTTGTGTCAGTCCCCAGTTTCCCCAGGCTGAGTGCCAAGGACAGAGCACAAGCACAGCCCCCAGTTTGCTGGACTTTGGCACTACTGTGCTCCAGCTGCAGCTAAACCTTTTGTCCCCTTTGTCTGTGGTTCCTCCCAAGCACTGCATTTCATCAAGGCTTTTAGGAACCAGGATAGAGTGACCTGTCTGTTCACTGGAGCTGACGGGCTTGTGTAGGTGGTAAGTTTACACCTAGAGCATAATCCTCTGCTAGGTTAGTGTGACACTGTGAAGCACTGAAAATTTCTGCATCTGCTGTAAACCCACATGAGTCGATTCCCTGTGGGAAATAGATTGCATCTGCAGTGCCATCTACCAAGCTGCAAAGGAACAGTTCAAAGATGGGGAGAAGAGCTGCATCTCCATCTGGGTGGGTAGGTTTCACTGTCAGAAACATTCTGCAAGGTTCTTACCACGTGCTCTGCAGCTCATCTCTCATCATGGAAATCTTATGTATAAAGCAGGGTGATGCTGGGAGCAGAGTGCACTCAGGAACTGCACCTCCCAGCTGTTTTCTGGCCAAATGTATTCCAAGAGGGATGATGGCATGAAGGTTTTGAGGTTCCCCCTCTCCTGGTAGATGAGGCTGGGAAGTGTGTGAACTTCAGGCTTAGTGCTGCTGCCTTGAGCAGTGGGGCAGCAGGGTGGATAGGCAATGGCCTTGGGAGCTGTGTGCTCATCCTTCTGGTCCCTTGGGGTCCCTGGCTGACTCAGTACTTCAGGAAGGTTAATTCCACAATGTGTTGTGGTTTTTTTATTCTTGTATTTCAGGTGTACCTGACCGATGGGAAGACCTACCAGTTTGAGGAGACCCTGAAGGAGCTTGAGGAAGGCACTCGGCACAGTGTCACTACTGACTCGGAGCTGTCAGAGCTGGAGGACAAAGTGGCCTCAGCAGCTTCACAGGTGCAGCAGGCAGAGAGAGAGGTGAGGCCTTGGCTCTGAGAGCTGTTTAGTCCAGACTGCCATCCAGTGATGGCAGACAAAGCTGGTGATGGATCCTCCAGCCACCAGCTCACTGTGTTTTTTCCTCCTAAAGGTATCGGACATTGAATCTCGAATTGCAGCTCTGTCTGCTGCAGGGCTGACAGTGAAGTCGATGGAAAAGGCGAAGAAGAAGTCAAGTGGGCAGGTGAGCATGGAGGTGAGTGGGAATGAGATGTGCCAGCCCTGAGGGGTACATACTGCCTGGGCTGCTGAGCTGTGCCCAGCTCCCTTGCTGTTGCCTGCCACTCTGCCCTATGGCTCCCAGAGCGGGTGTCTCACTGAGCAGTGCTGATTCCATACATGTATCAGGGGATAATTTTGTATTTGGGGTGCTCTTCCTGGGGCTGCATGGAGGGCACATAGGGCTGATGCTTGCATCACAGCCTGGACTCAACTGCTGCATTCTCACACTGATTTTTATAATTGAAGTACATCAGGCAGAGGTGCTGCCATGGCAGTGCACTGCCTCTTTTGCCCACCCTAGGATCAGACCAGGCTAAATAAACAGGCTTTGGTCTGCAAAGAAAGGCAGACCAAGTCATCTGCCTCCTCTGAAACCCCAGATAAACCTCTTTTTTTTTTTCTCCCCACAGGCTGCCTGTCTCCACTCTCCCAGTCCCACCAGCAGCAGTCTGGGAGAGTCTTCGGATGACATTAAGGTGAGTACATGTGTGACCAGCAAGGTGCCAGCCAGTGCACCTTGCTGGTGTGAATGTGGCACAACATTTAACCTGGGGACATCCAGGGTCTCCCAGGGGCTGCTTTTGAAGTGGTGGCCTCACGGGGGAACTTGGTCCTGCCATCTCCTTCCCCCCAGCAGTCTGCTTCCCTGCTTCCCTTCTCTTACAGGCAATGCCAGGCCTGCAGGGGCTCAGGAGGAAGTTCCATGGTCCCCTCGAAATCCCTGGTAAGCACCACTGCTCTGCCCACAGGAGGTGGGGTCCTGTAGGAGGATGGGCTGGGCTTTGGGGGACACTCAGTTCTCCCTTTCCATCCCCAGCTGTGTGTCTGCCTTGGAGTTACCTTCCCTGTGCTTGTGGCCTTCTGTTAGGACAGCTTCAGGGGAACCCTCTTCTGTGGTGGATATCTTAGAAAGGAAAAGGCAGGTGGTTGGAAGAGGGACAAAGATGGGAGAGCAGAAGTCAAGATGAGGTGACCAGGTGACCAGGACTTTCTCTGCAGCCTGGGCTCCTGACACCCCAGGTTCCACGGCGTTATCTACAGTGTTTCATTTATGGCATCCCATTAGGTATTAGATCTAAAAGTCTCACCTAAGCCCATCATCTCCTCTGATAGCAATTTCTTCCTCGTTTGGCCATCTTGAGGAAGGTATCCTTGAGCTTGCTGCCCACCTGCCTTGGCCACTGGTCTTTGATGGGGTTCAAGAGGCCCTCCACAGCCAATCTATGATAACCAGCAGCTTGGGAGTGCTTTGAAGTAGACTGTGATCTGAAACTTGACAGAGCAGCTTGTGTAGCAGGGGGCAATCTGTATCTGTGAGGCCCATTAGGAAATTACTTTCTTATTTCTCATCTCACCTTGTAAGCTTAAAGGCAGAAGGAATGACTCTACTATCAGGTAACGGAAGATGAAGGGAGAGAAGGGGGCAAAATCATTTAATGCAGAGAAGAAATTGCATTTCCCCTGTGAAAGCAGATGATTAATGGTCACATTTACCCAGGATAAGGCTGGTAAGTTGAGAGCATAACCCCTGTCATGCTGAAGAAGACCCATCTACTGCAAAGGACAGACAGATAAAGGCAGCCCAATGGACACAGCCCTGTGAGGAGATAGAGGGACATGCAGTCAGCACAGACATCACCAGGCAGGTCTAAGCCCCTCTGCCTGGGCTGGGGCTGGGGTGACTCAGTCTCCCAACCCCCTTCCCTGCCAGTCAATTACTGTTGTCAAAAGGGTTCCCACCACCCACCTGGAGAAAGAGGAGGAGTGATGCATTCAATACCACAGTAAGAGGAGGACAATAAAACCTAAGTGGCTTGGTGGGTCACTGAAACCTCTCATGAGGTGGATAGGGACCTGCTTTCCATCTCTCATCTCTGACTCCAGGTCTCGATGACTCCTTTGACCGCAACTCGGTTTACCGGGGCTCCCTGACGCAGAGAAACCCCAATGGGAAGAACAGAAGGGTGGAGAGGCTCTTTGCGGTATGAACCCAGTACCCAGGAGGGTTGCTGGCCAGGATTCTGCATGGACCTGTCTCCCTGGGCTTCTGCAGTGGGACCTCTACCTCCCCATGCCCTCTTTGAGCTGGCAGAGCTCCAGGCTCTCAGCGATGGTCTCACTGTGCTGGCTGTTTGAGAGCAGGCACTCCTGGGCATGGCTTCCAGAGGTCTGGGATGCCATTAGCCTCAGGGCAGGGAAACCCTACAAGATGCACATCTTTGCATTCCCACCTCCTGTGTGCTCCATAGGATGGGGTGGGTCCTCCCAGCCATGGCATGGAGTAGGTCCTCAACCCGTGCAGTGGCAGCTGGAGGGGACAAGGACTGTGCCAGCCTCATCGCCTGGGGTGAATCAGGGTGGCATGGGCACAGCAATGAACTGAGGTTTCTCCCTCTGTGCCTTGCAGAAGCCTGTGATGACCCACCTGTCCTGAGGAGAAGGGGACCCTCCTGCCACCGCATTTCATTGATGATACAAGACCTCAGCACAGACCCTCACCGCCTTCCCCCCAGTGCTTACTTTTCCTTCTTTCATGCTCATCACCCCCTGAAATCCCAGACAGGAGGGAAGTTGAAGGACACGGGCAGGGGGTCCTCCCTGGAGCTTCCAGGGAGAGGACTGGGGTGTGGACATGTGGCCAGGGGCTCTCATGAGAGGATGCAGGATGAGACCCCAGCTTTGGACAGCCAAGGGGACCATAGGGATGCAGAGCAGGAGCCACCTCCTCAGGGGATGCTGGACATCAGCATAGCTTTCCAGTGTGGGGACTTGGGAGCAGTGACATGGCCTTCACCTGGCAACAGCTGTTGCAGCCTCTTCACTGGTCTCTCCCAGACTGGTTCCAAGTGGGACAGGAGCTGATAGCAGGCACGGGATGCCCTTGGGGTACCCATAGAGCAGGGGCCAGGCACCTCAGGGAGGCAAGGCTTGTGGGAAGCAGTGGCAGGAAAGGTAGAAGAAGGCGGCTGGAGGGCTGGATGGGGATCAAATTGTTTTTCCACCTCTCAAAATATTCACTCTTGCCTGCAAGGCTCTTCAGAAGGAACCCAGCAAGCAGAGCATAGGTACTTCTCTGGAGACCACTGCTCTGCAGAGGGAATGACCCATACAGAGGGGCACTTTGTGGAAGAGCATGTTCCCTCTCCCAGTCAGTCGCAATCTCAGTCTCAGTCTCAATATCAAACTCTCTCAATCCCCACCCAATCCTTTGGAGGGGCTGTGATGGCCTTTAGGAGCTATAATGGCCCTGGGGTCCTGCCAGGTGACAGCAGCATTGGTAATTCCCTCCCCCAGAAATCCCAGACTGTTTTCCTCCAACATTTAAATCTGACCCCAGTAGACCAGAGGGCCTGGCTCTGTACCCATATTCAGGGTATCAGGGTGAGGGAAGGTTTGCTTCCTCTTGCACATCAGGTTTATGTTAAAACATTTTGCTGTGTACCTCCTGGTCCCTGTCCTTTACAGCCCCCACCTCCCTCCCTCAGCAGCAGGAGATGCAGGGAGGAGCAGGGGTGTCAGCTGCATGCTGGCAGCTTCACATCAATGGCAACCCAGACTGGACTATTTTAGGCTATTTATGTGCATCTGAACTAAAACCACTTTAATTATGAACAGTAGTGTGAATTCTCATGCAAGTAACATGTATGTTTGGTTTTGGTAGTAATAGAGGCTGCTAGAAATTGGTGCCCCAGTCATCTCAAGAGCAGTCTTGTAAGGCCATAGTCTCAGCTTCCCAGCTGGAAACAAAACCAGTTTCTTATTTTAAAGTGAAATCCTTCTGGCCTGAAGTTCCACAGGGTAAGTGCAAACTGTCTCAGACACCAGAGCCTTGCCAGGTGCAACTCTTGCTGCTCAGTTTGCCTCAGCGCTAAGATGGCAGCTCCTTGGCTGGCAAAAGGAAGCTCCACCAAGACCTGGGCAGTGCCATGGGCTTGCACCTACCCCTCTGGTATCAGAGTCAGCCTTCATCCCAGCTGCACCTCTTGGATCTCTTGCTTCAGCCATAACTCAAGTCCTTCCACACAACCACTCGAATACTTGACCCTCTGAGAAAGTCCTCACCCTATGTCTCAGCAGTGCAAACTCAAGCTCAAGCTGTAGCCACCCAGGTTGTTATTTTACAGCTCTCTGCCCCCTCTGCCTGTGTAGAGATCATATATATGTACAGTAAATCCTGCAATAAAGCCAATTTTGTAGCCAGGACCTCAGAGCCGTTTTGCAGTGTCTGTTCTTTCAAGTTCTTGTCTCTCCCCATCATCTCCTGTAAACACCTGGTGTACCTCTCACTTTGAAATCAGGCAGGTGAGACCAGTGAGGAGCCAAAACAGCAGCACTGAAGCAGGATGGGGGCAATGGTGCTGAATGGTTGGCAACTTGTGTGGTGCTGGTCAGATAGCAGTGGGTGGGATGAGTGTGGGTCAGTGGTATCCAGTGGCAAGGCCAGGTGGGCAAAGGGGATGTGAAACACAGTGCTCTGACTTGTGTGGGAACCCAGGAGCAAATCTGGTAGCTGAAGTGGCTTGAGACACAAGCCCACAACACCGAGGGATTGCTTTAAATCTGTATTAAATAATAGCAAATATTAAATAGAGTGGAGAGCGTCCAGCTGAGCCCAGGGTTTGGTGTTCCTTAGCCTGTGTTTTTTTTGTCTCCTCTGTTCAGCTTTTTCTCTGCCTTTTTCTCTGCCTCTACAGCTGTCACCCTCTGTCCCGTGCTGCTCCCAAACCTGGCTGTTCTGGGGCATTGGAGCTGACTGTGACATGAGACTGACATCTGTCCCAGGGCAATATCCCCACACAGGGGTGGCAGGCAGACCCCATTCCCCTGCCTGTGCCCCATAGCGTCTTTACACCACCAGAAATCTTTCACTGGGGGTGGTTTAATCCATATAAAACAAGAGGTTTGAGGCCCCCACAATGTGAGTACAACCCTGTCTGTGTCTCTTCTTTGCATTTAATTTTCTGATTTCCTTAAAGCAGCTTTTGGAGAGGGGGGGGTGGGGGTCAAAGAAGAAAGGGCAGTGGCACCCAGGTAACTTAAGTGGTGCAACAGGTCTGTGGCAGCAGGGCTGCAGCATTCAGGGCAGCATCACCTCCCACCCTTTAGTATACATAGGGCAAGGGGCTTCTCACAGGCAGTGTGATAGAGCAGAAAAGTTCCCCTTGTCCTGAACAACACGGCTGAGAGCAAGCATTAGCATATTTCCATGCTATTTGCCTCAGCCAGAGGAAGGTAAAATGCTGGTCCCTTCTGAGTCACAAAGATCCCTGTGCTGATTTGACGAGAGGGGACAGTGGGGAGGAGAGATGACCCAGCCTGGTCCCCCACTGGGGCTTGCCTCTGACATCAGCATGAAACCTGCCATAAAAACAGCAGTCAGATGGGGGGTCCAGCTCAGACAGTGGCTGCTCAGCTCAAGAGGACAGTACTGGGCACCTCTCCTTGTTTCCCTGCACTAAGGTAAGCACAGCCCTGGCAGTGAGCAGAGCCACTTTCCTCTCCCTCTTGTGATGCTTTTGTTGCTGGATCATCTCCCCAGTGCTGCTTTGCCTGCCCGTGAGTGTCTTTGTGCCTGTCCAGCCAGCTGGGGGGTTCCAAAAGGGGGGTGTAAAAAGTTGGTGGATGCAGCAAACCTGAGCTTTTGCTGCTAAGTGCTTTCAGGGCTCCTTTGGTGAAGCTTAACAGCTGCAGATGGGCTTCTGTCCAACAGGGTGCAAGCTTCTCCTGTGCTAAAGTCCCTGGAAATAAAGCTGCTGCTGTATCCCTTTCGTGTCCTGCTTAACCCAGCTCTCCTGCTGCTCCTTGCCTCGTTTGCACTTGCAGGTGGCTGCAAAAATCAAGCCCACTGCTCAGCCCACCCTTCCCAGTCCCACTCCTTGCCTTGGTGCCACAAAGGATGTTATGGGGTGCTATCATGTTCTCATTTCAGCAGCCAGGTCTAGGAGTGGGTGCCGAGGGTGCAGAGCTGGCTGTGGTCTATCCATCACCCTGCATCCAGCAACAAAACCCATTTGTGTCTCCAACCCCATGCTGTGGCACTGGCCTCTCTTTCCATCTCCTGGGCTAGGAGATCTTGCCACCATGGGCAGAAAAGGGTTGTTCCAGGCCTGGTCTTATGCACTAGGCTAGGACCAAGACCTATTTTAATTAACATGATGTTTGCACAGCTCATGTTTGCGGGGGAAATGTTCCTCAAGAGTTTTTAGCCCTAGCTCAAACTGCCAGCCCAGGGATGCTGTGATGGGGACGGCAGTGCCATGGCAGCAGCCATTCGGTCACCCCATTCCTTCTGTCACAGCTGTCTCCTCCTGATGGGGGGGGGGTCAACCTTTGAGCATCTAACCCAAGCAGGGTGTCTCTGCCACTGCCAAACCCCTTCACTCCCACAGTCAGACTGCTATACCACCCTTTTTGGGGCAGCATCAGGACGTGCTGGGCCTGAGAGGCTTCGGGACCAAGGCGCTGTGGGCAGAGAGAAAGAGAGATGAAGCTGGGGGCCACCTGCCTCCTCTGCCTGCTGCTCGCCTGCCTGACCCTGCCAGTCACCCACGGCTGCATTCGTGAGCGCTCCATGGAAATCAGGAGTAAGGAGAGCAGGAGTAAGGGTCTATCCCTCACCCCACCAACACCTCTCAGCCCCTTCTGCAACCCCGAGCTGAGCTTCACAGGAGGGGGTGGAGGGCTGGGGGGGGGGTCACTCTGCCAAATAAAAGGTTTGCTGTTGCAGCAGCATTTAAACACGCCTCCCACACACACACTTTTCCCTGTCCCCTGGGGTTCATCGTTCCCTTTCCATGGATGCAATGCCCCGTCCCCCTCCATGACTCTCCCTGCCACCCCCTGACTGCTGCTCTTGGCTTTTTGCCTTGCAGACCCAGACATCGACCCCTCCTGGTACACGGGCCGTGGGATCAGGCCAGTGGGGAGGTTCGGGAGGCAACAAGCCCTGGGCAAGGGTTCCTCTGGCAGGGGGGGCAGCTGGCGGGCAGCTTGTGTGTCCCCCCCACCCACAGGCCTCCCGGCTGCAGCGCAGTCCCTGAGCTGAAGCTCACAATAAAAGCTCTTTGCCTCTCAGCTCCTTGTCTATGTGCCAGCCCGTCTGCTCAGAATCTCAAAAACTCTTCACGGGGGCATTGGGGGTGGGGGGGTGACGTCAAAATTCACCAATCTTACTGTGGTTTTGCAGCCTGCCCCAGCAGAGTGTGGACTTCAGCATGTTCTGGTGTGTTTATCCCCCCCAAAAAGAACATGCTAAAATCATGCCCCTTTCCCGGGCACATTTCAGCACCCATGGGTGCTCCTGACACCTCCATCCCATTTGTCAGGGTCAGAAACACATGGGGAGTGCACAGGGCTGTCTCATGTGCTGCATGTCCCCAAATGTCCCCTGACATGTGTTGAGGGCAGTCCATTCTCCAATCTTTCCAGTCTGGGGTAAAGAAAGGCCAGAGGCAAGTGTGGTATTACCACCCCATCCCTGATCCCTGCCTGGGGTTCCTGGCCTGGCATTGGGGAGGTAGAGCTGTTTGGGAAGGGAAGGGTTAATCTCAGGAGAGAGGGAGCAGATGGGGCAACTAGCACCCTGCTTCCCAGCTGCCCTAAAGAAGGGGATATAGGCAGGAGGAGGCAGCAGGTCTGCTTCCCTCCTGGGAAGGAGCTCCTTCCCTGCCCTGGGGTGGATCAGCCCCAGGGACCCATTGCAGGTGGGTGCCCCTGAGGGAACGGGGGAATCCTCAGGGTGGAGGGCTGCCCTGGTTGTGGGCCTTTTCTCACCATGGACATCTTCAAGGGTGTCTGCTAACTGGTGGTTAAAAACAGCCTGGTATAGCCTTTTCCCAGCCTTGTTCCATGTGCTGACCTTGCCATCATGGAGTGCCTTGGGGCAGGATAAGTGCTGTCACTTGTGGCCCATAATCATGTCAGCATTGCCATGGCTCTGCTGGGAAGGGCAGTATTCCCCTGACCCAACACTGTTCTGGGGTTTTCTGGGCACCAGCTACTTTGGGGATGGAGGAGGTGACAGAGCACCTTGCCAGGTACAAGCAATGACCCTTCTCCCAACCTGGACCAGCTCCTGCTCCTGCTGTGCTGGCATTGCAGCTGGTGAGGGCTGCAGCTGCCCTGTGGCACCTCTCTGCACAGCTCTTCTAGCCAAGGCTCATTCCCTCATCATAACTCATAATTCAGAAAGGGGAGGCTCTGCAAGGCATGGGACACAGTGATGCCCGGGGTTTGCTTTGGCCCTGCTCTGCCCCCAGCTCTTATAATCAATAAACCAATGGTTTATTATGGGGGCTGGCAAGGATGAGGGGAGCACTGGCTCTGATCCTTCTGATCTTCCTGTGGTCTGCCCCTGTGGGCTGACATTCAGACCAGAAATAAAAAAAAACACCTCTAGGGCAATAGTTCCTTTATTTGCAGCCTGGGTGTAAAGCCACAGGAATGCACCTGCATCACTCCTAAAGTTAAACCCTTCCTTTTTGGATGGGAAGGGACATGGAGGACCTGATGTGAAGATGGGGCAGGGGGGACTGTCAGCTGTCAGGGCTGGAGGCAGCAGTTCTGGATGGCCATGCTCCTCTCTGGAAGCTGAAAGTCACTGGAAGATCTCCTGGGCTTTACCTCTGGGATGAAAGCAGAGCTGGAAGGCTGAAAAGGCCCTGAGCCCCAGGATGGGCTCTGACCTCACTCCAAGGGGACAGGTGTCTGGGCTGAGCTGGGCCCATGCTTCTGCATCCTCCCCTGCTTTGTCACTGCTCTTCTTGGAGACCTCATTCAGCCACTGCTGAGGTCCCAGCTGACCCTCCTCATCCTACTCTCCCCCAGGTCCACTGCTGACCAGCTGTGTGGAGACTGGGCCAATGGCTTTTCCTGTTCCCACCACAGGAGCTCTGGGGAAGGAACACAAGGCAAGAAAGGGCTCATTTCCCCTGACAGAACAGCCATTGCATCCCTAGGGGAAACACTGATGGTTGCTGACACTGTCCCATGGTAGCAGTGTTACATCTCTACTGAACAGCTATGCTGGGCACACAGCTACACCTATAGGAAAGCAAAGGAAAACTGGCTTTGGGAGAGGGTCTGACATCCATCTCTGGTGCTAGAGTACCCTGAGATGGATCTAGCTGTCCTTCTGCCTTGAGAGGTGGGACATGTTACGTTGAGACCAGGGACAACTGCAGCTGTGACCCTTTAAGGCCCCAGGTCTGGTGCAAGATGGACCAGTGGAGACCAAACCTTGGTGGCAAGAATAAACAATGAAGGGGGTTAGGTTTGAGGGGGAATAAGAAGGTGTTTGCAGCCTTGAAGCATTTTGCTGTCTAGTTACAAGACCATGGAGTGATGGGATGAGACGGGGAATGGTTTCAAATAGAAAGAGGCCAGATTTAGATGAGATGTTAAGAAGAACGTCCTACCTGTGAGGGTGGGGAGACCCTGCCACAGGCTGCTGAGAGAAGCTGTGGCTGCCCCATCCTTGGAAGTGTTCAAGGCCAGGTTGGATGGGGCTCGGATCTGAAAACCTTGAACATTTGGCTCCTCGGCTGCTCTCCCATTTATTCATTTTTTCCCCATTTCGGCTGCTAACTTCAGAACATTTACACTTGGCTTTCTAACACAATTAAAAAAGGTCTGGTTGCATATAATTTTGCCATAACAGTATTATCAACTCTTCAAGAATACTTAACTGTGAATACTCATAAAGTAATCCACTCCCCTGTTCTTTGTAGTATTTTGTTTTGCAGCCATCACCAGTTTTAGAACCTGGAAGATGAAGCGTTTGCAGACAACACATCCAGAAGCCATTGATTCACTCTCCCAAAAGACTCAGCCCTGAACCCCAAGTGGAGGCTTTTATGCACTTGCCCTGCCCCACCTCTTTTCCACAATCCCCTGGGAAAAACTAAGTTCACCTCATGCCAGTCCAAATTTATCCTAATCCCCATTCCAATTCTAATCCCAATTCTGATTCCAATCAAAACCCTGATCCCAATCCCAGTCTGGATCCTGAATGCAATCCAGATTCCAATCCCAGTCATGATCCCAATCCCTATTCCAATTCCAATCCCAGTTCTGATCCTGATCTCAATCCTGATCCAAATCCCAAGTATCTTTCATGGCCACAGCCCCCTCAGCCGAAATTGGCAACAGTGGGAGAGCTGCCGAGGGGTCAAACGTTTGAGGTTTTAGGTACTAAGAGTGACTTAGGTCACTCTTTGCATTTGAGATCTGCTGGAGAATCTTTGGAAGAAAATGGACATGTGAGCAATTCTGACTACTTAGCATTAGCCAGAGTGAGCTAAGGGCCTTGAGGTCCAGCTGCAAGGTTATTAAAAGATCAGCTACAGGCAAAAGAAAAGGGAGTTGACAGCAGAAAAGAAGAATAACAGAATGGGAAAGCATCACATAGACAGCACATAAACAATTGTATTTAACCAGTTAGATAGTGCCCTGTGGCATATGAAGAATGTGTTGTACCAGTCAGCAATATGCTTATATGATGTTATCAGCCTGACTGTGTATAAAAGGGCTACTGTTACTCTCAATAAATGGCAATACTTTGATTATATTAATCTGCGTGTTGTCCACTGCACTCTTACCGACAGAGGTCCAGGTTTGGATAGTTGGAATTTTGGAGCTGAAAATATCCAGAAGAATGTTACAAATTGGGTTTTGTGTAATCATATATTTTTTAGTTCTAGGGACTTTTTAAATTTTGAAGTCTCTCCAAGGGATATGTGACAGTGCATCATGTTTGCAACTATCTCATTTTGGCCTCCCACACAGTTAGGTAGATGTGCCTAAGCTTAAAATATTGCATACAATTAGTGTGAGGGTTTAGAAATTCATAAAGCTTACATTTCCTAAGACTTTGGGATTGAAATAGGCATGCCAGGGGAAGTATGACACTCCATCAGATTTATACCTTTCTGATTTTGGGCAGCGCCGGTGCCCAAGGTTCAGCCTAAATAACCCATATTATTATGCTCTGAACCTTGTCCCAATCACACTGCTGGAAAGTTCTGATGTGCTTTGGTGAACATTTTCTGGTTCTCTGTGTCCTGAGTTTTTTTGCAGCCCCAGGGGTAAAACTGCAGCTGTGGGCAGGGGGAATGGTGAGAGATAAGGGTGAGGGTTTAGGGTTAGGGTGTGATTTTCTGAGATGGGTTGCAGCTGAGGCTCCTTCATCCCAGGTGGGGACAATCAAGGAGAGGAGCGGTTTTGCCCAGGGGATTGGGGGAAAGAGGTGGGGCAGGACAAGTGCATATAAGCCTCCATTTGGGATTAAGGGTTCAGTCTGCTTGTGAAGAGAATTGGGGGCTTCTGGGCAAGTTGTCTGAACTCTTCGTATTCCAGATTCTAAAACTAATGCTGGCTCTAAAGTAAAATATTACAAAGAGCAGGTGAGTGGATAACTTTATAAATATGCACAGGTGTTAAATATTCTTGAAGAGATAGATAATAAAGTTACAGCAAAATATATACAACCAGACCTTATTTACTTGAGCTAGGAAGCCCAAGTGTAAATGTTCAGAAGTTAGAAGCCGAAGGGGGGAAAATATGAATAAATGGGAGAGCGGTCAAATGTGAAAGGTTTTCAGTACTAATGCAAAGCTGTTGCCAATGGTTGCTGGTGCTGTGGGTAGGGTTCCATGTGGGGGTAAGGGCCAGCAAAAGTTTTCAGCAGTGACTCTTAGAATTTTTTTTTCCAGGCCCGTTGGTGTGGAATTTTAGAGCTGTACTGAGCAACAGTGGGAGCACCAGCATGGGGTTGAATCATCAAGGATTTAGGTACAAAGAAAACACATAGCCCGATTCTTACTATTGCTGTGGATAGGGTTCCATGTGGTGACTTGTGGTGGTTTTTTTCCAGGTGTGTTGGTGTGGAATGTTAGAACCTTATTAAGCAACAGTGGGAGAGCTGCTGTGGGGTCGAATCGTCGAGGTTTTTGGTACTAAAGTAGAAGCATCGTGTGATTGTTGCTGCTGCTGTGGGTAAGGTTCCATGTGGGTGTTCGGGCCAGGGAAAGTTTTCAGTGGTGAGTCTTGGTAGTTTTTTTTTTCAGGCCTGTTGGTGTGGATTTTTGGAGCAGTATTGAGCAGTAGTGGGAGAGCCGCCACGGGGTCAAATCGTTGAGGTTTTTGGTAATAAAGCAGAGGCGTAGCGTAATTTTTGCTGGTGCTGTGCATAGGGTTCCATGTGAGGGTTAGTGCCAGCAAAAGATTTCAGTGGTGACTCTTGGCTCTTTCTTTCCAGGCCTGTTCTTGATTTTTGGAGCCATATTGAGCAACAGTGGCAGAGGCGCCGTGGGATCAAATCATCGAGGTATTTTGTACTAAAGCAGAAGCGTAGCGAGACTGGTGCTGTGGGTTGGATTTCACGTGAGGGTTAGGGCCAGAAACGTTTACAGTGGTGAGTCTTGGCGTTTTTTTTTTCCAGGCCCATTGTTATGGAATTTTGGAGCTGTATTGAGCAACAGTGAGAGAGCCGCCATGGGGTCGAATCGCCAAGGGTTTTGGTACTAAAGCAGAAGCATAGCGCAACTGGTGCTGGTGCTGTGAGTGTAGGATTCTGAATGTGGGTTAGGGAGAACAAACGTTTTCAGTGGTGACTCTTGGCAGTTTTTTTCCAGGCCGGTTAGTGTGGAATTTTGGAGCCATGTGGAGCAACAGTGGGAGAGCCACCATGTGATCGAATCGTCAAGGTTTTTGGTACTAAAGCAAATGCATAGCCCAATTCTTACTATTGCTGTGGGTAGGGCTACATGTGGCAGTTAAGGCCAGCAAAAGATTTCAGTGTTGACTCTTGGCACTTTCTTTCCAGGCCCCTTGGTGTTGAATTTTGGAGCCATAATAAGCCACAGTGGGACAGCTGCCGTGGAGTCGAAGCATCAAGGTTTTTGGTATTAAAAAAGAAGCGTGATGTGATTGTTGCTTGTGCTGTGGGTAGGGTTCCATGTGAGGGTCAGTGCCAGCAAAAGTTCCCAGTGGTGATTCTTGGTGGTTTTTTCCCGGCTTGTTGGTGTGGAGTTTTGTGGCAGTACTGAGCAACAGTGGGAGTGCCGCCATGCGGTTGAATCGTTGAGGTTCTTGGTACTAAAAAAGCGTAGTGTGACTGGTGCTGGTGCTGTGCAAAGGGTTCCATGTGAGGTTAAGGCCCGCAAAAATTTTCAGTGGTGACTTTTGGTGTGGTTTTTTTCCAGGCCCTTTGGTGTGGAATTTTGGAGCTGTATTGAGCAACAGTGGGAGCACGGCTGTGGGGTTGGATCATTGAGGTGTTTTGTACTAAAGCTGAAGTGTAGCACAATTGTTGCTGGTGCTTTGGGTAGGGTTCCATGTGAGGGTTAGGGACAGCAAAAGTTTTCAGTGGTGACTGCTGGTGTTTTTTTGCCAGTCCCATTCATTTGGAGTTTTGGGATCCCTATTGAGGAACAGTGGGAGAGTGGCCACCCCTGAGGGGTGGTATATTTGAGGGTTTTGGTAAAATGTAAACCTGTAGCTTGATTGGCCTGGGTGTGTGTGCTCTGGCATTGCTCTCCTCAGGTGTTGTCCTCTCTTCTGGTGCTCTTGTCTCTCAGTGTGTTGCTTTCTCTCACCTCCCCCTTTTGCTCTGACCTGCTCTTAAGTGAGGAGTGTGGTTGCATCCAAATTGGATGGGATGGATAGAGAAGCTGGAGTGACCTGCACAAAGATAGGGATGCACTTTGCTCAGCTCTGCTTCTGCAGTGAAGGGTTCCTTATCTTAAACTTGTAAAAACTGGGCATTGCTTTTTTTTCTAAGGTTAGGGATTGTATTTAATGTTACGGTTGCCAGATTTAATTATGCCACAAGATTCTGCATGACAGGTCTGACTGCAGGGGTGAAATGGATCCAATAGTCTATAATCTGAGCCCCTAGAACCCTGTTGTAGACCTTTCCCCACTGCTACACCTAAACCTTCTTTGATTTTTAACTCTGAAGGAAATGGTGACATTTTAGTAGGTCATAGGAATGCCAGAACAGGTCAAAATGAAACTCCTAGAGTAAACACGGAAGAATTCATTCCAAATAAGTGCACCACCCTGAGCTGAAAACGAAGACTAAAATCTCAGCTTTGTCATTGGTCTGCTCTCTGTCCATGGGGAGATAAATTTTGTCCCCTCTGACTCATTTCTTCCACTCTCTGTGGCTTGTCCACTAGGTTTATGTGTGCTGCCAGCATGCCCTATGCAGGGCAGTCTGATCTCCAGCCAAACCCTTGTGTTGATCAGAAATTAACTGCTTAGCCCCAGCTTTGGTGGTTTTGGACTTCCAGGATCCTTGAATACCAGGAAGTTGTTTCTAATGGGTCAGTTTTCATCCCAAATGCTCACGTTTCAAGAGTCTGGCTGGGGTCTCAGCAACCCTGCCCAAGATGGGCACCATTTGTACCACTTGCTTGGGCTCCTCCAGGCTCTTGTTTTCCACTCAGATGCCAGCACATCTCCAATATCTCACATTGGAACAGGTGGCTGTGACTCCAGCCACAGACTCCCTGGCATGCTCAACTGTCCATATTATACCATGAGCACTGCATCCATATCACCTCTTACTCTCTGATCAGCTGAAAGAACAAGTGGCTTTTCTTTTTTGTTTTGTTTTTTTTCTTGCTAATGTTGATGTAAGACATGGAGGAGCACAGAAAATGGGCTATTCATGCTTCAAGGGCTTTGCAAAACTTTTCTGGCCCCATTCTCTCTACAGAGATGGGGCTTGCTAGAGCTGTGATCAAGTTAAACCTGTACAGATCAAAGCTGCCACAAAAAGGGTTGAGCAGTATGACCTCAAGTAAGGCCAGTAGATGTGGTGGCTTGAAAATCCTTGTTTGCTATTTCAGAAAGCCACATATTTATACTGCATGTGCACACATATGTGGGCATTTTAGAAATTGTGAGGTGTGTATTGATAGCATCTGAATCGTGCTGTTGTCCTGTGCCACAGTGCAGTGACTTTATGGCTCTGGGCTGTGCTGAGGGCCCACAGTGGCCATGGGTCACTGCTGACCTGATGTAAACCCTCTGTTGCTGCAGATCTCTTCATATACAGGCTCTGATGAGCTGCCTCAGCATCACCAGGCTACCCCAGAGCATTGCCTCCTACTTTGCTGTTGCAAAGCCAACACTGTATCTATTGTGAGCTCTGGCTAGTGAGACAGAAATGAGGTTATGGTCAGATTTAGACAGTGCATGATGGGCATGCTGAGCCCAGAATTAATGGTCACAGAAATATGCCTTTCATTATGACCTGGCCTAAGTGATTTTGGATCTTGGAGCAGCTGTAGGACAGACAACTTGTCTCTGCCCTGTCAGCTTCAAAGGAACCAGTAACTTGCATATACATATGCCTTGCTTTTTTGGGACATAGCTATTTTGGTTTCATTGGTATTGCTGTAAGTGAGCTCACCATCAGTGTCCACTAGGGGTTGTGACCAAGCTCTTGTGGAGCTGCCCTCCTCACTGTGCTCCTTTGAGCAGGACTCTGAAATGCTAAGTGTTGGTCTGGGGAGCTTTGAGAGAGCTGGGTATGCTGTGTCTCACTGAGGAGGACAGCATGGCCCTCCTCAGCAGCCAGCAGATAGAGAACTTCATAAATAGCCTCAGGCTCTTCTATTTTTGAAGCCTATCTGTTTCAAGAAAATACATCTGAAACCACAGAAAGCAAAATGCATTCCAAATAGAGGTCACTACAAACTGTGTCCTCAGAACTGTTCACCATACCTGTGCTGTTACATGTGTAATCCTTCGTTTGCATTATGGCTTTGCTAGAGAGGCCTGGCATGGAATGGAAGTGCTTTTTCTAGGCATCCTGGTATTCGTGGTTTCTCCTTCAGTAATGCCATGAACTGCTGCAGTAAGATGAAGTACAGTTCAATTCCTGAAGCCCAAAGACCCACAGTGGCTTCAAGATGCAGGGTAGTCCAGTAGTGACCATATAGACAACATTTGTCACCACTGCAATGGAGTATTAAAAAAACCCATGTTGTCAGTTTGGAGAGGAGGAAGAGTTGTGCCTTTGTTAATGAGAAGAGATTGGGATCCCCACTGTTGCACTGATGAACAGTTAGGAAATATTTTGGTTGTTCATCATTTTGGTAATGATGAATAGATCATTTATACCAAGGCTTGAAATTGAGCCTGTCATGAACTGCTTCAGGCTTCTAAAATGATGGTCTTCCTATGTTAATTATTAACATTGCTAAAACACTCCAGAGACTGGCTCAGGAACAATAAACAAGTTTAATATTAATGGTTCCCAGATGATAAATGAGAGTGTACATTAGCACATGTTAAAGACCAAGGAGGGAAAAGAACAACTACAGTAGACATTTTAAGTATAGTGGGATCAAAGAATTTAAGTGTGAACAACAAGAAAGGCTTTCCTATAGCATTGCCAGCTACCCATCTGAAGAGACAGGTAATATTGCTTATACCTTTGAAATTACACTTGATGGGTCACACTTAAAGAGTCTTGAAGCACAGAGTTGTGCTGAGGCCAGATGCTTCTGCCACACAGCCCCTTGCTCCTGAGAGGAGCTGTGCTTCAGCTGGAGGCTGCTGCAGGCAGTTGCCTACCCACGTTGGTTACCCACTGGCCACAATCCCTTGCAATTTATAGGGGATTCCTCAAAACTTATGTTAGGGTTGCTACGAACAGTCCCTGCTGAGGGTGCTGGAGGCAGGGTGGAAAGAGGCATGGAAAGTTGTCAGTGTTCCCTCAGTGCACAGAGCTGTTCTTGCCATATGCCTAGTAAGTAAACTGCAGCTTTTGTGAAAAGTATATGTGGCTTTTTCTGGTAAAAATGCATCCATTGAACATTTTCCTTATTTCACACTTCACATTCTCTCTTACTCAGCAGGGCTTGGCCAGGAGGAGCTCCCACCATGAGTCTAGCTCACCCTGCCAAGAGAGCTGTGATGCGGAGACCTCTGGCTCTAGCTTGGGTACACAATTTCAAAGGGAGAGACAGATTCTAAAGGAAATGGAGAGAGTTCTGTGAAATAAGAGGCATCCTTATCTAAGAAGGTTCAGATTTTGCAGCATTTTACCTCATTAAAGCACTTAAGCACTCTCTTCCACAATTGGCTGCCTACCATGAGCTGCTTTTTTTGCCACCGGGAACATCACATTTGGAATGGACCTTGACCTTTCTGATAAATTAGTGGCCAGTTTGCTTCAGTTATTAGTCTGGGACCAGCACATTCCCTGAGGAAGTGAGGCTGAAAATGGCTGCAGGCTGTACCTTTCTATGCAAAGGGCTGTAGAGCAGCTCAGACAGCCAAAAGTTGCTTCCCCAGAAGTGTTTCACCTGTCTGTCACTGCAAGACAGTTGTAACGAATGCAACTAAATATGGTTTGCTGGTGCTTGGCAAAAAATATTTAAGTAATGCTGTCTAGCACAGATTTTAAAAGCTCATGCAGGTGTAAATATAATTAGCTCATCCTCTGGAGTCCCCACCCAGTTTTTGGATGTATAGTGCAGATGTTCCTAGGGTATTTTATAAAGGCTTCTGCCTCTCCAGGCTTTACAGCAGGCCAGTGGCCACATCATCATCCTGCTTTTTCAGGTCATGTCTAAATGTTCTCTACTTTTCAGTTGGTTCTCAGTCTCATGGACTGGGTGTTACAGACAGTGTTTGTAAATGTACAAAAATAGAAATTATTTCATCTGTATGATGCTGAGACACTTCTGGTAGAACAGTAAAGTAGTAATCCATGAAGAGGTGAAATGAGTCATCTGATGCCAAAAAATTACGAAAGAAAAGATGTCTCAGGGGAGGAACCATTATTTGCTGTTACCTAGAGCAACTTCTTTTATAATTGAAAAATGTATTAAAAATTATTTTGGGAATTTCTAATTAGTTGAATTGAGCCAAATAAGTTCTCATGATGTTTCAGAAACTTAAACTAGTAGCTGCCCCAAAAGAGGCCACTGTGGAGAACTCTCCTTCCTGCCTTGTTCCTCTGTCACCACAGCTACAAGGTCAGGGAAGATGAAAACTTTTGTAGAAATTAAGGTTGGGCAACAAAGGCAATGTTTCTCAATCCCTGGGGAGAGGCCTCTTTCTAACAGTGCCCAGCCCTGTGTGACTTAAGGCTAGAAAACCTGCAATAAGTAGTTATAAACTGAGTAGTTATACTTAAGGAAATAAACATCTAGGAAAGGTGGAAGGCAAAAGAAAGAAAAAAGCAGTGACCTTTCTGGTCCTGTCTCCAGCACCTGGTTCCAGCACAGTCCTTGCCAGCCATTCTGCTGACTATGGACAATGGTGGCATCAGATGGAAGCAGAGATTTTGCTTTCTGTCCTGTTTGGCATATTCAGTGTTGTGTTTATTTATTTGTTTGCTTTTATGTGCAGCTGAAAGGAAAGGGTTCTGTGGCAACTCCTTGTGCTTGGGGAAAAAAATTTTGTTTTCGGACTTTCTACAGTCAGAGGGAAGATGAAACACGTGAGAATCTGACAACATTTGCTTGTTTTGGCTCTCTGTTAATGGAGGATTGAGGAGCTAATTCCTTCACCTTCCTACAGGGAAGGATCAGAAAGGTTTTACTGCCATAATAGTTAAGGCTGTGGAAAAGCCTGCAGGCAAATGGAAGTGCATGGGAAGTGAGGCTTGGCTGGGGTGGGTGCAGGATTAGAAAAAGTTGGTTTGGGGGTGCTCAGCCAGGCACAGGGCTGGGAAGTGGCCGTAATGGGTTTTATCCCCACAGAATTTGAGTTAGGGAAGGGGGAGTGTTCTAAGGAAGAGAAGTATGCTATATTTTTAGAAGGGTCTTCTGGAAACAGGCTGGGGCTCTATTAAAACTAAGCCTGATTTACATGGCAGGAGGGAAAGGCTAAGAAGGAGAAACAGCCAGAATTGGCATTTTACTGTGGTGTTGTGACAGGCTGGGAAGAGCAGATAGGAGGACAGATGGCAAAGGACAGAGCAGAAGAGGCTGTCCCAGTAAACCAGGCACAGCAATCGGGCACTGTTCAGCAGCTTGGGATAGGTTTGTCCCCTATAACTCCAGCTGCAGTGAAGGTGGCCTCACTGTGCTACACGGGGAAACATGTCAAGCTGTGCCTTGTCTTCTGCTAATTAGATCAGCCCCACAGAGGCTGTGCTGAGTGAGTTCCCTTTTTTAGCCTGAGATGGGCAGCTTCCAGTGAGCTTGGTGAGAGTTTGCAAACTGCAGGTAAGTTCCCTACTTGGCACAGTAATGGAGAGGTTGCAAGTGTTGGTGTGGCTGAAGGTTGGTTTACATCCTCCAAACAGGAGCAGCAGTTCATAGAATCATTGAATTGGCTGGGTTGGAAGGGACCTCAGAGATCATCAAGTCCAACCCTTGATCCACTACCGCTGTGGTTCCCAGACCATGGCACTGAGTGCCACATCCAGTCTCTTTTTAAATATCTCCAGGGATGGAGAATCCACTACTTCCTGGGGCAGCCCATTCCAATGTCTGATCACCCTCTCTGTAAAGAAATTCTTTCTAATATCCAACCTAAACCTCCCCTGGCACAACTTGAGACCATGCCCTCTTGTCTTGTTGAAAGTCGTCTGGCAAAAGACACCAACCCCCCCCTGGCTCTAACTTCCTTTCAGGGAGTTGTAGAGAGTGATGAGGTCTCCTCTGAGCCTCCTCTTCTCCAGGCTGAACAGCCCCAGCTCCCTCAGCCTCTCCTCATAGGATCTGTGCTCGAGTCCCTTCACCAGCCTGGTTGCCCTCCTTTGGACCAGCTCCAGGACCTCAATCTCCTTCCTGAACTGAGGGGCCCAGAACTGGACACAGTTGGGCCAGAACAACCTCTTGAGCTGTTGCAGTGTCAGCTGTCATGGACTTTCATGTCACAAATTTAGTGGTAGGGCAGAGAGCTCACAGTGTTTGGGCTTGTGCTTGTTGAGTCAGCCAGATTTTTAGTACAGTGCTGACCACAGACCTAACATGCTTCACCCCAGATACCCAAAAACTGCTCTGGGTGCATGTCCAGACCTTGGGCAAGAATCCTCTGATTTCCAGACTACACTTCTACATGTCCTGTTTAGCTGTTTGTGCTCACTTGGCTCTAAGCTTTACACAGAATCATCCTTACCCTTTTTCTTTAAAATAGTTTATAGAAAAGAGATGGTGTTATTCTGCCTTTGGCTAGACTAGCTAACCCCTTCTCATTTCAGGCAAATCTTCATGCTGCTTATCTTTAGGAGCTTTTATAGCTATAATTATGCAAGTCTGAGTTCTTCTTAACATGGAAAAAAAGTAGGCTTGCAGACAATATTTTCAGTAAAGTCTTGTGGCTGGTTGCAGATTGGTCTAAAATATTTCCACTGTTAGACACTTAAGTGAAGTGCTCTAACATTAAATGTAATTATTTTGTGTTTGTGTTTGTGATGGTGGCACACAACCAACCTATGACCTGTTTAAAACCCCAGAACTTCCTCTTCTTCTCTTATTTACAGAGGATGAGATCACAAGTTTAGTTCTTGACCTGATATTTACTGTCTGCTTGATTTCATTCCACTTGATTCTCAAGTCCTTCTCTTCCCATTCTTGTAGGACTTTATTTTTCTTTCTTGGTGATGCTTCATAATACTGTGTCATCAGTGTTATTCCATTAATGCTGTCCTACTTGTGTCAGGGCACTAATGAAAATATGAAATTAAATCAGTTCCAAGTTTAACCTTTGAAAATCTCCCTGCAAAGGAAAAGTCTTCCTCAACCTTGAAAGGGATCCAATTCTGAGACCTTGACATCCCCAAAGTGGCATCTTCAGTGGCCTGTGAAAAATTTACAGATGAAAACATATTTCTCATTGCATGCCAGGGTGACTAGAAGAGGCCAGAAAGTCATTGAGAGTTGTTGTTAAGAAGAAGACATGAGTAAGCCCTCTTCAGAAAAAAATCACATCTTTGGTATAACAAGTAAGTTGTTTGTTAGCAAAAAGGGAACAAGTTAATCAGCTGCTGCTGTTGGGCAATTTTTTTTCCCCCAGTCCTCCTAAAGCCTGATTTGGAACCCCACCACTTCATGGACTGTATTCTCCTTGGTTAGCCCAAGCTCATCAATCTCTTTTCTGGACTGCCTGGAAAAGTAGTTGTTAGTTATGGCTTTGCTCTGAGTTTCTGTGGAACTACAAGCCCCAGGCTAGACACCATGAAGTTAAGTAAGGTTTCCAGCATGCCAGAGTTCCACTGATGCAAATAGTGACTCTGACTTGAAAAGATGAAGCAACAATAATTAATCACATCCCAAAAAAATGCATGGGCGCTACCAATCTCCTGAGCACTGTCTTGACACAGCAACAACATTTGAAAGCTTTTTCCAGAAGGTCTGGTTTCCTGAAGAAGATCATCTTGGGCTCCCTAGGAGGTCTAATAAAGTACAAGCCCTTTAGTTGCACCACTGGTTTTTTTTTCTGCAGCGTTTCAGTGCCAGCACATACTTGTCTGTGATGTAATTTTTTTCCATTTATAAATCCACAGACCATGCTGGCTACCACTGCTGTTATATTTGCAAAATGTTGCAATGCTAGTGTAGTTATGTTTGCTTCATGCATCTTTACCATGTGAAATACTGACCTTCTAAGTGTAGATTCTCCAAGGTATTTAAATGTTCCACTCTCCTTAGAGTAATGGACGTCCTGATAAAACCATCAGACTTCATTTCTGATTTGTCAGATGCTGTGATCTTATGGTGGAGCTAAGAGCTGCCCTTGTGTTTTCTTTGAACACCACCAGCTACCCTCTGTCCCAGGGCTTGCTGCTAATACGGATGTAATCACATTTTGCTGCACAGATTATAAAAACATCTATTTTATTATGTAAAAGTGGTCCATTGAGTATACCACCAGCAGCAGTTTTAACAGTGGATTGCTTGTTTGGATCCTCAAGAGTGAGGTTTGACAAGATGGCTTGGTTTAAGAGCAGCACAGAGGGCAAACTGTGTCTTTGGGGGTGTGCTCTGCATCAAACGATCTCCTTGTACACAGGATATTGAAGAATAAGGTACGTGCTACACTCTTAAAATAGAGCACTTTGAAATTGGAAAGGAGTATTCAGTCTCGTCTCAGTATCATTAATCACAGTTGTGAGGAAGAGGCAAAGTAAGCCTTGACTTTGTGTTGCTTGTTAAAATTAGGAATGTACATTTCAGTGTTTCATTTTTAGCTGCACTGACAGCACTTCATAGTGTAGCCAGAACAAACCTCCTTGAATCATTATTTCACATTTATTTTGACTAACTCTATATGTATCGCAGTTTTTTAACAAGGTGGCTTATTTAAATTATATTTAAAGAAAAAAATTAGAGTAAGTGCCTGAAATGCTAGAAAAAAAATTTCTTACAGTGTGGTTCATATTCAATGAGTGATCTGAAATCTGGCTACAGTCACCCACAGACTTCTTGTCTTCCAGTTTGGTTCATATTCAATGAGTGATCTGAAATCTGGCTACAGTCACCCACAGACTTCTTGTCTTCCAGTTTATTTCCAATTTATTTTTTAAAGTTCTTTCTTTCTGTTTAACAAAGACCTCTCAATATTAGGTTTTCAGGCATAACCTGACTAGCACAAGCCTCAGTTTGGTTGCAAGTTTTCCAGCCAGAAAAGCAAATGTCATTAGTGCAAATCTTACTGCAGCACTGAACTGGAAACTCCCTTTATGGACACAGTGATGCAGCTGCACAGGTGGCTGAAATCCCTGGGTAACATAGACCTAAAAATAAGGCAGCGCCCTACATCTTTAGCCAGAATTCCTCAAAGGGCAGGGGCAAAGGTGAGGAAAAGGGCTCGGAGAACAAGGTATGCAGAGCCTGAAAGGATGACTGTGCTAAGTCAGGTCTGGGGGAGGTGAAGATGGAGCTGTGGTGGCTGATGAAGGGTAGCCTGCAGGATACCTAGGAAAGACAGAGACAGCAAAGCTGTGTCTCCATAGCAGGGTCAGTGCTCACTTTTACAGCCCCTGTGCTGCCTTGCAGAACAGGTACTTTCTTGCCCACTGGTGTGGATTCAGGGTAATTTTGATGCCAAATCTTGGGACATAAGATGCTAAGATAGTAATTTGCTTTTTGTAACGATAAATAATCATAGGAGTGAGAAGCAGTACCGGTGCAATACTGCCAGCCAGTCATCACAAGAGCCCTGGACCCTAAAACAACCATAACACACGTGGTGAATGCACGTACAGTGCAAATGCTGACTGGAAGAAAAGATGGTGTTTGGCTGCTCTAAGAAGGTTGTAGACATTGAATGGAAGCAGAGTGGAGGAAAGGGTGGGCTTTGAGTTCCATCTTGAAAGCAAAGCTAAACAGAAGAAAACTGTCAAAATTGATGGATTCCTGTTAAAGCTTTGGATGCTAGAGCTTTGGTGAGACACTGGAACAGGTTTCCCAGATTGCTGCTGGAAGCCCCATCCCTGGAACTTTTTAAGACCAGGCTGGACAGGGCTCTGAGCAACCTGATCTACTGAGAGGTGTCCCTGCCCATGGCAGGGGGGTTGGAACTATATGATCTTAAAGGTCGCTTCCAGCCCTGAAAATTCTCTGATTCTATGGCTGAGAAACCCAGGGATGAGCTGAGGGAACCTGCCTGGTGAGGGGGCTGACGAGAAGGACTTTGTTAGGAGCACTCAGTTGCTTATCTACTATCAATAAGATGAGCCAGTGGCTGCACCTCAAAGGTCTGCACCATCTCTTGCCAAGCTTGGGGCACAGTGTGTCTGCAAGCTGTGCAGGCTGCAGAGGAGTGGGGGCATTACACTGAGCTGGTAGCTTCAGCACTGGCTATAAATAGGCACGTTGATATTACTCATACAAAAAGCAATATGTGAGAATTAAATAATTTCTGAAGAATAAGGACCAGCCTGGGTCATCTATACCCTTTAAGCAAAAGGGGTACTGCTAAAACTAGGTTTTTTTCTTTTCTTGAAACAGCACCAGTTGCTTTATATTCTGATACAGGTCCCTAGGGGAAGGGATGGTATATTAAAGTGCATGACACGGTTTTGGATTTGAGGATGACTCAAATCTCAAGTCATTGTACATGAAAACTGCCAGACAAACATTGAGCTGAACAATACAGGTGGGTGTTGCACTTTACTTTTATCAAGTTTGAATCACTGGTAAAATTAAGTCAGAAAGATTACATGCAGCTTGCTGGTCTTTGTCTGTAAGGGGGTGGGTAGGGTTTGCAGCCCTTTTCCAGTCACATGTATGTGTAGCACATTTGTTGTCCTGAGCCTGAGAAACTTAGGACTCCTAAGGGATCATTGTGAGAACTGAGGTACAAGGCCTGTGACAGGAATCCCAGACATCGCATTAATGGCTATAGGATTAAACATACATGTTTTTGTTGTAATTGTGAATCTACTTTATATAATGTATACTGGTATGAAATTACATTTTGTGAAACAATGTGCTGTATGAAATCCACATTCTTGGGTAAATAACCACAAAACTATCAGCCAACATCCTGCAGATCCTACCAACAGTAGCCCAGCCCTGCTTGTGTCTCTCCTGAGGACTCCTTTGTGGCACTAAATAATATGATATGGATTTGGGCTCATCTAAGCTCTGTCCAGGCCTTTTGCATGTAAATAGACAGCAAGCTCAGGGAGCTAAGGGTCTTGTAACTGGAAATTGGGTAAGACCAGCTAGACTTGCCCAACATGATGCATGTGTTGAAGAAATTAACGGAAGGACAATACAGGATCAAGTCCTGGAAGATGACCCCCAGTTAGAATGTAAATATTTCCAGGAAATCAGATAAATATTACAATTAGTTCCAGGAAATCTAACGTTTACTACACTGGGTTTTACACACACCTGCTATCACAATGTAAGTCATGTCTGTTGTCACTCATGTGACGCACGACTTTGAGATCTCTCTTGGGCATCCAGAGCTGCACTGAAGAATGCCTGCCTTCTAAAACTTAAAAATGTTAAAGGTTTCTTTATGATATCAGCAGTTCCTTGTCACTGTGAATTAATTAAGCACTGATGTATCTGACTCCGGAATAACTCATGCCCACTTACACTTAAAGAGAGAACTAATGGCTGAAAGGATCCCAAGGGGCTACTGGACGGGTTTGGGGCACAAGGTTTCTGGCTCATTCGCGGAAGAGAACCGCCCCGGGTACACAGCTGCTGCGGTTTCCCCCATTTCAGAGAAATTTTCCTCAGCGTTGCCAACAAGAGGGAGGCCTCGGGAAGTACGTCAGGAAAGCCGGCACTCAGGGGGGCTGTGATGATACGGCGCGGCGAGAATCCCCGCCCGCCCCGCACACCGCTGCGGGAACTGCCGTGGGGAGACAGCGTACGGCAGAACCGAGCCGAACCGAGCCGCCGCAGCCAGCTCCGCCTCAGGGGGCTGCGGATGGGCGTGAGGCGGTGGCAGAGCCGGTGCGGCCCCTTCGAGAGGGAGGTGGCGGCGCATGCGCGCTTGGGGGGGCGGTGGCTATTGGGATCGTCGGGCGGCGACGGCTGGGCCGGGACCGGGAGTGGGACCGGGACGCTGGGAGAGTGGGGCAGCGATGGGCACGCAGGGAGCTGGGAGGAAGCGGCTGCCGAACCGGGAGCGCCTGACAGCGGAGGACGATGCTCTCAATCAGATCGCCCGTGAGGTGAGTGGCGACTCCCCCGTTCGTCCCCTTCAGGCAGCGGGCACGGCGGCGGTTCAAGGGCAGGCTGATGGAGCGTGAAATGAAAGTCGCGTTCATCTTTGCCTGGCTTACGATCCAGCGGCATCGCTTCAGGCTGCAGCGGTTCTTAGTGCTTTATCTGTGAGGGAAAGGGCGGTGCGGTGCGGTGCCCGTCCCGCTGCAGCCCCGCGGCCGGGGGACGGGGATTGTCTGCTGGGGCGGCTGAGAGAGCCCTCGGGATTCCTGGGGCACCTACGAGCGAAAAGCCGTAAACCAGAAGCCTGCAGGATGACGCTAGATGTGGGCATGAGTGTACAATCTGGCTTGGGAACTGGTTGGTATTTATATTTAACGAGTGAGGTTAACACCGCGCTGTGCTTGGTCTGACTTTACGCAGCCAGGACCAGCCGGTCACCCTTTCCCTTCTGCCTCCCTATTGTTGTGCACAGTGGAGTTGGTTCTGTGGTGAATGGGATGGCGTGAATTTGCTCTTTATGTTTATGAAGTTGATATAGGTAGCTCTGCATCCTTCCCCGCACAGTCTTCCAGTGGGGGAGATGGGCAGCCCCAGCTGGAACTGTAGATGAGTGGCCCTGGGGTTGTTCTTTGACATCTCTAAGCTGATCCACTGCTTGCTGATGCTGAAGGTGGCTGTCCTCTTCCCTGCCATGGCTTGTATGCATCTGCTCCCTACCTTGTTGGTCTTGCCCCAGCAGGGGTTCAAAATAAATCACTCCTCTTCTAGAATAGGTCTGAGTCTCTCTTAGTTTCCTTTCAAGAATTGCAGTGGCACAAAATCAGATGAATGCTAACATGCAGCTTATTTTTGATGGCAGCTGTCTTGTGAGTTGTTTTAACATCATGCGCCTTGGATGCTACCAATAACGTGTTCTTGTGTACCATTCTGAAATGGTTTGTAGCATCTGTGGAATACATGCAGTAGACCAATTTCTCTGCGAGCCATTTGGATAGTGTGTTTCCAAAAGTCAAATTGTTTTGTGGTGGTATGATGAAAATACGGGAAAGTTCCCAGGGATGAGGTAGGAGGACGAGAGTGTCTCATGTCATGAATGTAAGATAGCAAATAAGAATAATTGTGCTGTCTGCTAGACTTTAAATCATAATTTTAACATCCCAGGGACTTCTTTATGATGAGGGCTGAAATTCCCCAACTGTCTTCTGGCTGTGCTGTCATTTATCAGTCAGTAACAAGGGGCCTAGGTTGTCCTCTGTTGAACATTACTCTCCTGCATTCACTTTTCTTCAGCTAATGTACTGCTTCAATGTATTGTGAAGTGGTTTGAGACCTTAAATATTGTGTTGTTTTGGGTTTTTGCTTTTGCTGGAATTTTTTTTTGTGTCCATTTGGAGGTTTTTTGTTTATTAGTTGTATCTTTTTTTTGCTCCTTGATATTGTTTAATGGACATCTCCATTTGGTGAAAAAGGCCAAGACAAACGTTTATCTTTCCCTTTGAAATGCTAGAAGTGTGAACTGCCAAGTTCAAGGTTCAGCAGTTTCCCATATTATTTTAACTGTGTTACACTGTCATGGGTTTCATGCACTTATAACAGTTTTGTGGTTGCACTGCCTGTTCTCCATACAGGGGAATCCTGCCATGTGATCTTAAGAACTCTTTAAAATGTAAAGCCTTTTGTCTTCTAATAAAGATGCTGAGAATCCTCACATGGAGGAGGGTACAAGGTTTACTGACATTTTTGGCACTTCCAGCCTTCCTTGCAGGTGTTTAGGCAAATTTGAGACACACATGTTGAATTTGTGCATGGGTTTCACTTTTCTCTCTTCTTTGGTCTTCCTTTGTTATCCAGAAGTGCTTGCAAGTTACTAACAGCTTCTAGGATGAAATTCTGCTCTGTTTAGGTGGGACCCTAAAAGAGCATCCAAACCAGATTTAATCATAGAGGTGCTTTCACCTTGGGATCTCGGGGAGTAAGTTGAAATGACCGCATCTTCTTCTGATTTTCCTCCAAATGGAGTGGGCTGCTTTGACACTTTCCAGTTGTATTTTGTAATTGTCAGAATATCTTGAAAAATGAACAGTCCTTGCAATACTGTATGCTTCTGCCATATTAATATTTTTTATTTATTTATTTTATTTTTTTTATTATTATTTGCAATCAGGACATCATGCTGTGTATGTGGAGTCTTGTGTAACCCGAAAGATCCTCTAGCAGTGAGGAGAGCATTCCTCTCCCCTGGGGGATGCCAGAGCAGACTGAAGAGGAAGAACCTCAGCAAGGGGAAGGAAATTGTTAACAGTGAGGTGTTGGGGTAGCAGCAGGCGTTTAGTAGCATATTACTTATGGTAGGCAGTAGTAGTAAGTTTAAGTGTTTGAGTTTCTGAACTAGATGAGCTGCTTATCACCTTCTCTGGGCCTGTTCAGAGAGGGAGTGGGAGGTGCATTGCTGTCAGGGATGAGTACCACCAAATCTAGCTGCTCAGTTTCTGACTTGCATGGTAATTCAATGGATAGCAAGTATGTAAATCTGGTTAACATAAAAACAGGGTGTGCCGAGTTTCTAAGGGATGCAGATGGCTGCCACTCAAGATGTGCTGTATGCACACCCTTTTTCACTGAGGTTATTTTTTTTCCTGGTGTCAGTTCTTGCAGCTGGGAGTGGAGCTCTCTAGTGATAGGCTTCTCTGCTTGCAAATGGCACTTTTGGGCCATTTTATTTCTCTTCATGAGTAGGTGCCAGCAATGTTTGCAAAATCAAGCAGTTTGATACTCCTGGAGGTGTGTGCCAGCTCAGCCAGATCTATCCTGCGTGCATTGTGCCCAGTCCTCACCCTGGCTTGGGTTAGGTGTGGTAAGTGGAAACACTGACATGGTAAATTGAAACGTTTCATGGGGAGTATTTTTTTTCCTCTAACTTCCTTTCTGCTCTTTTTTTAGCTATAGTAATAGCTCTTCGTTACACGAGAGAAAAGAATTTTGTGCATCTAATGAAGTGCTGTCACCTGTGTAAATGAGACAGTTCTCTTATAGGCAGATAATACGAATTATTATTAAAGAAACTAATGTTATGAGGATATTTAAAATACCTGGCTTGGTTGGTCAGTTTATGGACTGTAAATCTGATTGTTTCACTGGAGTTTTTTGGTTTGGGCATTGACGTACATTCTTGGATTAAAAAGTTGGGATGTTACACCCCTATGGAAAAGCAGAAAGTGTAGGTGATCAGTAATAGCTTAAAATGCAGGTAAAACCAGGCAGGTAGATTTACTGACTATGGTAAGAATGAAGTGTCTTTAAATGCCTAAGTTGGAGTTTCAGGACTAACAAAGAAGTGCAGTAGTCATTGTATGTAGACTCTAAATGCATGACTTTTGAATTGAGGGGATAATTTGGGGGGGGGGTATTTTCTGGTTTAGACAATAATTTGAGTGGGGTGCATAAATAGAGGTGGAAACAATTTGGTTAAAGTTGAAGCTAACTCAATCAAAAAGGATATATATATATGTATATATAAATATATATATACACACAGGAACACAAGCCATGTGCACTTTACTGAACTCTTAGACAAACCAGGATGTTTAAAGGAGTGAGTTCCCTAAGGATATACCAGGTAATGCTTATGTAAAATCTGTGTGCCTCCTCATTATAGTGCTGGAACTTTTTTGAGCAGTATTTGGCATTAAAGAGATGCGTGAAGACTTTTGTTAGCAAGATAAATACTCCAAGAGAAGCTCTTAGAAACACTTGGGTTTATACAACATCAGTTGCTTGGACTGAGGCTTATTTTTCATTTCATTACTTTCTGCCTTTATGAATGTTAAAATATCAGTCCAAGAGAACAAATGGTCTGCAAAAGCCTGTCTGGCTGTATGTTTTGCTTCTAGAACAGAAAGTTAAGAAAGCAAGGGATGCTTATGGAAAGCTTGGCTCAGCCCAGTTGACCTAAATACAAGAAGGAAGGAGGGCTTTGTAGGCAGTGCTTGCCAGTAGGGTGTGGAGAATAATTTAAAAATTTAGGTGACTTTATATTAGCAAATATGTTCTTCTTCATCGAACACTCATCTTTTCCTCATGTTTCTCATCTATAAATAAAACAAATTGCATTGGCTTCTCTTACAGTCCTCCCCAAAAGAAGTGTGTGAAGGAGCAGCTTAGGATGGTTTAAAAAGCGAGACAAAAATCTTCAGACCTATCTTATTTCAGTTAAATGTGTGGCTGTAACCTGTCTCCCAAAGCACCATCTGCCTCACAGTATGCCTATTGCAACTTTAAATAATTAGCTGCCTGTTTTTCTGGGCTTTTTTGTGCTTGTTCCTGGCCCAAATCCTCTTCAGCTGTTCTCTCGCTGTCTGGGGAAACAGCTGTTTAGGAACTGTGGTTCATATTTCAGTCAAGCAAGAGACTGCAGTTGGGATTAACAACCTGGGAAGCCCAGCCTTTTTTTCTTTGCAAGCCCAGATGCTGAGCTTGTCTGCAGGATGTAATACTAATCATTACCTCATCTAGAAGGATGTTTTTCCAGGCCTATTGCTGAATGAAATTGGAGCTTAAGTGTACTTGCAAGGATTTCAACACTACTCAGCTTGGTTTTGTTTTGTTTTTCCATCCTTTGGTTTCAAGGAGCAGAGCATTGTGGGCTTGTGAGACAAGGTATTTGTCCTTCCTGTCAAGGTAGTAGGTTGCCAGGGGCAGTGAATCTGTGTAGCTAGACAGAAGCACTCAGAGGCAAACCTTAAAATAGCAGCTCTGAAATATCAGCTTTTGTCTCTCTTGTGTAAAAATATTTTGGGGGGAACAAGTAGGGGAGGGGAACAGAAGTAAGGCAAAATTCCCTGCAGATTTTTGTTGTTGTTGTTAAATATAGAAGATGCTTCTGAGAGGGTGTCACGGTGGGGAAAGTGGATATAGTTGCACAGGCATTTAATCTTGGAGCTATCTGCTTATGGTGTTATCTGGGGTTCTTGGTCATCTCACAAGTCTGCTGGAGATGGATAGGTGGCCTTGCCTGTAGTTGAAAAATAGCTGTTGTTTAGGCTTTCATTATGCAGCCAAAGAAGAGGGAAGTGCTGCTTAAGGCTTCTTACGGGAAGACATCTGTTATCATCTGCTCCCCAGATGGTCTCCTTTTTACCTTATTTCAGTTAGGGAACAAGAATTAGACTGTAGAACTTCCCCACATAAAGCTGGAAAAAACAACTGAGTATGTGCATTGGAATGAGAACATTAGATCAGGCAAAAATATATTTTAAAAGCATCCATATGGGCAGCCTTGGGTCTGCAGTCTTGCAAGTTCATTTTGGCCACTTCCTGGTAAATGTGTTTTTCATGCCACAGGTAGCTGAGATGAGTTGTTATGGTGCAGATCGATGCTGTTTAAGGTAATTGCAGGATTCCAGCCTCTCACCTTCACACATAATTTTGTTTTAAACTCTTGGAAGGTGAATTGCTGCTGGTGAAAAGCTGCTGTATCCTTTGTCTTCTGCACCGCACGTATTGTAACCTCCTGTGGGAGAATGAGGCTAGCAACTGGAGTCTGTAATCTCTTAAACTGAGTGGCCTGATGTGCTGGAGCTCATTTACAGGTACTCTTAAGATACTTCGAGAACCACCAGTGTTACTGGTGGGTAGCAAGAAATATAAGGCAACTCTCAAAAGCCTGGTGGTAGAAGCTTTCACTGTTGAAATGAAATTTTAGTGTAACATGATAAATACTAAATAAGGCAACACTTCACTGGTGGGAATTAGAAGGTATTAATTGGTAGGACCTGAGGGAATGGTAGGAAGAGGTACCGGGGGAAGTTTAGGTTAGATTTTAGGAAAAAGTTTTTCACCCAGAGGGTGGTCAAGTAGTGGAACAAGCTCCCCAGGGATGTAGTTATACCACCACACCTGCCTGAGTATATAAAGTGTTTGGATGATGGTCTCAGGCACGTGGTGTGATTCTTAGGGTGCCCTACACAGGGACAGGAGTTGGACTTGGTGATCCTGATGGGTCCCTTTCCAATTTGACAGCTGCTGTGATTCTATGAATTACCTCTGACCTGATCTGGTTGCCACACAGTGCTTGCTGTGTAAATGATATCAGGTCAGTGAATGGCTGTGTGACATAACTTGGTTATAAGTGTATAGAAGTTCTGGTTAGGCTGTTTTAAATTGCTGATTTTGGAGGCTACAGAGAGGGTGTGGAAATTGTGTATTGAGAGGTAAGGGAAAAGCATGGAAGTAATGCTTTGGTGTTGGCAGGAATGTGCCCTGTTCTGACCATGGCAGCAGCTGAATGTGCCCTGCTCTGACTGTGGCACCTGAGAGCTCTTTGGGCACAGATAGAGGAGGAAATGCAAGCTAACTGGACTAATGCTGTTCCCAAAACTGAGGGTTGCTTGTTTGGGGACGTGAATGTATGCTTAAACAAGAAGATGAGCAGAAAGGGTGATTAAATGAAGCAGCATCTCCCCAAGCTGGATTTGACTTACACATCAGCATCTAGCCTGCAGTCCTGGTCTCTGCTTCCTCATCCCTTCAACATGCCACATGTTCCTGTGAGGGAATTTCTGTACCCTCTTAGGGGCTGGATTGCTGAACAGGGGATGGTGTCTTTCTTCAGATCCTTTGGAAAATGTTTGGCTTATTGTCAGCTATAAAAAAACTCAGAAGTTTTAACAAAGCCAGCTGTTTCTGGGTTAAGGAAAGATGGATATTTTTAGTATTGAGTATAATTGCATGTAAATGGCACAACTCTGGGCTAAAACTTTTAGTAGCTAATTCTGTCTTGGAAGCTCCGCTGAACAGATTGAAATAACTATTTTTTGATGTAGGGACTTAAGATACTGTTCAGTGCCAATAAAGATGAGTGTCTGAGCTAATTGCTCATTAAAAATTTCTGACCTAGAACCGGAAAGTTGACTTTTTCTTGATGTACTTTCAGTCAGGTACCCTGTGTGTGATCTGAAAGAGGTGGATTTTTTCAGTTCCATCTGCTTTGCCCTTCTGAGTGCCTGTAGCCTGTGAGCAGCAGCTTGGCATGGGCTGTGCTTTTATTCACCTACTGCAGCATTTAAGAGCTGAGCTGGAGAAAGCCAAACCCAAGCTGTGTTCCAGTGTCAGATGTGGTGAATAAGCCTCTTAATCTACTATTGCCTGCAGTTCATTGCTGATCCATTGCAGCTCTTTTCTCCTTTCTGCATGCTGCTTCAGTGCTGTATCTTTTGTAACACAGCTTAAGCCTGACACTATCCTTGCAAAAAACACCAGATGTCTTCTGGTTCTTTAATGCTTTGTGAGCTCCTGTGCTCCTTGAGAAAATATTTAGATTTTTTTTTTCTTTTTTTTTCTTTTTTTTTAAATTATATATTGCTGTACAAGGAGTCAAGAGCCTTTGATAAACCAAAACTGCCAGGTACATCACCACTGCTGTGTTCCTGGTTTTAATACCTGGTCATTAGGTAGGGCAGTGCTTGTTACCATTGGCACATGAAGAAATAGAAGAAATATGAAAAGAAATAGAAGAAATAGAAAAAGGATGGTTAAGTTTTGGAGCACCAATTTTATTTTCCTCTTAGCTGTTAGAAGGTTTGTGTGAATAAGTAGATTATACAATTGGTATTCCAATTTCTGTCAAAGGAACAAGCAAGATGTTATCTCCAGCTGCTTCTGGCTTCCTCAGAAATAGATCTCAGAGTTGTGGGTTTGTTTAGTTTGGTTTGGTTTGGTTTTTTTCTACCATAGTATCATTACTTGCAGGTTTTACTTGTAATTACTGTCAGATTGATTTATCTTTCCTGGAATGGAAAAGCTTGCAGGAAGTGAGTTCCCCAAGAGCAATTTATTAGTGTGTTTAGCAGGTTGGTCAGTGACTTGTGCTTTAATATTGTCTACAATGAAGTGATGATGCCTCTGTCCCCAGCAGTCCCACTGGTGGCTCTTAGCAGAGTGTTCTTGCACACCTACAGATGCCTTGGGCACAGAGCTCTGCACAGAAAACATAAAGGAATGGTTCTTTCCTCTTGGTCTGTGCTCTTGCATACTTGAAATTAGTATCTGATTTAAATGTAATATTTTTTTCCTTTGCCTTCCTCTTTTGAGTACTTGCTAAGCCCCAAAATATCCTTTCTTTAATCCCACATTTGAATGCCAAATTTTACGGAGTCTGCCTCTTCTGTCTGCTTTTGCCAGCCTCTTCCAGTAGGCAGAAACAGAATACAGGAGTATCTGGAATGCTAAAAGCAGGGTCAGGTCTTGAAATTTAGTCCCTCAGGTCAGATGGATTTCAGGTGTCCCCACTTGGGTCTTCTAATTGTGGAGCATTTATCAGCGACACACTAAGGGTGACAGGAGGATAAGGAAAAGCTCTTGGTGTACTTCACATGGAGAAGCATCCCCAGGCTCCAGTATCCTGTGAAACTCTTGTAGCTTCACTTTTTTCCCCTTTCTAAAACACATAGTGAATTAGATTCAAATATTTCAGATTTGGCTGATGATACTGGTGCCAGTGTATTAAGAGTCCTCACATGGAAACTTCATGTGTTTTTAGAAAACAGATAATTTTAAATTTGAATAGTTTTACAATCCCTTTGCTTTGATGTGCAACTGTGCATTGCCCCACTGCTGGTTTTTTTAGAAGTATCTGTTCTCTCATGTGAAATATGTGTGCTAGTCTTGATTTTATTGCTCTGCTGAATGTCTTGCTGAGTTCTAAGAGGATTTACATTGACAAATATGTTGAGTTAAAATCTGTTGAAAATTGAAGTGGGCTTTTGGGACATTTTTTTGTGATACCCAAGGGTCATGCTGTTCCATTGTCTATTAAATATGAAATTTAAAACTGCCCTGATGTGAAATGACTACATGAAACAGTGTTGTGACCTAACCTTTATATGAACTGTGGAGGAATCTCAGGGCTCTGGGAAATAGTCTTTTTTGTATGGGGATACAGGGGATAGTGTTGGTATATATATGGAGGATGTCAGTGTTTTATTTATAGAGGATTACACAGTGTTTTTAATAATATTTGTACATTCTTGTATAATTACCCTGGAAAAATATTATGTCATGAACTTGAGTAAACTAAGAAAGGTTCTCTGTGTGTGCTGGTGAAATGCTTTTGTATCATTGATGGAATTCAATACATTCTGCCAGACTTGAAAACAATTTTTGGGCTAGCTGAAAGGTGTCTGGCAACCCAGAACTTTAATGATGCAATCTACAGATTTATCATTAGAAAGTAAGAATCAGTGGGTTTGTGGTGACCTATGCTCTTACAGCAATTTATTCTAATTTGGGCAGGGGGGAGAAAGGGGAGTGGGGTGTGCTGGAGTTTAAACTATTAACAGAGAAAGGAGTTTGTTAGAGATCTGCTTCATGTGGAGCTGCAGATTCCCTTGTGTAGCTGCTGGTGTTAAGGCTGCTCTTTCAGTCTTTCTGCTGGTTTATCCCATTCTCTCCCTCCTTCTTGTCACATGCCATTTTTCAAACACCACTGCTGCTGACATTAAACCTACTGATTGACACAATTTGAGTGTTAAGTAGACTGTGAGCCTGAGGATAAAGTTATAATTGCATCTGCTGGATGGTAATCACTGCTAGGGAAAGGAAGAGCAACAAAGAAGGGACCTGGCCAGAGCAGGGCTGCTGCTGCATTCCTGGCAGCATTCCCTGATTTCAGGGAATCCAGTAAATAGCCATGAAGGTAATTTTTTTCATACAGCTAAACAAGGTGTGTACAGTCTGGTAGTGTGTTTCAAACTGCACCTGTGTGTTAGGACACAAATTCTCCACATAATCCCTTATATCTGGAACCCAGTTTGGAGGCAGTAATCCTGGTCCACCCCCACACAAAAGCTGTCCAATGGTTTCTTAAACAATGTTGGGTTTTTAGCTTTAATCCGAGCTGATGGATTGTGCAGTGCCATCTCCCTTGGAGCAAGGTGTCTGTAATGTCCTGGCTCTCCCTGAGAATTCATCTTCCCAGGAGGAAATGGGTTGCAGCAGGATAGCAAACATCAGAGGCTAACTCCTGTCCACTGGCCAGGTAAAAGTATCTTGTAGATTAAAAAATTCTGAATTGGTTGTAGTGGTGAGATATGGAGGACAGTGTGATTGATTGATTGATTTATTTTACCTTTTAAATTTCTTTTTTGACAAATTCCTTGAAGGGTGAATTTTAAAAATGTTTCCTCTGCAAAAGTAAAGTGTCCTCTGTGCTTTTTCTGCAAACTGGATATAGAACTTGTTTGAAGTTTGGTGTTTGTGCTTAAAGGACAGAAAATATGGGAAAGCAAGACACAGCAGCAGATGGTATCTGTATTCTGCAGCATACAGTTGTGCTAACAAGAAAACAAAATTTCACCACTAAATTTCTTTAGGTTTTTTCTCTGGATATTCTCTCACTTTTCCTTAAAACAGATTTTGCTCAAGCAGATTTTAATATTTCTTTGGTTGATGTTGCAAATCAAAAATTTCAGATTTGAAGTGCCATGACTCTTCCTTTTGTACAATCTCAAGAATTCTGTGCAACTTTTTCCTTCCTACCTGTCCTCAAACAGTTTTTACTCAGGGCTAACAAGTGAACTGGTGCTTAACTGAAGTATAAAGTAGCAGGGGGGCATGAAACCAAATGACATTTTTTACACTAGTTCTATGTGGTAAATGTGTCTGTATGTTTTATGCATAAAACAAAAGCAATCTTCTCTGATGATGGCTCTTATAGGGTTCTTCATACACTTTTGATCTTCTCTAGTATTTAAAATAACTGTCTCTGGGTCCTGTCTCTAAATTTCAGAGAGATTGAAGAGATATTGAAAGAGATATTGAAGAGATATCTCTTCATATTGAAGAGATAATGAAAAACTGTAGCTTGCAACTTGTAACCATTATACTCCAGTCTGACAAAATATCATATTGTTAACACAATAATAATAAAGCAATCTGTTATCCTTTGCTAACTCTAATCAGTCTAAAGAGCTAAGTTTAATTAAATCTGCTTGTGGATGAAAGCATTTCACCCATGGAAAGGTGCGCTAAAGGTCATCTCCAGTTTTGGATCTTAATGTTACATGTATAAAGCTTCATTTGCTTGAAGCTGTATAGAAATATAGCTTTAAGGAATTTTTAAAATTATTATTAATCTTTATTTGAAGAGGGCTGATCTCCCTGCCTTTTTGTGACAGGGAATATATCTGCACAGCCTGAGGAAATAATTTTGTGTGTTAGATGTGTGTAGTTGTAGATACCTCTTGCTTACTCTTACTGAAAGTGTTGTGTAAAGAAAGATTGAACTCTCTGTTCCCACTTGATACTTGAATGTTTATGTTTTGAACTCCCACCTACTAAAGTAATAAGCTGCAAACTGTATATTCTTTTTATATATATATCCTGAATTCTAGGTCAGCTCTTTCAAGGGAAAAAGGTTCTTAAATGAAGAAGAAGGAGAATGTCAATTTTCAAATACATGGCTGGGAAAGAAAAGTGTCACTGCATACATTTGAAAACATTCTCACTTTGTTGTCTTGGACTTGTCTTTTGATAAGGTGCTCGAGCAGTATTGAGTGTCCACATTTTTGAATGGCTTCTATGGCATCAATCCCTTGTTTAACCATTTTTCAAATTGCATTTTGGAGGTCCGTCAGCTTACATCAAGCATCACAACACACTGATTTTCCTCTTGCAGTGAATAAGATTTAGGATTAGGAATCATAGAATCATAGAGAATCATAGAATGGCTTGGGTTGGAAGGGACCTTAAAGATCATCAAGATCCAACCCCCTGCATGGGCAGGGATCTCTCCCACTAGACCAGGTGTCACAAAGCCTCATCCAACCTGACCTTAAACACTTCCCGGGAAGGGCATCAACAACTTCTCTAGGCAACCTATTCCAGTATCCTGCCACTCTCATGATGAAGAATGTTTTCCTAATATCTAACCTAAATCTATCCCCTTTCAGTTTAAAACCATTACCCCTTGTCCTGTCACTCCTCTCTCTGGTGAAAAGCCCCTCCCCAGCTTTCCTGTAGCCCCTTCATGGACTGGAAGGTTCTCTAAGGCCCCCCCAGAGCCTTCTCTTCTCCAGGCTGAACAGCCCCAACTCTCTCAGCCCATCTTCGTGGCAGAGATGCTCCAGCCCCCTGGTCAGCTGCTTCTCCATTGTGGACATGCAAAGCAGTCACCTGGAAAACAAACTGTCATGAGTGCTTGGTATAGATAACATATTCATTATTTTGACTCCCTGTCCAGTAGTACTGATATCAGCTGTTGGTATAGTGTTCACATAACTGAATTTGATTATGCAGTCTGGTGAAATAAAGCTCTGTCACGAGCTCTGTCAAATGCTTTCTTTAAAAAGCCATCCTGTGTAGCACCTTAGATGAGGACTAATGCTGTGCTATGTGGTTGGTTCTACCTGCTGCTGGATAAAGGTCTGCTGGAGCAGAGAACAGACATGCTGACAACAAGAAACATCAAAATCCTTCCCGTGTCCTTTGTCCAAAGTCTGTACAAAAAATTTTTTTCCCTTGAATTCTTGACATCAGATATTCCAAGAACATCCACCATGAGTATTGAAGGAAACCTTGCCTAACAGCCTTCCAAATGAAAGTGTCACCTTGGGACAGCCTGCAAACTTCCAGGCTGCATCCTGAGTGACTCTGTTTGTGCCTAAATGGGGAGAATCCTTAGGTGTATTTATTTCTGTTTAGGATAAACCCTACACTCTCCGATTAGTAAAGACACTAAGGTTTCTTGGATGCATTTTTAGGTATGTTGTTCTGAAAAAGAAATGGTGGGAAGATGGAGGGGAAGGAAGCAAAGGCCACCTGAGGGAAAGGTCTGAGGCAGGTGTGGAACAAGGAGGCAGCTGCCACTGCTGCTGCTGCAGCTCAGGGCAGTGGGCAGAAGCTCTCTAGGGGGGGGAAACTTGGGAATTGCATGGGTTTTGTCCATTTCTGTGCTTCAGTCTTAATTTCTACTGGTTTGAGTGACGTGCTTTATGAAATGTTTTGCTAACTTGGAGAAATTAAATAATCAAGTAGAACTGGTAGGTGTGATGAGTCTTTCCAAAGACTGGACCTTGTTTGTGTTTCTGTTCTTTGTGCACTCATGTGCCTTGAGAACATTACTCTGGGCTTTGGTCATTTGAAAGTAACTCCAAAGGCAGATTTCTTCTTTGCTTACCCAGGAGAACTTGATGTCAGTACAAGGCAGTCCGTGTTATTCAGACATACTGTACACCAGATAACAAGTTTATATATAGAAGCAACACACTTCCACTACTGTCTCTAATGTACTAAGCTTGACAGAATGCCATCTGAGGTGGAGTGAGTGGTTACTCTGTCTGGATTTGCTTCTGATTAACACTGGGGAAAAGAAGGAAAATACAGTCTAGCAAATAAGGGTAATCCAGATATTTAACATCACAGGCTGAATTGTTTCCTTCAAAATGTTGGTCTTGCTTTAGGGCTAATGCAGTAGTTACATGATTTATTTCTTTAATTATTGTCAGACTGTCTTCAGTTTGCTTTGCTTCGGTTCTTCAACAGGAATACTGGCAGTGGGTGCAATGAGATGTAATATTCCTCCTAATAGTGCCAAACCAGGGCAATTGTATAAGTGGATTTAATTTCCAATTCTGTAGCATTGCAGTGAGTTCTTTCTGAAGTGGGATCTGATTGTACAGGGAGCACCGTGGGAAGTACAAAGATGAGGTTTGGTTTTATATATCATAATGGGTTGGCAGTCTTCTTTTCTCTTAATTATCAATTAGAAATAACTTTCCTTGCATGTAAGTTTCTAAACCAAACCTATTTTTATGTACAAAAAATGCAGGGCGGAAGTTTGCAATAAATACTTTTATTCCCTAAAGCAATGGCTCTTGGCCAACTTCTGCACTATTACTCATCAGCTGCTGGTCTAAATTCTGCTGAATTCAAACTTCATCTCTGAAGAGCAGGAATAACTATTTGTTTATGATTCTTACTCCTGAGTGTTATTTCATTAATGAGATGCTGGAGTCCTTGGTTCTCAAAGGCAATTAGGAGACTTGCTACACCCCTGCCCTATCTGACACTGTGCCACTCAATTGATACACATATTGACTACAAAGTGTCCTTGTTTCTTTCTCAAGGTTATTGAAGACAGAAACCCTGGAAAGATTTTATTGCTGGTAAAGATTCGTCTGATACATTTTTTTTTCTGCAAAAAAATTAAATAACCTTTTTAGGATAAAGGTCTCTTAAATAAAAGATCTCCAAACTGAGGGCTGAGATTTCAATGTGTGGGTTTACCTCCTCATTCTGTTTTGTAGCTTGTGCTGGGAGATTATGCTAAAAAAAGATGAAATTCCAAGAAAAAAAACAAAAAACAACAAAACCAAAACCAAACAAGCAAAAAAAAAGAAGCAAACAAAACCAAAAAACCCACACCAAAAAAAAACCAAACCCACAACAGCCCCAACATACAGCTTCGTATAAGCCTTTTGAGTTTGTCATGCAGTGCTCATTTTAGAAATGGGCTGGTTCAGGAGCATGAGAAAAAATCATGGTGATACCATCAAATGCTTCAGTAGTCAGATGTCAAAGGAGTTGGCATATGTTTTGCTTGAATGCTTTTAATGCTACTGCTTTTAGAAGAGAATCAGTGCTCTGCAACTGCTTTCTCGTTTTCACACATCTGGTGATCAGGTAAGCTCTCTTCTTATGGAATATTCTAAACTCATCAAATAAAAAAAATTTTAGTCTTCTTATGATTACTTTTTAGTGAAGTGTAGAAAAGTACAAGATTTTATTCTGTCCTCTCGTGGCTTTTTCTACTATAGTGTGGCTGGAAACCCAGGGGAAAGTATTATGGCCAGAAGGCAAATGGAGAGTGAACTTTCCTCACTTGGACATTGATTCAAACCAAGAACAAAGTGATCTTGGTGGAGTACAATGGAAAAATCAATGCTTCTGGGACAGTCAAATGCCACGTTTTACTGCTGCAGTGCTTACTCAGCTAGAGGAGAAAAAGAAAAACAAGTTGGTGATCATGCAAAAAGTGGAGGAGAAAAAGGAAGGAGGCACCTTATGCCTTGACATATCTTTGAAAGCAAAGTGGTGGTGTTGATTTTAACAGCTTCATGCAAATTGTGTCACCATTAAGGATGGGCCTTGAAGCTGTAAGGCCGTTTAGTGTACCAGTAAAACAATTATTATTCTGCAAGAAGTGGGGGAAAGGCAGTGCTTCAGTCATAGAATCACTGAATCCTTTTGGCTGGGAAGACCACATCCAACCATTAACCCAACACTGCCCTGGGCAGACTTTTCCTCCAGGGCCTGATAACCCTTTTGGGGAAGAGATTGTTTCTAATACCCAATCTAAGCCTTCCTTTGCACATCTTGAGGTCACTTCCTTTTGTTCTATCACTTCTTCCTTGGACGAAGAGACTGACCACCCACCCACCCACCTACCACAACCTCCTTTCAAGTAGCCTCCTTTAAGTAGGCTGAGTAGCATAATTGTGAGGGCAGAACCCAGTTATGGTGCCTATTTATCCCCTATTTCTTAACTCCCTTTTAGTCACTTCCTTCCCCTCTGTTCCCTGCTGTCTTAGAGGTGAAGCACTGACAGCTTTATCAGGACTTTGGGTTCCACCACCTGTGGTTCAGCCAAGTAGGGTGTCACTGGGTTGAGCTTCCTTCCCTGAGGGTTCTGTCCTCTCCCCCTCCTTGCTGCTGATTCACACTTACAATCAAATGACAAAGTTAACCCCTTAAAAGAGAGAAAGTTCTTGGTAAATGCAGAACATAAGAAACTTTTTTAAGTTTGGTTTTCTTTTCTTTTCCTGTGGAGTTTGTGTTTTGGCTCAGTGTAGGGGACACGTGCTGGACAGTTCAGGATGGACAGGGTCACCACATGAAGTGCCCTCAGCCTCCCCAGCTTGGGTGCTGTGGGCAGGTGACAGGTTGTCTGGGTGAGTGTGTTGCTGGCTAATTGCTGTTCCATGCAGAAATAGAGATCTGTGACCTTTTTTTTTTTTTTTTTTTGGTCAGGGTTAGTTAGAGCACTGTGAGAAAGCCTTTTTCCTTTGTAGAAGACCTGCCTTTTCATCCCTGGATTTGGCAAGATAGGAAGCTAAAACTGAGGGATTCCTAATGAGATGAATTGACTGGTAGAATAACCTTGATGTAGCCAGTCCTACCTCGGTCTCTTTGTTAGGATGTTTTTAATGTAGTGTTGGTCTTCAGCATCTGAAATATAAGTGGTAATGTTGGATGTAATCGTGCTTTAGAGACCATAGCCTGAGTTAAACAAAAATTGCACTGGACTTGTTTATTGTGAGGATTGTGAACTCCCTAGTGCAGTAGGTGTTGTCTTATGATGCCTCTGAAGGACAAGGTGTCTCTTTAGAAGCAATATTGATTTATTAATGAAACCTAGAGAAAATGAACTTTTGTTCTGGGCCATTTTTCTGCTCCTCTACTACATTTTTTTTCCAGTACACATTTGAGAAGTTGTGCCTCCCCACCCCATCTCCCCATGTCTGATAAGTTCAAACTATATAACTTGAAATACTTATCTCAGGAATCAGTAGGATTTACGAGTTAGTGAATGAAGTGAAAGAGTAGGCAGGGCAAGCCAAGAGACTCTTAATACTTCTGTCTCCTCTTGTATATAGTGTATCTTTTATCACTGCACTTAGACTTAAGTAATTTCCTTGCATCCAAGATTTCTGGCATCCTGACTCTTCCCATGATCTGGCTGCAGAGGCTTTAGGCCATAATTCTTTAGCAGCAGTCTCAAAGAGCTTTTTGAAAAGGAGAGCTAGAAAAGCATCATGGTAAAGTTCAGAAGCCATTGGCTTTGTCTGTTCCTCCTTGTTCTTGGAGTGAGTAAGCTGTGTGTGGGAAGCATGTGCAAGCAAAGGGGGCAAGGTCACAGTTCAGCTGCTGGTGACAAAGGTGTGCAGCTCCGAATGGCCTCTGTGTACATTTGCTTCTGGTAAAAACACTAAGTGACAGTGAAAATCTAGATTAGAGCTTTGTTCTGTGATTGAGGTTGTTGTCATCCCCCCCCCCTCCCAGTGCCATGTAAGCTGAAAGCTAAGCTAATTTTATTTACAAGATTGTGTTGTAACCACTTGCCACCTGAAGCTAGAGCTTGTTAAAAAGACATTGAAAGAGACAGAAAAAACTGAAAAAACTCTCACACCTAAAAGAGGAGGGACTTCTTATGCTTGTTGTTCTTTGGATGCTTTTAAGGGCTTCTGCAGGATTCTCTGACAACACCTCCCTGCTTCACAGATGTGATCCTAACATTCCCATTCAGGGCAATACGGTATTTGGTCTGCAAGTTGAGGCTGTCAGATAATTTTGTGAAGTGTGCATGACACTTCAAATCTGTGCAAAACAACTGTAACTGGAGCAGCCTCTGTACCACCAGTTTGAGAGCTCCCAGTGGCCTCCTCTGCAGCTTCAGGTTCTGCTGTTTCTCCTCCTCTTCAGAGGTAACAGCATCCATCTACTTCTCCTTTTACCACAGTCCCCCTGTGGGCCCCTGATGCTTGCAGTCATCAAGTTGTCACTGGAAGCTGGCTCTTTAGCTAAAAACTAGACTTCCTAATTACTACAAAATATCTGCTGAGCTCCAAACACATGTGAAAGTAAGATGATTTATATAAAGCTTAAGAGTAAGTCAGTTCTTTCTGATGCTTTCTCAAAAGTCCATTTCATATCTTCAAGTGAATTATGGGATTTGATGAAACAGGAGGGGAACATAGGCTTGTATTTGGATGCTAATGTTTGTCTACAAAGTGTTTGTGTTTGTTTCAGCTACTCATTGTATTGAGTGAAGTAGCTCCATCATCCTGAGCAGTTCTCAGTATGATAGATTCTCAAATAGATTCTCTTAAAAAAAAATAAAAAATTAGTCAGAGCTTTTATTCATACTGGTATTTACTGCTGAAGACCTCTCTGACTCTTGTATAGAATATTTTCAGAATAGAAAATATGTTTGGTGTGTTTACTTATGCAAATAATCTTGAATTTCTGGAGTGTAAACAATAATATTCAGATAAACTCACCTCATCTTGGTAAAACTGTAGCTTTTTAGTGTCCTAATGTGACCATTTTTGAGAGTGAAGGCTTCATATGATTGGAAAAAGCAGGAGGTTTTAAGATCCCATATCTTCAGCTAGATTTTTTTGTGATTTACAGAGTGAGTCTTGGAAGTGATTTTCTAAACCCAAACTTTTACACAAAATTCCCTTCTCCCAGTGTGGATGTGGTACATATTTTTCCATAGATATGGACAAGCCAAGTGCCCCCCATTAAAGGGTGTTTGTAGCAGGACTGGTCAAACCACTATCTCCATTCTCTGATTGGATTTGTGAACTCTTGAAGAATAAGCTACTTACGTCACCTTGAACCTGATCCACTGTTTGCCCTTTCCCCTGTTGGAAAGGAAGGGTGAGGGCATGTTTCCCACAGTTGTTCCCTTGCAGGGAAGTGAAGAAATACGGAAGGGTTGTGTTACATGGTGTAGTTACAGGAGATATGCGAGTTGGTAACACCTGCAGCCCTTCTGCTCTAGTGTGAATGGTTTGCTTTTTGTCACACTGCTTATTTTAATGAACTCCAGCTGTAAGTAATGTAGTCCACAATGGAAAGCAGATTGCTGGGCTGGTGATGTCTGCAGGGCTGTATAGATGCTATGAGTCCTCCAGTCTGCTGAGTCGCAGGTGGAGGCTGAAGAACTGTGTAAGGCAAATTCCTGTTGGTTTAGTGCAGAAGAAGGTTCCAAAATGCTGAAATTTTGCCTGGAAAGGAAAGAGATTGTGGGGTGGGAAGATGAGGCAGCAAATGCTTGCAAAGGAGCTGACATTTTCCTGAAATGGTAGCTCTGAAATTTGTTTTTTTTTTTAGTTAAATCCCCTTTTTTTTTTTTTCCATCCAAGGTCATCATGATAGTGACTTACCATTTGGGATTTCCCTGCTATCAAAAATATCTTTTTCCCTGGAGTTTATGGTTTTATTCAGAGAGTTGGTGTAGAAGCTTAATGTCCTGTCCTTCAGGCTTTCACTGAGACAAATGTGACAAAGGAAACAGCAAATGAGGAGAATGAGTTCATTTTAAGGTAAATGCCAGCCAAAGTCAAAGCATTTTTCTTAATAAAAATTGAAATAAGAAAAATAACACAGGGATCAGAGTTTGTTAACAAGACTTAAATGAAGCTATTTTTTAGCTGCAGCTTATTCAGGTAATGTTTCTTCTGCCCAAGTCTAAATATATGAGGTATGGCATTCAAACCCATTGCTGGCTTACAGGGAATGTACGGTGTAGCATATTTTCCTCTTCTGCTGTAGTTAAATATAGATCCTCAAACAGCTTACCATACTGAAAATAAGGCTGTATAAATATCTGAGAACAGGGTAGAAGAAATCTCCTGTTACCACTACATAAGAAATTAGGAATTATTCAGTTTCAGGCATTTAGTGGGGACTCTTAAATAAGGAACAATCCTGTGAACCCAAACATCCAGGTTATGGGCAGATCTCTGGAAAGGAACAAGGCAGTGCCAGCACACATGCTGAGATGACCACTACTGAAGAGTATTTCAGAAATGTTTTTCTGACAGCATGCACTTGCAACAGCTGAAGTTTTTCAGCCAAAAGTCTATGCTAAATTAGGTAACATTTATGTTCCTTTTTTATCTCTTTGTATTCCACTTGCTCCTCCTTAGACTCCTCTGACATGGAGAATGTCTAATTTAATCTCTGATGGTCTAAATGCATACATTAGTCACCTGAGCACTTATAATAAACCAAAAATAATACTGTGGAAGGGAATTAGTGCCTGTGATGGTCATTAGTGGGATCTGTAAACTCTCATGTCTAGTTGTCATCCCCATACTGATGTTCAGGAAGATGCTGTGGCAGTTGGATGCCTGCAGAGACGATTAGGATGGGAGAGATGCAGAAGAACAACTCACCTGATAAACTTGGGATAGTTTGCTGATGGAGGTTTCTTGGTGGGAGGAATTTAGACTCTGTCTGTGCAGTTCTTGTAAGGACTTCAAGCATGTGGCCTGTTGCAGTATTCTTACTGGAATTAGAACAATCTGTCTTCCAGGCAGATCTGTGAGTAAGATGTTTGTTAGTGCTTTCCTGTTAATGAAAAGTTAAGCACCACCTTCTCACTACAAAGCCTATGGAAGCAAGGAAGAGTATTTACTCTGACATAATTAAGAAGGTGATAAAATTCTAGATAGTAAAGGTGTCTCATCCTGTTCCTTAGGTATTTCTTCAATTCAGCTAAATGTTGAGTTTAATGTCCTATTTATCACAATGCAAAATGTTCATGCCTAGATTTTAACCACCAAAAAAAATAGTTGTTGTGCTAGGCTAAGCTTGAGATTCCTTGGTCTGCAGTAGTGTCACTGTTCCTGAAGTCACTTTTCCTGTGTTTCTGTTGCATGAGGAACCAGGAAAACAGCAATCATTTCATTTTTGTACTTCTAAATTCCAGTATTTTCACAGCCCCTCTTTAACAAAACTGGAGCTTCATACTTTGATAGTTTAGTACCAGTAACTCTTCAGTTTCGAGATGGAATTCACACATCATCTGCAGGGCTAATGAGGTGATTAATAAATTGTCATCTCAGTTCTGAGCTTCCCACTTCACTTCTACCAGGGACTGCAGTGCAGTCAGTCCCAAAGAGATACCTGGATTCATGTGGTATTGAGGAAGGGCTGAGAATTAACTGCTAGTTAGTTCTTGGAGCTGATCATATCTTCTTAAGAGTCCCCACAAGTCCTGAATCTACTCTCAAGCTGGTGGGAATTATGCAGAATGTGTAAGACCTGCAATGTTGCAGAGCCTTTATAATACATCTACAGAATGGACCAGGGAGAGAAATTGAAAAATGCATTCAGGCCCTTTACATTCAGTGGAGTTGCTTGTGTCTAGTGTGACTGAGTCTCATTTCATGGAGCAAGTGAAATTTGGGCAGAAGCTGTGAATTCTTCCAGTGAAATCAAGTATACATTGCTGTGGCTCTGACAGGCTTTTTGCAGCATACATGCTTGCATTGCTTCCAGCCCTGAAGCTGAGAATAAAAACCCTCTTTCTGGTGAAATCAAGTGTTCATGAAGAATTTAGCTTGTACGAATTTTGCCTTGTGGGACTGAACTTCTTCCCCAGCTCTCAGGAGCACAGATCTTACCTTCTGCTCAGACAGTTGGATAGGAGCCTGATTTTAGGATCTAGGCTGTTTTCAGGAGCCTGTCCTTTTTCTGTTTTAATAACCAAAGGTATGGGAACACACTGCCAGTGCCAGCTGAGAAACAGAAAAACTAATGTTAAACACAGGATAACAGTTAAGGGGTTTTAGCTGGTTTAACCAGGATTTTACTGGAGAACTGTATTAGAAATTCACTATGTCATATGCTAAGGTTCCTGCCCTGTTGTATTTCCTAAAGTGTTTATAAATCTTTACAAAACTAAAATATTATTAGACTCTGCTTTGCTAATGGTGTAGCTGAGGGGTATTTTCTTTAAATATATTTTTTAAAAACAAATTTTAATGTAGGTGGTTAATGATTTTGGTTCAAGACACTGCCCATTTTAAAATACAATATTCTACAAGTACCTCTGCATTAATACAGCTTAGTAACTTTTTGGTTCATTAGGCCATCTGGAGCAGCACACTTTGATACCTGTCAGCTACAAGTGAATTAGAAATCAAAAGCCTAAGGCACGGATCCATGGAAATATTTTGTTGACTATTTAGGTCTTTGTGACTTCAAAACCACCTTGCACTTACCCTCATCTCTGTAGCTGTCTGCATTTTTTTTCTCATGGTTATGTACTGAGGGTTCAGCCTGCAGAGCTTGGGGCAGGACACTTAGTCAGGATGCCCCTCTCTGGTGCAGCTTCCCTGCATCAGGGCTTGTCTGAGCTTAGCAGACCCACCTCTTGGTTCTTACTTCCAGTAATCAAAGGTTTAATGATGAGAATATTAGATCCTAATCTTGGTTTCTCTGAATGCTTCAGGGAAATTACTTGTAGATTTGTGTCCATGAGCTTGAAAACCTAACTAAAAGTACCTAACTCCAAGGAAAAAGTTAATACCTGAAAGACTGAATCTTATAATTTCCAGCCTGAGGAATAGTTGGTGGCAGGGGTAAGGAGGAGAGAATCAGTGCTTATACTTTAAAATAACAAAAATAAGACCTTATCAACTTGTTTGTTTGTTTGTTCATGGAACTGTTTCAGTTTCTCTTTGGAACAGTTTCCTAGAAATCCCAGTAATGTGTAGATGAACCATTGCTTTGGGAGCTGGGGCTGAGGCTGTGCAGGGGCAGTGCAAGTATGAATCTGGTGGCACAATGGTCTTCTGGTGTTTCAGTGGACACAATAGAAGGATAAAAAGCTCAAGAACTGTGGTCAATGCAGAATAAAATACCCCTGTAGCATAAAAGGTTTAAATGTCACTGAAGAATAAAAGGCTTATTTAAGGATAAAATACTTTTTAATACAGCTTGTGCTTTAGAAGGAAACCAGTTGCAGACTGTCAATTCTTATGCTACTTTAAGATCAGGAATATAATATTGTACTTAGCAGAACTCTGCCTCTGAATAAACACTTGAATATCTGCTTTTATTATGAAGTTCTGCTGGATTGAGAACAGTGCTGGTGTTTTGTGTCACTGAGAGGCTACAAAGTTGGACTTCAGTGCAGTTTATACTCTGACAACATAAAGCCCACTAATGAACCCTGGCAATGAATATCTACTAGACATGAAGAAATCTAGTTTTGGAGGATGATGTATACTGTGAGGAACACTGAGCTGTGGAGAGCCCTGTTTAGGCTGTCATATCATCAGAATGGCATTTGCTAGTAGTAAATGCATTTAAGGAAAGTTACTGTAGAACTATAGGTTAGCACTTAACTTTGTTTTCTCCTTGTTAGTCTCACAATTAGATCAGATCTTAGATTTTGTAATAAACAGGACTTTGAAGTCTCATTTCTTCCCCCTCTGCCAGGTACTGTCACCCGAGTCAGAGAACACTGCTAGTATTGGTTGCACAGCCTGTGGGCTTTATAAGTCAGAATCTGTATTTTAACACTTGAATCATATTTCCAGCAATAGGGTGGTGCTTTTTTTAACTTTCTTACTCAATTTTCCTTTTGTTCCTGATCTTTTGTTTCTGTTGTTAGCAACAGAAATACTGTTGAGCAAATCAGCTATGTTGTCATGGGGGAACTACATCGCATGGGTGTGATGAGAAATGACTAATTTTTAATTTTTTTCTTTTCCTACTGAGATATCCCAGGGGAATGGGCCGAGAAATCATTTCCTTACCACCCTGCTGGGTGGTATGTGAATGGACAAGGAGTGACGGGCAGGCTGTGGTGCTGCTAGTGGGTTTGAGAGCTGAACAAAGGAGAAGGGAACTGTAATCTGTTGTCATCTAAGAGTATCCCTCGGCATCCATCAACAGCCCAACTTGATCTTTTTTTCTGAGTGCCACAGACTTGTGAGGCAGTGTATCTCCCATGGAAAGAAGCACATGGGGAGTATGCTTTAGCCATCTGTCCCTTGTCACTCATAGCCATCTAGTTAAGACCAGCACTGCTCTGGCTCCGGAGGATGGAGCTGGACGGGTGGCAGCTGCTGTGTGCCAGCAGTCTGCGTTAATGCCTTGAGGAGATTGGATCAAGTGGCGCCTGCTCATGAGCTGTGACAGCAGAATGGTGCAGGAGGTGCTGATGCAGCATGGGAGAAATGGGTGAATTCCTCACACGTAAAGGCCAAAGTTTCCACCTCGTGAATATTCAGGTTATGCAGCTGCCTCTCTGGGCTGTGTGTATGTCATTCATCCTATTCATCCTCGGGATAGGGGGTTTATCGGATTGCTAATAATCGGCCTATTTAAAGATCTTTCTGCTGTAGTAAGGTTGAGGTAAGAACATAGCAGAAGTTCAGTCCTGAAAATCATTAAGGGAAAATAAACCTTTTGTCTAGCTTGGTGGTGGTGAGGGATGGCTCTTATTTCAACTGATGCAGTATCATAGCAAAATTTAAAAGGTCAAATAGATACGTTTTCTTATGTGGAGCAAATGACACGTAACATTTACAGGACTAAGAAAAACTACACAAGGAATAAAAGATGCTAACTATTTTGTATGCACTTTAATTTCTCCAAGGAAGAGGCAGCTAGGCAGCAAGCTATATGGTGAGTTTTTTTAAGGAGTTGGGAGTATGTCTTCACAGTGGCAGAATACTTTCTTTTTCCATAGTATTTAAGCCACCTGAGGCTGCATGAAAGTGAGGAATAGCTTCTAGCAGTAGCATGCTAAAGATGTCACCTACTCCACTACCTACGTGCCATTTGGAGAACAAAACCTGAACAGCATGAAACACCTAATATAAAGCAAACAGCATGCTTAATTCTGATCAACTAAGTAATTTATTTTGATGTGGAATATGGATCAGCAAGATAAGTTTGGTGCTATTGATCTGGTAGTGGTATCAGTGTTATACTTGGTCTGCCATCATCCATCACAAGGAAGACATGGTATATAGAATAAATATTTGCACAGGTGAGTTGTGATCTCAGCTGGTCTCTGGATGCCACCAAAACATCAACAGTTTAAAGGTTGAGCAGAAATAAGAGAGCAGAACTAGATACTTATTTGTGGAAAGCAAATATTGCAACAGAACTGTAATGATCTAACCCTAGACCATTACACTTGGTCTAGATGATTTATCTTCAAAGGTGCTAAACCCAAGCCCCCTCAACAAACTAAGGGCAATTTTGGTTTGATCTTTTAAAATTAGTCAGTGGGCTTGTGCTTTTAGCAGGAATATCTTCTGTCAGAGGTAGTCCTCTCATGACAAATAATTTCTGGTTCACAGGAGAGGCAGACTTGTAATCCAACAGCGTGGATGCTCAGAGTGTCTTTTTCCTTTACAGTGATCATGCAGGTGGCTGGGCTTTGCTCTGTGCTTCTATTTAAAAGTGGCACCTCCTAGAACAGCTGCTGTTTAGAAATGTCAGAGAACAGGGGCACTCTTCCCTCCCACCCCTCAAAGGTGGGTTTAGTCTGGAAAAGAGAAGGCTGATCTTAGTAATGCTTACAAATGTCTGAAGGGTGGGTGTTAAGAAGAAGGGGTCAGTCTCTTTTCAGTGGTGCCCTGTTGATAGAACAAGGACAACAGACACAAACTGGAACACAGGAAGTTCCACCTCAACATGAGGAAAAACTTCTTGGTGATGGAGCACCTGAACAGGCTTCCCATAGAGGTTGTGAAGTCTCCTTCTCTGGAGACTTTCAAGATCCACCGGGATGCATCCCTGTGTGACCTGCCCAAGGTGATGCTGCTTTGGCAGGGTGGTTTGACTCCATGATCTCCAGAGGTCCCTTTGAACCCCTACTATTCTGTGATTCTATGAAGGCAGTATTTGGGGGGGCAGAGCCTTAATTGTGGGTTGGAGCAGAGGAACAGGACTGGGAGGAGTGGAGGTTGGTGTAGGGACCCCTGTGGCATCTGGCTATCCTGGCTGTTGTGTACCCAGTGTTCAGTGTTCATGTTCATCATACAGCCTTCCATAAAGCAGATTCTGGTAACCTGTGAAGTGTTACTCCTTCTGAATTGGACACTGCCTAAATTCTTTTAAAAAGAGGCAATTAGCTGTTTCCTCCATAGCTGTTTCCATGGGCATATCATTGTATGTAGGGTTTACTTTGGATGCTAACATGTAATTGCTTGTTTCTTAAGTAATCCATGGATGGATTTTTCTTCTGCTGCTCAGGTAAAAAATAAGGTAAGGTATTTGACACACTTAGAAATATTATTTGACAACCTAATTTCTAGCTACTAAGTGTGGCTTTGATACTAATTGCTCTGTGACCCCTCCTTGTGTATAATGTTTCCTTGTGTCTAGGTGATGCCAGGATATTGGCTGCAGTGTCTTTGTAGGTGTAGGGTGTCAATTCTGGTGATCTGGTAGATGGTCTTTAAGCATGTGAGCATCTCCAAGTAATTTGTTTCAAGAGAATTGTTACAATGGAATTTTTGTCAAAACCTGGGTGGTTTATCATGCTTGTTTCTACTGTATAGCTGGATTTACAGAAGAGCTTCTTGGATTTTAAGAGAATTAGCTTTGCTTTTCCCAGGATGCTCTGGACACTGTCAGATTTGCATTACTGTAGTTGTATGCTCCAATGTTTTTCCAGTCTTTCAGTGGAGCAGACTGCTAGCTGTAGCTCTTGTTGAGCCATTAACATAACTGGGGAATGTCCTCTGAACATTCAGTGTTGTTTTCAGATAACCTTGACATTGCTGGAATTTCAAAAGCCCTATTGAGTTAATAACAATAAAGTTCTACACCCTCTCTTCCCCCTGTATGAATGGAGCAGTAATGAGATTTTGTGCTAATGTCACCTATCACGAGGTAACAGTTTCATTAATTGTGTAGTGGTGTAAAATCCTGCAGGTTTTATTCACAGGTTTTATTCAGAGGAGATCTTAAATGTGCTACTAACTAATGCATTGTGCACTAAGGTGAATGCATTTGTATGCTGACCAGATACGCAGCATCTCAACCTTCTGTCTTTGCTTATTTAAATGTGTTTTTCAGAGTGCATCGCTCTTCGGGTTAACTTTATTTTGCTTGTTCTCTGCTAGCAGCTATATGAACAACTGGATGTGTAGCAGGAACACTACATCTGCTAGAGAGACTGATGCTTGGTGACCTCAAGCAAAACCTTTTTTGGCACTTTTATCTGTGCATATAAATAGGCACAAGTCTGCTCCTCAGCGTTTGCTAGGCCTTAGGTAGTGTGAAATGTTTTTGAGAGGTGAAAGTAGGCTTTCTCAGTTGTGGATGGAGCATATTCAAGCTATATGCTATATTTACACACTTCCCTAACAAGTTTTACTCCAGAAGACTTGCGTGATATCTGTAGTTGCTACAGAGTATTTAAATTGCATCCCTAACAGAAGTGTGCTGAATTTTAAGACAAGTCTTTTCATAATTCATTTTGTATCTAGTGACTGTCAGCATCTCTATCTTAAATTTATTTGTGCAATTTTTAAGGCAGTATTTCTATTCCTAAATCTTTTGAAGAGTTATTTAAAATGGTCAGGCGGTGCTGCTTTCTTCACTGGTGTTTGCTGTGAGTAGCTGCACGTTTGCAATTCATGCCCTTGAGTCTCAACTGATTGATTTTTTGGAATTGAGTTGGCAAGTGTCTGTTTTTATCAGCAAACTGCTTGTAGTGCAGGAGGTAGGAGTGCTTCACAGCTGCATGAAGTACACTGTCGTGATATCCTCCTGTAGCTGCCAGGAAGAGCAGGTGGACAGTCAGAGTTCTGTAAACCAAGGGATTTATCTGCATTTACAAAAGGTTATAAGGATTCTTGGTGACCTTAAAGAGTTGTTCTGCCTTTCAAACAGCATCTCTGGTTTCAAGGAGCTCTAATGCTCCTCTGGTTAATTGGTACTGTTGAGCCATGGAGATTTGCTACCTATTAAAGCATTCTTGCTTCTGGCAGCATATGGAAGGCTTCGAGGTCTTCTCTCCAAATTTTAGTTGGTTTAAACTCTTGAACTGTCTGGCTGTGTGAGCTGATATGGCTGTAAGCATCATTAAAGCTTTGGAGAATTTACTGTGAATTCATTCTGAAATACTACTATCCATGAGATGTGAACTGTTGTCAGAGCTAGGAAAATAAATAGAAGTTATTCTTGTGTATAACTTCCTGTTGTTTTGTTGCTTTTTTTTTCATGGAGTCTAAAATCCTGCCCTAGCTTTCCAAGTCTAGAAGCATGAAGAAAAAGAAACACTACATCAAAGTATTAATTAAAAAATTTTCAGCAATCTCCCCTGTCTATTGCAGTTTATAGTCAAATGTACTCTCTTTATAATTCCCAAGCTTAAATAAGAAAAGGAAATAAATTAAGAGGTCCTGAAACACCAGGCAGGGAGGTGGGAGACAAAGTGAGAGAGAGCTTCAGCCTGTTGAGTCCTCAGCTTCTGCTTTGAGCTCTGAGGTACTCCTACTTAAAAGCCATCTAACCATCAGCAAAGCACACTTCTCTTTTTTTTCTATTCTTTTACTTAAAAACACAGCTGTCATCCTTTTAAAACATCTTAGTACAATTTTTTTCTGTTGTGTTGAAGTGATGCTGAATGCAGAAAGCGTTACCTTTTGAAAGGCTGGTACTTAGCCCAGGTTTTGTAGCTCTTCAAAAGCATGGATGAAAACTAGAGTGAGGGTGCACAATACAAATTACTGGCTAAATAAAGTTAGGTAGAATTTGTGGGGGTTTTGGTGTCTAGGTGATCTAGAAACTTAACCAAACTAAATATCCCCACCCACTGTCACCTTTGTAGGTTTTCTTCTTTAGGTGGTTGAAATACATTTGGTAAGGGTCATAGTTTAAGGAAAGATGAATTACCATGTCCTTGGTAGGAATACAGAAGAGTGTATCTTCTACTGTGATTTCTTATTCTCTTTATTATCTCGAGGTCAGATTGCGAAGTGCTAAGAACTTTTCATCCACATCCTCAATGACTGAATTGCTTTGTAATTCAACATTTATTCCGAAAATCCAGGGATCCTGCTTTGTGTGATGGAAGTACTGTCTTGTTAGAAACACAGGAGATGTTTGCTTTGCTTGATTGCTGCTCCCTCTTGTGGATTTCAGGCCAGTTCAAGCAATTCTTGGTCTTTTTAGAATCAGCAGCACTCCTCTCATCAACTGGACTTGGGTTCATGCAGTGGTGTTCTGGAAGCAGGGAGGCCACAGGGGTGGCTTCTGTGAGAAGCTGCTGGAAGCTCTGCCAGTTCCAGTGCCTGCCCCAGCTCTGCCCAAGGCTGAGCAGATCAGGGAAGCTGGATGTGCCTCTGGGAGTTATATATTCAAGAGCAGGGAAATGAAGCTGCAAAAATACAAAAGAGAGATCTGTAGAGCAGAGGAGAGGAGGAGGTGAAAGAGAAATGCCAGAGAAAAGACACCAAGGTCAGTGAAGAAGGAGGGGTAAAGATGCCTAAGCAGAGATTTCCCCACAGCCCACGGTGAGATGGCAGCTGTGCCCCTGCAGCCCATGGAGGAGCACAGGGGGAGCAGATCCTGAAGAAGCACAGTGGGGCAGTCCCTGAAGGACCAAGGTGGGGTAAATGTGGATTTGTAGCTCCTGAAGTGTCACAGGTGGTAGATGTGAAGCAGCAGCCTGTGGGGGATTGCAGAGAGGGGCAGATGTGGATCTGCAGCTGTGGAGGACCCCGTGTCAGAGGAGGTGACTGTTCCCAAAGCAGCCGTGACTCTGTGGGCAGCCCGGGCTGGAGCAGTTCCTGAGGGACTGCACCTCCTGAGAGGGACTCATCTCAGAGGGGTTTGTGAAGGGCTCTCACATGAGAGGGACCCGGGGTTGGAGCAAGGGAAGGATGTGAGGAGTCCTCCCCCTGAGGAGAGCAGCTGAAACAACGTGTGGTCAGCAGACCCTTAACTCCCTGTCCCTCCTCTGAGGAGGAGGAAGGAGTGAAGTGATCAGGGCCCCAAAGAAGGAATGGGGGTGGAATGTATTAAGATCTCACTGTGTTTTCTCTTTCTGCATTTAGATTAAATTAGTTTGGTTTTTTCCTTCCCAAGTTGAACCTGGTTTTTGCCCGTTACTGTAACTAGGGAATGCAAGTCTCCCTGTCCTTGTCTCCAATTAAGGAGCCTTTGGGTGCATTTTCTCCTCCCTGTCCCACAGTGGGGATGGGGGTGACCGAGGAGAGGCCTGGTCGGTATTGGCTGGGTCTAAACTGTGACAGATACTGACCTAAAATCTTGCTTCAACCTCCAGAAATTAGAACATTCATTTATATCAAGAAGACTAAATGTGTAAGACCATTAATTCACTTTTTTTTTTTTTTTTAGACTGCTGTACTGTACTCTTGGTATATAGTTTGATTTTCTTTTTTTTTTTTTTTTTTTTTGTAAAAGCAGAGAGAATCCTATAACATACATGTGCCAGACTTGGCCAGTGCCAGCTGTGCTGGAAGTGTTACATCTATCAAATCTTCTCTCCTGTAGTCAGCGCTTCTGAGCTGCCCTTTGACACACTGCTCTGGTTTGCAGATAGCTGCTCTAGGGAGCAAGTTGCCCCTGAAAACTGAATTCATAAAAAGAGCCCTTCTTGCATGTGTACCCTTACCTGTATACCCAGTAAATACAAATGCCAAAGTTGTGCAGAAGGATATTTTTTTTCTTGTAGTTTCTTAATTGCTGTACTCACATAAAATCTCTCTATGTAACATGATGTGCTGTGTCCAAAGATTTCAAAATGCTGCTTGCTTTTGTTTTCCTCTGGAGGGAGATAAAATCTCTCTTCTCTGGGCAAGAAGCTGAAGTGCAGCTGAATTGAGAATGACTCCTAATCGGTGGTAAAGACTTGTGCAGCTTCACCAGCCAGTTCTTGGCCTAAAGCTCTTAAAAAAATTCCCATTGAAAGTCAAGAGACAAATTGCTTGGACCTATTGCAAAATGGAAAGATCTCATATTAGTGTGACACTGAAATAGCAATTCACATAATCTAATTCCAATCTTACACTATTTCACAATAATGATGTGGTTTGTCTTAGCACAGGAAGCTGTTCAGTTTCAGTCACTTAACTGACACTGAACTGTTTATACAGGAACTGGAACAGAGCTACTATGAAATCTGGGGTCCCTCAGGCTGTGACAGTTGTTTCTATGGTTTTATTAGCCTGTTTTTTTCCCTGATTTTTTACTTTCACTCGTATATTATTTCCCTGTTTTCTTTTTCTATTGCCCTCATCTGTTTAGCTATATATTTTCTGCATATTCCACTGTGTGCTTTGTTTGGTCTGCAGTATTTTCAGCACCTTTTCCCTTTGTCTTGTCTCTTTTTTTACTTTACATACCTGTTTACATAATGTCTTAATACCATTTAACCTGCATGGCCAGGAACTGGTAATTTCATTAGAGTATAACTGAGTGGCTCCAACTAGTATGTGATAAAATTTGAAATACATTACTACTGCTTCAAGAGTGAATAATCTGAGGGACTGTTCAATAGATTACCTGAAAGTTCTGATCTTCATTTACTTGGCCTTAAAAGAATAAATCAGTCTGAAACTTGCCTGGATGCAGACTGCAGTTCTGGGGAGACCAGCATACTTTCCTGTTGGAGGACACATACTTTCCTGTAAACAAATTTGTTCTTACTGTGATGCAAATAAAGTTAGGGGTTTTGTGTCTTTTTTTTTTCTTCTTCTTCTAAGGTGACTAAAGCAGAAGTCAGGTGTTCTGGATTTGAGAAAAAAAGGAGAACTAAATCTTGTATTTATGCCCTTTCTAAAGCTTTATGCCCTTTACCCTTCTCGTCACAGGGTAATCCCTAGAACAGTATGAGTAACTGCTTATGTCAAAATATATTGATGGTTTTTAATCTCTCTTTATGCTTCCCTCTTGCCTGGTAGTTTGAGCACTGTTTTACAGAGTTGTTTACCTTTGGTGGGAATAAGTGGCAGTGGACCAGCAAGACTCTGGAATAAAATTCAGCTGTCTTCTGTGGTATTGCACTAGTGTATCAAAATAGCAAGACTTATATGGTCATTAAGATGGTAACTTATTTTTAATCTTTTATATTTCACTTTATACTTCCTTTGAGCAAAAGTTACCCAGTTCTTGGTGTTACCAATTCATTTGCACTTCCTGGGTAACACGGGTGCCTGTAGTATACCAAGCATGCTGATTTTTCTCTCCAAAGGAACTCTGAATGCCAAACATACAATTTTTTAAAATAAAAAAATAAAAGTATTTAAATCCTTTTGATGTGTAACTAGGATAGACTTACTGTGAGATCTTACCTCCCTCGGGTGCCCTCTGTTTTGCATACTGCCTCTCTTTCAGCTAGATTGCTTTAAGCTCTCTGAAGTCTGTAGTGAACTCTGTGAGACTTTAGTTACAAAGGTTGTTCTGCAATCATACAGATATTTAAAAAGTACTCTGGAATTCAACCATTATGCTTGCATGTTTTGAGTTTCAGTTTTCTCTAAACCTTAAATAAGGAAAATAGTCTGCAAAACACTGCTGGTTTCTATAAAGAGGGAACTAAAAGGATCAGCGTGGTCACAGAAGAAGAGAAATTTCTCTTTTTTTATTGTAAAGAAGCTTTGTAAAGTAAATGGCAGAAACCATTAAATGCAGCTTCATGCAAATCAGTATTTCAGGAGGCAACACTGGAAAGCTTTGTGTGCTTTTCTTGTGACATTCCAGTTCACATTTGCTGGGTTTGCTGTTTATTTTTTTTTCCTCTTTATAAGGTGTCTTTATATGCTCAACAATTCTGATTCATCTACTTGAACGAGTGATCCAGCTGTTTCCAAGGTCAATATCGACTCACTCAAAACTATTTTACATGAGTAAGTGTTGACCTAAAGTATATGAGTGCATATACTTTATTATATACTTAGTCTAGGGTGTGTAAAATGTGTGGTTTTGTTCTTGAGATAACAGCTGTAGATTGGTATCCAAATTCTTTTCTGCTGGGTGCAGCCACTAAATGAAGAGCTATTTCAAGACAGAACGCCAACTGAAGAAGTGACAGAAGTCTGGTTGGTTGATACTGGGTTTGTCCTCTGCCAGATAAAATACCTGTAGAAAATTGGTCAGGGTTTAAAGCTGTTAACATGCTTCTGCAGAGCTACCAGCAACATCCTGTACTGTTCTTTCCTCCCTGGTTTGTTTTTTCAAGTGCATGGAAAGGAGTCAAGTTATTTGTTGCTAAATAGCAGTGGAAGTGGTATGCCCTGTGTATACAAACTCTGTCAGTTCATGATCCCTTTCCATTTGTAAGCAGTGATCTTCCTATTCCTCAGGCTCTGGAGCTACAGTGCCTGCAAAAATCTGTTTTTACAGGATGAGACTGTCACTCATGAGCTGTCATACTACTTCTCTTCTGAATCCTGCCTCTGAAGCTGCTTTGAACTCCGTGGTGTTTTCTCATGGAGAGGGTTTGTTTGAATTGAAGGAGCTGAATTATTTCCCCTTTCCCTCCTATCAGAATCCCAGTGCATCTTTGTCCAGTTTGCATCTGAGCTGACAGCTTAGTGTGCAAGGAGATCCTGACATTTCAAGAGAGACCACATCAGGGGCAAGCAGCTGGAGAACTTGTTGACAAGCTCTTTATACTAGTGTGCAAGTGTGTTAAGTGTGTTACCAGGTAGGAGAGGAGAAGGGACCATATCCTTCCTGAGTAACTAGTAAATTTATAAATAATACCCCTTTTAAACCCCAAGGGGGAGCGAGAGAGAAGAAAAAAAAAAACATTTACTAAGAGAATAGATACCTCTACAATATTGCCAGGACCTATGGAAATCACTCTAGAATAGCTTACGTTTAACAGTTCTAAGATCAATTCCTTGTGACAAGATTAACTTTGGTAATCCATGCAAGCTCATGACAGAATTCATTTGCTATTGGTACTATTTTTAGCAGCAGTCCCTTGTGACTGGATGGCAATACAATTTATGAAGTAGGATGCACCTCCCTAATTGTCTCTAACACTGTAGAGCTGTACATGCTGTTCACTGCAGTGATTTGCAAAATAAACATTCCTTTTTTATGGGGAAAAAAGTTTACATCAACAGGACTTTCCAGCCTCTGGTCACATGCTTGAGTTATATCTCCAAGATGGGTTTCCTGGCAAACAGATAAGCAAATATTTCTGTGAAGCAGACAATGTTCATGTGTAAAATCCTTATTAGACATGGGTCTTTTTCACTCCTCTTCATAGTCTTTGGCTCAGTATGTTAAGCAACAAGACCAAGAATGCTGAGCCCTTAAACAAAGATAACTCTCAACAGCACCATGGGCATGTCTGAGGGAGTGTTTGCCTGTTCATACTGTTCAATGTCCCTGCTCCTAGTACTTGAGAATAAATGAAGAGAAAAAGCTCTGGTATTCTGTTAAACTTTTAAAACAAAATTGAATGCCTTTGTAAGAAAAGCTTTCCATGAGAAAAAAAAAATCATTTAATCTCCCAGCAAAATTTGGTTATATAGGATTGCAACGGTGTGAATGAGTCTGATTCTCAAAAATAGGCCTAGGTTGCAGTTAGGGTGCTCATGGGAAGCATGGTAACAGTGCTTTTGGATTATTTTCTTCACTTGGTGTCCTTATTTTCCCCTGTGTATGGGAGAACTGGATTCTTCTCAAAGTGAGTTGTTTTTTGCTAAGATGTTTGGTCTTGAGATCCTTCAATCCTTGCAAAGCATCTCAAGGCACAGACATGATTGTTGTACCTTTAGGAGCCATGCTGGTTTATTCTCTGCAGTGAATACAGTAAAATATTTGGGCTGAAACCATAATTACGCTTAGCTTTAATTCTGAATTTTGGGGCTTGGCTTTTACTGTGAATTGGATGTAGGTTGCCTTTCTTTTGGTGTGTTGAGCTGAGAGAGCTAGAAGAGGTAATTCTGATGCTCCCAAGGTTTTCAAATGCTGCTTTTGTTTCCCCACCTCATGCCTCTAATGGGGGTAGGACTGAGGTGCTGAACCTCTGTGTGATATTCTTTGAAATTACTTTTGCCTTTCCAACTTGCAAAACTTGCAGTCATGGTAGAAATGGCTAATGCAGCTGCCAGCTCTGTACAGCTGAATAGATATGAGGCAGAGCCTGGGAGATGGCAAAGACTTATATTGTGGACACACCAGTAGAAAAGCAGTTTTTATATAAGTAAAAATCTCTTAGTGGATCACTTATGTATGGTTTTTTACACATATGTTTTTTTACTTAAGTTCTTGAAAGATGCTCCTAACCAAAGCTGCTTTTGCTTTTTTGATTTTTGGGGGTTTTGGGGGTTTTGTTGTTTGTTTTTTTGTTTTGGTTTGGGTTTTTTTGTTTGGGTTTTTTTTTACTACTTTGGGGTTGGTTTTTTTATTATTAAGCAATGGAGCAGAAAAGTGTAAGAGTAGGTCAGGAATTTATTGGCTTATTGGAACTATGCTTAAATCTGTCTCTTCTAAAATGGAAAGATCACGTAACTATTCATATATTCAGATTACTGATTTCTGAAGCTTTATGCTAGTATCAAGATATTATTACATTCAATCTCAAAATGCTTTTGAGTTTTGAAGTTGAATGATTCCTTGTGCTGGATGAGAACCATGCCGTGTATGGGGCTACCCAAGAGCCACCCAGCTTCCCCACTACATGATTTGGTTTCCCTGACTGCCGGGTGGTGAGAAGCACTTGTGCCTGGTTCAGCAGTTTCCTTCCTCCTTGCTTCCACACTGCCTGGGCTCACCAGAAAAATCTGTTGATACTGGCAGTACATTTTGGTGATGGGATGTGGCACTCAGTGCCATGGTCTAGCAACTGCAACGGTGGTTCAAGGGTTGGACTCGATGATCTCTGAGGTCCCTTCCAACCCAGCCAATTCTATGATTCTATGATTCTATGGGAACTGGACAGTGATTCTTAAGAATCACTCAGTTGTGTATGTTTGAATTAATTGCCTTGGTTACAGTTTACAAGGCAGTTTTGTTAACTTTGCCAGCTGAGCTGCAAGGATGCCAAGATGCCCACAGCACACAGGGACGATGAAGTGAGATTGCATGCATTCCTTCTTTTGTCTTTGTGACTTTAGGTGGGTGTCACTCCATAAACTTTTATAGACTTTCTAAAGATTAGAAGAACAAGGTTACAAATTCAAAAAAAAAATATGGCTTTAGTAACCAAATTCTTCTTTAGTTTGAAAAATTTTTCAGCCTTTTTCTCTACAAAATGAGACTTGCTTTGTCTGTTCCCAGTGTTTGGAAGACCACTAGTAAATGTGATATGGAGGGACATTACTGACATTCTAAGAGATATTACTTGATGAGAATAAAGGAAATACACAATAGGATTTATTTTTAGTTATAAAAGAAATAAGCTGAGGTTACACATGGAAGTGACAGATAGGTAGTGTTGCAAGATGGCTGCTGATACCACTTAAGAATTAATATTGGGGAGGGCTGAACTGGAGCCAGCATGCTCTACACTGTAGTTTTTTCAGTGTTTAAGCCTGTCTGTAAAGGTTTTGAACACTTCATTCTTGATTCAGTCCCTGCTTCCATCCCTCTTAAGCTACCTTGGGCTCAGCAGACCCTGAAGACAGAAACAGTGATTGGGTGCGACCTGTGTTGGAGGCTGAGCTTGCTTAGACTTTTTTTTGCAGTATCATTGATTATAACATACCTTGAAGAAGACTTTATGATCTTTCCCTTTCCTTTGATGAAACTCCTTGGTAGTTATGGGTAAAGGGTTTAGGATTCAGGGCTGAATGCCCTGTGTTAGGGCAGCATGCACTGTGTTGTGTGCAAGCATATGTTGGGGTTTTTTTGTGTATTGGCAAAGGTGAGGTGTGTTCCCCATGGAGAGATAAGGAGACTGTGTCATCAGAAACTGAGCTGCTGTCCTAAGTGCAGTAATTTTTTTCTGCTAGAAGTACTAAAATGAACTTGGAGTTAACCTGCCAGGTTTCTGAATACGTCAGCTGAATTCTTCTTCTCTTTTGTTACTTGCTTTTCTTCTGCTCAGTTGAGCATTGTACTACATGTAATACATATTTCCATTCTCCCTTGATGTCTCCCACAATTGCTGTCACTCTTGCAATCTCCAACTTCAGTCCTGTTTCTGATGGGAAATGCACAGACCCAACAACCCGTGCCCTGAGGTCAAGATATTTAGCAGAGCTTCAGATCCTTAGGGAAGCTATCTGAATACAGAGAGGTGTGACTGAATGGAAATTATCTGCTCTTGGGTTGCCCTGCAGAGGGACAGGAGTTGGACTCGATGATCCTTATGGGTCCCTTGCAACTTGACATATTCTATGATTCTATAATTCTATGTTTTTGAGGGGATAAAAAAGGAAAAGAGAGGCTAATACCTGCTTTCAGTGTTCTCTTGGTGCTGCAAGTACACCTGCTCCCCAATTACATAACAGCAGTTGGAAGGGCAAGGAGTCTGATTTGCCATCAGCTTAAGGATGCCAGATAGCTTTGGAACACAGTCAAGTAAAAAAATGAAGGAATCAATTAAAAAATGTATCACTGTCTCCCTAGACTGTGGCTCAGTACCTGTAGTTACAGAAACATTCACTTCCTTTTTATTAGCAGTGTCTGAAAAGATACAATGGAGATTGGAGCACGAGGAGGGATGAGAAAGAAAGTATACATGTAGGTGTACAGAGAATTCCTATTCTTGGGAAATCTGTCAGGATGGGGTTGGAAATGCAAAGCAGAATGGAGCTCATTACATATAAAATCAATTCTGATGTGTTTTGACTGCTGTCAGCCCAGTGTAACCAAAATATGAAATTTCACTAATATTAAAAAGACCTCCTGATTCTTGAGTTCCTACCTAGCAAGGTAGGAACATAGCAGGTCCATAGCAGTCTTTTGTGTTGTCATCTCCTGTGGTATGAAGTGCTTCCTCAGACCAAATAAAACCAAACATACTGGGTTCTATGTTGATTTAGAAAGTAATTAGAAAAATGTGTGTTGGGAGGTCCTCAGTAATTTATGCCTATTTCTGTGAGTATTTATACTGACATCTCTGGTGTATCTTCCAAGTGACAGATAGTAAAAAAAAAAACTGTACAGCTGTGCCAGTGAATGTAGGGGGAGTTTAATTCTCATTAACCAAGGAAAACAGAACAAATTGTGTGTTTTAAGCTAAGATAAAAATTTGCTTACTTCTTCATGCTGAGTTGTTCTGATGCTTCAGTCAACATCAATTCCCTTTCCTTTCTTTAGCTGTCAAAATGTGCACATACAAGGTAAGACAGTTTTTTCCTGAGGAGGAAACTTCAGTGCCTGGCCTCCAACTACCATGGGGTGAGCTGCTGTAGCCTAGAAGTGCCTTCTTCAGAGCTGGTGATGATATTTGGATTTCTGCAGTGCTTGGTACTGTTCACCATGCCAAAATTAAATGCTGAGAAGCCTCTGGAAATTTGGGCAGCACTTTATCTTGGGCTCCACAGACTGGCTTGCTCGGTGTTGCAGGATAGAGTGGAAAGGCTGCCTGCTCAGAGGCAGGATCATCCCCTGCTTGGGGGCATCTCCAGGGGCAGGAAGCACCTCTGCAGGGCATTGCAGGGGCTTCCCTCAGTTACTGGAGATTCCAGTTGTTCTTTGCTCTTGCTGATGAGAGACAAGGAAAATACAGCAGGCTAGGAACTTTTATCAGCCTTAAGTAACAGGCTTCCAGCTATGTTACGGCACCTGGATAGAAAAGCATTCCCTGATAACCTCTGGTTGGCCTGGTTCCGGACTACAGGATGGGCTGTGCTGAGGGATGAAATGGGTACCTGTTACACACAGATTTATGTTACATGTGCTCTCTGAATGTTTAACTGAATGCCCATGGAGTGTTCTGGGCAGACTATATTGACTGGCTGCCCTTTCCCCTTTCATTTCACATATCTTGCTATGCTCTACCTGTCATACCCTCCAGCCAGCAGGTTTTCCAAGAAGAAATTGAACACAAGCCTGTAGTGTATCATTGTCTCTCCAATTACAGATTTTTAGAGAATCTTATGCTTCACTCCTTCTAATTAAAAATCAATACCTTTGAGGCATGTTTCTGCTTCACGGGAAAGATACATAATTTATCTGTTAGATTTCTTTTTTTTTTTTACAGTGAAGTAGGGTCCTTTACCCTGTAGCAAAGGAAAATACAAATCAACAGAAACACCACTTGTAGGCTGAACATTTGGAGTTTAATGAAAGGTGGAAACTTTGGAGACCTTACTGCAGCTTTTCAGTACTGAAAAGGGGCTTAGAGGAATAATGGAGACTTTTAACCAGGGGATGTAGTGAGAGGACAAGGGGTAACAGTTTTAAACTGAAAGAGGGTGGATTTAAATTAGAACAAGGAAGAAATGTTTTACAATGAGGTTGGTGAGATGCTGGCCCAGTTGTTCCAAGGGAGTTGTGGCAACCCCATCCCTAGAAGTGTTCAAGGCCAGGCTGGATGGGGCTTGGGAGCAACCTGGTCTGGTGGAAGTCCCTGCCCAAGGTGGGGGGATTGGAATGAGGTCATCTTTAAGGTCACTTCCAACTCAGACCAGTTGGTGGTTCTATGACTTCCATAAACCCAGTCTGGTTTACAGATTCAAAACTTCCCCTCAAGCAAGGTTTCTCTCAGGGCCAAGGTGCAAGACAGTCATCTCTTAATGCCTTTTATTTAAAGGAAGTGTGTTGACTTTTCCAGGGACAGTAATACAAGGCTGGGGACCAGGGAATGTCAGTGAATCCAGTTGAAGTTTTGCCCTTAGAATGTCAGATAGTGCCTGTACTTACAAATTAGTTAAAATATTGTCAGCACCATGGCAGCACATGTTCTACTGGTGTGAAAAAATGGATTCTTCATACAGGGCTGGCAGATCATGGGAAAGCTGAGGTCAGCTGCTGAGTGGAGGCTTTGCAGGGTCCCCAGCCTGCAGGGGCTGACCAGAGGGAACAAGAGGCTTTGTTGCTAAGGAGCTCTGCAGCCACAGAAAATCCCATTCCAGGAAGGGGGTGACTCTCCCTGTTTTCTGTTGCTCCTGCTGAAGGATTGCAATGGATAAAATGAGCTGTTTGAGCTGCAGTAATTCTCCCTGCCCTGGTGGTTTCCTCCCTGCCCTCTTGTTCTCTGTGAAGGGGTTAGTGTGTGTGTTTTTCAGGTAGAATGGGGGGAGGGAATTAAGAGGTGGATTTGATGAAATCAGGAGGAATCAAGATGCAATACTAGTTATGATGGAGCTGAGATATCTGCTGAGAGTGTGCCTTGAATTATTCTTGAAATACTGTTCTGTTCAGTGCCATTTGAAAACACTTGTGCCCACCAATCCTTCTGTTTTTTTTTTTTAATCCATCTCATGACAAGAAACCTTTTGTACAGCCACTATTCCTGATTGCTTTTCTGCACCCTGATTCTGCTCTCAGATCCTGATTAGATGCTTTTTTTTGATGTTTTCTGCTTGATTTTCTTTTGCTGTTTTTTACTGCTTAGAGCGTATTGCTCTTTCTTAAAGTATAACATTGACACCAGCATATCCAATGTTGATCACCCATTTTGAGCTCAACTTTACCCAACTCAACACACCATACAGATACAAGTAGAGATATTGGGAATAAATTCTTCTTGTGAGAGTGGGTGAGACGATGGCCCAGGTTGCTCAGGGAAGATGTGGCTGCCTCATGGAAGTGCTCAAGGCCAGGCTGGATGGGGCTTTGAGTAACCTGGTCTGGTGGGAGGTGTCCCTCTCCATGGCAGGGGGCTTGGAAAGAGATTGATCTTTAAGGTTCCTTCTAAGCCCAATCAGTTTGTGATTCTACAATAATTGAAGAGTTGTAGTAAATTTGCAACAGTTCGACAGTTTATTTCCACGATGCAAATCTAGGTTGGTGTGAACATACGGTCTGTTCGAGTGCTTCTGCCCATTACCTTCCAGGGTGCTGGCAGCAGCAGCTGAATATACAGCCCGTGTATCCCGTTTGTTGCTGGGACTGTTTGTCCTCCTCGAGCATAAAAAAGGAGGTTTTGAGCTTTGAAACTGCTCTGAGAATCGCTTTCTCCGATACAGACCGCTTCAGAGAAGCGTATTGCCGGGGTGCGGGGGAGATTTGGGACTAGCAGAAGCTGGGAACACTCCTCAGCGGAGTCAGGCATCTTCCATTCTGCTTCGCATCTCCCCTTGCATCCATCCTGGAGCAACCCCTGGCCTCGCGGCCGGCTCCGGCAGCGCCCGCCCCCGGAGCTCGGTGGGCCGGGCCGGGCCGGAGCTGCCGGCGGCAGCGGCGCCGCAGAGGGGCGGGAGCCATGGAGGAAGCGAGCGGCTGCCTCAGCCGGGCCGCCCGGCAGCAGGTAAGGGGAGCCGGTGGGGGCTCCTGTACCGGCACCGGAGGTGCTGGGTCTCGGCCCGGGCTCCGCTCCCTGCCCCCGAACCTCAGTGGTGGGCAGGCGGCGGTCCGGCCTCACACCGGCCCCTTGTTGGGGAAATGGGCTGGTCTGCGGGCTGAGCAGGGTTTGCAGCGCTCTATAGGGGACCTCGGGGTTCGGAAAGAGCCGGGCTCAGTGGGGTTTGGCCCCGCCCGGGTCTGTGGGCTCGGCCTTTGGAGCTCAGCCCCGCTCACAGCCGGTCTGCAGAGGCTATTCTGGACAGGTTCCTGTCGCTGGCACTGCCAGCCCCACGCCTCAGGTTGGGTGCATCTTCAGAATGCACGGAGCTTTGTCAGGCTTTCTGTTAAAAAAAAAAAAAAAGAGCACTAAAAGGTAAGCTGCTCACTGCGCAGCTCCTGACGGGACCGGATAGGCCAAATGAACTCGGTAAATGTTTTTCCTAAAGTTTCCAAACAGCCTCACGTGCCCGTAAAACTTTAATGGGAGGATTGGTCATCCCTTGGCATGAGCTTTCACCCTACATGAAGGGTCGAGGAGCTGTTGGAGGAGCCTGGTGGCTTCGGTACCGAGGTATTAGGGGGGAATCCTGGTGTCTCAGTGTCAGTTCAGGTTCCTGAACACTGCCTTTTGATACTAGTTTGCATTTAAGAGAAAGGTGAGGAGGTAAGCAGGATGTGGACTGACCGAGCCCTACATGATTCATAGGCTCGTTCTTATATGAGTAGGTGGTGCAAGTTATGTTTATAACTCATGCAGAAAGCATCAGGTAAATATGTTGGTTTGACCTCTAAACTCAGAAGTCAATTATAGACACTCTTGTTTCAGTGCTAAAGAGCACATGATAACTCATGGTGACCTCCTGGAACTTACTGGTTCTGCTCACTTGTTACTCAGGTGGAGGTGGGAAAAATTCTTGCCATGGGTTAGCAATAGTTTTACCTGATAACTGTGTTGGTCAGATGTATTACAGAAATACTGAATATCAGGTACTACTTGTCTAAATAGACTTTAAATTCTGAAGAAGTAAGTACAACAACCTTACCACATTTGTTTTGTCCGATGAAGGTGACTTATCTAAATAGATAGATAATAGATGCAGAATAGATGCAGAATAGAGGAGTGGGACAGCCTCAGTCAGAATTATGCTTGCCCCAAAAGCAACTTTCTGGCTGTATCTTAAGCACATTGGCAAGTTTAAATCAGCCTGAGAATAGTTATTGCAGGAGGACTTCGTAGTAGGTGTATACAGCGAGCAGGTGCAATTTACTTCAGCAGACTTGTGCTTTAAAGGTTCTCTGACAGTGGGATCAGAAAGCTTCATGAGTGTGGTTTGGTGCTGGCAAAAGAAATGATCCTAACTTTGATTACTAGTCTTAGAAGCAGATAATTTTGTGTACACTGGAATTAAGGACTGCTTTGTATAGATTGGAAATTCTTACATATGTACCTGTGTGGCATGTCAACATAGTAATGGTTCACTGCTCGTAAAAGCAGCATGGTTTCCTGTCTCTGTTGGCAGATACTTGGGGCTTCCAAGGCAACAATGAACTCTTGGTCGTTTCATAAGGGAAAAGCTCTCAAAATGCACACCTTTAGGATGTGTGTCGTTGGCCTCTACCTAACCAAGTCACCTAAATAATTCTCTCATCAAAATGATAATTAATGTGCAGCTTCCCTGAGCCTCTGGTCAGGGCCAGGAAGCGATGTCTTCCGTAACCACTGTGCATTACATGCTGGGTGCAGCAGAGGCCAGAATTTGCCTGGGCTGGGTGATTGGTATTGAGACGGGGCGGGGGGGTTGTGGGCAACTTCTCAGCAGCTCCATTTCTCATACTCCCGCTTCTCCCTCTGCTTCATGCTGCACACAGCAGGAGATGCTTCTCACCAGTTCTAGCTGATACCCAACACCCAGCTGGGCTTTTTATTCGGATGCAGTTGTATTTTGGTTGTGAACCAGGTTATAACCTGCTTACTTTTCCCCTGACTGAAGCTGAATGTATTGAACTCCTTAAGGATGGATAAAGATCTGCTGCAGTGTTGGACTGGATTTTTATTTTAAAACAAAAGTGACCCGAAAGCATGGGTGTCCAGCTCAGAGCAAGTGGACCAACAAAAGCAACAAGTGTTTTGCAACAAGCGTTACTTACAACTTGTTTTGCAGCTTAGTGGCTGTAAAGCATTCCGGGCAACTGTAATAAAATGACAAAAATGCAGGATGTGCAGTTGGAGGATTTGAGCAAGTTACTAAAATTAAGGCAATTAGTCTCTACCTGCTGTGACTTTCCATGTTCATCTCAGGAATGTGGTTACCATCTCCCCTGGTTTTGTCCACAGAGCTTTATAGAACCCTCCTCTTGGGAGGTTTTTTTGTGTGGCATGCACAGTACAGCTGAATGTGCCAGTTCTTGTCAGATGAGCAATACTTCATAAAAGGGAAATTACAAAAGCTTTGTAATGAGTGCAATTAGGCTTCATATTTTTTATTGTTCTGTTTTTGCCAGTGATCTGTCACTTTTGATTGAGGCATGTATTGCTCACTCAGTGACTGTTGAATTTTAGATGATTTGACTATTAGTTTCTTCAGTCTTAGTGACTTTTTTCATCTGTTGAATAGTTCTTTTATGCTGGCAACTTGGGACTGTAATTTTAGCTTTTATAGTCTGAATTTCAGAAGTCTGTATGAATTTATTGGTGATTCCATGGCATTCATCTGTGTCTCTTGAAGGGTATGGTGCCTGTCTCTCTCACTGCCTTTGGAGGTGACTTGGGTCTGAGCTCTGCCAGGTGATTGGGCTGGAGGGAGGCCAAAGTCATCCAGGCAAAGCCTGTTTTGTTTTAGTCAGCACAAAAAGAAAAATTTGAAGGTAAAGCTGCTGTTTGCAGGGTATGCAAGAAATCAAGGTATTAGTAGCACAGAATATTAATGTGAAAACAGAGTCCAAGACTTCAGAGTATGGTTTGACAGACTCGGATGAGTAGAATCGTGCTGCTGCTTTTGAGGAAGAGGTCCACAGTGAATCTGACACCCTTCTTGTGTTAGTTTAGAAGTCTGTAGGTGACAGGGGAGGTCATATTATGAACATCATACCATGTGGCTCCTTCTGGCTGTAGGTGAGCTGTGCTTCTGCACAGGAAAGATTGTGTGTAATCCTTCCTGTTTTCTTGCACACTTGCTGCAGAATTTGCTGGAAGTTAGGTTGCTACCAGGCTTTTAGTTTATAAAAATCATACACAGTGTTAGGTGTGGGTTCATCCCAGCCCTGTTTGTTTTACTTCCTCTGAGCTCATGAGGGTTGTCACCAATGTCACCTACAGAATATCAGAAACATTTATTCAGGTTAAGTAACTTTATCAGTTAAAGCATGGTGCAATGGGATTATGAAGGGCACAGGTTGATCATTTAATGACCAGCCTGATGACAGCATAATACACTTCTGCTTTTCTGGAGAACAGCCTCCTCAGCTTTACTCTGAAGCTCTGGCCTATGTTTTCAGCACTGAGGCAGACTTAGAGTAGTGCTTCTTGAGGTACTAACATTAATTTTGAGATAAACAGAAACAGGTTATATCATGTTAATATTACACTTGTTCCAGTGCTGTGTTTTCTTACCTTCAAGCATAATGCTTGGAGCATGTTCACTTAGTGGGTGTCATAAATGATTCCAAATATTGCAGGTAGATCACAACTCTGGTTGGCAGGGATTCTTCCCAGTAATTGCCTAGGAGTGGGGCTGTGTGGTATTTTTAGTCAAACTGCTTCAGAAGTGCTGCAGAAGCCATGATCCCTTGAAAATGCTCATGGCAGCAATGCCTGTGCCTGGAGGCTGCCAGTGTTTGGCTCCATCAGCAGTGGAACCCTTCAGTGGTGAGAGGGGACACGTTTTGGGCACAAGCCAGGGTGACTACCTGAGCCTTTTGCTCCCTGCTGGGCTATTCTGAATGACACTGAGCAGACTGCTTGCAGTTGCACTGTACCAAGCTTGAGCTAATTTTAAATTTTTCTCTGTAAGACTAACTGGTTTTGCCTGGAATTAAAAGCAGAATATTAAAAAATGTTACTGTAGAGCATGATCTGGCACTTCAAGTTGGGGTGAAATGAGGAATCAGTGTAGGTGTCCTGAAGACCTATTACTGGCAGATTTCCACACCAGAGGGGTTTGGATTTGAATATAGATGCCTGGAGACTTGAATTGAGTTGGTACATTTTCTCATGTTCCCTATGCCCTTGCTTCCATCATTTCAGCCCTAGCTGTGCACAGTCTGTTCAGAACAGCAGTGTTTACCTGTGCCCATGTCTGTGTGTGCAGTGTCAGCAGCTATGAAAAATGACATATAATGTGTTTGCTGTTGGTCAAATAAATTCCTCAATAAAAAGTAATGTGTCACACAGGTTAAAAAAAAAAAAAAAGAGGGCAAACCCCATCTTTCTTAAATAAATCTTGTGGTTTCCCCTCTCTCTCCACACAAATAGTAATTAAATAAACTTCCCAACACCCTCTACACAGGGGTGTATTACCTGCCTGTGGAGCATAACAAGTTGTGGAAGGCAGGGCTATTATTTGCAATAGGGAATTCACTCCTACAGATGTGTTTACAGTCTTGCCAAGTCAAGTCTCCTTATTCCATGCCCTACATAACAAGCATGTTTCATGTTGAATTGTCTGGCTTTTGTTTCACTGCTCTGTTCCCATTCACAGGCTGAAGCAAGACTTGCAGCAAAGCGAGCAGCACGGGCAGAGGCACGGGAGATCCGAATGAAAGAACTGGAGAGGCAGCAGAAAGAGGTATGGTCAGGGTTCTGGGGGGGGGTGTTTTGATCACCACCTGTCCTGAGTATAGTCCAGGATACTGGCACAGAGGGTTAATCTGTATTTTGTTGAAAAATTAACAGTCTGTGCAGGGCTAATGTTGGTCGTAAGATTGCAGATAAAATAAACTGGGAAATTGCCATAGATTATGGCAAGAATTTTATCTTGGTGAAGCCAGTGTAATTATTCACAGAAAATACTGATGGTTATTTAGTAATCATTGTTTAATGTTGAGCTTTGAAGTTGCACAGCTTCTGTGTGCATTGGGGGTTGAATTCTTATAACTTCTTCAGAATGTGGAAGTCTTTACCTGGAAGCTGTTTTGTTGCTGTGAAGCTGGCATTGTGGTTGCCTCCACTTGTAAAAATGACAACTTGCTGTTGGCAGAAGGAACAATAGAATCTGAAATTGGGAGAACATTTCCTTCTCCAGAGTGTTTGTGTTGTGTGCCTGGTGGTCTCACCCAAATTCAGGAAGAATTGATTTTATACCTTCGGTAAAGTTACTGTGCCTCTGCTCATGGGAGATAATGGGCTTCCAGTGTCAGATTGTTTGTAAGGGACTATAAGGACCCAAAAGGCTTCTTCTGTTCCTGTTGTTTTTGACAAGCAGGAGCTGTACTAAATGTTATTCTCTCCAAGAACCTGAGAGCACTGTTTGTTTTGAAGCTCTGGAAGCTAGAGCAGTGCTGTTGAAACAGGGCTGCAAGCATGGATTGGCACAAGTGGACTGAACCAGCAGGGCTTAGAGCTGGTATTTGTTGATGTGCATTTAGTGAAACAGCAGAGTAGGCATAATAGGGTCAGCAGGTATTTTTCCAAACAGATCTTGAAGGAAAGAGAAGAAGTAAGGAGTTTGGGAGCAGGGTGTGGGAATATGCAATAAAAATAAGTGTACATCTTTGCTTTATGATGCAGAGAATTACTCGGTTTCAGTTCTGATCAGTGAATTGGGACGTGATAGCAGACTGGTTGTGGTGCAGGCTGCAGTAATCAGCCTGGAACAGGAGTGCTTGAGGAGTCTGCCTGTGCTCAGCTTGTGCTGGAGTATCTTACCTACCTGAGGCATGTTTGGATGTGCCTTAGCACCCTGTAGCCCCAGTGGGTTTTAGATTTCTCTGCAAGCCCACCAGGACTAAGAGTTGTGGGGGAATGTTGCTGCAAGCACAGGGCTTGTGGGAGAGAGGAGCTGTTTTCTGCTGCCGTTGCTGCCTTTTGAAGGATGTTACTTGCAACCTGGACCACAGTCAGAAGGCCTGGACTGCAGATGAGTGTTGGTACTGTCAAGTTGCCTGCTGTTGTCTACAGCCTGGGTGATGGGAGTTGCTGAGCAGCCTTTGGAAGAGCCATGGTAAACAACGACTCAAGTGCTTGTTTGGGCAGCAGACTAAATGCAGGTGTCTTGGCAGCTGGCAGTGTTGTTACTGTTAATTTGCAGATAACTTTAGAGCAGCTGATTACCTCCTTAAAGAGTATAAAAGCTGATGCTGCAATGGGTGTCCTAGTAAATGGAAATGTTGGGTTGAAAACTAAAGCTTGCGTGCGTGCTCCTGCAGTTAATAGCTAAAGAGCCAGAGATCTGAAAACTGTGAAACTGTGAAAACTTCTTTGTATAGAGAAGTCAGAGGTGGTCCGGGGTGTCACTCTGAAATACCAAATCCAGTGAAAGCAAAGCCAAATATTCACTTCAGTCTGTTTTGTAATTCACTGGCATAAATTGCATTCTGTGACTACACATTTATTTGGTATTTTGCAAACTTGGATATTTTGTAATTTTTTTCAGATAGCTTGATCTCAGTCCCCAAGATAGGGCTAGTAATGATGGCTGCAGGAAGTTTTTAATTTCCAAAAGTACAAATACAATAAAAGAAAACACAAACATAGCAAATCCCAAGCAGTGATCCATGAAGGAGATTTGGCACTTACCCCATCCTTGAAGGAGCACTGTGGGGCTGGTGTCTCTATAGCTTGTTGTCTACCATGTTCATTTGCCTTCACAAACTTCTCAGACAGATAAATAGCATATTCCCACTACTGCCATACTAAATAACCATAACTTAAACCACTTACTTTTTACAATTTCCAAAGCCTTTTTAGAGCCAGGTGTAGGAGTTAAAAAGCAATAAATAAATTTATTGCATGACATGTACTTGTTCGTGCTTAAAGCAGTGTACATGCCCTGACAGGCTTATTGTGGAGGATGGATTACTTGAGAATATATTTAAGTTTCCAGATGTTCCCATTACAAGATATACACCTGGCAATATAGCTGTTGCTGGCAGTGAAGGGGTTTTACTATTTGAATTTGGACTGGAAATCATCTCCTTTCCCACCCATTGTTTCTTAAGCTGTGTTTCATTCTCTTAATTTTAAGCTAACTGGCTGACTTTTGCATCATGTGCATACATGTGTGATTTAACTAATGTTTAGTTGCTATTCCAAAAGAAATATCAATTTGAAAGCACCAGGTATTTGAGATTTTTTTCCCTTATAGATGTTTCTGTAGATACAATGAACGTAAACCTCATTAGAAAAAAGAGAAAGACTGTGTGGTGGTTCTGTATGAAGAACCATATGTGAAGAGTGCACCAAGTATTTGGTCACAGCTGTGTAGTAAAGCTCATTGGTAAATGGTGAGTGTTACATCATATCATATGGAACTCTTCTTTTGACAGATATTATTTCATGTAGCACACGTAATTGACAGCACAAGTTGCTGCATAGTCTTTTTTTTTTTAAATTCAAAATTGCATTCATCAGCAGCCACACTCTTGATGAGCTCCTGTCCTTTCAGAAGGAGCTTGTGGCAGGCAGCTGGGCTTTAGGGGATGGTAAGGCCAGTGGACTAAGAATTCTTTAGGAAACGTAGTGTGAAGAAGCATATCACTGTAGCAGAAAAATAGGTGGAGGAATCAAATAGCAGAAATGGATGGACTTGTGAAAGCAAACACACTGAATTGCAGGGTGAGGTGTGAGAAAATTATAGTGGAAGGCTGTGGTGGGGCAGGGCTGCAGGTGTGTTCCAGAGGTGGTAACACCCCATCATGTGGCATCTTCTCTTGCCAGGCAGCAGAACCCAGAAAGAAGGGTAAGGGTGCCAATGTGGATTTTTTCCAGGGAGAGGAAGATAGGAGGAAGAGCTTGAGTGCACGTGCAATAGGAAACTATAAGCCAGGTAAATGAAAAGTGGCTTCTGAAGCTGAAGAAAGAAAATGGGCACAGGAATCATGATTTGCTGTATGTTAATTTATGAAGATAAGGGAGGTGGTCAGTCTTGAATCAGATATATGTTTATGTATTTAGTAGAGGAAGGGCTTCTTGACCTGAGACTCTAATAAAAGCACACATCTAGTAAAAGTAACTACTTGAACATTTCTAACTTCATCTATGCTGCTTTGTTGTTGTTATCCACCAAAGATGTAAATAATAAATCAGGAGATCACAGCAGGTTTTCTGATGGGGTTCCATCCATGGTAAGACAGTACAGGAGAGCTCTCAGGGGAGGCAATGCCACAGCATCTTCATAATATATGACACTTGCACCTTTGCCTGTTTCCAGGTCACTTGTACCCATCCAGCTGGTGGGAGGCAGAACTGTGATGGGTCTTGGTTTTTTTCCCATGCCATGGTGCTGTGGAGTTTAGAAACGTTGTCTTTTACAAAGTCAGTCTGTTTGGCTCTCAGTGCAGAGATGTGCTTGGTACTGAGACAAATTCTTGTGTGAATTCAGATACTTATTTTTGATTCATGTAGAAGAGCAAGTCTGGAGCTGTCAGCTCAGTTTTTTTCTGAGTAGCAAGCTAATTCTCATGGACCTACCAGGTAAAATGGAAAGAATTTTTTTGTATGTATCTTTTTTTTTTTTTCCTGAGAAGTTTGGCATAAGATATATTAAAGCTTTTTTTTCCCAAGAAATCCTTGACAGTAATATTTCAAGACACATAAAAGCTGCAGCTAATTGTAGAGAATGTTTTATGTAGGAGTACCTTCTGTGTGTTCTGCTGGCAACACTTCAAATGTCTTTTTGAGGACTGGCACTTGGAGACCACAATTTAAGCTGATATTAGTGCCAGGAGTGAAAAGAGAATGATCTCCCACTCCTTAATCTGCAGGATAAGGAGGATGAATTTTCACAGCAGATGAGCCTGTACTTTTAGTTCAAAGCAGCTACATTATGCTTGTCTCCTCACTTCATTTTTGGCTCTCACTTTAAGGGCTCAGCACAAAACTTGGCTTTGCTGTTTTGTGAATTCATTCTTTATCAGTATACTCATTTGCATGTACTTTCCCTCCTTTGGAATCATATTCTTTTGGTGTAAAATATGTTACCAGTACTTCCTGTGCTGGGTTTCTTTTTTTCTGTGTTAGTTCCTTGAGCATGTAGTGAACTTAGTAAATGTAATGAAATGTAGTGAATTTAGTAAAAAGCCAACTTAATGTGGGCCAAAGAGTTGCCAACACTCTTGAGCTGCTGACCCATCCTGTTTTGACTGGGACTTGGGCCCCTCCATCCCTTACCAGTATTTGGTGCCCCCAAGTCCAATCTGAGTCAATGTGTCTCATTGGCATCCAGGATTGTCTGAAGCCATTTAAAATCCCAGGTAGTGCAGGAAAAACAACAGAAAAGCAGAATTCTTGTGTCATGAGTGGCAGGACAAAGTCTGACAGAAAACTTGGTGCTTATACACACAGAGAGGAAATTAAGGAGGTTTGCATTGGCTGAGCTGAGTCTTTCTTATACAACTGGTGTAAAGATGCATAGAAAAATTTGGAGAGGAACAATATTGAAGGTGGCTTTAGTAGACTGAATTTCTGCCTTCCAACCATGCTTCACTGGCTTGCTGTGTCATGTTCAAAAGTTACTTCTGTGAAAAACTTTACTTTTGTAGGGAACCTAATATGATTATGAAACCAGGGAAGTAGTCTGCCACAAATACTGTGGAGAAAAAGACATTTTTAATCATATGATAGTGACAGAAAATGCTGTAGAAGGCATTTGTCTGGTGATTGGTCTCTTCACTCTGCTAAGCTCTTTGTAGGGACATACCTGCAATAGACATTACTGTTCAGAAGTGTTTGTTTTCTTCTGTAACATCGTATCTGAGGAGGACAGTACATTGATGAGAGAGCAGTCACTTTGGGGGCAAGCTGTTGTAATGCCTGTTAGCTAATAAATGACAAAAAAATTTCCAAGTTATATAAAACATTTGGACAGTCAGCATGTTGCATCTGGCTTTATCCCTGTGCCGTCCCTGACCAAGGGCCATGTTATCTGTTGGCCGTCAGGGTCCTGGACCAAGACCTCTTGTGTGTCTTGCTTTGCACCCCATGGGAAATCCTGCTACACCAAACCTGAAGCACCAGGGTTTGGAAAACAGAACTTCCATGCTGTTGTCTTGAAGTGTGGATAAGACAAGAGGCATGGGGAAGAGAGAGTTTAAAGGTTGAAGAGCTGTGTGGTAGCTGCCACATGTAAAACAGTGGTGGCTCCTGCATGTGGGTGGAAGGTGCTCAGAATGTGCAAGAGAGAAACCAAGGATCAGTCAGTGTGCCATCTAGGAGCTGTGGGAAGGTTTAGTTCATTTTACATTTCAAGGTTTTCTTAGTAAATATAAGAGAGGTGATCAGTGTGTGTGAATGTTAGCTTTAAATCTAGGTCCTGATCATCCTCCCATGCTTGTAGGAATGGGAATTAATACTTGTGGGCTATGGAGATGAATTTTGCAGTTTGCCTTTGTGAAGGGGAACTTATTTGGGCCGTGGAAACAGGGTCTGAAAGAGGAGTGCTTTGCTTCCCAGTTTTGGCATCTGGGTTCATCAGAGATGGCCCAGGAGAGCAATCGATGGCAGGATCCAGAGAATATCACAAAACAGGGATATAGGCCCTGCAGCCTGTGGACCAGCGGGCAGAATGGAGTCAGAGCAGTGATATTGTTCCTCAGGTTGAAGATCAGAGGGGCTGCTGGTGGTGTGTATTCACTATCACTGCTTTTAAGGCAGCTGAGGGCTTCCAGACCAGAGCTGTGGTAGGTAGCCTACAGTTCAAAGCTGAGTGTTCAGTAGAGAAGTGTAGAGAATGAAGCTGCAATTTCCTTCTGTCTTTGTGTAGCCAGTTAGGTGGTTTTGAACAAGAGGTGTTTATTGCTTTAGAAATGCTAGGAGATGCAAGAAAAAAAAATTCCACATTTTCTATTTTCATATATGTGGATTTATAAAGGTGATCAGTCAGGGGCAGTTCTCCATCTCAAAAAAATTCAGATGTGTTACTGTGGTTGTAATGCTTTTGTATATTATTCAAATGGCTCAAGACTGTAGAACAATTTTGTGGAGTCAACAGTGAATTTATTAGGGCCTGAAAATGGTTTGAACCTCTCTGGAAACACTGAAAAAGCAACCTGCAGAGATCTTGCAAGGGTGACTTCCAACCAGTTGAATATATGCAGTAATTTTTCAGAGGCTTGTAACAGGCTGATATCGTGCTGTACTCATTTGAAAGGTGTTTGACATGGATGCGTTTTTAGCTCTGCTGCCTCAGTTAAGGACAAAATTTGTCCATAAAAGGAAAGCAGATTTTTCTGTAGTTAATGCTGTTTGCTTCTTTGTGATTGTAGATGCACTCCTGTCTTCCCAGGTGAATGTTGAGCATCTGTTACTTTGCAGGGGGGAGGCTGGAAAACTGGGAGGTTCTTGCTGATGGCTGGATGAGGCTGAATGTGCCTCCAGGACCCTGGCAAGCACGGACACAGGGATTGGGGGGGGGGGGCTTAGCTTTTCAGGTGTAGGTAGACTAGAGTGTAAAGGCTGCTGTCGTATGGCCTAACTCCACAGTGCTGTGATGTGAACAATTTGTATCTGTGTTTTCCTATATATTTCCTTTAGACTGAGCTGTGGAGCATTGCATTATTTATTCATTCATGCTAGCTTTTTGTTTCCTTTTTTCTTCCCTTTCCCCCTAGATTTATCAAGTTCAGAAGGTAGGGCTTGCTCTCAGTCATTCTTGTTTGCATGTGTGTGTTCCCATGCATGCAAGTCCTGAAGGTCATCGTGCATGTGAACTGCTGGTACCTGGAATGCAAAATAGCCCCAAGGAGATTTTGCAGTGAGGGAGAGAGCATATATGCCTTCAAGCCTATACTTTTCTACCTGTTTTAATATTTTTTTTCTTTTTTTCTTTTTTTTTTTTTTTCTTTTTTTCTTTTCTTTTTCTTTCCTGGGATGTTTTTATTGCTTGATGAGTGATAAATGTGCTTTAAACCCACAGCCTGTTTGTTTTGTTCTGGCAAGCCAGCTGCACGTTTCACTCGCTTGACCCAGCACTGTGTGTGCTTCTTGGAAATGCTGTTCTCCTCTGGATATGCATGGAAATGCTGTTCACCTCTGGATGTGTGTGTGTGGGTGTGTGTGTGTGTGTGTAGACAGCTACTCAAATCATGTGCTCTGGTATTTAATCCTGACCCCATAAATCTGGTCACAAATGTCTCTTACTCTTGACTTTATTTGAGGAGTTGACTATGTACTGAGTGACTCAAATTGACATCTGCCCATGGATCAACAGGCTTGTTATCAATCTCCTTGATAGCACCTAATTTAATCTTCTGGTGCATACACAGCCCTGTGGGATACAAGGAGGTTGTTTACTGCTGGTGTACTGACATGGATGAGAAGATAAGTGGGTTAGGCTCAGCCTCACGACATCCCTGTGTGAGTTTGCAGGTCTAGCATTTTCACTATCACTTACTGATCTGGAATTCTCTCTCAATGGTAGAAATGTCATCAATTATTTAATTGCAATATCACTTTTCAGGGTAGAAGGCAACTTGAGTCTGGCAAAGTCTAGCTAAAGACCAAGTGAATGTATAAGCAGCATTTCTCCCTTTAACCCTTGCAGCTCCTCAAACCCAGTAGAACAGAATGGGTGGCTTGGTGAAAGAAATGGGGTGTGGATGAGGGGGCAAAACTTCTGAGGCTTCCAAGTGTTGCCTGTTGAGTCCAGCATGAAATGTGGGGTTTATAAGACTAAATTAAAAAATAGTTCTAAAATAAAAAACTAAAAATAGTTTCAGTGCAATTGCATTCATTAACTTCTCTGGTAATTCACCTGTATCAGGAATAGTGTGTGCATCAGGAGAAGGGAAGTGATGGTGCCCCTGTACTCAGCACTGCTGTGGCTGCACCTCAAGTCCTGTGTTCAGCTCTGGGCACCTCGCTGTAAGAGAGACATTGAGGTGTTGGAGAGAGCTCAGAGAAGGGCAACCAAGCTGGTGAAGGGTTTGGAAAACAAGTCCTGTGAGGAGAGGCTGAGGGAACTGGGAATGTTGAGCTTGGAGAAGGCTGAGTGGAGATGTTTCTCCTCTCTACAAAGGAAAGGAGGATGTAGCGAGGTGGATGTTGGCCTCTTCTCTTGAGTAAATCATGATAGGACTACAGGAAATGGCCTGAAGTTCTGGCATGGGAGGTTTAGGGTACATTAAGAAAAACCTCTTTACTGAGAGAGTAGTCAGGCTCTGGAACAGCCCACCCAGGTAGGTGGTGGAATCACTATCCCTGGAAGTATTCACAAAAGGTGTAGATGAGGCACTCTGTAACATGCTCTAGTGGGAGGGTGGTGTTGTGTGTTGTTTGTTGTGTTTTGTTGGTTGGTTTTGATTGTTGGTTTGGGGTTTTTTGGCTGTCTGTTTGGCTGTTTGGTTTTTGGTGTTTTTTGTTTGTTTTGTTCTTTGTTTTTTTGGGGGGGCTGCAGTTGCATGCAGTGATCTTAGAGGTCTTTTACACTATCCTGTAATTTATGTGATTCACTTTTGGGGGATATTAAGCATGTAATTAAATACTTTTAAATGGTGAAGGAAAAGACTTAAGTGGAAATTAACTTATGACATACCTCGTCTTTTAAGGGGTATTTCCACATCTCCCTTTTGCAAGACTGAATTCAGAAGTCTCTGTTAGAGCAGGAAAAGGAAGCAGCAGACCTTAAAATTACCAGCTTGTTTATGAATCCTTCCTACATGTGAGAAAGGATTCTTCATTTTCATAGTGTATATTTTCAGCTGATTTCTAGTATTAGAATGTGTTATACATCTCTTGGGGTGTGGAGGGGCAAACCTTTGTTTACTACAAAGCATGTAATTGGTATGTTCTGGTCACATATATGATCCTGAACAGAGTCCAGATAATTTTGAAGGGTCATTTTCAGGAGATGATGTCCTTAAAAGTTAATTTTACCACAGGCTGTTGTGGGTATTACACTTCTGCCTGGAAGTAACTGCCCTGAGCTCTTACAAGGAAGTGTGTAGTGCTCAAATAAATAGTGGTTCATGTCATGCACTCTAATTCAGCAAAAATTTCATATGTGTGCAATCTGACTTTGTATAGGGGTGTTACATGTACCTGAGCACACACTGAGATGCTTTGCAGGGAAAGCAGGAAATGTGATTAAAAAACTTGGTGAACTGTTGCCTCTTTTCCTTGTTACAGAGAGATGTTTGATTCCTCCTTAAGTCTGCAGCACAGTGAATAATTTAGGAAGAACCCTGAAGTGAGAACAGACTGATAACACAAAGGTGTTCTTTCTAGTTTATTAATAACAGTGAATGAGGTTTTTAAGGGTGAAAGTAAACTTACATTAGTACCATTGAATGAGTGCTAAGTGCAGAATATAATACAGAACAGGTTCTTGATTTTTTTATCATTACCTAAGTTTTGGCTGTTGATAATCTGGCCTCTTCAAGTCTCTAGGAAAGCTGGCAAGTTGAGGCATGTTTTTATTCCCCTCAAAGCACCAATTACTGTGCTTCAGGCACCCAGGAATGTTACGGTCACCATTAGAAATGAAAGTGTCCTGAGACAAGATCTGAAATGCGTATTTGGGGAGAAAGAAAAGTCCTGCTAAACTTGAGAATTTTTGAACAATTCATTGTCTGGTGGAAATGCAAGGTCATTGAGAAGTTCCCAATGTTGTGCAAAAAAATTGTGAACTGAGAAACAGTTCTGAATAGGCAGTCTACTAAGAAAAGGCATGGCATTTAGTACTGAAATGAAGAGGTTTTTCCAGCTGTGCCTACACTGATGAAGTGTGTCCTCTTCTTTTTCATTGTTACTGACACCACCACTGTCAAGAAGCGTAGGCAAAAAGCCTTGTGCTCTGAAAAGGAGATCTGAATAAAGCAAATAAGAATACAGAATTAGTTGTATTGTATTGAGCTTGTCCTCTCAGTTTGACAAATTTAAACAGTAAGCATGATTTGGCAGCATTTTTCATCCCAAAACTGCTCTGTGTTTGGATCCCTTGTAACGAGGCTTGACTTAAATGGGTCAGGAATTCAAGACTCATTATGCTCCTTGGTTCTGTCCCCACAGCATTGATCTTTTGTGCTAATGAGGAAGAAGCAGCTGCTGAGTACCCTGGCAGTACCCCCAGCCCCACTCCCCTTGCCAGGCAGTGTTTCAGGGGGCAGGGGGCTTTAGTGGCACTCAGTGTGGCTTTTCCCTGGTATTTCTGTGTGTGTGGAGCTGTGTGGTTTGGCTGAAGCCTGGCAATGCACGTCTGAATATTCTCTGTTTGCCTTTCTCATCTAAATTCTGGTTTTTCCCTTTTCTGTCTGTAGAGGTATTATGGTCTGGATACTAAATGGGGAGACATCGAGCAGTGGATGGTAGGCCTTGATCGATGTAGCTAAACAACTTTTGCATGTGGAAGTTTTGTATAGTTTATAGAATTTGGAATGTATTTGAAATGTAAATTCCACTCTTATCACAAGGATCCTCACAGCTTCATCAATACCTGAAATGTGATCTATCATCAGCTTAAAACTGGCAAGGATTTGGCTAGAGCCATCTCTTTTTACAGAGCTCTGTCTCCACCCTGTAGCTTGAAGATTACTTTAGCATCTAGAGCTGTTAAAGCCCCTTGGGGTACAAGGAATATATGTACATTTTTGTTACAGTTTTTCTTCTCAAATCTGTTCTCAGTTAAGTTTTATCCAACTGTTTTCCATGCTCTTCAGTCACCTTTGTGTTACAGCTGCTATGGCAGCTGACACTGCAGTCTTGGATTTTACAGTTTGCTAAGCTGGTGAAGTTGGTACCAGATACAGACTTGACTATTAACAGCATGACTTTTAACACCTATAAAATAAGACGAAGAATTTGCTAAAGGGCTGGAAGACATTGACTTCGAATGTCTTTCAAATGTGATTTTATAAGCTTTACCAGAGATACCAGCTGAAAACTGTTGTTCATGGCCTTGTTCTACAAGCTGAATAATGCACCCTGAAAGAAACAAAACTAAACATCTGACTTCTAGTGTGGAAGATAGCTTTTCAAACTTCCTGATTCCCTGACCCTTGATAACTGATTGGCATAAATGCTGCTTTGCCTTATGCCTTTTTGAATGCCTGCTGCCATATGGAGCAACTATCCACCCAAGATACACCAGTCTTGCAGATAAGCCATTAAGTCTCTTTAAACCCTTGCTTGGTGAGCTTAGTTCTATATTATTAGTAGTTCCCTCACTTAGAAATCAGTTCACCTGTGCGAACCAGCTAACTACAATGCTGAAACTTTTTTCCCCCATTTTCTATCACTGTTGCTAAATTCCATGTAAAAAAACCCAATGCATCCTCCAGCCTTCCTAGTGTTAGCCCAGACTGCAGAATGCAGCAGTGGTGGGTGTCACAGAGGCTGTGAGCAGAGCACAGGTGCTGTGTGTGCCCCTCTGGGTTACTCACCAGAGACAATTGCCCTACTGCCTTATTTCAAGTAGAAGATTTTTTAAAGATTTAGTTTGAAGGACTGAAGGCTGGAAAGCTTAATTACAAAAGCACTGATTCCCAGATGCAGAGAGATGCACTTGAAACAGTTTTTTGAGATACAAATAGAGACATCACTGTGTCTCTATATTTCAAAATAAAGTCAATACTTTCCTGTAGCAGAATAACAAGGAGGGAAATAAAGTTAGGGTCACAAATGAGGGAAAAAGGGAATTTCTGACTTGACAAGGTGTCACCTTCCATTATGTGGTTAAACCTCACTGACAAACGTTGCTGGGGTGCTCTATGTCCTAGAGTATCTGTCCTTTCAAGACTTCACTCTTTGTTTTTCTGTCCTGCCTTGGTAGGAAGACAGTGAGCTTTATTCCCGTAGAGCCCGGAGGAATGCCTCGGTTAGTATCTACTTTTGCATTTTCTTTATAGCTAAACATTTCAAGTTGAGAAAACAGATCTATATGATATTTCCTTTTTAAAAGAAAAGACACCCCACACGCCCTGTCCCAGCTGAGTGAAAACCCCAAAGCCACTTCCTGAGTTCTCTGCCCTGGGAGGTGTTGCAGATGTGCTTGAATAAAGGGGAAGAAGGGGTGGGAAATAACCTGCTTGCTGGTTTTAATATGTGCTTATTCAGACTATGGGCTAAGAGCACAGAGCAGGGAGTACCCAAGCAAACTTGTCATTCACCCTGTAGTACAATGCTTGACAGTATTTCTTGGGCAGGGTATAATTTAATTTAACTTCTGCTTATAGTTTATTGTAATTCTTTTTAAAGGCCATTATTCTGTAAGTCTTTTCTTTGCTTTTGTTCCATCAAAGCCATCTGCATTTCCTCACTGTCTATTACTTGTGTTCTTTTCATTGTTTTCTTGTCTTTATACTTTTTTTTTGATAGGCTTTGGATGAAGATGAGCACACGTCAATAGGTAGCCGTGGAAGCCTGAGGGTTGGTAAAATGTACAATTTAAGTGTGCATGCCTGTGTGCTCATGTTGCTGTCCCCTGTGCCACCAAGCTGGCTATAGAACTCTGATAGACTTGTCCTTCCAAGGTCTTGCCATGTCTGTGTTCAAAGCTTACGGGGTGTTGTTTTGGGTTTGTTTGGGTTTTTCTTGTCCATGTAGGTCAGTAATTCTGTCAGCTAGGGGAGCTGTCAGGTCTGGATGCACTGGAACTCCAGCAGAGCCTGTGGCTCTATAGAAACCTTCCTGTTAAATGCAATTAACTGTTACTGTTGCAGGAAATACTTTTCCAAAATGTTGGTATCTGCAGACTCCCCCCCTGTCCCCATGAATGCCTTGCACCAAATGATGGCATTTGGTGAATGGTCTTGTACAGACTGACACTTGGGCTTGCACAGGTCAAGAGTTTTGGCAGAGTTTCCTTCCCTAATTCACTTGTCCTTCAACTGTAGAAGAAAGTAAAAGAAAGAAGTAAATGTTTGCCAATCTGAGCTGAAATTTACCCTAATGTATCTTTTATGTGCTTATTCGAAAGGGATTGATAAAACATACAATGATTATTTTTCTAGTGTGGGTTTACAGTAGATGCTTTTAGTAGTTTGACCACATCTTCCTGGCTGCTTGTGAAGGTTTGGTTCTTCCTGTGGGTCTCTACAAAGCAAAAAAGTAAAAGAAAAACCAACCAAACCAACCAACCACCAAACAAAAAGCAACAACCAAGCTAAAAAATTGCCTCTGAGGATTAAAGTTCAGTTTGGCTTCTGAGATATTTTAGCATGAAGAAAGCACCAAAACCTATTGTCTTGTGTCCACAAAGAGTTTAGAAAACTAGTTGGAAAATTTTTAATTATCTTGGGTTTTTTGTTTTTTTGATATTTGAAGGCTCCTTCCATAATTGCAGGATGCTGGTGTCATTGGCCTACAAGATTTTCATTTTCTGACTGTTGATCCTGCATGTTTGGCACTTGGGTTTGTTGCACTGTGAGGGGGTGATGGTGTCAGGGGTTGCTTTTGGAAGTTACTCTGCTTTTCTCTACAGGAAGTTTTCAATGAAATGAGCCAATACCAGAAATTTATTTCTCCCCAAAACTTTACCACCATCCTAAACTGTGTGCCTTTTACTCTGGATTTTCTCCTGGAATAATTTCTAAGTGGATGTCTGAACTGCTGTGGCCTGGTGTGTTGATTCCATGCTGGGCTGAGTACATCTCTGCCTCCTGCTGGGAGATCTTCAGCTGTGAGAGTGGAGGGAGCATCTTTAGTGGTGGTTCTGTGGCTCATCCAGAACCCTTCAGACTGCCCTGTCTCTCCTGTTTTCAGGAGTTTTGCAAACTCGATTCTCTATCACACACAGATCATGGACATCATCATGTGTCATCTGAGACATTTGAGCCTCTTCAGTCTTGTTCTTTTCTACTACAGGTGTCCTTGTTTGCCCACTTCTCAGCTCTCTGTCTCTAATCTGAGACCATCCAACAAGAATTATCGTTTTATTGTTAATTACTCGTGACGGAGTTTGCACATTTTCCTTATTTTGTTTGTTCCTAATTTTTTTACATCTGGCTTTGTGCATTGTTAAAGTTCCTTAGCTGTGATTTACGTATCTGGTTTTTTTGTTTGTTTGTTTTGGAGCATTCTTTTTATTGCCATAACTTGTTTCAGTGTTTTCCTTTGTATTCTGATTTTTCTTTTCTCTAATGCCCTTACAGTCTCATCTGCAAAATGCCAACACCTACCCAGTGGTAAGAATAGTCTGCAAGTTGCAGTGTGTGTTAAAAACTAATAATGAAGAAGAAACTAACACCAGTTATGATAGCTAATGGGAGATTAGGGATGAGCTAAAATGATCCTGATGTACTTCATGGTCTGTGATGTAAAGATGCTGCTTCCCTTGCCTACTCTGCAGTTCAGATGAGAAGTGCTGAATGATCAGAGTGATCCAGGCTGGGTTTAATTCAGTAATTACCATAGGACAAAGCAGAAGAGCTTTCATTTCCCCTGAGAAACTTTCTCTGTTTGAGTATATCTGATTTGATCTTAGCATAACTCTACAGGGGAATAAAACTCTCTCAAACTCACTCTGAATGTATCTAGCAAAGGTGACAGAACAAATATACTGACTGTCAAGGCTGCAGCTTGTGTATCAAGTGGTTAACTTTGCTTTGGAGGGCAAAATCAAACTGTGCAGGCAATAAAAGTTTGAGAGCAAATATTTGCATTGAACACATTAAGATAAAACTAATTTGTGGAAAAACAGAAATGGCACAGAAGGCAGAACACAGAAGTGTTGGAACTTCAAGCTCAGTGTACAAAATTTCCTCATACTCTTAGCAGTGCTGTGTTAGGGACAGCACTGTGATGAGACTGAGGTGTCTTGGATTCTGCAGGAAGCAAACTGCAGAGAGCAGTATTATAGAGTGGCTTTTTCACTCTCCTCCATTCCCTTCCCTGTTTCGAATGAGGAAGGTGATGTATCTATTTGTGAGTGACCCACATACAGAAATAGTTAAAACACATTTGGATTTTGCATGGATGCACTGATGATGGAAGTATAGACAGCTGGAAGTTCTTTTATTGACTCAAGCCAGCAAGCATAAATGATTTTACCCATGGCTACTAAATTTAATAGCACTATTATAACTTTTAACAATATTTCTAACAATTGGTAATTTGACGTTGAGATTTGATTATTTTATTTTTTTTTAATGTGTTTACTGAGCCATGCTTTGTGGAGCTAGAGGAAAGTTGAACTGATCCTTTTGGCCACAGATGCCTGGCTGTGGATGGGTTCACATACACTCACTGTTTTATCCTGCGTTCTTACTCGCACTGCAGGCTGGATTAGAGACTATGAGCACCAAAAAGAAAAACTACTCTGAAGCAGAATGTATCTTGAGTAACTGAGAGGTTTTTCCACCTCTTGATTAAAGGACAAAGAATATGTGCAAGTATCTTATGTATAAGAGGTCACCAGTCTAATGTGAAGGACACAGCGTAACAACCAGGATTTGTTGAGTCTCCAAGAATCCTCAGGATTATTTCATCTGCAAAGTGGAGTATAATGCAAACACATCAGTATTTTACATAAAGAGCATCTTGGAAAACTCAAAGCCTAACTTAAGCTTTAACATTGCACAGAAATAGGTAAAACTATTTAAAAATATATGTAGCAAAGGCTGCATCTTTTCATAGTTCTTTATAGTATCAGGGCTTTCCTAGCACATGTACAAATAGGGCACTGCTTAGAACACTTAAAAGGCAAACCTGGGTTGAAAGTAAAGAAAAATGTACTTTCACACAGTCAAGTCTTTAGGTGAATCTCATGGGAAGCAGTTCCAGGGAGGGAAAGAGGCAAAGTGAGGTACTGCTACTGCAGAGGAAAGGCTACTTATCACAGAAAGAGGTTGTCTCATTGGGATGGGGTTCTTGAGTATAATGGAAATCAGCAGAGAATTTCCTGAGAAGTGGAAGTAGTGGGGTTGAGAAAGAAGCAGCATTAGCCACAGTCGAAGGTAAAAAATGTTTTAAGTATAAATAACCATGATGGCAGTGACAAAGTTTCTCCATCCATTCAAAGCAAGAGGACAATGCAGAGAAGAATAGGGTCAGTTGGATGCGAAGAATAAGTTGTTGTAGCCTCTCCAGTATAGAGATTTATTTATTCTTTTTTTGAGATCAGATACTTAGCATCTTAATGTCACATAGAGCAAGGGCAAGCATGGTTTGATAAACTTGACCCTGTTCTTCAAGAATTGTGTGGAGCATTTGCCTTCAAAAATATGTGCTGGAGAAATAGAGTCATAATGACAAAGGGAAATGACCTGATCTATGGGGCTTCAGTTGGAAAGATACACTGCAAACTAAACAAATACATTCTGAAGTACCTGGATTATAAAAGAGGTAACCTGGATTTGTGGAAAATGAATAGGGTCAGTTAAACTTACTTCCCTAAGGAGGGTAGTTGTAGGGCATAAAGGAAGAACTTTAGGTATGACTGTGACCTGGCTATAAGATTCTTGGCATGTCTACATGACATTAAATGAAACCCTGAGTAATATCTAGTTGTTGTGAAAGAAATGTGCACTTAGTTGAAAAATAACTCTGCTAGGAACTGAAACAGCTGGAAAGGATCTTACCTGGTCTGTTTCCATCTAAGGCAGCATCATCTGTCTTTGAAGGTGAAAGCAGTTCTGCAGGAGTCTGTCTTTACAGCTGTCCCAGCACAGGGAGTTTCATGCAAGGTTAGGTCAAAAACACTGATGATGAATAGGAGACAACTTGTCAAAACTGAAAAATAAATGAATACCACATTTGGGTAAAACGAGATCTACTGTTACAAAGGAATTCTGCACAGGAATGGTTCAGATAATGATCTGAACTCACTTTTAGTCATTGTGACAATGCTGAAAAAATGCAAACTGAATTCCTTAGTGCACAAACAAAAGGATCAGTGAGTGCAATGGGTCTGCATGATGCTGCTGAGGCTGCACCTGGAGTGTTGGCTTCAGCTTCAGCTACTGAAGATTTATTTTAACCATTCTTCAATAAAGAGCTAGAGAAACTCGAGGAACCCACAAAAAACTAGTAAAAAGTAGAAAGAAGCCAAACTGTGTGAGAAAGCTATAGAAATATTTCACACCAGTGCTTGAAAAAAGAAACTGGGTGTTTGCTCTCCATTTGTGGTGATAATACTGCATTTCAGTAGAAAGTCTAAACTTTTCCCAGAAGTTGCTTTACCAGCTTGGGTGTAAACTGATTTCTAAGTTAATTTGTTTAATTTTTGATGGAATCCACTGTATAATGTATGAGAAATATTTTGCTTGGCAGTGGTTTCAGATTTGATTTAGTGAATTTTCATTTCAAGAACACATTCAAAGTTGGACTTTAAAAACTCATTTGAATAGAAATTCTATTTCCATGGGAAAAAAAACCAAACAACAATGCACCCCAAATACAGAGTGTTTCTCATTTTTTATGTTAAAGCAGGCCTCATGAAGTGATGCCAGAATAGTGAATTGCTTGAGAAATCTGAGGTTTTTTTTTATTCCTGTCTCTGCTGCTGTAAGGACTTAAGAGCATCTCACCCTGATTGTGAATTGCTGGTTCTGAGCCTGTCTGGTTTTCCTCCTTTGAGAGAAAACACCTTCATGACAGCAAGGCAGAGCTACTGAGAATGAGGAAGGCCAGCAGAACCCACTGAAAGTTCTTACTGAAATATTATATTATAGTAATATTATAATAAAAAGATAAAAATAATTTTTGTAATAATATTAATATGAAAGTTTCATATTAGTGTCTGGACTGCCACGTGAAATACTGGAATGTGCAGATGGTCACTGGGTTTAATTTTGATGTAATTGGAGAAAGCTAAAAAGATTTCATGCATGTTTACTTAACTGAATTTCCAAATATAAACTTAGAATTAATTTTTTTTGCTACAATGTTCTGCTTTTTACTTGCTTAGTTGCTGGGAGGTCTTAGTAACTACAGTGTTGAAATTCCTTTTATTGTAGTCTCATGTACTATGTGTCCCCTTTTTGTCCTGTGTTCCCCTCCGAGAGCATTTGAAGAGGTAGGTACTATAGTGCAGAAACAATAGGGGAAGCTGAAATGTTTCTTAACAAAGGAAAAAGGGGTCAAAAAAGGCAAGCAGGAATATCCTTGACATTTTTGGCTGGCATACAGGTACTGACAGACACAAAAGTGTTCGTGTGCTTGTGTTTGAAATCATGACCTAATCCTGCACTCCTCCTGTTCCTGGTGTCTGTTTGAAAAGTTCTGTCCCTGCCTTTGGTGGGTTTTTTTGCATCAGTTTCATTCTCTCCTTTTTTTTCTTTCTCCTTTCCTTCCATAACAGGCCAGTGGTTATGAGGAAGATCTGTATGGATCATCCCAGAGTAGAAAATCTAGCAGGGTTAGTAGATAATGTATATTGCTCTAAAATCTGTTGCTCTGTTTAATGGGGTAAAGCTAATTAGCAGTTCTTTTTCCTGTGGTTAAACAGGTTTTTTCCTGTCTTGCACATTGTGGATTTTGCAGTTTTTTCAGATGTGGAGGTGCAGCAATAAGCTATTAAAAAGAAACCAAAACGCCAAAAACTTTTCAATGAGTGGAAAGAGAAAATGAAATACTGTTGCCTTAACTGTTAAGAAAACAATAGGTCCTGTTGCTGCCACTCCTGCTGAACTACTTGAAAAATTGAAGGAATTTTGTAATGTTGTACTTCTGAAAAACGATGCTCTTATTCTTTAATGATGCACTCCAGAGCTTCAAGTACTGCAGGCAGAACAAAATATCTGTAAGAAAGTAATTCAGGGAAAAAAAGTTGTTTGGTTTTCATTTATATAATTTAAATCATTGTGGTATTAAGGTTTAGTGTATGCAGAGGAGGCTTAAGGTATGTGAAGCAAAATTACATCAACGTCATTAATTCCTTGCTGTTTTTGTTGATAAATCAGATTAATCATTATTTAGAAGGGGGATAAGAGAGTTTGGGGGTGACTTGAAATAGCTGAAACTCCAAAACCAGTTGACTCCAGTCCAGTAGCATTAATCTTTAGGAATACTCTCTCCAAAAGCCCTGGACTTAAGTCTAAACGTTGCCAAAGTAATAATGAAGAACAGAGAAGAGGCAAAGTTCTTTAGGTCAGGTAGGAAGTGATGAGTCTGCTGATAAATAGTTGTTTCCAAAATAGGTATCTAGTTTTAAGTTGCAAAATGGAGTGATGTCCACATGGAGATCCAGCTTTGTACACTGTAGCTGCAAAATGTGGTCCAAGTCCCATCTAACCAGGCTCTTGTAGCATGTTGGGTGATAGCAGTGAGAATATATGAGAGAATGGGAGGAGTTTAATTCTTTTCAGTGGAAAGAACACAAAAAGGATATTTTGTGCCTAAGATGCTGTAGGGATACAGGAAAAGCCTTTTGTTTATTCAAAATATCTCAGCCTTACAAATGGGACACACAGTTTTCACACATACATCTTTGTTGACCACTTTGACTCCCTGCAATTTGTAAGCACCTGATTTAGTTTTCCCTTCCCATTTAAAGGAATTTAGAAAATCCTTCATGTTACAAAGCTGAGTTCTCAAGGGTTTTGTTTGTTTGTTATTAATGCAGGCTTCCTACTACTCTGATCTGGGTCTTCACAACAGTGGCTATGCTTCCACATCTCAACCTTCTTCCCAGAATGGAAACTGGGTCTGTGGCTTGTGGCTTTTCTGTCCGGGACTTGTTCTGTCTTCATTTGGATAATACAACCTCTTGTACTTAGGAGTGAGTTTGGACCAATTGTCAAGATTCTCTGTAGTTCTTTTCAGTAAAAATTAAAAAAACAAAACCAAAACAACAAATCAGACCTTTTAAGATTGGAGTGAGTAATGGAAAGCTGTTTTAAAACATTTTAAAATTAGAGGAACTGGTTTTCCTTGCTGTACTTCCCTTTCTCTTATTTTGTTTGCTTTTGGCTTCAATTGGTCTTGAAAAATAAGGGGATCCTAAACAACTGAAGCTTTTTATTTTGAGTTGAGGCTACTTCTTTGCTCACTGTGTGAGCGTAGCAAACTTAAGACACTCCAGTCTTTACTAAATTCAGAATCCCTCAAGAGGTTGGATTGTCCCCTGTGTGCAGTCAGGGGAGCTTGGCCAGCCTGGCACTGGCCAGGCAGAGCTCAAGCAGTGGTCTGCAGCCTGCCTGGCGTGGTGAAGCACAAGGACATCACAAGGACATCACCTTGAGGTCCCTTGAGGTGGCCAGCAACAGGAGCACTGCGGATGTGGAGGAGGGGGGTGACTTGCAGCAGGGTTTTGCCTGCACGCTCTGGGCTGGGGACCACTGCTGGAGTATGTCTTGCACTTAATTATGCCAGATACAGTGTGCAGCAATTAAAGTCTATGAGTTTAATTGCTGCATCTTGTGAATGATGATTACTAACAGCAGTCATCTGTCTTACAGTGCTCTGACAAGCTACTCCCAATTTCTCCCAGAATTATTTGGATTTTCCCTGCATTTTTGTTTCACCGTCGAATATGCTGAGTTGGAAGGGACCCATCAGGATCATAGAATCCAATTATAAAGTAGACAAAAGATGATCCTGCAGCTGTGTGAAACACTTAAAATGTGTATCTTAAAACATTTTGGTCTTAGTATGTCATAGCTCTTTTTTCTGGCTTTGGTTTAAGTGAGGAGAGACACCCTCTCTGTCTGAAGGTGTGTGAGACAATAACAATGTAACTACCTGGAATTAAATTAGAGTGTTTTACTTTTGCATAAGGCAGTATCCTCCCTTCATTGTAGGAAATGCACGTGTCTGCTTGGTATTCTTAGTAGAGAGGGAATCAAGTTCTAATGCTTCTAGGGCACAGATGATTATTAGTCGCTATACTGAGTTTCCTTCTGTTCTAGTTTAAGAAGCCTGATCTCTTACTAAGATGGTTAGTTCTGCTGTAGGCACCATTTTTGTTTCATTTTCTATACAAAACAATTTTTGTCTTCCTCAGCCCGCCTTGTACAGTGATGCCCTGCCAACCAGAAATTACAGAGTTGGTTGAAGTAATGCTCTGAACACCAATACTAAAGCTACTCATCTTCAGCCATGCATGTGTGGTTTCTGATGCAAAGGGTTCAAGCTTTCTAACACAGGAACAGTGAAATGGCCAGGCAGGATGTTTCCAGGCAGGGCATCATTAGGCAGGATACCTCTGATTTATTGCAAAGGCAAACGAGAGGTGCTGCTGATAAGGTTTAGAGAAAACCCAGACTCACATAGTTCTGGTTTGCTTCATCAGCATTTCTCACCTTAGTGCAAAAATTCAAGTCCTGGGGCTAAAAGTGCCCCGTGAACAGGATTTTGAACCTTTTTCTCAACAACCCTCACCCACGACCACCAGGAGACAGTGTGCATGTGGAAATGGGTGGAATCTTATGTTAATGTCTCGTGGGAGATGATCTGAATAACCCCACTTCTTGCATGGAAATGTAATGGATATGTATGACCTGTAAGGATAAGAGTGTAAGGGGATAACCAAGTGGTGTGTTTGTTGGGTGGATCTATCCCCTGTGCACCCAGCACAGTAATAAAGAATAAACATTACTTAATAGTCTCAATCTCTGTCACTATTGAGTTAAACCAACTTTCTCAGCTTCAACTCTTACAGCCTTTGTTGTTCCTCTTGGGTCCACTTGTTTCTCACTCTGGTGTCTGATCCATCTGCATGCATGTGTGCAGTGCTGTTTGCACAGACCTGGGCTTGCTGATCCTCCCTTTTATTCCTGTCTGTGGCACCACTGCTCATGGGGTTGTGATGCTGCCACAGGCTTCTCTCTGGATAGAGGCAGTTGTCTGCAGTTTATTTCACTACTGGAGGGTGCAGGAGCAGTCCAGAGAGGCAACATCAATTTTTTCTGGTTGTACAACAGCCAGCAAAAAACTGTGTGAAAGTTTCTGTAAGCAAATTGAACTGCTCTTGTATCAACTATCAAATGAAATTCTCAGATTTTGTTTTTCCTCAAAGCTTAAAGGTAGTTACCTACTCCCCCTGTGTTCCCTGAGCCATATATTTATATGCTGCAGACAGTCTTGAAATACGCATCTTCCATCTCTTTTACTTTATTAGTAAACTGGCCAGTAAAGGAAGTTTGTCAGGTGTGAGTTTTCCCCCAGATGGCCAGCAGTTAAGGTTGAACAGATTTCAACAGTTTAAAAATTCATGTTCTGTTGTGTTGGTAGGCAGTGCAAGCAGTTGAATTGATGACTGGGAGAATGGTCAGAAATTCTTGATTTTGTGATGAACTCAGGGTTGCCTACAGAAGGTGTGCCTGGCCTTGCACATTCTGCTCATTCCTGTGTCCTTCATGCTGCACCTTGTTAGCTTGTAATGCTCCAGACAAACCAATAACCAGGTCTGCCAGTCCTGTTCTGACTCAGTCTGTTAATTATGAGCATCTATGTATGAAAAGAGCATATACAGTGGGAGTTATTGGTATGGTGCCTCTGCTTCTCATGCTGTAAGATGTATTCTGTGTCCAGTTCTGGGCCCCTCAGTCTAGGAAGGATATCGAGGTCCTGGAGTGGGTCCAAAGGAGGGCAACCAGGCTGGTGAAGGGACTCGAGCAGAGACCCCATGAGGTGAGGCTGAGGGAGCTGGGGCTGTTCAGCCTGGAGAAGAGGCGGCTCAGAGGAGACTTCATCACTCTCTACATCTACCTGAAAGGAGGGTGTAGCCAGGGGGGTGGTTGGTCTCTTTTCCCAGACGACTTTCAACAAGACAAGAGGGCACGGTCTTAAGTTGTGCCAGGGGAAGTTTAGGTTGGATATTAGAAAGAATTTCTTTACGGAGAGGGTGATCAGACATTGGAATGGGCTGCCCAGGGAAGTAGTGGATTCTCCATCCCTGGAGATATTTAAAAAGAGACTGGATGTGGCACTCAGTGCCATGGGCTGGTAACTGCAGCGGTAGTGGATCACGGGTTGGACTTGATGATCTCTGAGGTCCCTTCCAACCCAGCCAATTCTGTGATTCTATGATTCTGCATTTCCCTGCTGTCTTGTCTCTGTCCCCCTCTGTGTGTACCAGAACACAGCCTTATGTGGGCCCAGGAACATTTAAGATGGATGTTGTGTGAGATTCATAGCCTGCTGCTGTAGGCACAACTATGAGCACCTTTTTTGTGAGCTTCTACCAAGTAATAAGCAGTGATTATTCTGCTGTTACAATGCCTGATCTCATGGAGACCATTAGCCAACAGAGCCTGGCACTAGGCACTTACCAGCCCCATGGGGAGAGGTTTTCAGCTCTGCCTTCCACTTGGTTTGCACTTGGGAAGATGGTACATAAAGTCCCTTCCTTCTCAAAGGCTTAATTCTTCTTTCAAAAATGAAGAATTATGAAGTTAAAAAACAAAATGAAAAAAACTTCCCCAGTGTTACATCATTAGTGCTTACCTGCCTGCATGAAGTAAAGGATTTTTGTGAATGTGTGACTTGCTTGGTTTTTTGTTTCTTAGATTTGTTTTCTGTAGCAATGTCTTGGGCAACTTCTGACAATGTTTTCGAAATACATGTTCCTGTGAGTGGAGTGCTCTGTCACTTGTGGGGAAAAACAGTATGAGTAATGACAATAAAAATTGCTTCATTTCAAAAAAGAGAGGCTGCAGTACTGCATTCCCATATTAGAAGGCAGGAAATGCCTTCACCTCTTTTCAGATGGGGCTTCTGTGTCATGGTGGCCATTTGTGTCAGGCAGTACATCAGCTGCTGCTGTTGTATCTGCTGGGGGGGAAAATAAGGCCAGTCTGGTTTTATTTTTAAATTCTGGTCTACGGGCCCACTGCTTATTCTGTCTTTGAACTCCTTTACTAGTTAAATAAAATAAAAAAAACACCTGAAAACAACCATATCCAATAAACCACAAACATTTTATATTCCTCTCTGTTCTAAATGTTTTAAAAATGATCTTTTATATATGCTTATATATCTTCCTCTAAACTACATCTAAATACATGATGGAGTGTAAAGCTGCTACTCTAAAATATGTGGGGGGGTAAGTCTAAAATGTGTTTCCAGAATAAGTTTTAGTTCTGTTTTCCTGACTCTTCAAATTTTCATTTCCCCTCTCTACTTCCACTGCATTATAACCTCTGGAAACAAAACAGTGTAGCTGCACATTCTTTGTCCTTGTCAGCAACAAGTCAGCCCTTTCTGTTCTGCACCACTGCCTAGATGTTTGCCTTCAAGGATTAAAACACTTTCTTTGGCAGGAAATGAGGACTGCAGGTGTTGGAAAAGCAGGATGGATAGACAGTCTTCTGAGATGGTCTCTTTCAGCTTCAGTCATCACGTTGATTGGTGTTTCTTTCTTTGCCCTGTAGAGCATTTTAAATGCTCACTATATTGGAAACATGGGGAAAAGGATCACCAGAGAACTTGAGAGGTCTTGAAGAGTAGTAGGATTGAGTCTTTTGTATTGAGACTAAAATTTGTTTTATTGTGACTGGTATATTAAGATATGTAAATAAATCATTAGTATTCTGTCATTTTAAGAATTGAATCAACACTCCATTCGTTAACTGAAATTACTGCTTGCCTTAATTTTCAGATTAACATTCAAGCTGTCTGTTCTTTGACTTTCACTGCTATTTCTCTGTCCAGCTGCATGTCACCGTTTTTGTAGTTAACTCCAGATGTAAAGCTTTAAGTGTTCTCTCACTTCCCAACTCTAATGCTTTTCTCTTTTCTCTGTTTGCTGTTCTTGGTTTTCCTGTGGCAGCCTTCTGAGTACAGCTCTTACCTTGGGTCAGGATCTCGGGCATCCTCCAGAGCCAGTTCTTCTCGGGCCAGTCCAGTGGTGAGCTCCTCTAGCTTTCTTTTTCCTAAACTGTTTAATTCTGTTCTTCAAAGTCTCTTTTGTACAAAGAGGTCACTGTCTCTTCTGATGGTTTCTTCTGGTATTAATTGGACCTCTTGGGCAATGCTTAAGACAAAAAATGGGTGAACTGAATGACGAATTACAAAACCGAAGTAATTTCTAAGCAGATGCACATGTTTTACAACAGAAGTACATGTTGGACTCACCTGGCAATGTTTAATTTTTTCTCAGTTAGGCATAAAGCACAATGGCAATGGTACAGTGAAAAAGACTGCATTTTTTGCTGCTAGAGCCAGATCTCCTTCAGTTATTAAAATCAGGAGACCCTAAACCTTACTTCAGCATTCAAGTAGTTTAGTTTCTCTCTATTCAGTAGTATTTTGTTGTCGTGCTGCAGAGCTATCCAGAGGCTGGATGTGGACATATTTGTTAGACTGCAGATGACCAGGCACTGCTGAGTTATTACCATGGTGAAGTGTTAGGATTACACAGACCCAGTGTGTTGGAGCTATCGGGAATTCCCCAGTAGTCACGGCTGAGCAAGACCCTAGTGCTAAAGGCTTTTCCAGCCCCTGTAACTATAATTGACAAGGAGATTTCCTCTGATTTTTACAAATATAAAGTATCTTTTTTTAAAAAAAAATTCTTTTTTTTATTATTATTTTTTTTCTTCTTCCCAATGGCATATTGCTGCTTTCTCTTTGTGACAGTTTACAGCTCTGAGTACCTTTCCTGACTACTTTCAGGCCAAGGCCTGATAGCATGATGACAGTAGCAAAGAGCAGTAGAATGTTTTTCAGAGGAAATGTGAAGCTTGTAGTAAACTGGTCTGTAACAAAAATTATTCTTACTCGTTCTCCTGGGACCTGTCATGTTATCCTCTACATCCCCAAGATACAAAGTGATGAGGAAGGTGATTATTAACACAGGTGCTTCCCTAGTCGTAACATTCTGTGGTCTTTGTTGCTTTGCTGAGTAGCTGAAGCTTAAATGCTGGAGTTGCTGTCCTAAGGAGTAATTAAAAAGGAGTACCTGGACAGTCAAAGAAGCTACCACAGCATGCAGCCCAGTGAGCTGTAACATGAACACTGGGAATGTTCCTCTTCAGTAAACACACACAGTCTGCCCTGAAGGGTTCTTTGTGTCTGATGTCTCCCCCATCATACTGGTTCTCCCTTCAAATGTAGTGTGTGTGTGGGGGGGTTCACCATGGTCAGAACTGTGTAGTGGGTCTGCATCACAGTGGTGAACAGGGAATCAGCCATCCACACAGGATTACTTCTTGTCATCAGGAAGGGAATAGGGGAGCCTTGTGATCATCAAGTGAGTGCTCTCCTGAGTGAGAGAGAGGAGTAAACTGGCTGGAGGAAAAGAAAATGCAATTCCTGGAACAGAGCAATGTGCTCTGAAGTATTGGTGTTTCTTAAATATAGATAGAAAAACTTTTTAAAACGATGATTTTTAAAAAAAATTAATCTCATCAGCTTATGTGTGGTAGCTGGTGAGTTAGAAGTATTTTGTTAATCCCTGAGCTATGTGGTTTTTGCAGTATATATTTTACATTGGTAATACATCATAAATAGCTTTGCAAAGTGAATTTCAAGTCTCCTTAAAGCAAAAAAATCAGAATAACCAGAGATTCCATTGAAGTTCTGTAAGTGCAAGAATTGGGTACCCATACATTGATGTTTGTTTCCGTTGTGTGGGTTTTATATGCAGTCTGAGTCATTTCATTAAGTTGTTTATGCTAATTACAAACTGCAGCTTGCTCCTCCTGGGAGATGTAAGGTGCTTTTTGTCTTTGAATTCTCTGTTTACATTTTTAACTGTTTGTAATGCAGGGGGGTGGAGATGGTTTACTATGTCAGCACTGACACTGGAGAGATGCCAAGCTGAATCTACTCTGCAAGGAGACAACAGGCCCTACATACACAATAGTATTTCTCTGAAGACAAAATAATGGAAGAGGGAATGCTTGGCTCCTCTGCAGAGAGAATCTTTCCTATTAACTCTATCTTAATAGACAGAGTTAATTAAGACTGTCTTAATCTTGTGATGTCTCAGTCAGTGGGCACAAGCAGCTATTGTATAGCCTAACGAGGCAGACTGATACCAACAGCAGTGTGATCCTACCAAGTGCAAGACTGAAAATGCAGTTGCCTCTTAGCAGTCCTAAGGTTGCACATTAATTAATGAACAGTTGTGGATAGCTTTTTTTCATTTGAAGGAGCTTATCGTGTTCTCACCAGAAATAAAATTAAGGCAATTAGACGTAATTTTCATGGAAGCACTTACCAGCATGCTCAAGCTTTGCCTTCTCTTATCTACACTCAAGAGATTTACAGTACTTTTGTATCCTGACCAGCTGCTGGACGCCTGAGGGTGCTTTTGGCCCCTCTAGAGTGTGGATTTGCTGCAATGCTAACTTGCATTTCAGAGATCAATAAGTTTGTTTAAGCAATGACGTTTGGCATAACGCTCGTTCCTGAGCAATGATACTTCTGACAAATCCACTTCAGACCTGCCAAAGTTCAGCAGAGATTTCCCTCTACTGACTTCTAAAGGCTTATTGCTAATTGCTAGTTTTAAGGTGGCTCTCACTGGAAAAACACACAGGAACCCTCTGTGTTACTTCCAATTATTAAGATTGTAGGAGGGGTTACATTGACTGCAGTACTTTTTTTTAATTCCAGATTTTGTAGGTACCATCCCATGTTCAGCACTACTTATTGCAAGAATTTTTCTTACCTGTGGGTCATATTTCCATTTCAAATTCTGCTGTACTACTTTAAGAGCAGGAAATGATGTTAATATGATTTGTCACCCAAAAAAACCCCTTGCTTTTATGAGGAAGTTGAAGTGCAAGACCTTAGGTGGAGCTGTGCAGTGACAGCCAGGCACTAAACACACTGAAGCTGGTTTTGTACCTGAGGTTTTTTTGTGGTGCTACCCAACTGCAAGCACTTCATCTTCCTCTCTAAGCAGGCTGGGAAGCTGGAAATTGTGCCTTAGTCCTGATTCCTCCATCAGTTTAAAGATATGGATAATTTTTTTCTCTTTAGTTGCAGCTGGGGTGTATTGTTTAACTACTCCAGAGTCTGTGGTCTTTTCAGTAGGTGCCTGAGAATCATCTTGTTGGATGTGCTGCTGTAGTGCTGCAGGGGCTCTTTTTTGTCCTGAACACTCACCAGAGGCAGAGAACTTCAAGAGTTAACCTACTAGCTCACTGCAGAGGAGAGAGAAATAATTTTTCAAACAGTATACTAAAATGTTTTATTATATATAAAATATAGGCAATATATTAATAGAGTAAGATGATTTTGCTTCTGTTAAGTTTCCATATGTGGTAAGCCTGACATTTTTGTAACATGATTCAGGATTTATTCCAAAATAATTGAATATATATAATAATTCTTGTCAGAAGAAGCTGAACTCTGATCCCACTGTACTTGCTTTGCAGAGAGCAACCTATTCTCCTTGCCCAGACACAGATGTGTGTGCTGGAGTTCCTTGGAAAAGGACTTCTTTTTCCTGCTTTTTTAATGCACTCAAATACAAATTGCCCAAATTGTTGGTGAAGAGGAAGGTAATGTGTGATTAGAGACAGACTATGTGGAAACTTAAAATGGCACAAAGTTGCAGAAATCAAAGGTTTAGTATCATTAGGAGAATTCCTCTTTAGATCTCCTTTTCTAGCAAGTGTTCTGTTAGTCCTTTTATTTGCACATACATTTGTAAGAAAGTCTGTGCTCATAACAGTACTGTGAAGGTGAAAAGGTGAATTTCAGTCTGTTTAATCATTCCGGTATTCTTTATTGAATGATAATACCAAAGATGAGTGTTTTGGGCAAGAATTTTGTGCTGCTTCAAAGAAAAATAAACATTTTTTTTTCCTGACCTTTCTCTGATTTCTTACTGTATCAAATGCCAGAGGCCTTGTTGGGACTGAAGAAGGCTGAAAACCTAGAGTTCCCTCTGGTGGCTGACTCCTGTTGGAAAGCACGATGCATCTTTTTAAAGGAATGATAGTATCAGTCTATCAATCCAAAGACAAGCAGAATGAAAACTATGTAACATTCATCTAAAATAGGCTTCTGTCTTTGTTACACTCTTCACATCTTTCGGTGTTAGGACTGCCACCTAACCATAAAATTATATCCAGCATTGGAATGGGCTGCCCAGGGAAGTAGTGGATTCTCCATCCCTGGAGATATTTAAAAAGAGACTGGATGTGGCACTCAGTGCCATGGTCTAGCAACCGCAATGGTGGTTCAAAGGTTGGATTCGATGATCTCTGAGGTCCCTTCCAACCCAGCCAATTCTATGATTCTATGATATGCCACTGATTTTTTGCTTAGAACAGTGATGTGTAGCAGGAGGCATTTTTGTAATGAAAGGATACTGTATTAGAATGAGGATTTTCTCAAAAGAGATTAAATTATTAGAATTTAATATTGAAGAAAATTACAATTGTAATCAATGTCAGGGCTCCAAATGGATGTGGTTACGAGAGCATCACAAGGGGAAATGAAATCTCCTCTATTTTTGGTTTTTAAACCACACCCCAATTTTAGAAGCTTCTTAACAGCTTTAGTTATTAGAGATTATGCTGCCTCAGAGAATTATTAAAGATTGTTTGGCAATGAATGTTTACCAATCTCCACAAGTGTTCTTATTCCTGCACCAAGTAGAAACGTCCATTGTGTGCATATTTCTCACCACATTGTCTTGAACTTTTCCCCCCTTGTAAGCAGCTTTTGACTCGTGATACATCATTAGAACAGTACAAAGATTTGCTCCCTCCTTTATCTTATTAAAAACTGAGGTTGTACATTTTTGTCAGAAGAACTGTGTAAATGGCTTGGGGAAAGTTATATTTTCAGTTGTGCCCTGAACCTGTAAGGTAGACTTTGAAAAAGGCTTCACAGAAATTACTGGAAATAGCTTTGGGTGAGGGTGAGCATACACTGATCTTTGTAAATACAAGAATTTACACTGGCACAGCTGTCTTAATAAACAACACCACACTGCTTGGCTGTGGTAGAATGCTAAATCTGTCACTTGGAGCTGTCTGGCATGAAGATAATAGGCTGTTTGCTAAAGTCTGTTGTGTTTAGTGGGTCTGAACTGAAGTATCTGCCTTCATGAGTGACCTCTTGTTGCACGCAAAATTAGAAATTCAGTCTTTTTAAAACTTAGTTCCATTTTAGGTGGTGATACCTATAAAAAGATTCTGTTGTGAAATGCAACCTCTTACCCCTCAATAGCAAAGTGAATAATGATGAAACACTTGAGTTTAAATTTCTGCTCCTGGGAACTGGGTGGTTCAGCACAGGATAAAGTTGTCAGGATGTTTTCTATCAAAAGAAAAAAATCTGCTCAGGTTGTATGTAGGTTTTGCTCTGTAACTTTCTCTTAAACATTTATGCTGTCTGTGGTAATTTTCTAAACTCCCTAAAGCTACTTTGGCTGTTTTTTCTCTTCTAGACTAGTTTTAGAGCAAGATCTCTCTTCTGAATTAGTACATTCCAGTGAAGCACTGAAACAATAAAAGAGCTGTTTATTTAGACTTCGAACTGGTCCCTGATAATTAGCTTGAGCATCAGTTTTTGAAGTCCCAGTCTTGGATCTTTGTAGTCACAGTCACCTTTTGTCATCAGTGGAGAATACTTAGGTTTTAAACTTGATTTGCTGAGGGGTAGGTTTCTTCTTTTTTCTTTTTTCTTTATTTTTTGTGTGTGTGTGTGTGCAGTTGGGTTTTGTTTGTTTTTTCTCCCATTCTTCTTTCCAGAGTGGTGCAGATACAGTACAGTTCTTCAAGCCTAACTTACTACCTTTCTTTTTGGAATGGGAGAGGATGTGCTGGCAGGCTTCTGAGGTAGTCTTTTTTTAGTTAGGGTCCCTAAAAAATGAAACTTCAAGAAGCTCTCTTGGTCTGGAAATCTGTTGATCTTTCGGTCAAAAGCAATAACATCTCTACTTAAAGTAAATTGCTATTTCAGTTTCATTTGGGGCATATTTTCTGTTGTTCCAAAGTAAATAAGAGTAGTTGTGTGTCAGCACAGCAGCTGTATGCTGTTTGTGTCCAGAGAATGACATCTGGGGCTTTTAAGTTCACCCCCATGTAGGTCTTTGTATTTTTACATTGATGACTCAAATGAAACACCATCTTCATACTTGAAACACAGGGTTGTAGAATATGGAAAAAAAATATTCTTCTTTCTTATTTACTAGACTAAATATCTTTTTATCAATATATTCCACTTCAATAATACTCTACAATATTCCACTTCATTTCATACTGCTTAGAAATTTGAGGTGTGCTGTGAGGTGTCAGCCAGGACACTGCTGTGTTTTGAGTAGACAGAAATTGGTAGTGAGTCTTTTACAACTTCAAGAATCCTCTTTATGTCATATTCCTGCCTTCACTTGTCCTTTACTGTATAACAATTCCTTCTAAATTTTTGTTTTACAGATTGAGGAAAGGCCAGAAAAAGACTTTGAGAAGGTAAGAAGGGTTGTCTCAGTTATTCTGCCAATAGCACTTCTTTCACATTCTGGTAGGTGAAACTCACAATGAGTGTATACAGATCTTCTTGAAAATCCACCATGGGGCAAAACTTTTGCCCCATTATTTGACCCATCTACTGCTATATTTAAGACAAACTTTGAAGCCTTTGTGATTGGTTATTCAGGGGTTAAGTAGATTACCTTCAATAACAGTTTGCTGAAATTACTTTAGGCTCAGCCATGAGAATACTGGTTTTGTTTATTAGATTTTATTGTATTACATAAAAATAAATAAATAGTATCTAAGAAGAGGCAGATACTGCAGCAGGGAGAAACTGGTTTAATACAGAACCTCCAGGCCACTAATGCAGTTAATGTGGCTACTGCTACAGAATAGATAAATATCTATGAAAAGAGAGGAGGTTGAGGCCCAGTCAAATGCATCTGCAAGATGTATTATCACAAGTTTGAAAAAATCTGGCAAGATAACGTTAGCCCCTAAAGATTTTACTAATTCAGAATTAATAGTTAGAAGCTAAACCATGCAAATTCCTATTTCAGTAGTGTTTAAATACATCTGATCAGCCTTTTCTCACTAGTTGCCCTTATTAAATCTTGATATTTTAATTTTTTACTTAGAAAGTTACATTATAATCAAATTTGCATAATTTGGAAGTGCAAGGATTGGTGTAACACGTGTATTTCTTAAAAAAAAAACTAAAGCCAAACAAAACCAACATAAGTCAAATTTTTCATTTCATATCCCAAAAAGCTAAACTACAAACCCACAATGTAACTAGAAAAAAAATATAATAGTTGTTAACTCTGTGTGATTGTAGGGAGCACGTAGTATTTCCAGTTTATCAGCAGCTACCTTAGCCTCTCTGGGAGGGACTTCTTCACGAAGAGGCAGTGGGGATACATCCATCTCAGCTGATACAGAAGCATCTATTAGAGAAATTAAGGTAAGAAATACTTGAAACAAGCATAAATGCTTAGGAATCTGTCTCTTGAATGTGGCTCTTTTCATCAGAATGTTCTTATGCCTCGCATTTGATAAATTAATAAACAAAGGTTTGCTTAAAGTAGTGCTGTTATTCCCAATATGTACTATAGAGACTGGCAGTCAGAATTGGAATGGGCAGGCTAATATCTGACTCTCCCCTGCATTATTATATAGAATAATATATCTGAAAGACATTATTAAACATGCCTAAGGCTTCTAAACACCCTTCCAAAAAAACCCTAAAAAAACAAACAAAAAACCCTCTGTCTTGTATCCCCCTTTTGGCAGTTCTGATAAAGTGAGTTGTCTTGTGTGAATGAAAGGTGAATATTTTTATGAGAGAGCTGCTGCTGGAAAGCTGGTGTGTAATGCAGGAGTTTTGGGTCAAGTCCTCCAGTATATGACAGCACATCAAACCAATTAGAATACACACATCTCATCCTAACCTAATGACATGGGAAAGGGGCACTATAGAGCGTTTTGAGGATTGAAATAATACCAGAAGCCCTGCACTTACTGAATGTTAATTTGGGGAGAGGACTGTGTTTTGTAATCTAATTCATGATTCCATTAAGTTAGACACATCTGAGTAGCAAAACCCCATGCAACTCAGTGTTTGTAAAAGTGAGTGCTGCTCTGGGTAGTCCACAGCCAAACTGCTTTTTTGTAGTCTTTGTTTTTAGTGCTCAATTCTGAAAGACTATTTTAAAATAGGGAATCTGAATTCTGTTAACTTTCATGTATATGACTTACAACTCCTGAAATGACAGCCAATGAGTACATCTGGAATTTGTATTAAGACCTCAGATAAAAGTGGATCTGTCCCAGTTTCAGCACTATAAAAGAGGTGGAAGATAGCTGTGTACTGGTGACCAAGGACAGAAGATAGACACTGAAAAAGGACTGTGGTTAAATACAGTGTGACTGTCCTTTTTTTACAGTCTCTTGTACATCTCTAGTAGAGCCTGTCTTTTGCCTGCTTTGGTAGCACTTAACTCCTAATACCAGAGTATTTCAAAGAGGGTGATAATCAGCCAAAGGGACAGAGAAGGGCTGTGTGGCTGGGACTCGTAATTTTTGGAGGCTTTGAAACTAGATCTCTGTCACATCCTTAATATTGAAGATTTCCTTTTTGCAGTCAAGAAGAGCAGAATTAGCATAAACTTCTAACCAAGAAATTTCATTGTCTAGCAACACTTCAGGCTAGGATCAGATGGCTTAACCTGTGTGGTAGAAATATTTAAGTAAGAGCTTTGGATACCTGCTTTTCCCTATCCCTGTGCTTCTGCCCATTGCTCTCAGTGGCATCATTCACCTTTCTCACCATTTCCCTCAGGATATCTATGAGTTAAAGGACCAGATTCAAGATGTAGAAGGCAAATACATGCAGGGACTGAAAGAAATTAAGGTACTGGTTTACTGCAGCCTGGAAGTGTGATCATTAACACCAACTAAACATACTGAGCCAGCGTGAGATCTAGAACTGACCTTGCATGCTTGCTTCTGGGAGAGATTGTAAACTGTGTGAAAAGCATCTCCTTACCTGGAAAAGTATCTCTTCTGACCTCAGTTGGTTACTATTGCATGTTGTCTTTGCTGTTTTGAGAAGGTAATCTTCTTGCTAGCAAATTAAAATTATTAGGGTTTTTTCATAGTTTCCTAATCCAGGAAGCCTCACAATATCTGAAGATGAACTGAAACCCATTCCCTACAGCATTATGAAAAACTGGAGTTTAAAAACCTGTATGTTTTTGTATTTGTAAGGTCCAGCATGCCTTTGGAAAGTTGTGCATGTGAGGTGGTGACTGCTGTTTTGGTTCTGTATTTAGATTACAGAAGACACCCAAACAATTCTTCTAACAAACCTTCATGTAACAAACCTGTTAAGTGAAAAACAGGCCAGCTGGCACAGAGAAAGCAACATGAGCTGTGTTTTTTGGAAAAGGCAGTCTTGCAAATATAAATGTAGGCATATATATATGCAAATATATATGTAGGCATATCCAGGCATACAATGCAATTTTTGTCAGCATTAATTGCTGACTGTGTCATCAGATCAGTGCTGTGACAGGTGAAGATGCTGCCATCTTAAGTGAGTCCTTAGTGGAAAAAAAGGACTCTTACCCTTTTTCAAACCTGTTTGTTTCCTTGATCACTGTGTAGCAAAATGACTAAAAATACAGGTAATTTGTCAGGTTATGTCCTTTCAACTGCCTTTTGTGGTGATTGGTACCTAAGCTTGCTTGATGCTGAGCAAACTAAAGGTAGCTTGCTAAAGGAGCAGTGCAGCAGCTACCTTAACGTTTTATGTGCATATACTTCCTTTCCAGCTCATTTCTGAGGTTCAATCTTAACACTATTTCCAAATCTTGGCTGGCTTCCTTTGCTTGGTATTTCTCATGCTTGGATTGAAAAGTGCACCAAACAACTGGTTTTGTTTGGAACTGGATGAATTCGTATCCTTGAAGGCAAATTCTGATTTGTCAGTAGAGATGTAATAGCATGATTCAAACTTACTTTTGTGATCATCTCACAACTACCATCTATTGACTGAATGAAAAGGGAAGTAAAAGAAACTCACCTCTGGTTTAGATGTAACTATTAAAATCACTTAGGGTCTGAGATGAATTGCTTGAACTGTAGAATAAAATGTTGAAATTAATATCCTCCTTGTTTGCATATTTGCACTGTTTTGTTTGTGTAACTTTGTTTATTTCTCTATTAAAATCAAATACTGCGAAGTTTGACTGAACAACATAGAAAATTATCCTGATTTTTAATTTGTCATCATCTGTCATTAATAAATACCTGTGTGTTATATTCAGGTCAAGTTGATAGGACGGGTTTACAGCACCATGGGAATTGTCTTACTGAGTAAATTTGTAAAGAAAGGGATGAGATGCAGGAAACATCATGAAAAATGACACATCAGGTCAAAAAAGCTGTAGCATTTTTATGGCAAATCCTAATTCCTGAGTCAGTATATTTAGTAGTTCCCATCCTGCAAGGGAAGTGCGGTGAAGTGGCTGTCAAACAGCCTTAATTTAAGACCTAAGGTTATCTGAAATGGTCTTAATTCAAGGCCAGTTTACCTTTAAAAAAAAAAAAGAAGTTGTAATCTTCAGCAGCTGCTTTGAGCTGCCAATGTGCAGGGGGGGGGGGAAGGGAGAAGGAAGAAAACTGACAAGGCAGAAGCTGAAGCAGCAGAGAACAGGAAACACTTTAGCCTGGAGGTAAGGCACCTTGCTTTGTAAACAGACATCTGGTGGGAACAGGGTGTGTGGGGGGTTTATCCTCACCTGGGAACAGTTGGTAGGTTTCTATAGTACATGATTAGCACTGGTTTCCAATAGAAGTACTCAGCATGTTTGTGGTTTAGTACGTAATTTTCTTGCTGAAGGTCTTGGTTGGCAAAGTGTCCTTTGTATCTGGCTTTGACTGTGGTTGTTACTTCTTTGCAGGACTCTCTAGCAGAAGTTGAAGAGAAATATAAAAAGGCTATGGTGTCAAATGCTCAACTAGACAATGAAAAAACAAATTTCATGTACCAAGTGGATACCCTGAAGGATGCACTCTTAGAGTTAGAAGAACAACTAGCAGAATCCAGGCGGCAATATGAAGAAAAAAGTAAAGTGTGTATATAGCTGTGGCATTTTCTTTCACAGGGAAAAATTGGGAGGGATGCAGAGATCTTTAGGCAGAGGCACTCAAATTACAAATAAGATACTGCTTTAGTTACTTGTGGTTGTGATCATACAAATGGGAATCTTCCAAAAGTTTTTATCTTGTAAAGCAATTTTTCAAGAAGAAATGTTCTATATAGCACGGATATAGTGATATTATCACATGTCCTTTATATGCCATCTTTACAGGTAATTCAGAGGGTTTATTCGTAGTGATTTTTGGAGCATTTCCCATGGGAGAGTTGTACAGTGTATTATAGTCAAGGGAGATACTTGGCTGAGAGGTCAATTTTCACATTGTTTCAGCACCTGACAGCTAGTGAGTTGGTATTAAATAATAAAGTTGTGGCTTGTCTTAGCTTTTCAGAACTGGTCTTTCAGCTTAGGGTAGTTGACTATAGTTCCTAGAAGATATGGTATGGGATTTTTGAACTCTGCAATGTATATTTAACTCTCTGTGGGAAGAGTGGGTTAAATTCCCATCTATTCACCTGTGAAGTCTGTAGGATTTGAGTGTAAAAGCTGTTCACTGCCAGTCTGCTGCTAAGTTTACAAAACTGGTTAAATTATGCCTGTCACTTCTATGTTTTATGGAGTAATGGGGTTCTTTTGGAAAATGACAAGATAAAAATTATACTCTTTTAAGGGGTTGTGATTAGAAGAATTTTCAAGAATTGCATTGCAGCAAGCATTTTCTTTGTGGTTGGGCTTATTGTCTCCTGTACATGGGATGTTACTGTTGATCAAGAAAAGTGTCACTAATATTTCTTTATTCATAGGAATTTGAGAGGGAGAAGCATGCTCACAGCATATTGCAATTTCAGTATATGGAAATCAAAGAGGCTCTGAAGCAAAGAGAAGAAATGCTTGCAGTAAGTAACTGTTTTTTAATGGCTTCTTTTATTGGTATGTTTTCAATTAGCAGTGGGACTGTAGAAAGAGAGACAGAGAGAATTTTATTTCCTACTCAAGTTTCTCATCTGAAGAAATACCACTGTTCAGAAATATTACTTTCTGAAGTATTATCTGAAGCTGGACCTCTTTTTGCATTGTTCATAATACAAAATAAGCTGTGTTTCAGACAACTGCTTGTGGAGATGCAGAGGGAACTGATGGAACTGTCTAACTTTGTTTTGTCCTCTCATTTAAGTAAGATTAAGTAAGAGAGTAAGATTGCCATCAGGGGTGTAGGTCTAGTTAAAATGTCAGAAACTGTACATGTGGATACTCCTTTACTTCAGCACCTGACTTTTTTCAGTCTTTTGCATCACTTCAGTCTTAACATTCTTTGTTAACCTGTTACCTGCATCCTCTCTTCTTGTTTTGCTCCTGTCTCTCAGGAAATCCAGCGGCTGCAACAGAAACAGCAGAGCTATGTCAGGGAAATTTCTGATCTTCAGGAGACAATAGAGTGGAAAGACAAAAAAATAGGGGTAGGACTGTCAACTCCTGAAATGTGTTTAGAGTGGCACTGTCATTCTCCAGCTGATGCTGCTTTTGCAAAACCTCATGTATAAAATCCCCCCTAGTCACTTTGCTTAGTCTGGCTGCCCTACGATATTAGTAGTGAGCTAGCAAATAGACTGTCTTTGGCCAGTATCATAAAACCCAGAAAAAACATAGCAGCTGGTCAGATTTGAAAGCCTTGGGGTAATTTATTTGCTGTGGTGTACCATTTGTATTTGCCATATTGAGAAAGGAAGTGCTATTTATAATGCAATTCCATCAGCACTGAATTTTTGCTTAGTCAGATTTGATCTGCAGATTGAGCAGAAACTGGAATGTGATACAAAAGCAATAATGCTATTTGTGGGCTCTTGGGTTGAAAGTCTTTAATTCTCCTTTGCTTTTAATCCCTTCGCACCACCCTCTATCTAAGCCAAGTAGAAACTCACTCTTAAATAAAAGCATGACTTTCCTTTTTAATGATGAGCATTGAAAGACTGTGGATATTAGAGGAGAAAGTAATGCAGCAGTTTCTCTGTGGCTGTGATGCCCAGTAGCTTGTAGTAATTTGAAACTCAGAATTTTCTGATTTTGTTTACTGTTCTATTTGTGTATTATATAGAAATATCAGGGGGGCTGATAGCAAAATATGGGAGTAGCAAAATATGCATATGCACATGGTACATCCCAGTTTAAAGATGACTTATTGGCAGTTTTCAAATTAATTGAAGTGCCCTGCACCCATTATGGTAACCCATGGAATAAAAACATTATTAAAATATGCTGGGCCTGCTTCCATGCCATTGTGTTAACACATGGGAATCTAACTATATCTTCAGTGTACATTTTGAAGTAATATGGAAATGAATTAATTTGTCTAGTAGATATGAAAGAAAATGGATCCTCATTTGAAGGATCCCTAATGAAGGGCTGGGCTCTGAGTAGCTTTAGTAGCAATCCTGGTTATCAAATACGTGTATTTCTTGAAGTTTTCCTGTGATGCTGTGAATCTCTTGAGTACCTTAAATCTGCTCATTCTTGTTTATACTTGCTTTTCATGGTCTTTACTTGTCTGTCTTCCTTTCTTTACATCTCCTCGCCCTCTGTCTGTGTTGGGAACGCAGGCATTAGAGAGGCAGAAAGATTTCTTTGATTCCATAAAGAGTGAGCGGGATGACCTTAGAGATGAAGTGGTTGTGCTGAAGGAGCAACTGAAGGTATGAATGAAAGAAACCTATGTTCAGCTGCTGACTTTCTCCTCCTGTACATTTTTGCAGAAGGTTTTATTCGAGCTTTGTAGAAAGAACTCAATTTTCATGTTGCCTGCACATTGCCATTTCTGGAATTTTCTGTATTAAGTCCTTCCTTCTAATATTGACAGTGAGCTCTTAATATTGACTTAGTATTAAGTAGTTGCTTTTTTAGGAGACACGTCTCTGAAGAACATTTTATGCAGCAGATTTATTTTTTTGGGTTGGGTTTTTTTTGTTTTTTTTTAAAAAGGCTGAGGTCACAGGCTATCATAATGGCTAAGTTGAGAACTTGTAATAAATACTCTGTGCTCTTTTCTGACTTCAGCCATTTTTAATGAAGTGACTGAAGTGACTGCGTATTCAGAATGTCAGGGACAAGAACACAGAACCTGTCCTCCCCTCTCTGAGCAGCAGGCTCTAAAGCATTTCTTTTCCTTCTCCACAGAAACATGGGATAATCCCAGACTCTGGCATAGCCACCAACGGGGAGACATCAGACATTCTTAGTAATGAAGGACATACGGATCCTTCCAAAAATGTTCCAGGCACAACTTGGACTTTAGAGACAGGAAGGGATGGGATGCTAGGTAAGTGCTATATATCTTTTCATATCTTTCTGTCTGTCTGTCCATTCATTCAACTTTGCTTGGAGTTTAGGCATTTGTTAGCGAGACATTTAACACATCACGCAGCATGCTCTTTGTTGAATTACTTCCTGTGCCTTTTTCTGCTTAATTTTTGTTATCACTTCAAGTATGTCCCGCAGTTTCCTGAAAAGGGAGACTTCATTTCCCATTCAAGGTGACAAAGGATGAGAACACAAGTATTACATTAAAGATAAGCAGCAATCATTCAGATTACTGTCTAAACATAATTTGAAAATTGTCACAGAATGATCCTACTGTTGGTCAATATTTTTCAGCACATACCTTAAAGAGTCAGGAAAAAAGCATTTTAGTTTCCTATAAAGAACTTGTTTGTTGGTTCATTTATATGCCCGAGAACTCTGTCTGATGCACAACAGTGCTAGGCACTCTTAAAACACAGAGATGTATGAATTCATTATTCCTGGTTACCTAGTACTGTTGATCAGTTCATATTAACACTACAACATTTTTACTTGCTAGAACAGGATTAACACTGTTAATTTCAAAGAAGAGAACTCAGATGCATAGCATCTGGAAGGAGAAATCTGGTTGGCAGAAATTCTTCTTAGTCTATTGTGATGAATAGCCTCTCAGAGAACTGTAACACTAGTCAAAGGAAGAGAAAGATTTTTCTGTTTGGTTTTGATCTATATGAACATACTCATAAATAGCAGCAGGCAGCCAACTGGTGCAAGTGCAAGCTATCTTGCTTTTAGCTGTTGGCTTTTTCCTCACTCAGTTTTTGTGTGGAAACAGTATGGAACACCACAACCAAGGTAAGGGTGTACTTTTAAATATAACATATTTTTTATCTCTCCTTATTCTGTTGAGGTTTCTTTGGAAATAGGTACAACATAGACCCAAACGTTAACTGCTGAAACCACAAACGTTGTTGTTCTAATACTTGTTGCTTCTAAATGTAAGTTGAAGAAAAACTGTTACAGAACACCCCCAAACCCACCAAAGTCCCCATCCCTTGGGGGGAAGAAGTGGCTGTAATGGGCACAATGTGCTTGAGCTTTGGTCTATGTTGGTAATGTTGAACAGCTGAACCATTTGCTTGCCAATCATATTTTACATTCAGTGTTTATAACATACACTGATGATGCCTGGTTATACTTAGGAGTAAAATATTACTGGATAATCCTTGATTACTTCATTATAATGATATCAAACGCACACTCTTGCATGCACAGAATGGTGTTAGGGTTAAAGTTGTAGATAATACTGCTGAGAAAAAAACAATCTTCATCTGCAAGTATTACTGTTAATTGCACTGCTTGAAACAATTGTTCTCATTTACAAAAGCTGCAGTTCACACAGCCAAGAGCATAAATCTTTTACTGCACAAACCCACAAGCCAGCACTGGAGACTCCTTGCTTTGAGAGCCTGGTGATTCACTGATCAAAAACCCTGGGCCCTTACTAATTCAGTTGCTGCTTTGCCTCACGTAACTGGCAAAAGCTCATCTTTATTAACCTATTCTCTGATTCCTTCTTTTGGGTTTTAAGTGGGGAGGTAAGTGCTATGGTGTGGTCCCTTCAACTTTCTCAATGGTCTTTTAGGCAAAGCCAATGAAGTGGATATGAAAAATGAGATTTTGGAGGATGTGGGGAAAAGAGAAATCTTGCAGAATACTGAGCATGAGGAACACAGAGAGGAGACTGAGGAGCAGGAAGTACAAACATTGCATGCTGATGAAAATGCAAAGGCAGAAAAGCTGGTTGAAGAACATGATGCCCTATCAACAATGGTTTTACCAGACAGTAGGTTTAAAAAACATTTCCAAAGCCTTAAAGAAGACGTATCAGGGAGTTCTTCTTCAAATGATGATAGTGACACAGAAAATTTAAGAAAGGAAAACACATCCACAGGTCCAGCAGTCCAGCAGCCTGTCGGTATGGAGGCTGAGCAGCAGAACTTAAACCCAAAGACAAATCAGAACTCGGAGATGGGCTCTCTGCAGGGTAATCAAATTTTTGATACTGGTGTCTTAGATACAAAGCATGAACTGGAAAAAGCTGCTCCCAAACAGGAAGAACAAGAGGATCTTAAAACTAGCCAAGTCCTGAGTGACAATGAAATGGGTCAGGAAGGCAATGTGACAAATGGGAGCTTTAAGTTGGTTTCTGACCAGGCAGGGCTACTGGAGGATACAGTATCAGGCTTGCTTAGTGAAGAGGTAAATGTGGAGAGCCAGGCTGAGGCACTGCAGCACTCAGAAGCAAGTGCTGGAAACAAGGAGACAAATGTCTCACATGAAAATCTTGCTGTAAGCAAAGACTGCACTGATGGGAGAACTGATAAAGCTGGAGGTGAAGGAGCTGAAGAAAATGAGTCTGGGAACATAGCTGAGAGTCAGAAGAGGGCAATGGAGTCTGTGGGCTTGGAGGGGGTGGAGTCATCTGGAAGTGGTGTCCCAGCAGGTGCAAGTGAAAAGGAAGATGAAGATCAGGCAGGTATCCAACCAGTTTCTTCAGAGGACAGTCCTTCAGCATCATCAGAGGAGCAAAATAACCAAGTTAAAACTGAACTTGAAAATGCTTCAGCTGAGAAGGACAGACAGAAGGAAATAGCAGTAGAAGAGTTGGAAATGTGTTCAGATTCTGCAGGCACAGCCGAGCAGGATGAGGCCCCTCTGGAGGCTGGAGGCTGTATTACTGAGATGAAAGGAAACGTGCTGCATCAGGCAGAGCCAGACACAGACACTGTGAAGCAGGTGACAACTCAGGAGACCAGGTTAGACCCAAGTCTTTTAGCCAACAAAATCTGTGAGTCAGAATTGGGCATGGGGGATGAGTCTGGGGAACAAAAGGAAAGTAGGACGGAATGGATGGAAGACTTACAGTCAAAGGTCGAAGTTCAAACAGTTCAGTGTAGTGAAGAAATGACATATGATAGAGTGGGAGAGATAAATATTCCTTTAGAAAGTGAAGAGGAGAATGTAATTAAGCCAGAGGAAGGTAAATCTAAAGAGGAGTCAACTGTAGATGTTACTGTAACTACTGAAAACAAAGTTGGTAAAGAAACACTGAAAGAAAATGAGCAAAAGTCAGAGAGTGCAGACCACCACTGTGGTGGATTTGTTTCTCAGGAAGGGGCAAACAGTTCCCTGGTACAGAAGGCTGAGCAGGAGGAAGGTACCAGTGAACAAGTCAAATTGGAGAGTCAGGCAGAGGAAAGACTGGACGATGATGGTGATGCCTTTGATTTTGATGAAGAGTCAAAACAGCTACTAGAAACTGATGAAAAATGTGATGGACCGAAAGCTGGTATAGAGAAAGAGGAGGGTGATGGAGCAAATGGTGCTGTCAGAAAAACTGCCCAAACAGATAAAGCTTTAGAAAGAACAGACAAAACAGAAATCAAAGATGCCTTTACTGAAGACAACAGCTTGCAGCATGAAGGAGATAAACCTGAAGAAACACAGTGTTTGCAAGGGGAAGTGTCCTGGAAGACTGAAGAGAATAATACGATGGAATATGAAATCAAAACATCAGATTCTAGTAAAGTACATAAAATACCAGATGAGTATGTTTTGAAACAGGATTTGGAAAGTGCTGGCAATAGCAGGGATGAAACCCAGGAAGACTGTCAGGGTGGCAGGAGGGGAAAAGGTAAATCCAGAGATGACTGTACAGTATCTTAAGCTTAGAATCTTGAGGCTACAGGAGCTACGTGCCATTTGATCAGTCCCAGTACAGAAGCATGCACTTTGCACAATACAGCAGACCTTAGGAATAGGCTTAAATTTTTTTCTTTATAGGTAACTCTTATGATAATATAAACTTATGCAAGTCTTAAGTATTCTCTCACACACCTAGGCAGAAGAAGGTGTGCGTGGGTATGGTTTTGATGTGTCTCAGGTATAAAGTTTATTACCAAAAGAGAAGGCTTCACCAATCAGGAATTCATACTGTCTTGCAAGTACTTTCAGTGTGGGTAACTGGGACTGAGGAATTTCTGTATGATTTTTTTTTAGTAGCCTGGATGATCAATATCTTGAATATACTTATGTGCATTGGATCTGTGTGAATTTATGCACATACCTGTGTGTACTTATGCATTTTAGATCTACAGTAAATATGTTATGTCATAAAGGAACTCAGTAAATCAGCAACAGTGATCTGCTGGTGAAACTTCTTTCTGAATGATTAAGACCTAGGAACCAATTTTTTTTAATTTTTTTTTTTATACTATGGAAGAAATAAAATACTCTCATTCCACTTTGTGTGTATTTCTAATAAGGTTATACACCAAAAGATAGTTAGATTACTGTACATCTGTTAGTCTAAACACTTGGAAAGAATAGTATATGAACAGTATACAATTTGAAAAAAGTGCAACATACAGGAATTAGTTTTTTAGGGAAGGACTGAATTTTTTTAAGGAAGGACTAAATGTATACATGTTTATTTTATCTAGGCACTTTATACCACAATAGGCCTTTTACACCACGTCTCCAGGTTTTTGTTGTTTGTTTTTTTTTGCCAGAGAAGGAGTCAATACACACTGTAATGTGTGTGCTTAGGTTTGCTGTCAAGTACTGTCTAGCTATGAATATATAAAAGATCTATTTTCCCAGCAGTTGGTTGGTTTTTCTTTTAATTACATTACCTGACTGCATTATTTTTTGCAACCTATGATTATGAAGTGATGTTTTTATCTCTTAAAAATTCTTACGTCTTCCTTTCTGGAAAGGAGCTATCTTTGTATGTCTTAATTCTTTTTGGATATCAGATCAAAGATGATTGTTCTGTATGCTGGCCCCTGTGCCTTTTTGAAAAGCTGGACTGCTTTGAACTGCTGCCATAAATTAGACACTTTGACTCCATCAGTGTATTACTTCTTGCATCTTTCTTGTGCTTGGGAGGAACACCTTGTTTTTGCATTACAGAATTTGAAGTTAATTTAAGCAACGAACATCCCAGGGGAACACAAGTTGGAGGAGTTGTGGGGATGGGGCTATGGCTGTATTTCTGTGGATATTACAAAGTTAATGGAGTACAAACTGCAATATTCTAAAATGTATATCAAAATGTATTGTATATAATTGAAATAAACATATTTTATACTTTAAATTGCCAGTCTAGAGCACTGTTTATAAACCTGTGTAAATATTTATGTATTTTAAAAACACATTGTTCTGCAGCTTTCACTGTTGAGTGTATTGTGTTGCACTACATAGCTAGAAGAGCTTTCTCACTAGGAATGGAAAATCTTGGTGTTTGAGGACCTTTGTGATATGATGGCACCTTAACTGTAAACCTGTAACAGGACTGTAACCCTGTGATGCTTTTCATGTGGCTTCTCTCCCAACTTACAACAGTTCCTGTGTGGTTTCTGTAAGTACTAGCAGTTGTTCTTAATAAGGGTTTACGTTAAATGCGAATCTAAAAAGTCATAGATCTTAAAAGCATCTCTTCTTAAACACTGTGTACTGGTGTTTATTTAAAGCATTGTCTCTGCCATACTCACAACTGTAATATATGATTTAATGCTGAAAGTATTTTAAATGTATTTATATTTAAATGTTGAATATACTTTAAAATATTATTAAATGTGCTTGCCAGGCTTCACCTATACTTGAGGATGGGTCTGTAAGTAACTCAATTTAAATTAGGCACATGCAGTTTTTGTATAAGTTTGTTTCTAATAGAAATACTTCTGAATGGTTGAGGGAATTAATGGTGAGGTGAGCTGATTTTAATCAATTTTTCCACTTCAGCAAAAAAAATACCTGTGAGAGAAATCCCTTTTAAAGTCTAGTTACAGAAGGAGAAATAATGGCAGCTCTAGTCTTAACTTTTAACAGTCCATATGCAGGCTTTTATCCCACAGTAACTGGCCAGCTCTCACTGAAACTAGGGTAGGACATGCAGAATGGCTGATGGGCTGGAATCCATTCCTGAACATCAGCTATTTGGTGTCTTGGTTGGCAGCAGGTCCCTGACTTGTGGAGCTGGGCAAGGACTGTGGAGGAGAAGGTGTCATAGTTTTCGTTCCCTCTTTGGTTTTTACTTGAGGATGTGCACGCTAAGAAGATCAAATGAACTTCATATCATGAAGATAAAATTAACTGCTAGATATTACAGTCCAAAATTAATATTCCATGCAAGGTAGCATTTGAGCATGTGTGCCACAAGAGAGAAGGGGACAGTGTTTCTGGAGGAGTTACCAATAAGATGCATCTTTTGTGAAGTTACTCAATTGAAAATTACTTTTGGCATTTCCTCTGGAATATCTAGCAGATAAGACAAAGTATCAAACCTGTCTCTTTGTTCTGACTTTCAAAGACAGCAGAATATCAAAATCAGTCTTTTCATGAAGTCCAACATGAAACCAAGGAATTATGAGATGAATTAAAATAAAGAATATTATTTGTTGCTATTATATTATCCATTTTGCTTAGAGCAGGGACAGTCTGCTGATGAGTGCTGCAATGAGCATCACTCATGGGACTTCTGTGTCTCAGAGTAGCTCCATAGCTCCCAATGCTCACTGGGCTTTCTGTCCCAATACCCAGTGGCACGTGTAGCCCAGGTTTGTGCATCACTATTAATTCTTTCAAGCCAGAAATTCTTCCAAAGGAGTAGCTGCATAAACCTTTTCTTTTTCTTGGTCAGCAAGTAACTGTGAAAGGCTTTGGTCAGTATTTTGTAACAGAACAGAACAGATCTCCTGCCCCCTTCAAAATAAATATTGCAAGCTGGTATCTTCTAAATCCCCTGCTTATTGACTGTCCCAACAGCCTGTACCCAGCAGTATCCCTCTTCCACAAACAAGAGGAAGGCATTCCTCAGTATTTTTTTCGTTTTGTTGTTGCTTTTTTCATGATCCAAAATAAACTGTCAGATCTGGAGAAGGAGTAATAACCAACCTGCTATTGATCTGACAGTTGGAAACAATTCTGAGTAGCAGCTTGGAGCTGTGGGTGTGATTTCATGGGATGCCTTCCCACCCTCCGAGTACAGTTTATATGTCTAATTTGCATTGATTTTAATTACTTGATGGACCATACATCATACAAATCATTCAAGTCTAAAACAACTGCTTCCCACCTCATGTTCTCTTCCAGGAGAACATCAAGGATCTGTGGCTGACAAAAGGATGTTAGGGCAAGTGTGCCACTGAGGCAGCACCCTGGTTAGCAATGCCTTGACTCAACTGTATTGCCAAGGTTATCAGAATCATCATTTAACTTTCCAACAGGCCTGTACAATAGCAGGAGACACTGCCAACCACAACCCCTGTCCTCCTCTCTCCCAGGCCTTTCTATCTCCCAGCTCCTCACATCAGACCTCTTAAATCTCTTTGCATGTGAAAGCCATGAATTGGTGAATAGCCTGGGAATCATGTTGCCAAAATTAAATGAAGAGATATTAATGTTACCCTAATGATTTATTGTATCTTCATGTGTGAAATAAGGACAATGACTATTGCAGATGAGAACTGTAAGTGGCTGCTTCATGTTTTACATCAATTGTAGATTGTTTTTTTCTCCTCACATGTTCTCAGGCTCCACAGATCCTTTATTTGTTGGAGAAATGTCTCATAAAATGCAAAAATAAGGTGTCTGTACCTATTCAAACTGAGTGTGGGGTTTTAAGATTTATAAAACATGAGACATCTATACATCTATACATGAAGAAAACATCTCTACATAAATGGCAGCTTTAGCACACTTTTTTTCTGTGCTCAAATCAATCCTGCTGCCAGCAAGTCATCCATCCCAGTGGGGTGCATGGGTGTCCGTGATGATGGAAGAAAGAACTGATGGTGAGATTAGATTTGAAAGCTCATTCCAAAATACTGGCATCCATTTTGCAGGGAAAGGGGGTTTGGGGAAAACACTAGAAACTTCTCTTCAGGCAGGCACGTTTCACACCATAGCAGTGGTTTGTGTTAATAAAAGTTGCTTAGTTGTGTGCATGACTATATTATTTCCAGGATCAGTGTGGATGGTTTGGCCCTGTTTAGGCTAATTTTGTAGTGGCCTGGCAATTTTCTTCTGCATCACTTCTTATTCTTTCCAGTCCTTGATAACTTCATTTCTTTATCTTTTCTGACCTACGACTCCTTTCTTTTATTATCTTCTTTCTTCACTGGCCTTCATTTTTCTTCCCTATCTTTCATGTTTTTACAGGATTACTGTCTTTAGCTTCCCTTTTTTGCCACACAGATATGTGAAATTGTTTTATTTGGAAGAGGTTTATACATGTACATGTTTGTTACTTGTGATAGCTTACAAAAAGTTTGTTGGTTTTGGGTACTTTGTTGTTTGGTTTTTTTTTCCTTGTCAATGCTCAGGTGTAACAATGTTGGGTTTGTTCACATGGCTAAAATAAAAGCATAGGACTTGAGAAGCAAAAAATGAATTCATAGAACTGCTGAGTGAGGATGTCACTTTAACATCTGTATTTGGGTATTGCATCAGAAGCCAAGGTAAAGTGACTGCTGGTTGTATACCCAGGATGGGAATTCCTTTATTCCTAGCTAATGGACTGTACAGAGGGACTTTCATTTGGAAACTTCAGTTTGCCCCATTATTCAGTACAGAGTCTTTATTCCCTTACTGCATATATTAATAAGAACAAAGGGGGAGCCACAAGGCTTTGGCCTATTCAAAATTTAACTATTAATAAGAACTAGTTTTGTATTTTTTAAAGCTTTTTGAAAATACTGGAGTCTAGCAACAGACTTATCTAGTAGAAGCCCACAAGCCTTTTTTCTGTAATTCATCAGTTGCTTTCTTTAAGTTGACAGAAATAAAGACCTTTTTCTTGAGTGCCCTTTGGATTTTAACTATTTAATTAACAGGCCAGACCTTAGATGAAGTTGAGCTCTGAACACCCAATGACCCAAACCTAAAAAGAACTGCAATAAACATATGCATCAGACTTGTGGAGTTAAGACCTGCCTAAGGTCAATATATCCTCTTCTAACAAGTATATCTGAATGCTCTGTTCCAGTGTACTTCTGTTGAGGTGTACCTGAACAAACTAAGGTTGTTAATTAATGAGGTAAAGTAATTTTAGTGATAAGAAAAATTGTGATCTAAGATTTGTTGCGTACGGTACCTGCTAAAATGCTTTCACATTTTGCACCCCTTAATAGGGAAGAAAAAAATAAGTGATTTGGTTACTTATTTCTAGTTCTTTTTTCCAGTTGTCTCGTTCACTTTATTAATGAATGCCGCGCATATCCAAGTGCTGATCTGCAGTACTTCCAAGTTCAGGTGTAGCACATTTGGTCCAGGTTGCTGCTCGCCCGCAAGATGTTTGACCAGGAGAATTGACTGAAGGATTAAAGAGAAAATAATGTTTTACCAGACTGTCACTTTTGAAGCAGAAGTAGTTTAATGGGCAAATGTGTTTCCGGTCATAATACTGGAGATAACAAAAAAAGCCACCTCCATATTGTTTAGGAAAAGAATTAAGGTTTAAAGTGCTGAGAATGTGCCTAGCTATGATTATAGGTTTTGACAATATTTTTGTTAAACTGTAAAGTTTTGTGAGATCTTGTGTTGCAGTTGTGTTTGACCCTAGAGTTCTTGCATGCTAACGTAATGTAGAAGATTAGCCTCTTTGCATGCAGCTGCATGCTGCTACTGCCGCGACAAGCATGTTCTGTGAGAATGACATAACCTCCCCTGGCTGCAGCCCCTTCCCAGCCCTGTCTGTGGCATCATTTCCTGTGGTAGGTGCATAACTACCTTCATTGTTACTTTCACTAACCTTAACAGTTCAGTCTTAAATCAGATGCACTCTGAAGTGTGTCAAATCAGTGTTGAACTTTCAGTTTTCTCTTTCAGACAGGCTGAAGAAACTCATTGATGAACGAGAATCTTTACTAGACCAGGTAATCACAGGAAAACCGAAATCTCTGTGTTCATTAAACAGCCCTGACACAAGGCATAGAATAGCAGTGCTGCTGCCCTCCACAACGTGTGCTGGGTTGCTCTTGCTGAGGATCTAGTGTTGCTTGCCACCATACTCTTCCTCTGAAACGTTCCTCCTGCAAGTTAACTGAGGATACAAGGGGAGAATCACCCTTTGTGACTGTCCTTGTTGCTAGCCTGTCACAGTGTCCTTGTGGTCACCTAAACTCCTCCATGACGGCTTCTGAAAAAATAAAATAGTTCAGATTTACCAAGCTGAAAGGAAAATCAAATATGATCCAGAAATTGGAGATGCAGATTTTATCTCCAAGAGTAAGACTTCCTGAGTCTGTGGAAAAGGGCCATCTGGAACAAAGAGCTGGAGAAGATGAGCAAATTGCAATCAATTATTGCTGGTACCATGATATTCCTTAGCAGATGTAGAGCAAAAAAATTAGCTCATCTGTTTCTCTGCAGGATGGTCTATGCTTTCTTTTGTGGACTGTATCTTTGGCCTTGAGATTTCACATAAAGTAAAAAACAGTTTTCAGTTTTAAAGAATGATTCCATGGATGTTCCTACAGTGCATTTATTGCTCTTAAAATAAAAGAGTCCTCTTCCACTGTTTGGTCTTATGCATAAGCAGTGATACTTAAAATATGATCAGTTCTTTGTCAAAAGAATTTCCAAGAAATTATTTTGTAATTTAAAAAAAAAAAGTTTGTTTTGTAATACTTGAATGTATTTAAGTACTGAGCCACAATTTTCCATTATTCTATTTTGTGTTACTCAGATTAAAAAATTAAAGGGACAACTGGAAGAAAAACAAAAGAACGGAAAGATGGAAAATACGCAGTCAGAATATGAAGTTCTAGAAAATGGGACAGATTTGCACATGATTGACCTCCAAAGTGAGCTACATTCTGATTTTAAGATGACTTTTGTGTCCTGCATGTAAGGGAGAAAATGTATCTGTACAATAACCACATGGCTCTAAGTAAAAAGAAGCCTCCATTCCTAAGGGAGCTTCAAACCAAGAGCCAGCCATGCACTTCTACCAGAGGTGAGGAACAATTGCCCTTTGAGCAAGATTGCAATTGGAAATCTCCTTTACAGTCCCCGAGAGAGCTGGGCTTAAGTTCCTGGTTAATTCTGCTTTATAGTGGTCAGAAGGGCATCAGGCAAGACTGGGCATAGCTCTTACCTGTTGGCACCTTTTTGGGAGAGAGCATTTCTTACTCTACTGCTGTCACAAGCGGATTCCTGTAGCATAGAAATGTTATTACAAACTTGTTAGAAAACACTGTTGACATGTGTTCTGACATCTCTGATTAATCTGTCATTCTTTTAGGAGATGCCAACAGACAGATCAGTGATCTCAAATTTAAACTAGCAAAGTCTGAGCAAGAGATAACAGCACTGGAGCAGAATGTAAGTTTTTGGGTTGTTGTGTTTGTCTGGGCATGGTGAGAATGCAAAGAGAAAGTGTACTTTATTATATGAAATCATGCTTACTATGATTTTCCCTTAGAATAAGATCCAGGAGTATTGGCCCATCAGGGCTACTTCACTTAAATCATAAAGACTGAAATACTTCATGTATGGGCAAGAATGAATGTATTATTCACCTTCACCAAAAGAAAAACACTCAAAAACAAAGGTGTATTGAGAGCATTTAGTGAACTCTTCAGAATACTTTTTTATGCCTAACTATTGACAGTGTTTAAATGGCTCATGCTGTGTAGTATATATAAATTTTATTCAAGATTACTCAATTTTGACTGTTTACCCTTGTCCAGAGTATGAGAGTGATGCTCTTGCTAAGATAAACTTAGTGTATTTTTTGTTGGTGTAAGCTCATTAAACATGGATATGAACAAAACATCTGGAGTAAGTTACTATGGCCTGGCTTCCTTGGTACATTTTTTTTCCCCCCTCAAAATATACATATTTTCATTAACGAACAGTGAGCATCTGTCTTGATTACTGTTTAACTACTAATGGAAGAGTGAAATTTCAGAGTAACTTCTTGGCACAGCCTTTAATTCAGAAAAATTGCCTTCCCTTTAGGTAATACGATTGGAAGGTCAGGTAGCCCGATACAAAACTGCTGCTGAAAATGCTGAAAAAGTAGAAGATGAACTGAAAGCAGAGAAACGCAAACTACAGAGAGAGGTAAGGCTAACCACAAACTGCTGTGGGCTAGCAGCCTGCACTGAATTATTCTGTCATGGTTTAGGAGTTTGGGAGGACAGAATTTCTATTACCACTCTCCTCTCCCCCCTTTATAGCCTCCCTAATGAAGATGGAGGGGAATAAGGATGAGAGACTTTAAATTGGAAATTAAACCTGAAACAGATTTACTAGAACAGGGGAAAGGCAGCAACACATGGGATAAGGAACAAATATATAACATATATATACACAACCCGATGTTGATGCCGGCAGGGAGAGGTGCCTGAGGGTCCCTTGGGGCAGGGCCCCCTCAGGAGGGGGCTCCACGGCTCTTCCCAGCTCCCGATGGATGTGGATTCTGCAGAGCAGGTGGGGAGCTGGGGGTAAAGGAGCGCAGGGGAACAGCAGCGCAGGAAGAGAGGAGGGGCTGCGGTCTGCAGGAGCTTTATAGGGTATGGGCAGGGAGGGGGAGGGAACAGGTCTGTCTGGTGCATTTTAGACAAGGTACTACTCTTCTTGGCAGAACAAAGAATAAATGTTTTGGTTTAGTTATTATAAATGTTTAACCACACTTCCAGTACTCCTACTGGAGTAACAGTCACAACTGTGAATACCCACTGCCATTTACAGGCTTGCAATGCTTTGATTTGTACCAGAGTTGGTTTTCTGGAGCAAACTCAAGTTCTTATTGTGCAGCTTGAATCCAAAAGCACCTTCAGATACTCAGGTCTCCATGCTGCTTTGCAGCCATGACTGTTCACCTGGCTTGACATTCATCAATACAGATTCCTATTTCTGCTTTGCTGTCCTTATCCTCTGTTGTACTTGAAGGCTCATTACCTTGCATATTGCAAAGACTTGGTCTAAAAATACAAATCACTTATCTTTCTAGAACCTGTGATTAAGAAAACACAGCAGGAGGAAGCTGGAAATCCTGCTGTAAGATTAATTCGGGTGCTTTATTAATATTTACTTATTCCTTACTAGGAATGACAATCTAAACTTTCAAGCTTACAGGTCTGAACTGAGTGCTGAATGGGCGCAAATTGTTCTTACTGTGCCTGGTTTTCTTGCTCTTCTGGTCTGTTCATGCAGAAGTTGCCCTAGTGTGCCCATTCACAGACTTTGTTTCTCTCTATTTATAAACTCTGTTTTAAAGCTGTCTGTAATTTTGACTTTGTCTTACCAAAGTTCATGTTCTCTCCAAGCAGCTGTTACAAACAGCTTCAGATTGCTTGCCAGCTTCTTTCCTGTCTACCTCCTGAGTTTTTGTTCAGCATGGCTCTTTTGTAGTGAAATGAGGCAACCAGGTGCCACTAATTGCCAGGTAGTGGGCATGAGCTTGTGTTAAGCCCACCTGTGCCTGATCAGGGCAGGCCCCAACTGCGCATGAGCAGGACCAGGGGGCCAATAAAAAGTGAGGCTCAAACTCCCAGGCTCAGCTCAGTCCTGAGCAAGCCAGCAGAGAGATCAGTTGCTCTTGGAGCAATAGCACTGATCCAGGCTAGTCAGCCCTGAGGGCTATAGACTCAGAGCACTATTCGTGAGTCTCTGCTGGAACACCTGGTTGGACCTTGGAGCGCCGTGCCCTAAAAGAGGTTCGTCTTGCTACACTCTTTGCTTTATTTAAATACTCCTCTTGTTCTGCTGCCTATAAATGTTGTTTTGCACAGTCCACCTCTCCCTGCCCTGCCCCAAGACACCAAAATCACAGCTGTGGCTGGAGCTCCAGGAACCAGAAACAAAAGTCAGGCAGCAAGACATACATGTGTCAGCCAGCAGGTATCTCTGAGCATCCATGCCTCAGACATTCAAGCCAATTCTGAGCTATTTGTTCAAGTACCATCAATTCTAAGCACTGTACTTAGAAAATCTGTGTGTGTGGCCTCCAAAGCACTTACACAACATTTACTTTTAACTGTGCTACTAGGAAATTCGAGCTGCTTTATCTTGTAATGAAGTTCCATGGATTTGGCCAGTTAGTGTTGTTAATTATAAAAACTTGCTTTACCTGTGGGAAGGGAATACACTGCAAAACTTACAGGTTGTTTTTTTTCTGCTTCCTTCATTCAGCTTCGTTCAGCATTAGATAAAACTGAAGAGCTTGAAGTCAGCAATGGTCACCTAATAAAACGCTTGGAAAAGATGAAAGCCAACCGGAGTGCTTTACTGTCTCAGCAGTAACCACCTCTTTTGGACAGAGGCTCCTACTGCTTGACAACATCAGAACAACCTTGCAGATGCCTGTCTCTTGCTGCCCAGGATCTAATGCCTTCAGAGAACAGAAAACACCAACATTTGCTACATGCCACTCAGCTGTGGTTCTCCCAAACCTCTACTGCACTATATACACAGGAGTAGCTGATCCAAATGGCTGTGCCTCTGGAGGCCCTTCTGCACCATTCTTGGGGTACCTTTTAAGTACAATAGCTGCCTACCATGTAAAAAGCACATCGGGCATCATATTAAGTTCTCATCCAGAAGGCACAGCAGCCATTTATTGCCATTTAATATGGCATTCAAAGAAAACACTTGAACTGGACTGGAATTTTGTCTTGCTGAAAATTTATAAAAAACAAACCACTGTAAGTTTTGGACTTTGTCATGATGGTATCTGCAATATAGTGACTATGGTAGAGTTATTCATAGTAGGTTTTTCATTTACAAATCACTGTGGAACCACAAGCCATTACAAAGCAAAACTCCTTCAGCGAAAACCATGAAAGAAGATGGTCTTGGAAGCAAAAGTGACCTTAAATGACTTTGCCAGTAAAACAAAGCTGTTTGGAGGGATTTTTGCACCAGTTGAATCATAAGACTGTTTTATTTCAGGGTAAATAGGCAATAGCTTCATTGAATTTTCAACTTTTATTTGTATTATTTAATCTCTAGTCTTGAAGTAAACTACTTTTAAAGGATGTAAAGTTGCATTAATAAACCAGCATAAGGCTGTGTTTTTAGAAGTGGTGGGTTTTGCACTTAGATCACTCACTTCAGTGCATTTGTCAAAGCAAGTGTCATTCACTTATGGTATATAATGGATTTTTTGCATCAGAAACTTACCTACTGGTCCATGAACTACTAGGGAAGTATGTCGCTACAAAATACTAGTATAATTTTTAAAAAAAATAACTGGTAAGTAAAGCACTTTAGAAAATATTTCTGCCTACGTTTTTTCTACAAGTATACAAGTAGCGAATTATTTCCTTTCAAAGGTCATTGTAAAGGTTTTCCACTTTTCATGAAAAGTAACAAAACCAATAAAAATGTTTCAGGTAGTTGATTATAGACAACTAGCACTGCATCTCTGGTTTATTGGAAATTATTCTGAATGTACTTCACAAAGGAGAACAGCAGTTACCTGAAGAATAAAGCTGTCCTTCCTCCTTCAGCCCTCAGAAAAGCTGGTGAGTAAGGGAGGTGACCAGTCCCTTGGGAACCTGCTCAAGCTATGAAGCAGCATCTCCTGTTTGACAGGCGTAGCCTTCTCTCAAGATTGCCTCTATAGACAGGGTTCTGTCAATCCAAACCTAGACACAGGAGACTGTATCTTACAGACTCTCTAGTCCAGATATTTCCCCAGCCTCTTCCTCACAGACTGAAAAAAGGAGTGTAAACCTCTACTATTTTAAACATAAGGGGATCACTGGTATCTTCTTAGAGCACCTTCATAATTTAAATAAACCAAAAGCAGTGTTTGAATGTGTTTCTCTGTTTGCCTAGAAAATTAACATTTTTCTCTTAATCTGAGTGCACCTGGAAGCTTAGTAATGAAGTATGGAAATTAATATTTTAGAAAAAGGATGAAGAAGAAGGGTCTTCTTGGCTGTGGGTTTGTTGAGGGTTGGTGTTTTTTGTTTTTTGTGGGTTTTTTTGTTTGGTTGGGGTTTTTGTTTTTCAGAGGAACATTCAGGTACAGAGCCAGGTTTCTCATGGAATGTGGAATACCTCAAAATCGCTGTGGACACTTATTTCCAATTTTCTGTGGTTGACTTGTGTAATTTCTGGTGTACAAAGCCTCTGAGGCCTAAAAAATGAAGTAAAGGTTTTTCAGAATGCAACAACATCTTACTAACTGATGATAAAGTGTGTGATTGCCACCAGTCATCTTTTTGTCTGTGGTAGCAGTGAAAACTCTCTTCTGGCAAGGTTCAGGAGGAACAAGCTAGCAACTACATGTTGTTCCAAAAGGCAAAAAGTACTATTTGCTCAACAAGAAATGATGTGTTTATTATTTTGAAAATAGATTGCATCTCACACCCCATAAGCATTAACCTCATGACAGAAATCAAATGTCTTTTTTAATCTGGATATGCTCTTAGTAGAAATCTTCGTGTGCGATGAAGTAGCTGAATGTTGAAGACATTTTTCCCCCCCTAACTTTAAGTAGGACTTAGCTGTAGAATAAAGGGAGAAAAAATACTGCTTGGTTTACTGCAAACTATTTTGTGTTTTCTTCTATAGAATGTACAAGTACCAGGGCTTTTAACAGTAATAATAGCACATGCCCCAGTCCTTTTAATGATCTCCAAATGGGAGATCTTCAGTACCCAGCCTGTTGGCTCAGAGCAGAGCTGAGGTGGTGGCAGCATGGCAAGAAGCAGCTCCTGGGGAACCAGGACAGGTTTTCCTAGAGTTAATATTTAAAATTGCTATCCTTTGGTTTATTTTTAAATGTTAAATAATTTTATTGTTTGCAAAGGGAATGTTACCCAAAATGTTTTGGTTTTTTTCCAGTCCAAATCTATTAGAAGATACCGATGTGGAAAAGGAAATTCATAAGCGGAACTTGACAATAAAAATGTCACTTGTTTAGTTACTTTTTATGGAGTGGTCTGTCATGACGATGTTACTGGTGAAAGTTATCTTGGAAAATACAGACTTTTTGGATTATACTGGTGTAATGGTCTCGTTTTCCTTTTTAACATACTGCTGCTGCAGGTACGCAAACATCATCAACTGCTTGTAAAAAAATACAAAGTTGGGGGCTTACGGCACCAGCCATGGATTAAGGGCACCAGCTTGAGACATACCCTCAAACATTATAAATATTACTTGCAAATGCATTTGGGGGGGGAGGGAGAGGGCACAGGGACACTGCTCCAGCAAGAGAAATCTGAACGGTATTGCTAATGAGATTAATGCTCTGCTTATATGGCGAGCACATGCTCAACCACGTTGAGACTTTCCTTGGAAGAATCTTCCACAGCAGGAAAAAACTCTTCCACAACAGGAGACAACTTGATCGATCAAAACTGAGTCAATTTTTAAATTAAATTTCATCTGACACTTCTCATGGGCGCTGCTGTTGAGATCGTCTGCATGGAATACACTGAGGAGGAGGTCAGTGCTTGTGTCTGCTTTTAAGTACTCTGAACAATGGCCTTAATGGGTTTGGGGGTTAGTGTGTCGTAAGCAGTACACTTGCTAAAAATTCTACATGTATTTGTTTGAAGGAAGGAGCAGGAGGCAGAAAACAATCTTATAACTACAACGCATAGGTTTAAAAAAGGAAACCTCCGTAGATGTCTACCAAGCGATGTTCCCCGCTTCACCGCGTTCATCCTGACTGCAGTCCGCTCCTTCAGACGGAAAGCCTTCGAGCCGCTGGGGTAGGTTTTAATGCCCATGGAATAAGAGGAGGCTGCGGTGTCCCGGGCGGGCTGCACCGAGGGCTCCCCAGCAGCGCCCGGCGAGTCCGTGAGCAGAGAACGGAGCTGCAGGCTCAGGGGCGGGGCGGCGGACAGCAGGCGGAGGGCGCATGCGCGGGGCGGGCCCCTCAGAGAGGAGGGGCGGTTGGCGGTTGGGCGGCGGTTGGGCGGGAAGAGGTCTCTGTCGCGGCTGCTGCTGAGGTGGGCGAGGGACGCTGCGGGACCGGCGCCGGTACCAGTGGAAGGGGGGCGACTTAGCTTGGGCAACAAGAGCTGTTCAGCCCCCCCCCCCCCCCCGGCCGCCGGGGTGAACGCTGTGAGCGGTCGTTCCCTGTCTGGGAGTTCCCCTTGGGCCAACGGAGGCAGCGGCGTATTGTGAGCGGCACCCTTCTTCCCGGGTGCAGGGCGGTGTGGGGCCTGTCCTTGTAACGCCAGAAACGGTTTCCAGCTAAACTGGCAGCTCTTCAACATCTGGCAGATCAGTAGTAGTAAAACTAAGGTTATTGTTATTTGTTTAGGGCATCCCTGGAGCTGGGGGGAAGATATCTTTTGTATGTGTCTGCTTTGGCAACGTTAATAGCAAGTTTTTTTATATCAGTTGTTGCTGAAAACTTCTTTTAGGAAGTTAATAGGTAGCATTAATGTGGTCAGAGTGCTAGAATTTGTGAAACGAGTAACTGGAAGGGTATAATGGAATCAAGGTGAGGTTCTTTTTTCAGAGTGACTAATGGTGATGATTTCTGTTAAATTATTTAGACTATTAAGTGACTTCAAAGTATGTCATTTTAATGGTGATCCTTAGTGGAGGAGAATCAGTGGATGCACGTGTGAGAGGTGAGCCTTTTTTTTATTCCTGTAGGAAAGAGCTACAATGAAATTGCTTCCCAGGGGTTCATTCTGCAAACCCTCCCGTGCATATATATGGTGCCTGGGTTGTACCATTTATATTCAGAGAGGACAGAGCTTGTGTGTTAATTAGGAGGAGGGTGGCTAGTAGGTCAAGAGAGGTTCTCCTCCCCCTCTACTCTGCCCTGCTGAGGCCACATCTGGAATATTGTGTCCAGTTTTGGGCCCCTCAGTTCCAGAAGGACAGGGAACTGCTTGAGAGAGTCCAGTGCAGAGCGACCAAGATGAATAAGAGAATAGAACATATCCCTTATGAGGAAAGGCTGAAGGAGTTGGGTCTCTTCAGCTTGGAGGAGAATGAGGGGTGACCTCAGCAATGTTTATAAATATATAAGGGGCGAGTGTGCCAGGAGGACAGAGTCAAGCTCTTCTCAGGGGTGACAGATAATAGATAAGGGGCAACAGTTATAAATTGAAACATAGGTGGTTCCATGTAAATAAAAGGAAGAATTTTTTCACTGTGAGAGTGACAGGGCACTGGAATAGGCTGCCCGGGGAGGTTGTGGAGTCACCTTCCCTGGAGATATTCAAAGCCCACCTGGGGGTTGGACTAGGTGTTTCGAGGTCCCTTCCAAACCCCTAACTTTCTATAATTCTTTGAGACCATACCATACAATTGTTAGCTTCCATAGTAGCATGAAGTAAGTAAAAATAAGATGGTTAGTTTAACAAAGTTTTAAATAGTAATGTTGTCTTGGATACCATGGAATATCTTGAACTTCTCTTATTTTTCTTAAGGTGAGAAATTGCTAGGAAAAAACAAGCCAGTAACTTCAAGAGATTGCACTGGAAGTGAGTTGTGTGAATTATTTCTGAGAAGAACATAAGTATACCATGGAATGAAAGAGAACAGTAATGTTAAAAGCAAAAGGAAATGCTTCAATTGCGTCTTTTTTCTTATTCTAAGGAAGCTAAGCACATGCTCATCAGAGACATTGCAGCAGGAGTAACCATTCTGGTTTTGGCCAGGCACATTCCGTCAGTGTTTCAGAATTAAAGTTGCTGGACCAACACATACCTTATTTAGATTCATCTTTAGCTGCAGATATTGAAATATATAATAAACAGAATTTGCTGTGTACAGGTAGGTGAAAGCAAGAAAGAAGCTGTTAGGAGAAGCATGTGATGGTACATGCTTTAATTGTGGGGTGTCTGATGATTGCAGAAAAGCCATTTAGGTGAAGGTACACAGTTTGAATATCTCAGTGCTCACGAGCAAGATTTTGAAGACAGAAATAGCTCCAGTACCCTTTCTGAGCAAAGGAAAACTATGGAAATTGAAACCTCAAACAGGAGAGAGAGAGTACTTGAAGTTCCAGGGAGTGCAGTGGCAAAGGAACAAAATCTTGTTGATATGTCAGAAGATTGTTCTCTTGCTTCTGAGAATGGTGTAGGTGACTGGACCTGCCTGGAATCTGCTATGCCAGAGCTTCCCCACCTGCTTCAGGACTCTGTGTATCTGCAAGATTGCAATGGCTCAGTTTTTGATGATGAAGAGCAGACAGAGTATCATAGTATTGAGTGTGGAAGCATGCTTGAAAGTCATTCTTGTGTGCGTAAAGAAAGGGTCTGTCCAAACATGTTTTTATGTGACAGGTTAGGAAACAAAGAGGTGAAAGATTTCTCAGTGATTGATAGTACACTGCCACCCGAAACAGCTACAAGAGAAGAAGTGTGTGAAAACAGTGACAGACTCACACACAGCATCTCAGCAAAGCAAGACAATCCTTTACTGTCAGCAGTGGACAGGGCCCCTGCAGTAGCTGTGCCATTTTGCAAACATGCAGAGCACTCATTTTTCTACAGTTGTGAAGAATCTGGTGTGTGCCTCTGTGGTGCCATCTGTAGTGAGTGCACTGCAAAGGATGCTGACTCCCAGTTTCCAGTCTCAGCAGCTGTCACTGATGAGAATCCCTTTTTTGAGGTGGAAGTTGCAGATAAATCCTCCCATGGAAATACCAGCTGTCTGAACTCAGAGCATCATGAAAACTTGGAAAATATTCTCAGTGACTCTACGATTAACCAGGCTGTTGATGTGAGTTCTGATTTTAGAGCTTGTTTTACAACAAGCAGAAGTACCAGTGCTCACGTTTGTGTCTCGTCCAGGGCTATCAATACAGAGATTAAATTGATGAACAAATCTCAAGCCATGAGATGGTTTTGTGAAACCTGTGCAGACGTTGCTTGTAATCCAGATGGGTCTTGTGGAGCCAGTAGTACAGAGGAAATTCTGTCACAATTTAATGACAGAATGGAAAAACACTCAGATGGCAATACTGCAACAGCTGAAAGAAGATCACAAATTCAGGTAATTAAAATAAAGCAGCCAACATCTGAATTTTGATATATAGAAGTTTGTTTTTTTTTTAACGAAGTTGCTGAGCACTTGTCTATCCAAATGCTAATCTGTAACTTTTGAAATACTTTTTGTTTAGGAACAGCAGGAATCAAACAATGAGCTTTGTAGCAGTGATATAAACACTGACAGGTGGGTCTTAAATTCTTCCTGGTTTGGAATTCTAGATGCTGGATAAGTTTTTTCATGATTGAAAGATTATCTGTGACTTAACAAAACTGAGTGACTAAATGATTGCTGAGCAGCAGCTCCTATGCTGGGGGGGTCAGGCTGTCCTTTAGAGTGACCTGGACAAGTCAGAGGGATGAGCTGAACATCTCCTGAAGTTGTAGGAAGACTAAAATGACCTAAAATGTCTACAGTTGCAAAATGGCCAGGAACAAAGCGAGTGTAAATCAGCAGTGCAGGGAAATCACATCCTGGGGTGCATTAGCAAGTGTGCAGCCAGCAGATGGAAGGAAGTGTAGGTGCTTTAATTTGGTGCTTGTGAGGTTGCATATGGAAAGGTATCTCAAGGTATGGGCCTTGTTGTGCAAGAAAGAGATTGGCAGACCAAAGAAAACCCACGGGAAGACGATGGAGATGGTGAATGGAGCTGGTAGAGCACTCGATGTGTGGAGAGAGCTGAGGGAACTGGGTTGGATCAGCCCGGAGAAGGGAAGGCTCAGAAGGTGGGGAACTTCCCTGCCATTCTTGGCAATTTGGTGGTGGGTTACTGAGAAGTTGGAGTCAGGTATTCTTTGCAGAGGTCTGTTTTGAAAGGGCAAAAGCCAAAAATTACAATGGGGGGAGTTTCAAGTTAGTGCAAGAACCATGAGAGCAGTATTGATACTGTCTCCTTTCTGGAAGATTTAAAACAAAACAAAACAAAAAAACCACCAACAAAGCTAGTTTTGAAGTTAGCCCTGCTTTGAACAGATGGTGGTACTGCTGGACTCAAGAGATCCTTTCCAACCCAAATTATTCTGGGACTGAAGCAAGGTGATTCTGTAGATCAACAGAGTTTCTGAGTTTCTTTTTGCTCTCACCACACCACTTTTTTAATGGAAATTATTATGATGCTCGTGCAGTTTCAGCTTCTCAGTTATGGATTATTATATTAAAGCTACTAAGATGTCATTTTTTCTGTGCAGTAAACAATAGGAACTGAATTTTTTTTTTTATTTATTGTTTATTTCCTTATATCAGAAAAAGGTGCTGAAAAGCTACCTGTTACAAAATAAAACAATGAATGTAAAATATTGATTTAAGGGTTTCAAGATTTTATTATTATTTTAAAGGCAGATACATGTTGACAAAGAAGCTGTGAAGAATTTTGCATCAAGTTGCTGTCAAAAAATACTGCAGAGAGCAATTGAAGCAGAACTGCAGATTCTGAACACTCATTATCAGATGTGCTATCAGCACTGCTTGAAGATTTGCAAGCCAGCTTTGGAGGAAAACACGTTTTTTATCAGGCATGTGCATGTACTTTTAAGTGAAATGGATAACTTGGTTAAAAGGCATTAATTGCTAAATATCATTGATGTAGCCTAGACATAGTTTGTAGTAGTGTTTATAGTTAAGTGTTGTGCAAAAGAGTTTGCATTGTCATAAGTTATTTTCAGCCTAAAATTTTCTGTAGCACTCTGAGGCCCAGCAACACCCAGCTTGTTTCCAGGGATGTCTTTCTATACAAAAGGAAAAGTGCAGAAGCAGTAGAGCAGAGAATGTTCAGAGTGGACAAGATGCGTAGGGGAGAGGAAGTCTCAAAGAAGAAAGAGGAGGTGCAGGATGTCTAAGAAGGCAGGAAGGGGTTGGTGATTGCAGAGTCTCTGGTTTATAAAGCACATACCCTGTAAGGAACCTCGAAGTCACCCAAGGAGCCCTGCCTCTGAACACTTTACTGTGCCACAGACAGCTCTAAACCCTCCTTACCCTGGTGTCTGCTCCACAGCTTAGGAGAGGGTCCAAGAGAACATTTAGTAGTGCTGTGAAAGTTTGGCTCTGGACAGTTTAACTCTGGGCTTTAGGGGTGAGTTCCTCTTCTTGCAGGAAGCAGAGGAATCTCTGAACACTGTATAATGTTTGAGCAGTTCTGGAAGCAGTAAGATAAATGTCTCCTTCAGTTCAACTTATTTTCTTCTACATATTTTAGCAGGCAAAATGTAAATACTGAGTTGGATTCATCTCTCATGTTGGTTTTGGAAGAGCTAAAGAAGAAATACATCAGTATGAGAAGAAAAATAAAAATGGGCGTACCTTTAGATGCACTTCCACCGCTATCAGTTGAGATGAACTTGTTCCCAGTCTCTTTTACTTATGTCCCCTCCAAGGTAGTTTACTAACTGATTTTTGGTTTTATTATAAATTGTTTTCTTCAGCAAATTAAGAGAAATATTTTCTCTTTTTTTGGCAGTTATTCAGAAAGGAGCTTTGCCATGAGTAAGTAGCCATCATTTATGGTTTTTATTGAGGCTAAAAATAAATGAGAAGTGAGTTTAAAGTTGTTAAACTTAGAATTCCTTTATTTCTGGTAATTTTCCTGGTTCCCTGCTTCTACAACAAAAATATTTTTCTTAATCCAAATGCTACCTGTCTTTAAAAAAGAAAAAAAAATAAACAAAAAATACAAAACAAAACCAACAACCACATAAAAAAAAAACAACCCTAACACCAAAACAAGACTTTGCTGCCAACAAAGATAATATTAGATGTACAAGGTGTTTCAGGTGTTCTGCTAGAATTAAAATTCCATTATGAACAATGACAGAAAAATAACTTCATATTTCAGGCAGGCAAATGTTTCTACATTTCCAAGAATGTTGAGTTACTTCAGGTAAGTGGAGATTAAAACAAACCTGGCAATAAGTTTTACTGCATCAGGTAAACAGCTAGATACCTTTTTTTCAAATTTCTTGTTAAGCATTATTGAATTTAATCAAGAACTGCATGGAGATTTCAACTTGAAAAGACACATTGAAACATCACACAAAGTCATTTAGGTGCAAAGGAAAGACAGCCCAACTTTATGTATCCCTTTGCTGTTATAAAATGCAGGTGTCAAAAAACTTTTCTTCTCATTTTAAGCTAATATGAATGAAACATGTTTTATCTATTTTACTGTGAGTCTTTGGAAACTTCTACTATCTCAGAGTACTTGGTATCATAGTAGAATTTTAAATTGTTGTGCCATATTTTATGTGTTAATCTTGCATCTGTTTTAGCTCTGTTTCAGGCACAAGTGAGGCTCGCGTCAAAGCACCAGAACTGCAAGGAAAGAAAATATCTGTCAACATGGTAAGGACTTCTTCATTAATGAGTTTCATAGATGTTAATGTTGTGAAGCAGTCTCCCTTGAGCTGTATGCAAATACAATCACAGTCTTTAGGACTCAAGCTGGGATACTCTGCCAGTAATTGCAAATGTAGCTGATGTGACTAGAATTTTGGTGGTCCTTCCAAACCAAAATAACCTGGGGGTTCTTGAAGGTAACCAGTAGGTTAACTTTAAGATTTACCTATTTAATTAATTAATATCCTGAAGCTCAGAAAAATAATGCATACTGAGGTGCCAAGTGCTGTGAAATAACTGAAACATGTTTGTAGGACAGTCCCCGGGTTATATGTGTAACTGAAGGTGGTCAGCCAGGTGATTCTATTTTCTCAAAGACTTTTAAAGAACATTGTAAAGAGGAGAATGTGGAACATGGTAAGTGATCTGTTTCCATTATTTGTTAATTAAGTTGTTGGGAAAAAAACCCAAACCCTATGTAAAGGACCTGTAGATACTCAGCTGTCCTTCCTGTGGTGGAATGTTTAATATTGTTTCAGCTCTTTCTAATGCTTTACATCTTGAAAGAAAATTTTGCTGTTTGAATCAGAAATGAAAACTAGTATGTGTCATCTCTTTGTATCAAATTATGGAGGTAGCTGGAATCCTCTTGAGCAGAAAGAAATTTGATCTGTGTTTGTATGATGTACACCAGTCTGAATTCTAACACTCTGGAATTTTCAACTCTCCAGGCTGTGTGAAAAATGAAGAAGGGAATGAAGATTGGTTTGATGCTAAAGAGGAATTGTCTGTAGCAGCTTTTTCTGTTGTATCTGAAGAAACAAAAAAACAACAAAAACAAGACACAGTTGATTTAGGAGGTGAGGTCATGTCCTTTAAGCTGCTGTACCTATTGATGGTGTGTGAGTATTCTGTTCCTTCTACAAGCATCAGTAAACTTGGAAAAAGTGGTAGCTGGATTTTCATATATATATGGTTTTTGTTGATTTTGTAGTGAATGCTTTTACAAAGTCCTTTTCATCTTTATTTTTCCTTGAAAACTCAACCTACAGTGATACTGTATTTCTCTTCCTCCTTTTTCTACTGCCTTCCCCATAGTAGCCTAAGTTCTTAAGAATTACCTGGGAATGGTGTGTGTTTGGAGACTTGGGTGCCATTGATGGGCATGGTTAGATGTCCTAGTGAGCTGAAAGCAGAGAGTTTGTATGCTCTGTGGTGGAAACTAACATTATGATGCTGTGGAATAACTGCAGTAATTCCTAGAGGTGAGGTGACTTAAGAATTAAAATCGTAGTCACATTGTAAGGGAAGTAACAGCACTGAAGCAGGTGGAATGCAGCCAATGTACAAGAGGTTCCTACCATGGCAACCCTAGGTGTTGGCAACATCAGGGGGACCTGGTGTGCTAACTTTTAAGAGAAACTGCATGGAGGTGGAGTAGAGTGGAGACACTTGCAGCCTCACTCTGTGGCAGCAGTGGATCCTGAAAGTACCAAGCAGCTGTACTTTTGATACCCTGAGTCAGTAACCTGCCACCTTTTGACAAAATGTGAATTAAGTGAATTTTTCTCCTTATGATACCAAAACACACCTTCATCCCCAAAAGCTACCCACCTCAAAGGTGAAACCACCCCTTGCTGAACATGCACTCTGAATTTTCTCTAGTCTTATACCTTTAAATGTGAAGCAAGAGAACTTTGCATCAGTCATGATAAAGGTGTGTATGAGTGGAGTCATTCAGCATCCACCTGTAAGGTAAAATAGTATAAAAAAAGCCAGCAGGGAGAAGGCTGTTGTGGAAGATACCATCACAAGGACAACCCTGACCTCTGGGACCAGTTGACAGGCTAAGCCTCTCTTCCTCTCCATCAGGGCTCCCTTGGGTAAGATTTGAACACCTGACTGGACCAAATGCCTCCCTGGGCACAGAGTCACTTTCTTTATGCATTTTTGGCCAGGCTGTATTAACTCATAACCGAGGTATTTGAACATCCTTTACAGACAGTGGATTTATCACTGGCAATCCAAAGAGCTTGTGCACTGTTGCTTCAGTAAATTACACTGTTCATTAATCTGGCTTTGAGAGATTTCATTGAACACGACCAAACTCTAAGGTGTGGCAGTAATAGTTGATGAGAAGCACGACTGGATGGATAGCATGGTAGTGCAGTAATGCCTCCAGAGCCATGATCCTGTACAAAACTGGGCATGACCAGACCATTAATGCAAGTTTGGCTGTCACTTGGAATCTAAGCCCAGCTGCACCCAGCTCCTCTAATATCTGAGGGTTAGCTGGAACACAAGGGGGCTTATTTTCTACCAAATTTCATTACTCCTTTTAACACAACAGCTGCCTATGCTTAAACACTGCTTCATGTTAGTTCAGACCACTGTTTTCTCTGATTGTGCCTCTTCTCTCTCTTTCAAACCTTAGTAAATACTCAGGGGAAAGTGTTTTCATAAACGGAACTGTTCCACATCTCAGTACGCTCATTTTTTTGTTAGAAGATACTCTTTATTCTTTAAGTTTTTTAAAGGTTTTCTATCTACACTTTGTGAAATCTACAGCTTGAACTGAAGCAAGACTACTTAGTAACAGTGCTTTCTTGCATTTATTGTTAGAAGCAAAGATAATGGAGAGTGGAAGTGCATGTTCTTTCGTTCGTGTTGGTGGCCTAAGTGCCTCAGTGTCAGAGGTATGCCTGCTCCTATCTACAGTTTACATATTTACTGCTACAGAGTAGTAGTGATGCCTCTTTTCTGACTTCTTTTGTACTAAACATTTACAACCAAATATGCTTGTTTTGTAGGATGACTTAAGATCACATTTCCAGAAGTATCAGATTTCTGACACTGTTATCTCTGTGAATTCTAGTAACTGCAGGTATATTAATATATCCGTTTTACTTGTTTCAGATTTTTTTTTCTGTCTGTGAATGAGTAATGGGTGAGAGGGGGGAGTTGTTAATTGATTTGTTTCAGTAATTAAAGTAGAAACAGCAATGCTGACAAAAAGTTGTCATTCCAGGCAACTTCTCATCTTAGAACTTAAGGAGTTTGAAATTTTTTGTTGAGTTTAATGGAGGTACAGTTAATATTCAGTAGAAGAAAACTTATCATGTTCTTACTGATATAACCTTCATACGTTCTTGTACTCAGTTAATTTTTTCTTTTCTTTTCTTTTTTAATTTTATGCCTTAGACATGTGTTTCTTTCCTTTAAAGACACTAATAAGGCCAAGTTAGCTGTGGAGGAAATGAATCACAAAAAAATAAAAGGAAAACCATTAAGTGTTGAACTTGTAAATATTTCATTGGAGAATAAACACTTTGTTCCCCAAGTTCTTGCAAATAAGCTTTGGCATGAAATCCAAACTGTTGATAACAGTCAAAGAAATTATCAAAGTAAAACACTTGCTTCAGCCTCCAAGTCTGTGAAAGGACCCGATGCCACCTTTGCTTCTGAGAAAACACATCTCCTTCCCATAACTTCTTCAGAAATTTCTTGCTTTACTCAAGTACCATCAGATACAAAGTGCCCTGATTGGAAATCCTTTACTGAGGATAAGGTATGTTTTTTTGGTTTGAGTTACTTAGAGGTAAATAATTATTGCTAAAGCTCCTTTATATGGCAGAGGAAGAGCCATAAAACTTCTTGACCCATAACATGTTACATTTAATATATGTAGAGTGATGTTAGGATAGAAAAGCATGTCATGTTAGTAGTACATTTCTGCCATGCTGCAGAAGACTGAGAGCACCATTTCACTTGCCCCTGTGTCATATAGTGATACTCCATCTCTTAATTAGTCCTAAACTAGTTGGCAACCTATTCATTTGCATTAGACTTTTCATCTTGCTTGTCTTCTCTTTTGATTTACCACATGTAACAGCTTTTCTTCATGATTGCCTTGTGATTTTATGCAGGCAAGATTTTGAGATACTGGAGGGGAAACTTCTTTTTTTTTTTAAAGAAAAATGTAGGAATCATCTATGTATATATATGTAGTATTCAGTATTCACTCGGGCTTGTTCATGGAGGATAAGGAAAAGTCAGTAATTGCTGATGTTGCTCTCATAAACTGTATAGATATGCTACCTTTGGGGAATTTTAACTTTAAACATGGTAATCCTCTGGGAAGTATAAATGAGATCTGGTTTAAAGAAGCAGGAATGTCAGCTACACATTATTGCATGTAGTAGTCTTATTTCTAATTTACAGATTGAGTAACATTGCTGGTTGTGTTAGAATATTTTATTGATCTGAATCTGTGTCTGTCACTTTGTTTTTCCATAACAGAAATATTTATTAATAGTAAAGATACGTTGTATTACTTGTACAATATGTGTAGCAAATTCACTTTTTGCTTATTTTGATGCAATTCTAGCATACTGGAGAAAATTCCTTGCAGAAAACATCTGTTCCTTTATCCACAAATTCACATGATGCCTTTATTCCACCTAATATGTTGAACTTGAGCAACTTTACCAAATTAATGAAGAAACTTCAGAAACTTCATCCAGAGGCTAGCAGGTGAGAGTATTTGGATTTCTAATTGATCCAGTATCCATGGTGACTCAGTGCTAAATATGTTGCAAAAACTGTGATGTAAATGGCTATTTCTTTTATTAATATAGAGACAGAATTGTGGATGCTCTGCTGGAGGTGAGGAAAAACAACAAAGGTATCCTAAGTGGCTTGTCCATCAGCTCCATTATGGAGAGAACATCTGTCATTCTAAGGAAATCGACCCCCAGTTGAGTGTGGGAAAATCAGTGTAAATAAGTGAGTATTCCAGCCTACAGAAATATATTAAAATAAACCCACTTGAATTTGTATCACTGTATAGCTTGACTAGACCAGTAAGTAACTTAGTCTAAAGTTCAGCAAGAAGTATCTGTCTGAATCCACTGAAACAGTGGTTTCTAAGGGTCATTATCTGTTTTGCAGAACATCCATAAATAGATTAGCTCCCTAGCTCTATGCACCCTCTGGAATTTGCTATTATGGAGTTTTTATTATGTGAACTGTTTTATTAAATGGGTGGAGAATGTCATTGTAGAAATTCTGGACAAAGGTGACACCTGATGGCCAGTCCCTGTGTAGCATGTCATAAAGAAATTGCAGCACAGGCTCAACTTTGGTTTTAAAAATTGATGATTTCTGTGTGACAAATAAGATTCAGCTCTGGACTAGAGCACCTAGCTAAGACCTAAGCAGAGTTAAGATTAATGTCTGTTAATTTTTTCCCTCCCTTACATGATGACAGCACTGGATGCTGCAGGAAGCTGCAGGTAAATGCTAAAATCACAGCCCAGAATTCAGGTTGCATTGGCACTTGTTTCAGTCCTGTAAAGCCTGGTATTCTGCTTGCTTTAGGGCCATTAGGCAATGTGCCACTGCCAAGTTTCTCACATTGTCCTGTACATTCTTAGCAGTGCTCCAGCTTCACTTTTGCCCACAAACACAATGCCCAGTTGTACAATATTTATTCTGTTGTAGCTGTTTCTTCCCAAAACTGGGTCACGTTCTTGATGCTCCGATTTTTGATTCAGCACCAGTGATATCAAGGAGTCCATGTGGGTTTGATTGATACCATCTGCTCCCAGATGAGTAGTATTTATGCTGATAGTTTTATGTGTCCAGGTATGCATAGATGTACCCATTGAATATTGCTTATCAGACAAAATTCTCCTGGCCAGATGCTGATATGTGTCACTATGGTGAGCAGGAAACCTTAGCACAGCCTTAACTTGAAGAGAATAACTGTGCAGTAGAAGTGTAACAGAAGCAGAGCCCAGTAAGACAAAGCAGAATACTGAGCTAATAAAATAAATGTACAAATAAATGCCTATAGGGTGTTCAGGTGCTGTCATTGTTCTGGGAAGTAGTGTCAGTGACCAAAAAAAGTCTTGCAGACAGACTGACTGTAGATTGTGTTAAGTATGCAGAAATACAGGATAGGATTTTACATACAGCCTAACATCAGCCCTCCCATGGTGATGGAGAGTGTGAAACAATCTCAACCACCATTACGTGTGTTTGGCTGAGTTCACTGTGAAAGGATTAGCATAACATAAATTTGTTAGTTTGGCATTCGACTGCCCTTTGAGCTTTTATAGATGCCTCTGTGAATCAAAATTTAAAAAAGACAAGTTTTCCTACTAATCATAGAATGGTTTGGGTTGGAAGGGACCTTAAAGATCATCTGATTTTAACCCCCATGCATAGATGGGGACATCTCCCACCTGATCAGGTTCCTCAAACTTTTATCTAGTCTCTTGATCACTTCTAGGAGTGAGGTGTCCACAACCTCGCTGGGCAACCTGTTCATGTGTCTCATCACCCTCACACTAAAGAATTTCTTACTTTTATATAGTATATGTCTGCCCTCTTCAAGTTTAAAACCATTTCCCCTTGTTCTGTTACTACACAACCTTGTAAAAAGTCCCTCCCCAGCTTTCCTGTAGGCCCCCTTTATATACTGAAAGGCTTCTATAAGGTCTCCTCAGAGCCTTCTCTTCTCCAGATCAAACAACCCCAACTCACTCAGCCTTCCAGATCAAACAACCCCAACTCACTCAGCCTGTCCTCATAGGAGAGGTGCTCCAGCCCCCTGATCATCTTCATGGCCTCCTCTGGACTCACTCCCAAGAGCTCTAAGTCCTTCCTGTGTTGGAGGGGCTCCAGAGCTGGACACAGCACTCCAGGTGGGATCTCACGAGAGCAGAGTAGAGGGGGAGAATCCCCTCTTGACCTACTGGTCCTGCTTCTTTTGATGGAGCCCAGGATACATTGGCTTTCTAGGCTGCAAGTTCACATTGCCAGATCACGTTTAGCAGAATTCTCATCAACCAACACCCCCAAGTCCTTCTCCCCAGGGCTGTTCTCAATCCATTTTCCGCACAACCTGTATCTCTGTTTAGGATTGCTTTGACTCAGGTGCAGGACCTTGCACTTGGCCTTGTTGAATTTAATGAGATTGGCATGGGCTCACCTCTCCAGCCTGTCAAGTTCTGGATGGATGACCTCCCTTCCCTCCAGCATGTCAACAACATTCAGCTTGGTGTTATTAGCAAACTTGCTGAGGATGCACTCAGTTCTGCTGTCCATGTCTCTGACAAAAATATGAAAGAGCACCCATCCCAGTTCTGACCCATGAGGAACACTGCTTGTCACTGGTCTCTATTTGGACATTGAGCAGTTGACCACAACTCTTTGAGAATGATTGTCCAGCCACTTCCTTATCCACAAAGTGGTCTATCCATCGAACCCATATCTTTCCAATTAGGAGACGAGGTTGTAATGCAAACAGGCTCTGCACAAGTCCAAGTAGATCATGCCACTTGCTCTCTTCCTTACCACTGATGTTGTGACCCCACTGAAAAAGGCCACCAAGTTGGTCATGCACAATTTGCCTTTGGTGAAGCCATGCTGGTTGCCACTAACCACCTCCACCTTTCCCATTGCCAGAGCAGAGCCTTCAGGAGGATCTGCTCCATAAGTTTGCTGGGCTCAGGGGCTAGACTGACTGGCCTGTAGGTCTCTGTATCTTCCTTATTTCCCTTTTTTCAGAGTGGAGATTGTTTCCCCTTTTCCAGTCAGTGAGGAGTTCCCCGGACTGCCATGGATTTTCAAATATGCACAGTGGCTTTGCAACTTCATCTGCCAGTTCCCACAGGATCTGCAGGTGGATCTCATCAGTGCAGGACTGCAGATATGGACATAAACTCATCCAAAAATACCCCATGATCTTACACTTGAACGTATTTAAAATTAGTAAGGTTTTAACAGCCACAGTTGTGTTGTGCTTTCCTTGTCAAGTGATTTTTGTATTTTTTTAATGTTGTGTAGGCTTTACGGTCATAATTGTTTCTATGAGAGTATTTTTTTCTGTTGATTTGCTGACGAGATGATGACCTATAACCATTTTTACTTCCATCACGAGGGGGAGCTGTGAAGTAGGTAAATAATTAGGCAGTAGTGGGACAAAAAAAATTTCTCATCTTTCTGTTGTAAGAAATAAGTGTGTAATATGTTTAAGAAAAGATGATCCTGTGCACAGCTCACCTGTACTAATTCTAGCATGAGAATAGTTTCAGACTTCCCTAAAGGATGAGTATCCACTGAGAAGTACCACCTTGAACCCTTACATTCTTGTAAGCTGATGAAACTTGTCAATCTGTATTACATAGTATATCAAATATAACAACTTGAATTCTGTTGTAAAGCAAAGCACAATACGATTTTGCTTTTTTCTTTGGCAGAGTTGGACATCTGAATGTTCTTAGATCTTGTGTATTTGTTAATTTTTATGGAGTAACTTAACTTAGAAGTGGGAAGTTAGGTTTTGGAATGGAAAGTCCTTTTATTACCTGAAGCTAAGCTCACTTAACCTTATTCTGTTTTCTAAACCTCCTTGTAGGCAGCAGTTAACAGGAGTCATGCTGCTATAAAAGTTCTCAAAAAAGTAAAAATGCTTGGAGTCAATGTACTCCTTGATGATGATTTGATAGCAATATTGAATTAATTTAAAAAATACTACCAGGTATGATTTGTTCCACAAACATTATATATTTTATTTTATTGTAATAATATCTTTCATGCAGTTCTGGAAACTGGGAAACCTTGCTTTTCTGTGTACTTCTGCAGTACAGAGCAAAACTGTTACAGTTTCAAGTGGGTTTCGGGAGTATTAGAACTTCTCATGTTCCTTTTATTTGAAAGTTTGAGAGTGTATATGCAAAGTTTACCTGCTTTTTTGTTTGTTTTTTGTTTTGTTGTGTGTTTGTTTTCTTTCTTTTTAATTAGATGGATTTCTGAAAATGAAGAATCGGCCATCTCCATTTGGAAGATTTTTGAAAATTCTATTACTCCTGCTTGTTCCAGTATTGTACTGTATTTCTTGTTTGATTTATTTTGGCAGATCTTAATGAAAACTCATCTAGCATCACTGTATGATATGCAGTGTTACCAAAGAGAATATAACCTGAAGGTCAGTTTGAGGTGTTTTACTTTTTAGGTAGTTAATACATGATTCTTCCCAGTTATGTTGTTCACAGTAGTCTGTTCCAGCATTTTAGCAAGTTTCCCTAGGAGAAAAAGATCACACTCAGTGTAGCAAGACTTGTCTGGCACCAGCAGGACTTTTCTAGGCTGATGGACACAACCCCTTGTTTGTGTGTGCCACTTAATTTTAAGCATGATAGCTGCTAGGATGTTATTGTAAGGGAATGTGTGCTTTCTAGATAATCTGATTCTGAATAATCTGTAGAAATTTCACCTATCCTTTGAATACCAGGCAGGCACAGAGGAGGCAGCAAGGGCTTCATTTTAAAAATCCAGGCTTCAGAGCTGGCAGTGTTGGTGGATGGAGGTGTTTAATCCCCAGCTGCAGCACTCAACTCATCTCCAATCTGGCTTGGCAGCATGGTGCAGACTCCTGAGGAGTGATAGGGACAAACAGTTCTTTCATTAAGACTTTTAATTTGAATTGTTACAGGGGGAGGAAGAAAGCTGGGAGTATCCAGTATTTTGTGTTTGTGTATGTGTTGTTACTCTACAGAAGAGGTCTAGATTTTAAATCCTCTTCTGATATACTAAGGAAAGGAAGCTTAGGTGTACATGTCTGCTCACGGGGTGAGAAGAATTATCCTTGGCTGACATGGTCAGGCTTGTGCTGTGATATTGCATTACAAGACCACACATCACTGTTGTTTGTTTCTTGTTTACTTTGTTCTAGGTCTTGGCTGCATTTGAAAATGCACTGAAAATAGCAGCCTTGCTTATCTGTGAATAAAGGTTAAAATTTCTTCTTGAAAAAGTTACAATGGTGTTCTGCTGTTTTCAGATCTCCTCTGTTTCCTCTTTCTTAGCAGACCACTGTAGGTAGGTAACTCTTTCAGCAAGAGCCCCAGGCTTGTCTTCAGCATCCAGCCCTGTATGCTTGGTCCTGAAGCTGCTGGTGAGGCCTCAGCTTTGGTTTCTTTCATGTTAGTTTCAAGATGAAAGCCACTGTAGGTGATGTTATACACCATTATTAATAGCAAATGTGTTCCCCAGGCTCAGTTCTGTGATTAGTAGGGAATTTGGTATTGACAGCTGAGAATAGAACTGACTTTCTGGCACACAGGTGGTTCTGTTTCTGTTGGGAAAGCAGAAGCAAGATACAACAGATGAAAGTTAACATGCTGTGTTGTTTATTGGAGTTTTGCTATTTTGTTTTTCTTTGAAAGGAAGCACTACCTTCAGTTGTGACAAAAGCTTTTTGTGGGCGATGACCTCCCTGCAGCTGGAGCCCTTGTCCCCCGGGATGAAGGGCTTTTAAGGGTGTGTCCTTAACCAGATGTGCTCCTGAGGAGCCCAGGTAGGCATAGTCATGTTCAGGGGAGACAAAAACTACCTTACCACCTGCAGGTGAAGCTGTACTAGCTCCGAAAGGTTTTTCCACTCAGTAAAGCCCCACAAAAAATTCTTTTTTTCTGGTAAGATTGCATTGCACTCTGTGTTCGTATTCGAAGCTGTAAAAAGAAAGTGAAGGAAAGGTTTTCGTCCTGAGGCTTGAGATTACGCATTCTGCGGAGATGGGAGGCTGAGGAAGCGGCATGAGGAAAAGGCTTTGTGTGTCTGTGCCTCTTTGCCTGGGCGCCCCTTCCTGTCCCCGGGAGGGGATGGGCATGACGCTGTCCTGCTGGGGCAGAGCAACCTGGGCTGCGGGCTGCTGGGCTCCCCATGGGGGTTACCTGTCCCCATCCTGCCTCATGTTTAGAATAAAGGGGCTGCCGCTGCGCCGTCCCCTCCAACACCGGGGCGGGGCGCAGCGGAGCCCGCGGGGGCCCGGGGTGCTGGGCTGGCCGGGTCCGTCCCTGTCGCAGGCCCTCCCCTTGCTCCCCCAGCCCCTCCTCCCCCGGGGAGCCGAGCGGAGGCGAGTTGAGGCTGGGGGAGAGTCCTGCTCCGCTCCGCGGGCCGCTGGCAGCCGCGCTGGAGGGCCGGCAGAGCAGCGAAGATGGCCCTGCTGCCGCGGCGAGTCCTCTGCTTTCTGCTGGGTGAGTGAGGGAGTGGGAGCGCGGAGCGCCGGGCGGGACTGGGGCAACACATCGGTGCCCCGGGCAGCCTTTGTATGGGGCGGGGGCTGTAGGAGAGGCTCCAGAACGGTCCCGAGCCACCCGGCTGAGGGGCGATGGGTGCGGGAGAGGTTCCCCGAGCAGCCCGGCTGCGGTGTGATGTCTGCCGGAGGGGCTTCCGGACAGCCCCAGGCTGCCCGAGCGGTAGAAATGGAAAGGAGAAGTCATTCAAGAGTGCCGGGACGTTATAAGGTATTTAACTTGGCTCCTAGTCATGTCAGATAATTACTCTAGTGGACACAGCCTATTTTGTGTGCTGTTTCCCATTTGGTAGGTGAGGTTTACGGAAATATGCCCGCTCTGGAAGATGTCTTCTGCCACTTGTTTCAAAAGTAGAAATGAATTGCTGGGTGACTGCTTTTTGGAGTCCTTCTTTTCCTATCTTTGAGCTACAGGGAAAGGACAAAAGTGCTCGTTCAAGCAAGCATTTCTAAGTAGAGGTTGGATGTTCTGGGTTTTGCACGTGATGGACTCAAAATGGGGTTGGAAATGATTGCATTGCCTGATGCTTTTCACAGGGGACAGCCTGCCGTGGTCTCTGGTGTCCCCAGCATATCAGATTCAACAGGTGGAGACTTAAGTGGTGCTTGCAACCTGTGCATCCACAGCAGCAAGTCCTTTTCATCAGAAAGTTGCATACTGGAGCTCTGTATAATGTGTGTGTTTATTTAAGCTTTAAAAAGGAAACGGTGTACCCTAGTCCTAATCCTGATCTTCCATTAAATCCAAGTGCTCTTTTAGGAAGCTTGGATTTCTTCTTTCCCTCTGTTTTCCCCTGCCAGTTTTCTCCTCCAAACTGCTGAATAATGCATTGAGCTGCAATGGGTGTAATGGTCTTATCTGTACCATGTAATTAACTATATACTACTCGTTAGTGTTCAGTTCTTCACTGAAGGAGAAGGCCATCCCATTAGGCAGTAGGACATTCAGGGAAAGGCTCCCAGGTGCCTGTCTGAGGACGTGGCAGGAAACCTGTGCCTGAGACTGCTGCCAGTGAGCATTAACTCCTGCTTAGTTAGGATTTCTCTGCTGTGCTTTCTCAGTCCCTTTCCAGACTTGTACTTCTCTCCGTTTGGGCATTCTTTGATTTTTGAAAGTGAAAGAGAGAAAAGAAAGTTGGTGATACTCCAGGCCGCTCTTTCCCATCTGCTTCTGAAGGCTCAGTCGCAGCGAGACCCCTGCTTCTGTGCAAGCCACTTAACCGTGATAGATGACAGCTAATTGTGGTGTTGAGTGGTGGATACATTTGTCTTTCGATCCATCCTCCTGCGATTTTTATTTTTAAACCACGTTTTTCACTATTTTAAAACAAACAAAAAAACCAAACCTTGTTTCTTTCTGCACACAGACTGCACTGAAATTGCAGGTGGCAAGTGAGAGAACCCAGAAGTTGGAAATTTGGAGCTGATGCTTTTGAGGAACAGGCGTTTTGAAATAAAAATAAGTTGTTTTGTTTTTTAAAAAAGCAGAAGATAAAGAGGGGAGACCTCAGCTATTCAGTATGCCAGGATCTTGCTCTAACCTTGAGCACTGAGGTGACAGACAAACCTGGGGTGCTTCTGCTCAGCACCAGGTCTGAAGTGGGGAGCTTCGTCTCTGATCCTCTGGATGGTGCCAGTCACCATTGCAGTCTCTTTGAGTAGGCAGCATATGAAGAAGATGGGTGTGAAACTGTGTGTGTGCTCTGTGCTGTGGTTACTGCTGGCTCCTGAGCCCTGCACTGCCTTGGGACGTGCTCTCGGGGACATCTGCCTTTGTCACTGAAGAATCACAGAATGGTAGGGCCCAACCCCCTGCTAGGTCACCTAGAGTGCTGCACCTGCCCTTCCACATTGTTGACAGCTCTGTGAATGATGGGTGTTGGGCAATGGTCTGCTTCTTCGCAGAGCTGTATTTCTGGAGGCATTTATGCTTCTGTAGGAAGCTCACCCTGAGCTCAGAGACTGTCACTGAGTCTGGTCCTGCCCCTGCTCCTCACTGTGGTCTGTCACTGCAACACACAGCAGGATGTAGAAGTGGCCTGAGGAGTCTGTTTTCTGTTTCAGAAGAAATAGATACCCTTTGAGATGCCTGGAGAGCAGCCAGAACAAAATAGGGGGAGTCAAGTTTAAGACTAATACTTCTTCTTTATGCCTCTGAACTGGTAATTTCTTTGTCAGGTCAATAGTGCAGCAAGTTCTGTTGGTAATTAGGAGCAGTTTCCCTGCCTTGTGACCAGAACCTCTGCAGGACTTCTTGGTGGTGGGAACCGAGTCCCTGGCCTAAAGCCATGAGAGCTCCACTGCCTGACTGGAGACCTTTCCTTGACTGCTTCAAGCTGTGTTCCTCCAGATTTCCATGTAGTCCAGCCCATGAAAGGATGATGATGATGTCTCCCTGCAACTGTAAACCCCCCCCCTCCCCAGCTGTACTGAAGGTGGGGTCCAGATCCTCTCAGGATCAGCTGGGTTTCCCTTCCATGCAAGGAAAGCCTTTCTCTTATAGCTCAAGCTTTAAGCAGTATTGCAGCTAACTGTGGAGTCCTTGAAAAGCAGTGATGATCAGGGTATTGACTGCCTAAAAATAACCCCAATCTCATGGAGTGGGCCTGAGATCGTTGTGTCCCAAGGTAACCTTTTCCATTAGGAGTGAAATTAAGCTTTTTCTGTTTTTTGGCTGCAGTTGTCTACAGAGGCTGCTTAGAGAGGATGGAATGAACCGTGCTCTTGCTCACTGGTACCAGGAGTGGTGGTGATTAGCACTGCACTGTGCAGCTTTATATTGGCCTGAGTCTCACAAGGAGATATCTTATTGCTGGTGATGATGGATGAAGCAGGATTATGGTTTGGGAGCCAGGTCAAGGTCATGCACTTAACAGCTGAATCCTGCTCTTGCTGCAAGAGCCTGGGCAGATTTGCAGAGATGGGCCCACACCAATGGCAGCTCTTTGGCTCAGCTTGCTGGAGCAAAGTGATGGGATATGCGTGCCCAGGGATGCTGGCTGGCATGAGAAGGGCTGGATGCCTCTTGGAAATGTGCTGGAGGGCAGCTGGAGATCCCATGGACACTGGTGGTCCCCATGCTGGTGCTGTCTTTCTGTTCCTTTGCCTGTTTCAGGTTGCATGCAGTGCTGTGTGCTGTGCTACTTTGATTTCTTTTGGGGTTAGATAGCTGTGTTATTGAAGGTGTTAAGAGGGAATTGCAAATAAAACCAGTAAAGCATTAAAATCTTGTTGACTAACTACAGCTTCTGTATGTGCTGAACAGCATTCTGTTGCATACTGTGCTCTCCTAAGAAACAAAACACTTATTAACACTACTTATGATCTCTCCTGGAAAATATGAAGTTACAAATGGCTTTATATAATCTGTTCAGCTGCTAGAACCCTGGAGTCAGAAGAAAAGGTAGCAACATAAAACCTTTAGAGTTCCTCAGAGTGGCTTAAATTGCCTTAACTGCATGTATAAATATAATGACTTTGATCCTTGGACTTTGCTTCAAGATGCCTCGAGGAAATGAGGGAATAGTTGATAGGAGATAGTTTGGGTTTTCCTGATGTTACCTGAGTGCCTGAGTTCCCTTTGACCTATAACCAATCCTTAAGCTGTTACACCCTGTACCTGGATACTATCAGACTGTAGTCTGCTGGCCACCTGAATTTCCTGGAGTATTTCTAAGGACTCAAAAATAATAAGCATAAAAAAAGATTTATGCTAAAGGTAACAAGGAAGGGAAACCTCTGCCTGGCAGTGAGTGCAGCTTTAAGAGTCAGGCAGCTGCATTGCTACTGCAAAACTTTGCGGTTCATTAGGATTATTTTTGTCTTCCTTCCCCTTAAAGCATGGGCAGCATTGCCTGTGTGTTATGTAAGCTTGAGCTTCTCTTTTAGATAAATGTGCTTTAAAGACTAATTGAAGGCTCCCATGTGTCTGGGAAAATCCTCCTAAATATTTAGAGGATTGTTTGTGTTATAAATCCCTAACAATAAAGCATAATGTTACTCCTTTCAGAGCATCTTTGAGATTGAAAGGACTCAGGCCTTCCCATACATTAAAAGAAAAGGATGAGGCTAATGAAAAAGAAATTATTGTACTGTTTAATTTCACATACTTCTCCCATAAGTGCCAGTTCTGCTCCTATAGAAATTGGTGGCAAGTGGGTTTGGTTGGCTGGATGAAGGCTGTTTTATTTGGTCAGGAGGTCACTTAGCTTTGAGAAATCAAATTGCACTTAATAACTCTGAAGTGCTGTTGAATTAAACAGCCATTAAGTACTGACACTATAATCTTGTATTTGCAAAGACCCTGGAGATTGCAGGGTAATGAAAATATAAATGCCAGGGCCTAAAATTATATTTGAGACCTCATAATCACTAAAAATGAGGTTGGCATCCTTCATGTTTGCAAAGGGCTGGAAATCCATATCGGATCATTACAGAGTTGAGGGAGGTCTTCAAAACCTGCAGGTGGAAATCCAGAGTTCCTGCTCTGCACTAGCAAGTTCCTTCTGCCTCCATCACTGGCTGAAAAGTCTGCTGGACACGCTTGATGGTGGTTTTGGCCCTGGAACAGTTATTGTCATCACAGCCCTTGCCAGCACCTGCACCATACTGAGTGGGGACTGAAAACACCGTGGGGCAGCACTGGATTCAGGAAAGAGAGAGAGGAGCATTAAAACTACTTACACAGGTATACAGCCATTCCAGCTTGGTCAAGGAGCTGTTACTGTCTAAAAATTGTCTAAAAGAAAATCATGGTGAGCAAATTTGCTGAGCAAATTCCTGCTGTGCATGGGTTAGTGCCAGGGAATCCTGAGCCATGCTGCTGCTGTGGATGCTGCTGACAAACACTCTGCTTTTAATCAACAAATGAATAATGAACGTGTGTAATGGTTTCAGTCCCTTGTCTCTGCACTTCCACAGCTTGAGCTCTTCAGGATTTAAAACCACAGCCCTGCACCCTGAGGAAGCATTCCAGCAGGGCTCTGCACCAGGGAATGGGCAGCAGACTGGGTGAAAACTGGCAGTATTGGATTTCAGCCAAGGGTGGGGTGTAATTCCTCTGGGCTTCCTTATATTCTTTAGGTAACATTTGTTGGGAAAAATGGATCTGCTCTGTGTGGGTGAGTTGCAGAGAATTGCCATCTCTGCCCATTTCTTATCTGCAAGGAAAGAAAAACTGCATATAGAAACATCTATAAAAAGGAAAATAAATTGTGCTGCTCACATGGCTCAGCAACAGATTTCAGTCTGAAGACTGTATTAAAAGTATTGAGTCAAGCTGCTCTTGCATGCTGCCTGTGATGAACACACCAGTAAGACGGTGTGTTCTATTTATTTTTATTTTCTCCCCAATGAATTTTTATATTTATGTACTATGTGTTTCTTTATAGGCAGTCGTTTAAGTGAGTAGTATTTCCCCAGGAACCAAATTTTTAATCTGAACTGTTCATTAAAATGGTTTGTAGTCCCACAGACCAGAATAATCTGTGTTCAAGGCACACAAGCCCTTTAAAACCTGAACCAAGGATTGGAGTGTGTTGTCTCCAAACTGATGCTAGGCCCTTTTAACCTTTGTGTTAGTTTCCATGTCCTCATTAGAGCCTCAACCAACAGAAATAGCTGAAAGGAAAAAATAGTGCAGGGGCGGCAGTAAAAGAGTGTGTCTGCCTTTAGCACATGCCTCAGGTCTCCAGGGTGGTGACCACTCATTTCTCTCTGCCTTTTTGCAACAAGACCAGCCCAGCTTTGAGACCCAGCTGGCATCTGGCCTCTTTTGGCATCCCATGCTTTGTTGATGTTTTAAAAATAACTCTCAAGCATGGACCTAGTGCTGTGTTGGGATGATGATGCTGGAAACTCTCGGCCTCCCCCTGGAAGGCAGGGGAGAAGAACCTGGTTCCTGGGGGTGGCTTCCCCTGGAAGGTGCTGCCAGCTGCACAGGCTGTTTGCAAAAGGTGGGCATGCAGAATTAAATGGGGAGCCCTGGTTCCACTCAGCTGGGTCAGCCAGTGAGTATTTGATGGTGGTAATGGCCAGGCCTGGTTTGAACTAGGGATAGGGGACACCAGTGAAGTCAGGGCTGTACCATTCCATACCTCCAGTGTCTGTCTAAAACCTGTGGTTTTCCTCTATTAATTTAATCATGGTGAATTATTTTTTTTTAAGATCCTGCTGTTCATTAAGGATGTAATTATCTTTGTAACTAGCTGCTCACGGCATATTTTTCCCTCTTCCAATTTGCGGTTGGCCAGCAGCTAATTTTAAGCATGCCTGGGTTTTGAGTCACCTTCTACTTCCTCCCTTCTCAGATGGTTTTGATTTAATTTACTTAGCAAATGAGTATTTTGGGGGAAAGAAAAGTATTTGTCATTCTGTCCTCTGCAGAGTCAAATCAAGGGACTTGTAAGATAAATCTCATTCCTAGAAATGTGCTTGGCAGCCTCTGGTGAGTAACAAGGATATATAATACCTTGTGCTGATGCATCTTCTGAACTTAGCAAAGGACAGGCACTGGACTAGGCTCTTGCCTCTTTCAACAGCCTGTTTCTCAGAGTATTTAATAGTTGGTATTATTTACCAGCAATACTGTATGGCAAAATTGAATCCACTGTGACCCAGGTAAGTAGGATTGCCGTGCACTGGGCCATGTGTTGCAAAGTACCAGTGTTTATTTTGCATTTTAATTTTAATAAAACACTCTGCATCTTACAGGAGCCATTACATGGCAACCTGTATTAGAATGATGTTAAATCATCCTTCAGTTGAGGAGGGCTCAGCTGTTATGATGTAGGGTGCAGGAAAGATGCTTTCTGAAGTGCCCCATGGTATATTGAACTTGGAAGAGGAATAACATACAGCAGCTGTATCTGTGCTACCTGTGCCCTTCCTGAGCATGGCAGGGATTCAGCAGAGGGGCTGGGGAAACAAATTTCTGTGGGCTTGTTAAGGCAGTCACTTGGTAGTTTTGTGAGTTGCTGTATCTTGCAGTAATTTAATGCTTTGGAAGCCTTACACCATCCCAAAACACTTCCATGTTTCTTCAGTCCCTCAAATCCTCAGAAATTTTCATATTTAGGAGAACTGGACTTGTTGTTTCCACACATATTTATTAATGTAGTGTAGAAGGGGCTTCATTCAGTGAGGCCCAGCTCCTGAGGTGGTAATTCCTCTTCATTTGATTACATAAAGAAAAACAAATAGAGAGCTTCTCTTTTCCCAGCCAGCACTAATGAGATATTCTGCATACAGCTAAACATTATGAAACCCACAAGGACATCCAAGGTTTTATTTCTGGATTCTTGTTGTGCCTGTGAAGGAATGTAGTGACCTATCTTGAGTCTGATACCACTGAGTACTGGTACTACCGAGCTGGTACTTTGATTTGTTGCCATTTAGTGTTTGCTGGGATGGGGATGTTTGAGTTTTTGCTGTCTTTTTCTGGCTATCCCAAGCATGACAACAGCCTAAAAAAGAACTGCCAGTGAATTACCTGTTGAAGGTGAAATCCCTGTTATTATGTGGTCCCTTTGGTAGGCAGCAAGAACCAGGAAGCTTTGCACTGGGAAGAGATGAGCAGAAAGGACTCGCAGCACGTGTGCTGGGCAGCTGTGTTTAGCTGCCACTCACAAAGCAGCCCTAGTTAGAGACCTAATTAGCTGATGGAGCTGATTTCTGGTCACGGTGAAGCATATTGCAGCCCTGCTCCTTGGGCTGCAGAGCCAGGATGGGTTGGCAGGTCTGGGAGCAGGGACCAGAGCTGCTCCACTCATCTCCTGTCACGGCCAGGGCAAAGCAACTGCAGGTTGGAAGGGGTGCCTGACATTGCTTGAGAGCAATCATGGGCTGTGTGTTTATAGAACAAACATTGGACTACCAAAAAAATAGGTAGGGATGCAGTCCTGAGCAGAAACAGTAGCACTTCAGTGCCCTCTTTGGAGATATGAGGAGGAGAGCAGGAAATGCAGCATTTGGGCTGACTTTGGTGCCAAGAGCCACGTCCGCCCATGTTCAGCTGAGTGGGAGCTGACACTTAATTCGTGATCTGCTTGTTTCCGTTTGACCTTCTCCTGTTACTGCCTTTTACCATAAATAACTCTTCATGCCCAGTGATGTTTATCCCCTAAAGAGTTTCTGGAACATCATCACTGAATCACAGAATTCTCAGGATTGGAAGGGACCTTAAAGGTGGTCTTATGGGCAGGGCACCCCCCACTAGATCATGTTGCTCAGAGCCCCGTCCAGCCTGGCCTTAAAAACTTCCAAGGATGGGGCTTCTACCACCTCTCTGGGCAACCTGTGCCATTGTCTCACCGTCCTCATGGTGAAGAACTTCTTCCTGACCATCTACATTTAAATCTCCCTTCCTCTAGTTTGAATCCATTCTCCCATGTCCTATCGCTACCTGACAGCCTAAAAAAGTCCCTCACCAGCTTTCTTGTAGCTCTGCTCTCAGCCTGGCTTTCACGAGGCACAGCCCTTGTGCTGGCTCTGCTCCTGTGCTCTTCCAGGCCACATCTCTCCAGAAATGGGACTTCTGGAGAAGGGGTGCTCCTCTGGAAGCAGTGGTGAGACAGTGCTGGCAGGACTGCTGCATGCTTTTCAGACCCACCACATGTTATGCTTTGTTCCTTGAGATGAGAAAGCCTCTTTGGTGAGCAGCTGCTTCCCAAACTTTCTGCGTGACCAGGTCCCTAGCAGGGGACTGTCCCCAGCTTGTCTGAGCAGGGAGTGACTCTGCCAGTTCTGCATTCAGGTGTCAGTGTCTTCCTAGACAAAAAGGTTAAAACACTGCTCCTTGCCATTGCACACACCCCTGGCACAGCACTTGTGTGTAGTTGGCACAGCGCTCTCATTTGCACAAGCAAAACCACAACCACGTACATGCTTTGAGGGGAGGGATTATCTGATTTCCTAAAATGGAGTTTTCCTACCCTTGTCTCTTTCCATTTAACATTTTTCTCTGCCATGAGAATTCTGCCTGCACTTCCTGTCCTCACAGCCTTCTCTGTCATCCAGGTTTCCCAAGCCCTTCAGTCCTTTGAAAGGCTTCACAGCAGTGAAGCTGTCAGACAGGTAAAGCAGGAGGTGAGCCCTCCATCTGCAGACCTTGCTGAGGAGCTCCAGCTGTGCTTTATAGCCATGTCTCTGCTGTGTTCTGTTCAAGTAGAAACCAGATAGTTTCTTTCTGCTGCTCCATCTGCACCCCCTGGGGCAGAGGGGATGGGGGGAGGCTCCTTTTCTTTTCCAAAGTAAGATTTGTTGCCATTTAGTGTTTGCTGGGATGGGGTTTTGCTGTCTTTTTCTAGTTATCCCAAGCATGACAAAGGGGCACAAAATAAATGGCCTAAAAATAACTGCCAGTGAATAATTTGTTGAAAGTGAAATCCCTGTTATTATGTGGTCCCTTTGGTAGGCAGCAAAAAGCAGGACACCACAGTGGGATGTCGCTTGGTTTTGTCCCCAGGACAAGTGGCCTGGCAGGGGTGGCTGTGAGTCTGCCGTGGTTGGTGGATGTTGGCCATGAGTGAGCAGGGCAAAACCAGGTTTAGGATCAGCCACAATGTTTGTCTCCTTCTCAGAATTGTTCCCAGCTGACAGGTGCCCAGTCTGGCAGTGTGTGGCCCAGTTCTCCCGCTGGGCTTTCCTGGGTTTAGTTGCTGGGCTGTACCTGCCAGAGCAGGATGCATCCCACTGGGGTGGGATGAGGCAGCAGCAGGGCTCAGGGCACTCTCAGCACATGGGCTCCAGATTTCCAGATCTTGTTGAGATTTATTTTGTAAATAGGTCCAAGCCACAAGGCTTGTCCTCAATACAACTGTACAAACAAAAACCCCAGACTTTTAATCTGGGGCTTGTTTAGAGGGTGGATCATTTCCCAGGGTGGGTAGCAACATTTGGTAGAAGCCCAGGAGAAGATATCAGGGTTTTTGTTCTTTGAGCCCAGAGCTTTGTTGGTGCTGGAGTTTAACTACGTGGTTTTTGTTTATTGCTAGCCCTGCTGTTAGTGTCATTTTGCAATTATCTGCGATTTGGGGGTTTAATGAGACCTATAAGCTTTTAGATTAATAGCTGGCTATTTTCTGCTCTTTGCTATGAAGATCTGAGTGTTTTCCACCAAAAATACACCTGCTGGTCCATCTATAGCTTGGATGGTCTGGCACTACTCTGCACGTGTAGTCAAATAGTTACCTTCTTCACGCAGCACCATTAAGGAGTGCTGTGGACTTGAGGGACAAGTTGCCCCATTTGCAGAATTTTAGTGAGCTGCAGCTGTGCTGGGTGGTTCTGATAGTCCCTCCAACAGCATTCAGTGGGTCCCATTGAAAGGGTTCACAGATGAGGCTGTGTCTCATTCCCATCCTAGATAAGAGCATTCAGTAAATGCTTTCTTCTTGCGTGAGACTGCAAATGGTGGGCACAGTCTGGGTTATGGGCAAGGAGCTTTCACCTGCAGGAGCCATGTGGCTGATGGCTCGGGGCTGCTTGGCTGCATCTCCCCAAAAATGAGATTGCTTTGCTTGGGCAAACTCTCCATGTATTCCCAGCACACATCTGCCATGGTCAGAGGGCCAGGGTGGTGAGGCTTGCAAAAAATGGCAAACGCACTCTGTTATGTTGCCTGGGAACTGGGTCTGTCAACACTGGGATCACACTGGCCCACTATGCCAAATGCCCATCTTCTCAGGTGCTGTGGTCCTCCCTGCTGCCACCTCCCCTGGTGTCACTGCATGTCTCAGCAAGACCAGCCCAAGAGTTCCCATAAAACTGGGGATAAAGTGTCCAGTGACCACAGAACCACGCAGAGATGGAGATGTGAAATGCTAAACCTCTCTAGCAGAGAAATGTCGGGGGCTCTCTGCTAGTCAGGCATCCCCATGGCACATGTGCAGGCTCTGCTGTGCTGGCAGAAGCAGGGGGAAGTCACATCTACCAAGTTGTTTCCTGGAGGTGTGAGCCCAGAGCTTGTGGCTGAAACCACAGCTCTGAGTGCAACTGAAGGAAGTCCAGTTATTTTTCTGAAATTTTTATAACGGTTCAGGGCCAGCACTGGTTTTCTACTGAAACACAAATGACTTGTTTTTTTAAAGCTAACCCTCAATAAGCTGAATGATGGTAGGTGTTTGTTGGGATGCACCAGGACATCAGTCCTGGGGTAATCAAAAGGATCTGGGTTGCCTGAAAAAGCCTTCCCTCCATAATTTCCTCACCAGAGCTCTCCAGATATTCCTTGTGAGGAGACAAATTAAGGATTCTTCAAGTTACATCTTTGAAGAAGCAATCAGTGCTGCTGTCATCAGGGGAGGGTGTCCAGCAACAGTTCTGTGGGTTCTTATGCTGGGATAGAACCAGCCTTGGATGGTGCCTCCTTCCAGCAGAAAATACCTTTGCATCCAGCAGGCAGTGCACGTGTGCTTCAAGGATGAATTTTGGATGTATGGATGCACTGTCTGGGGCGACATGGGAAGATGGAAATAACCCCTTGCTTCATGTCTAGGTGGCACCTAAGGGCTGAGGAGGACTTTGGCTCTGGTGGGATGCTCCCAGGGGACCACGGTATTCCCTGTACAGCTCCCTGCAGCTCACTTACACCAACTTCATCAGCAGGGCTTCTGCAGTGAGAGCCAGGACATACAGAACTCCCTCCCTGCTTTTACCCACCCCTGTTGTTACAAACCCTGAGCCTGTCCCAGCCTGACATATCAATAAACGTGGGTTTGGGGGAAATGTGGGAAGCAGCAGAGAAATACCCATGAGTTTAAGTAGGGACCGTGTAGAAATGTGGCAGGAGCTTCTCCTGGCTTTGACTTTAAACTGTGCAGTTAAACTACAGCAAATTCCCACTGGCCAGCTGAAAACAGAAGAGCTTTTCAGCCTCTCCGTGCCCAGCTCTGTCCTCACATCATTTCCACACTGGACTCTGTTGAGCCTTATTCCTCTTGGATGCTCTTCACCATGTTAAAATTTGAATGCCCTGCAGTTCCTCAGTCACCAGCTGACTGGTCTGGTTTCCTCAGTCCCCTGGGAGAAAGGATTTGCATACAGACCCTATAGGCAGGTCTGAGAGATGTGGTGAGGACGATGTCTTCTGTGTGCAGGGGTCTCTGCAGGACTCTGGTGGGTTTCTAGGCAAAGCTTTCACTGTTGGCACCTGCATCATTCCCCACTGCAGAAGGGAAGTGATTCTCAGCTGCTTTGCCCCATGGTTTATGTAATGTTTCTCCTCTCCCCTTCCATGGTGGAGCTTCCTGTTAAGGTGTTTTCCTCCAGCTGCAGGAGCAGCTGTGCCATTGCTAGGAAATCTCTGGGCATCTTTACAAGGACTGTTTTTTTTTGGTACAAGGGATGGCTTGTCTTGCCAGCCAAGGGATGGTCATCCTTGATAATTGGGATGCTTCTCTTCCTTCTCATGCTGTATTGCTCTTGAATTTCTCAAACTGGCTTTTTCTTCCTGAGTTTCTCTCTGTATTCTGCATGTCTTGCTCCTTTCTGCCTGGCTCCATTTCCTCCTTTGCTTCCTGATCCCCCTGGCTGCTTGTCCAGGTGATTTTTAGTCTGTTCACCTGTCCTACTTTCCTTTCTCCCCCTGTGCATCTATTACCTGTTCCTCACTCAGTGTGGTTGCCAGCACCACTTTCTTCAAGCTTCTTGTCCAGCCACATGATGGGTGTATTGTTTGCAGTGTGCTTGTCCTTTGCCACTCAGGGCATGGTCCTCACTGTGGGGTAACCCCAAGGGCTGGCACCTCAACCTGCCGTGGGCTCTGGTGCTCGCTCAGCTGGGTCACTGCTTCCCTTGGTTTCATCCAGATTTGAAGGGGCTGAAAAAGCCTCCCTGAACCTGCCTAGGGATTTGCAGTCCAGCTCTCACATCCACTTACTGCACCTTCCCTCCTCCCCCTCTTCCTCCTCCTCACTTGGCCCTTTGCTGCAGCATCCAAGCCCTTCCCATTTCAGAGCTAGGCCTGTCTCTGGCTGAGGTGGTGGTGTGCAGGGACTGCTGGATCATCCCTTGGATGATATCAGCAGGGAAGAGCTTTAAATGCTGACAAATTCAGCCTTATTGCTGCAGTCTGAGGGTTCAGTGCTCTTTATGTCCCTTCCCTTGGCTTGATAACTCACCTTGCCTCATCCCAAGCCAGGCCGCAGCAGCTGTCATGGTGGAAGACAGCTTGGGAAAATTGCAGCCATCCAGAAACCACACACAAGGGTTGGAGGTGCCCTTGACACCCAAATGGATCCCGAGTTCCCACCCATTGCCATAGGATGCTGCTGCTTCCATGCTTTGAGGGATGGAGAGGGACTGCTGAAGAAGGGCATTCCTCCATACAGGAGCCACTGGCAGTGTCCCATGGCTTTCACATGCAGACTGCTCAATAAGTAGCTAAATTTGTTAGAAAACAAGATAAAAATAAAGCCTCTCTCCTTTTTGAGGAGCTGTTTACACACAGCAAAATACAGAGCTGGTATGTGATGTCAGCCTGTGAAATGCTGCAGGAGCTGCAAAGACAACTCTGGGACCACGGGAAAGGTATTATTTATATCCAGCCTCAGTAAATCATTCCTCCAAAGGTTCTTTTTTCCTTACAGCCTGCTCCTCTGTAGTATTTTCCTTTCTCTTTGTGCCCAGAGGGGAGTTAAATCAGCACCCTGCAGCTAAGGATGGATTCCACTGTGCCTATCCCTGCACCTCATCTGAAATAGGTGTTTGCTCCCACGTTTGGCACCATGTGGATGATTTTTAAAGGAAAGGGTCTTTGCCCAGCCCCAGGGACCTGTCTGGGAGCTGTGGGGCTGCAGCTCCACCCCCAGCCCTTACCTGTTTTGTAAATCAAAAAACTGGGAATGTACAATGCAAAGATGTGTGAAGTGATCAGCAGAGAATAAATCTGCATCCTTAGTGATTTCTGACTGACCTGGCATATTTTGAATAATGGATTTATCTCACATCAGGCAGTTGAGAGGGTATTGGAGGATGATGCTGTGGGGGCAGAGGGATGTGAAGAGGGAAATGAAAACCTGAGGAGGAGGTTTTGAGGTAGCTGGTGGAGAGCAGAGTTGCTTTTCTGTCGATGTTTGCTTTGGCACCTATTGGCACCTTTGTTTTTTTCACCTTTGGGGTGAAAAGCCCCCAAGAGATCTGTCCCTGGGCCCACCCCTCCTGCCCATGGCAGGGCCTGACCCCTAATGCTTGCTCCTCACCTGTCTTCCAGCCCATCATTTCATCACAGCCACAGCGTGCCAGGAGGCTGAGTACAGCTGGATGATCCAGCACTACTGCCTGAAGCAGTTCCAGCTCACCATGGAGGGCATTGGACAGAGGCTCTGGTGTGACTGGGATGAGACCGTGGGGTAAGTGAGGTCCCTCTGCTCACCTCTCCCTTCCCAGTATTTGACTACCTCCTATACCCATCTTTTTTGGGGTGTAAGGAGGTCAGTGGTGGGTTTTCTTTCATGTGGGGTGAGGAAATGCGCCATTTCACTCCATTTTGCAAGTGCTGCTGATGCCCTGGTTCCAACCCTGCTGGGATCAGCTGAAGGGGCACCCCCACCCCAGTCACTTGTGGAAGGGCCACGGGTGGGCTTTTAGAGCAGTGGAAGTTGTCCACCCAGATTTCACTGAGGCTCTTGACACCATCTCCCCTGAGATCCTCCCAGGGAAACTGGTGAAGTGTGGGCAGCAGGTAGAAGGAGATGATCCTTTCCTTCTGCTCAGCACTTGTGGGCCACTCCAGAGTGCTGGGCTTAATTCCATAGACTTGCTGGAGAGAGTCCAGTAAAAGGCTATGAAGATGATGAAGGATCTGGAGCACCTTTCCTATGAGTAAGGGCTGAGAGATCTTGGGCTGTCCAGCCTGGAGAAAAGAAAGGTCCAGAAGATCTTATTAAGGCATATAAATATGTGAGGGGAGGGTGCAAAGAGGATGGAGCCAGGCTTTTTTCAGTGGTGTCCAGTGACAGGACAAGAAGCTAAGGGCAAAAAAGCACAGGAGGCTCCCTCTGAACATGGGGAACTCGCCGTGAGTGTCTGAGCACTGGCCCAGGTTGACCAAGGAGGCTGTGGACTCTTCATGCTTGGAGATACTCAAAAGCTGTCTGGACAGAGACCTGGGCAACCAATTCTAGGTGGCCCTGCTTGAGCAGGGGGTTGGCAAGGTGATAGGGACCTCCAGAGGTGCCCTTCAACCTCAGTCATTCTGTGATAACAAGGGTTTTAAAGGACCCAAACCTAAGCAGCATTTGGAAATTAGGATGATGGTCTTGTTCAGTTATGGACATGTGGAGAAACCACACACCCCAGTGGTAGAGCTTCAGCAGGAGAAGACTACTCTTTGTATGGGAGTAGATTGGGATCCCTGTCATGCCTCCCTTACCTTTTCTGGTGACTTACTTCTCAATGGACATATTTGCTAGATTTGTATTTCCCAGCACTCAGGTTTTCCAGGCAAAATGCCCTAGCCCAGCTTGAAAATGCCACAACCCACTGAGATGCTGTCCCACCAGATGTGCTGGCACACCCATTACTTCGAAAAGTTTCCTGTTGATTTATCTTAGCAGACAGGGACAGTGGCTGGCATGGTATGGCCTGGCAGTCTTCTGCTGTGCCTCCTGTTTGTAATCAGTGTCAGGAAATTAGTGGTGATTTATGACTGAGAAGCAGAGATGCAATCTGTGTTCCTGCTGGAGAGCTCTGTGGCATCCTTGAGGGATTAATGAGGGGGATAAGGGACCCCACATTCATGCAGCACCTTCAGGGAGAAAGGGATGTTCCATTTAGGAACAGGACTGCTCTATGAGTTTGGTTTGGCTTTTTCTTTTGGGTTCTTTTTATTGCAAACCACCTGAAAGATGCTTTCTTTGGATTAGCTCTTTGCTGTTTAAAATGAGCAGAGGTTAATTTTCTGGTACCACCACCATGCTGTAATTCATTCTCTTGGCCAGATGGTTTTGATTAAAGTTTGCAAAGACTGTTTGGGGTGTCCATGTGTTGGAGCCTGACAAGAGAAAATAAAACCCCATTGCTCAGTCTGGGCTGGCTTTCCACATTGTACAGGACTGTAGTGCCACCATGGGCTTTCTCTGGGAAAACAAAGCCGGTGACTCAACCTGAGCACTGAGGTTTTTTTAGAAATGGTGATCAGATGTTGCTGTATGTCATCAGTAGTTTGAACAAAAAGCAGAGTTTTTGTAAGATTTGGTTGATTTACTGTTTCATGACCCTTTCTTCTGTGCCAAATTAAAATCTATATATGTGTGTGTGTAGGTAAACATATATGTATATCTTTTGTAAGGGTATCTTGGATTTTCCTTCCCCTTTATTGGTGATAAAATGAAGGGGAAGAAAAGAGTGGAAAGACTGTGGGAGGTTTTCTGTTTCTGAGAAACTTCATCTTGTCCTCGAACATGTCCAGAACTGCTGCTCTTGCTCTGGCCCCCAGCTGCCTCGGGGGTCTCTGTGGGACTTGTACCCCTCTGTCAGCATCTTTGGGGGAGCATCCAGATGTAGTCCAGATATAGTGAGTATCGGGGAAAGGGGATAACCACCTCTCTGGGTCTGTCAGCTGTGCTAGGGGTGAACTCCCACCCCTGGGGCCATCCCAGAAGAGCTGTCCCTGACCTGTGCTGTCTCCATGCAGGGCCTGAGTTCAGTGTTATCTGCAAGCTTGATGAGGTACAATCCATCTCTTCTTCCAGACTTTTGGTGAAGCCATTGCACAGGAAGCAGAGGTGTATTAAAGAACAACTTCTTTATTTCTGTTTTTCTTCTAGCTATCTTCTACTAAACTTGTTATCCTCAAGGCACATGGAGGAAATGTCGATAAACTTGCAGTGTTTAATTTGATTGTGTGAGGCCATTTGCTCCCTGCAAACACAAGGCTTGGGTTATTTATGAGATTACATTCTTCTGATCCCCCTGTGCCCTCAGGACACTGGGAAAATCAGGTAGCAATAGCTCAGCTACTGCTGTAGATGAGCTGTTCTATGGGTGTGTGGGTTTTGGGTGGCCACTGTCACGGTTTAACACTGGCCCAGCAATTAAACCAAATAACAGATGCTCTGTATTAATCCACCTCATCCCTGATAAAGAAAGGAGAGAGGATAAGGGAGAGAGACTTATGGGCTGGAAACTAAACTACACAGCTTTAATGCAACAGTAATGATAAATAGGAAAAATTACTAAATATATACAAATATACAGGAAAATTGATACCACGTTTCTCCCTCCCTCCCCCCAACAACTCTCACGTCACCACTGAGGCTGCAGGGCAGCCCTGGGAAGGTCCAGGCTGGACTCCTGGAGTTGGCAGCAGTTGGGAGCTGGAGGCAGGAACACACAGATATGGGCTGGCACGGATCAGGACCACAGGCAGACGAACGGATGGAATCCTCCCAGGATGCCTAAGCAAACAGGAAAAGGTGAAGAAGGGAAGCAGGAAGGGCAGGAAGGGGTTTGACCCTTGTGATCCCTCAAATTTATACTGAGTATGAGGTGTATGGGATGGAATACTCTGTTTGGTCAATTCTGGCATCTATCTTGTCCGGTCCTCCCCAAAGGAGGGCTGCAGGTGGGGCCTCTTTATTCCTTCTGGAGCATAAGATGTTCCTCAGAGCTGAGCAGTGCCCTTGGCTCTGCACACCAGTCTCTAGCTGTAACTATAAACATCAAGTGTTATCAGTCCTAGAAGCAGACACTGAGAAACTTGCTGTTAATTTTAGCAAGTGCAGCTATTTGCAAGAGACTTAGCTGAAAGCAAAAGTACAAGACAGAAAATCACCTTTATCCTGGCCCAAACCAGGACAGCCACCTTGCTTCAGACCCCACTGTTCCCTGGGCATGTGTGGGACTTGCCATCCCCTTTTAGGAGAAAAAGTGCTGCTAGGAGGTGCCCTAGCAGGGCTGGGCAGGTGGTGGCATAGGCTGGCTCGGAGCCCCTCTGGCTTTAGGGGTAAGGCTTGATTTCTACCAGGTGTGAGACAAAGAAATGGAAATAAACACCTGCTTAGAACCTTGTCTCACCTCTGTCTTCCTCCAAACCAAGGAATTTTGATGCCTGAAACCTGCCCCAAACAACAATGAAAAATACTTGAAGGTTTTACCTCTGACAGGCCCCACACCATCAGCAGCATCAGGTTTGGAGCTGTGACTTCTCCTATGTGGCATTTAGTGAAGAAATGCCATGTTATGCTCAATTGAGAATAATACGATGGGAACATCTGGATAAATGAACTCAGCAAGGTTTGTAATTGCAGTTTATTGGACCTGTTGAAAGGCTGCAGATTGTCCTCCCCTCTCACCCTCAGCAGTATTGAACAGGCTCTTGCATTGCTGGTACCACTGCATTCAGATGTGCTGTGGAGGGGTGTCTGTGGACCAGGAGTATACTGAGAAAGCTTATCCAACACCACTGAGCTTTTTGGGCTTTCCTAGCCTCTGCTTATTTGGGGAAAGTCAGTGTGTTTTGGCCATGCACAGTTGTATACCAGGGGAGCCAAGCACCTGTTGTTCAGTCTTGCAGCCTCTTAAAGCTGGAGCTGCATGGTGGTCTCCTCTGTCATGGTGGTGGCTGAGCTGCTTTGACTGTGCATGACTTATGATCCCAGAGATTAGCTTGGCTGCTTTGATTTCAGATCCAGATTCACCTGTGCAGTCTGGGGTCTCCCTCAGAGCACCTGTTTTGGGGATGTAGAATGCTGCTGGCAGAGCTGGAGCTTTTGGAAGGGTCAGGCTGCTGGCCGCTCACCTGCAGATGCACCAGCAGCAGCCAGTGACTTGTAGAGGATTTTCCTGCACAGTTTTAGCTTGCCAGAGGGTTGTGGCCAGAGGAGGGCTTGGCATGGCAGTTTGTGCAGTGTTGCTGCATCATTCCACAGCAAGTGGGATGGGAGGATGCTGTAGTGCTGAGCAGTGCTGAAGCTGCAGGTGCCACTCCAACCAAGTGCCTTCATCCCAAATATATCCACCCCATGGCATGGCTAAAATCTCCAGGGAATGTTGTCCCATTGCTGTGGGCATCCTGCAGAGAAGGAGCTCACCGGTGTGGTTTCTGTCTATCTGGCAGCTGTAGCCAGGCCCAGACCTGACCATGCTGACAGCTCTGGCATGGCTGGAAGCTGCCCTGTGCCTGACCCACCACGGGGCTGCTCTCACAGCAAGGAATGTGCTCAGGTCACTTATCCATTACCTTTATTGTTCAGCCTGGAGAAGAGGAGGCTCAGGGGAGACCTCATCACTCTCTACAACTCCCTGAAAGGAGGTTGGAGCCAGGGGGGGGTTGGTCTCTTCTCCCAGGCAGATATCAGTAAGACAAGAGGGCATGGACTTAAGATCTGGCAGGGGAGGTTTGGGTTGGATATTAGGAAGAAATTCTTTCCAGAGAGGGTGATCAGACTTTGGAATGGGCTGCCCAGGGAGGTGGTGGATTCTCTGTCCCTGGAGGTTTTTAGGAAGAGACTGAATGTGGCATTTGATGCCATGGTCTGGTAACCAGTGGTAGTGGATCAAGGTTTGGACTTGATCTCAGAGGTCCTTTCCAACCCAGCTGATTCTGTGATTCTATGATCTTGTAGACAACACACTGATCCATTCTCTCATTATCTATATATTTACCTTTATGTTGCCAGGTCCCTTCTGGATACCCCTCTGCATCTTGCAGAGGAAGAAATGAATTCTTTATTTTAACTTACAAATCCAAAGGAAAGTCTTGTTATATATATTTTTTTTTTCCTTCTGAAGCAAGGGATTTGGGAAGGAGAGGAAAGCATCCTGATACTCATGGCAAAGGGGAGAGCTGGTGATCCTGTGAACCCTGCAGTGTGTTTGTAGTGTAACACCATCTGCACTGAGGGACTGGCAAGGAATAAATGGCAGATCAAATTCCAGTCTTGAAATCAGTTAGCTGAGGACTTCCCACCAGAGGCCCAGCCCCATGCCCCCTGGACAGGTATGTAAGTTCATCCCACGTGGTCCCCATGGTGCTCAGCCTCCTCCTGCTGCAGCATCATTTAGACCCAAACTGTTCCTATAGCAACAAACAAAACAGTTTTAATTGCACTTTATATCAGGAAGAGGAAAAAATATTAAGAGCTGTGCAAACCCATCCTTTTCAGAGCAGGCTGCCTGTTTCTCTGCCCACAGGCTGTGGAGATAGGGTGTCTTGGGAAACCCCCTCTCCTCCCATTCCTAGTGCTATCGTGCATTGGCTCACAGTTTTTTGGTTTGTTTTTTTTTTAGTAATTAAAGCTGGCATTTTAAGGTGTTTTTAAGGATGTTAAAATAAGATGCTGGTATTTAAGACAAAAGCAAGGAGTGGGGTAGGCAAGAGAAGGAGGTGGTGTGAGCACAAACTGCTCCTCCTTTCCCTCTCTCCTGAACGTCTGGTGGTCTCTGGGGACACATGGACCATCCCAGGGAGCTAAGGACACTCTCCATGCTCATCCCTCCTCCAGCCGTGCTCATCCCTCCACCCCAAAGTCCAGGCAAGTCCCTGCCATTCCCAGGGAAGCACTTGTTGGGCTGCAGGCAAGTTTTGGCACCAGGGATGGTCCCAGGGAAGTGCAAGCCTGATTGGGAAAAGAGAGCATGACTTGGGAATTCTTTGCTTTAGAGCTACTGAGCTTTCCTTGAGTTTGTGGAAAATGGGATCAGCCTGAATGCTCTGATGGCTTTTTCCTGCAGATAAAACTGGACAGTCCTTGTGAGAGGCAGGAAGAGATTTCAGATACCTTCCTGTGGAGGCAGCTGATGGAAAGGCATCCTCTGATTCCAAATACCATCTTGTTCTTGTTGAGAGAAAAGGTTTTAACTAAAAATCAGTCCATTTCCACCTAGGCTCTGAAGCCTGGATTTCCTTACCCAGCCCCATGCTCGTTGTTATCAAGAGTAGCTTAGCCTTGGGCTGCAGCAGCTGTTCATAGCACCTGCCAAACAGGGTTCAAAACACCCAATCCTTTGGTTCCTTCTTGCTTCTGGGCAGGTTGGGAAGTTGGGGACAACCATCCTTAGATGCTGGGGTGTGGGGCTGCAGCCCCAGGCTACTCTGCAGAGCTGTGGGGACCTCATACAGTGCAGCTCAATGGCCCAGTGGCTTCTCCACTGCCTGTACTGAACTGAGCTGTCGTGGAGATGGTTGGAAGCCCAGCCAGGGCTCCCACAGGATGAACCAAAGGCTCCCACATAATGAACCATGTGCCAATTGGTTCATCCCCCTGCTCTCAGTGGCTCAGCTGGTTTTAGGGGGCAGCCAACCCCTGCTCTGTGGAGTGAGGGAGAAGATGCAGGGCCTGATTGGAGTGTTCTCTGCACACCCTCACCTTCTGTCTGATTTTGGCATTCAGGTCTCTTTAGGGCCTCTAAAAAGAATCATCTGGGTGTTCTGTCAGACATGGTAATTCCCAGACACCTCTGATGCTGCCAGCTTGGGTTTCTAACCTCACCATCATCTCCAGGGTGGTTCTCCTCCACCCAGGGACTCCCTAAACACTCAGCCCCTCTCCTCCCCCTCCGACCTGCCTTGGCAGTGGTAATAGTCTGAGCCCACCTTACAGGGCTCAACCCCAGGGGTGTGCCCTGCATGGCACATGGCCCTGCATAGCATGGGATGTGGGGCTGAGATTTGGTGGTGCCTTTCTTCTGCTTGTAAGGGTGTCATCTCTGGAGGTTTTGTTTTGGAAGCTCTGTGCCTTCTCTCAGCCAGTGTTTGATGGTGTTTTGAGAGCTGGAGACTTGCAAAGGAGCTTGAGGGTTGTGTGAGAGCCAAAGGCTTGACACTGCCTTCTCTGCAAAGAAGAGTTCTTACTCTCTGCAACTCTGGACACCAGAAATTATGTCATTATCCCTGTGGCTCTGGGAGCTTGGTTCAGCTTTGCCTGGCTGAGCATGGCAGGGGGATGTGAGCTCCTGGTCTGGCCTGTGGCAAGGGGAGGGCAGAGCAGGCAAGCTGGGAAGGAAAACAACCTCCTGAGATGCTTCACTATCAACATGGGCTGAATACCCTGGTGAGACCATGCTGTTATGGTGCTAATGTAGTAAAAAATGGTTCTGCTTGTGGGTAGAGAACCTGGTGCTGCAGTGGAGCTGCAGCAGGATGAGTGCTGAGCAGGGAGGAGCACATCCAGCCCTCAGCCCTGGCCTCAGCACTGCTGCTCTCTGGTGGTGCTGTGATCCCTTCAGGTTTGCAAGGGCATTGCAAGCAGCAGCCTTGCCTGACATATCCTTATCCCTGCAAATGGATCCCTTTGGGAGTCTTCTACTGCAGCTGGTGGTGCACATTCAAGGAGGAGGTCCTTGATGCCACTTGTCTTGGTGCTCTGCATGTGTGGACAGAAGTTGGACAGAGTCTTGCAGGAGCCAAACTCTGTAAGACACAGCACCTCAGGACTTGTGAAGCTGGCAGGGATGGACTTGGTCAGTGATTGCCAGCATGTGTCTATGGGTGGCCAAAGATATTTATGAGATAAAGTGGAGAAATTAAAGCACTCAGATGCAGTTCATTGTTCAGCTTTGGTTTTTGTTGGCTATTCATAAAACCTCGATGGTCAGATAGTGCTTTGTGTAAACCACAGAAAATTATCCCTGAAGATCATCCAGATCAGGTTTCCCTTGGCCAAGAACTCAGCAGCCTCCACTGTCACTTCCCACACTTGTAGCTGTTGCTGAAAATGTTTTCTTTTCCCTCCAGGCCCCTCCAGCTCACTCCCTGCTGGGCTCTGGTGGTGCCTGGGCCTGGCAGGTGGCAGTGCCTGTGATGCCATCTGACTCCTGCTAGGGACACATTCCCATCCAGAGCAGGGTGGCTATAAACAAAGACAGAGGACGTGGAAATACAAGGGACAAGAGCCTTGGGGTGAACTAACCCACAGCTGCAAAGTGCATCAGGATGGGAGGACCATGCATGGCCAGAGAGCTGCAGCCCCACGGCTGCCTCCTGGCCCCTGTGCTGCCTGTGGCTGCTCAGCTCCTCTCCCCAGGTCCATCCACTCCCAGGCTGCTGTGCTCAAAGCCAGATCAGCTCTGAAATACAGATGCTGCCCAAGTGCAAAGTGTAATTACTATTTATCCTTGCATTTACTGACACTGTTTTGCTCTGGTTACTTGCATGTCTTCATGTATAATGACAGGAGCAGCTACTTACCAGCACAAAAGTGCAGTCTGAGCTGGGAAAGACTAAGCCAGCAGCTGTGCTGCCCTTCTGTGTTAAAAATAGCTTTTATTCACTTCTCTGTTAACTCTTCCCCTCTGGTTCCTGAAGATGCTCCAGCTCCTGAGAGATCTCCTAAGGAATGAGGGTGAATAGGAGATGGTAATGTTCCACTTCAAGATGCTGAGCAGAAGCTGATTTTAGCATCTCCAGGTGCCCACATTAATAAAATCATCAGACTCAATGCTGGATCCATTGGTCACCAGTGCAGGTGAGCTCACTAGGGATCTCAAGGCTGGAGGCAACTCTGGTGGCATTCACAGTACGAATCAGTCAAGGAGCACAGGCAGAACCCTGAAGTTCAGAAAAGCAAACTTGCAGCTCTTCAAGGAGTTAGTCAAGAGGGCACCCTGGAAAACAGTGCTCAGAGACAAAGGAGCAGAACAGAGCTGGCAGATCTTTAAGGACACTGTCCATGGAATGCAAGAGATCTTGATCCCCAGGCATAAGAAATCTAGCAAGGAAGGGAAGAAGCCAGGTTAAAGAAAACATACCACCCCTGTGAGCAAGTCTGGTGAGCTGGTAACAACAGATGAGGAGAAAGCTGAGGTTCTCAAGAACTTTTTTTCCTCAGTCTTCACTGACAACTTTTCTCTCAGCACCTCTCAAGTTAAATAAACCACAGAATGTGGGCCATTCCCACTGCCTGTGAAGATCAGGAACCTGAACATACATAAGTCTATGGGACCTGATGAGGTGCATCCCGGAATCCCAAAAGAATGGCAGATGTAGTTGCCAAGCCACTCCCCATGATCTTTAAGAAGTAATGGCAGTCAGTGGTGACTGGAAGAAAGGACACTTAACACCCATTTTTAAAAAGGGTAGTAAGGACTCTGGGAACTACCAGCCTGTCAGCCTCACCTCTGTGCCTGGGAAGATCATGGAGCAGATTCTCCCAGAAGGTCTGATAAGGCCCATGGTGGACAGGAAGGTGATCCAAGACAGACAGCATTGTAGTGAAATGAGGCAACCAGGTGCCACTAATTGCCAGGCAGTGGGCATGAGCTTGTGTTAAGCCCACCTGTGCCTGATTAGGGCGGGTCCCAACTGCGCATGAGCAGGACCAGGGGCCAATAAAAGGTGAGGCTCACAGGCTCAGCTCATGCTGGAACTCACAACCTCGGCATGCTTGGCTTTAACTGCTTCTTTCAGCACTGAGGCTTTGAGGAGTCTCGAACCCACAGCCTCACCCTGATGGCAACGAGCTCTAGTGGAGCAATGAAGGTAGTGAGTGCAGTGCTGAAAGAAGCACTTAAAGCCAAGCGTGCCAAGGTTGTGAGTTCCAGCATGAGCTGAGCCTGTGCTTCAAGCCTCACCTTTTATTGGCCCCCTAATCCTGCTCATGCGCAATGGGGGCCCGCCCTAATCAGGCACAGGTGGGCTTAACACAAGCTCATGCCCACTGCCTGGCAATTAGTGGCACCTGGTTGCCTCATTTCACTACACAGCATGGCTTCACTTAGGACAAATCCTGCCTGACAAACCCAGTGGCTTTCTATGGTAGGGTAACTACATCAGTGGACAAAGGGCAACCTATGGATGTGATCTGTTTGGACTTCTGCAAGGCCTTTGACACGGCCCCCCACAATTTCTTATGGACTTGGAAAGATGCAAATTTGATGAGTGGACTGTTCAGAGGATAAGGAATGGGCTGGATGGATGCATCCAGTGGGTAGTGGTCAACAGCTCAAAGTCCAGATGGAGACCAGTGACAAGTGGTGTCCCTCAGGTGTAGAGAAGCATTGTCAACCAGGTGCCTTGAGCTGCCAAAGAGTGGGTGTGAGTCCACCTGTGCCTGATTAGGACAGGCCCCTATTGGGCATGAGCAAGACCAGGGGGCCAATAAAGGTGGGACACACACCCACAGAAGGCACCTCAGCTCACTCTGGTGCAAGGCATGGAGAGGCCAGCAGCTCGTCGAGCCTCTGGAGCAAGAAAGGCTCTTCCCGCTACACTTCTACCCTGGAAGTGCTGTGTGGTGGCTGGAGTCCTGGAAGAGACCAGCAGCTCGTCGAGCTTCAGGAGCAAGAATGGCTCCTCCCGCTACACTCAGGGGTCTGTTCTGGGGCCTGTACTGTTAAATATTTTTATGAACAATATAGACAGCAGGATCGAGTGCACCATCAGCAAGTTTGCAGAGAGGTGCTGTCAATAAGCCAGAGGGATGGGATGTGATCCAGAAGGACATGGACAAAATGGAGAGGTGGGCCCAGGTGAACCTCATGAAGTTCAGCAAGACCAAGTGCAGGGTCCTGTACCTGGGTCAGGACAATCTGCACTATCAGTACAGGATGGGGGATGAAGTTTTAGAAAGCAGCCCTGCAGAAAAGGACTTTGGGGTGCTGGTGGATGAGAAGCTGGACATGAGCCAGTGGGCACACTTGCAGCCCAGAAGGCAAATCACATCCTGGGCTGCATCAAATGAAGCGTGGCCAGGAGATGGAGAGAGGTGATTCTGGCACTTGGCTCTGCTCTGGTAAGGCCTCACCTGGAGTGTTGCATCCAAAATGGAGCCCTCGGTGTAGGGAGGACGTGGATCTGATGGAGTGGGTCCAGAATAAGGTCACAAAAATGATCAGGGGGCTGGAACACCTCTCCTATGAAGCCAGGCTGAGGGAGCTGGGGTTGTTCAGCCTGGAGAGAAAAGAAGGCTACAGGGAGACCTAAAAGTGACCTTCCAGTGTCTGACTGGGGCCTTCAGGAAGGCTGGAGAGGGAGTGTTTGCAAAGGTCTGTAATGAGAGGATGAGGGGCAATGGTTTTGAATTAGAGAACAGTAGATTTAGGTTGAATGTTAGGGAAAAGTTGTTTACCATGAGGGTAGTGGAAAAATGGAACAGGTTGCCCAGGGGAAGGCAGTTGAGGCATCATCCCTGGAGATATTCAAGATGAGGCTTGAGAAGGCTCTGAGCAGCCTGACCTAGTTGAGGGTGTCCCTCAGGGGGGTTGGACTGGATGACCCTTGACGTTACCTTCCAACCCAAATTATTCCATGATTCTCTGACTCTGCAGGGCCTCCTTCCAGTGCTGTTGTGTGCCAATGAGCACAGCAAGGGAACCACCACCTGCTCCAGAACCCAGCTGGAACATGCAGAGAGGGTGGAGCAAGTAGCTGGGAAGCTGCTTATAAAATACTTCTTCCTTCAGGTGGATTTTGGTTTGCTGTCACAGTTCAACACTGGGCTTGCAATAAACCAAATGACAGATGCTCTCTATTAGTCCCCCTCCCTGATAGAGAAAGGAGAGAGAATAAGGGAGAGAGACTTACGGGTTGGAAACTAAACTACACAGCTTTAATGAAACAGTCATGATAAAAAGGAAAAATTATTAAATATATACAAATATACAGAAAAATGATACCATGTTCCTCCCATTTCCCCCAGTAATATTCACTGCAGAGCAGCCCTGGGAAGCAAACAGAGACAGAGGCAAAGAAGGGGAAGGGGCTTGGCCCTCAGGATCCCTCAAATTTATTCCAAGTATGATGCATATGGGATGGAATACTCTGTTTTGTCAATTTTGGTCATTTGTCTTGTCCACTTCTCCCTAAAGGAGGGTTGGAGGTGTGACCCCTTTACTCCCTTTCTCTTTCTGGAGCATAAGATACTCCTCAAAACTGAGCAGTGGCCTTGGTTCTGCACACCAGCCTCTTGCTGTAACTATAAACATGGAGTGTTATCAGTCCTAGAAGCAGACACTGACTGAGAAACTTGCTGTTAATTTCAGCAAGTGCAGCTACTTACCAGAGATTTAGCTGAAAGCAAAGTTGTAAGACAGAAAATTAACTCTATCCTGGCGCAAACCAGAACATCAGTTCTGCTTCTCTAGGATTAGATGAGAGTAACTGAGGTGAAAGGGGAAAATTAAATGTACACATTTTTTTTTTTGTAGGAATTTTTTAAGCAGTTAGGATTTGAAACCACCCAGCACGGGGTGGCTGGCTGGACCAGCACAGGGACTGTCCTCTCTCTGCAGTGCCAGTTCTTGCTCAGGGCTGCTCCTTGTTTTCAAAATACTTGGAAAAAAAACCAAACTACAAACCACAAAAAGGACAACAAAATAACCCTGAAAAAACCACAGGGACTTGCTGGATGTTGAGAGGTTGCAAGGACCAGGTCATGGTCCTGCAAACGTGGAAAGCAGAGTTCTGTGAGTGACAGAGAGATGAGGTTCCAGAAGCATGCTGTTGGTTGAAAAAAGGGGATTGAAAACTGAAATAGAATTAATGGAAATCTGAAAGGAAGTTTGATTTAACTTATTTCTATTCCCTTTTGGCTGAACCTGCACAAGTTAAGGCATGGTGCCCTGAAGGCCAGCAGTAGGGTGAGCTGCTTCATGGCTCAGGACAGGTTTCCTGAAGATCTTTGCCTAAAGATGCTAGAAGGTTGCCTCTGGGGCTGAGCAGTATTTCCTGATAGCCCTAGCCCAGCCCTGAAATTCCTCAGTAATTCACACAAAACCACACAAAAGCTTGCTTCTAGTTATTTCTGTATTATTTCTGTTTTCATTTACTTCTGTAAGTGAAACCCTTATGTGCTCTTGGCTGTGGGTCAGCACTTAAAAGTGTGATCCAACTGGCCAACCCCGAAGGGAATTTTTAAAAAGCAGATATTTAATTTTACACCTATCTACCTACACTCTCAGAAAAATACCTAACAGTTTCAAGTAACAAACCTCAAATAGCAAAACCACGTACCTCTGTACTTCACACTCCGTGGTGAGGGAGCTGGTGTGCTCGTGGCTGGGTCCTGGTTCCGAGCAGCATCAGCTCCTCTCGTTATTTCTCTCCGTGCCCCTTCTGTGTTGCAGCACCTACGGGGAGCTCACCAACTGCACGGCGCTGATCGCCGAGAGGCTCGACTGCTACTGGCCCAACCACCTGGTGGACGAGTTCTTCGTGGCCATCCACAAGCAATACTTCAGGAACTGCTCGCCCTCCGGCCGGGCCCTGCGTGACCCCCCCAGCGGGGTCCTCTGCCCCTTCATCTTCCTGCCCATCCTCATCACCCTGCTGATGACTGCACTGGTAGTGTGGAGGAGCAAACGCAGCGAGGGCATCATGTAGGGGCAGTGCTGCTGCTGGTGCAGGGGAGGGGTGGCAGGACCCTCCCTGGAACGTGCCCATTTATTTTTTTTATTTTTGGAAGCCCCTGGCAGAGGAGCATCACTGGGGGTACCAAGCCCCAGAGGCAGAGAGGTCAGTGGCACTGCTCCTCCCTCATCGGTACCCTCTGGCAGTTCACCAGCAGTTTCCAAATAAATATGAGATTTAGGACTCAGTTGTTGGCTGATCTAGGATGCCCGTGGCCATCTGGGGCTGCCTGGTGGTGGGGTACCAGGGAGCAGGATTTGCCCTGGGCATTGGCACAGTCACTGCTTTGGCTCTGCTCAGCACTTCCCAGATGCTTCCCCCCCCAGCACCACGTGCCAAGAGAGGAAAAATTATAAAGGAAAAAAAATAAAATAAAAAAAAAGGGTGGAGGCCCCACAGTACCGGAGGTGTTGGCAGGCATCACTGCAAGCCTGTTGTGTTTGGGCACAAATCTGGACATGAAACCACCACAGCTTTCTCTTCCTGGCTTTTTTTTTCCCCCCCCCCCATGCCAGGAAAGGTATCTTCTACCCCAGCACAAGAACAAAGCCTGGGAAATGGGGAGCAGTGGATGAAGGTTGGCAGCAAAAGCTGATGGCAGCAGTGGTGGACTTGGCAGTGCCCTGGGGCTCACAAGCAACAGGAATAAGGTGCTTTTCCTACCTAAATAAATATAAACCAGGTGCCTGTCTCAGGTGTGGATCCTCAGCGTTTGCCCCCTCCATGAAGGCTGGGGTCTCCATGGACTGAGTCCCATCCCACCCTCCCTTCCCCCCCCAGACACCCCCATTTCTGCCCTTTCTGGACTCTGTGGTCCCAGGAACCCCCCCAGTAGTCCCAGGGGTGGGCTGGGGGGGCTGACTGAGCAATGTCTGCCCCTCCAAAGCAGTGGGAGCCCTGAGGGTCCCTGGGTAGGGGTGGGCAGGTCAGGGGCCCTCCCTTTCACGAGAGTCTGAGAGTGAGATTGGTCCCTCAGTGGGGAACACTCAGCCCTCTGCCCAGCCCACCCTGAGTCCTGCCCAGTCCTGGCTCCTGTTGCTCTTCCACAACACTGCAGCACTTTTCTCCTTTGCCATTTGATATTTGGGGCCTTCTTTTTGGGAACAGTTGAATAACTAATAAAAAGCAAATAAATAAAAATCAGAACCCAGGGCTCCAGAGACTGGCTCCCTACAGCCAGGAAGAGCTGAAGAGGCTTTCTGGAAGTTGGCTTCCTGCCCAGGATAAAAACGTATGAACAAAAAACCCATGAAAAAAGCAGCAGGTTGTTCCTAAGGCTGCATGGGAGTTATCAAAGCCCATTTGTGCAGAAGCACTGTTTGCTTATGTGCCTCCAGCCACTGCCCATCCAGAAGGGAAGGGGACACTGAGTGGCCTTCTGACACTGCAGGGGTCCATGGGGTTGCAGATGGCAGTGAGCTCCCTGTCAGATTCTGGCTGTCTGTAACCCCCAGAGGGCCCTGGCTTAGGGCTCTGATGATCAGTGGAAACTGAGGGTGGCTGACAGAATATGGATTAACTGCATCTATACAATTATACATAAATATACAAATATACACATTTTAAAAATATATACATATATATACACACACACACAAAAACTGGGCATACTTTCCAAGCTTTCTTTTTTGTAAGTGATTTATTCCTTACTTTCCCTGACATTGCTATTTTGGCAGCAGAGATGCCTCAACTGCAGTTGCCTGCTTAAAATAACATGCTGATCTATGTTTCATTTTAAATAGACACAGTGGCAACACTATCTAAAGAAGCTCACAGTAGGGCTCTGTCCTGCATGCCAGTCTCAGAATTTTGTTTCCCTGCTTTCCTAGAGCTCCAGTAATGCTTACAGATGCCTGGGATTCTGTAAGGGAAAAGGCAACAGTGAAACCTTACGAAGCAAGGCTGCACAGTGCTTAAAATTTGCAACTCTGCTCTGCCACAGCGATGGAGAAAATTTTGATTTCCTTCAGTGTTTGCAGAGGAACAGCAGGAAAGAATAAATCACAATCATTCAGGGGGATAAAGAATCAACAACCAACACCTAAGCATTACACACGCTTGCTCTGTATATGAAACCACACGTACTTTTATTTCTATGGTTGATCTATTTGTAAAAGCTTGAAATGGTTCCATTGCACCTCCTCTGCATGATCCCATCAGTGAAATGTGTCTCAGTCTTTGGGGCTACACCACTGCCTCCTGCTTGGCATCCCCAGGCACAGGGGCACGACGGGCAGCAGACTCCTGATGGCATTTGCTCTGAAGTGGTTTGTGAGGTACATGCTACTCTCCTCTGAAGGATCTCTGCTTGCACACACAGCTTGATACACAGCTACTTACAGGAAAGGCAATTAGAGAATCACATCCTTCAAAAAAATCAAGGCGTGCACGAGTGTTTGAAAGAGGGGGCAGTGTGTTATTCTCCTCAGCTGTGTCATCAGTCGTTCCCTTCCAGTGCAGAAGTTTGAAGAACACCATGAGATATTCTCCAGGTAACAGTGCTTGAATTTACCTTCATCAGATCGAAGGGTCTGATGCTCCCTCATCACATCCCAGATTGGAAAGCCAAAGGCAGATATCTTCTTACAAGAAAAATCTTCCTTTCATTACATTTTTACAGAAATATGTATTATAGATATATAATTTTACTAATACTACACACTTATTGAAGTTATGAATTAGCTGGTATTTCTTTTAGCTATTTCACACAATTAATAGAAACAAAAAATACTGTAGCCCAAACAGAAGCTGAAAATAACAATGTAAACATTCCAAACATGTGACAAAAACATACTTACATTAAGTATCAATAATTTCAATGCTAGAATTAGAATTTCATTTAGCACTTGCATTCTGTCAAGCTCTAAGCATTAGTCGAATGACTCACGGAAAAAGTATTGTTTCTGCTCATCAAAGGCAACACTATTGTGATTTGGTTCACAGGAGACCATTTTATTGCCAACTTGAAGTGTTCCAAAAACACAGTAACTCTTCTGTTTGGTTGGTTGATTTTTCTTTCCCCCCTCCAAACGAGGCAAGAGTTAAAAAAAGTGTAATGACATTTTCAATAGTGATTTCTTTTATATTCTCAAGTATATCTCATCAATAGGATATACAGTTCAGTACAGTTCAGAAGAGTAAACATTTTTTAAAGTAAGCAAACAACTTTTTCAACCAACATATACAATTTCTTGCTGTATTTATGCTGAACTCTCCTTTTACCTTGGACAAGTTATGAAGTTAGGTTTTTTTCTTCGGTACAACATGGACACAGGACTAGTACAATCCAGGCTGGTTTGGTTGTTGTTGAAGTTGAGAACAACTCTCGTGTGGAAGCCATGGTCCTGCCATCCATTTCCCTTCATCATCTTGCATAGTGCCTAATGTAATCTTCAACTTTATTTCGAAAGTCCTCCTAGAGGGAAGCACAGTCAGAATTATCCCAAGTGCCAGAGAGGGACTCACCCAGCACTAAAGCAGTGGGGAACTCCCACGTCAGCCCCCTGGGGGTCACATTTCCATCAAGGGTGAGGCTGCCTCTCTCCCTGAGACCCCAGCACACATTTCCAACACCACGTGTGAGGGCTGAGGTGACAGCTCAAGTTCTTGCAAGCAGATGTCCGTGCTCTACCAGTCCCTCTGCACTGAAAAAATGAATTTGCCATCACCACCTCCCAACACAGGCACAGAGAGGGCTGGAGGAGGGGTCCCAGAAGAGGCACAGCAAACCCCCAGCCATGGTTTCAGAGCAGGAAGGGAAGTGGCCTCACTGGATGTAAGAGCCAAAGCTGTGACAGGAGCTGTTACAAAAACTTT